>NC_138513.1:200541-800541 GCF_964252035.2 Podarcis erhardii
CTGGCATGACTTATTTTTGAGAAACCCATGCTTGGCCTTAGTAATCACTATTCTGCCTTGGCCAGGCCATACTTGGAATACTGTGTCCAATTCATTAGAAATGTTAATAACCCTTCCACTTTTTTTACCAGCTGCACATTGATATAGATTCTTTCCAATCTTTCATCTGAGTCATTGATTCAAAATTTCAGTTCAGTCCCAGAATATAGCTTTTAGAGGGACTCAATTTAACCTCCCTCCATTTGATGTTAAGCCATCGATGAACACTCAGTGAATACTGTTTTCTAAAGAGCTATGTATTTGCTAGATAAGCTAACACTTAGTCCACATTTAAACTGTTCATTAAAGAAAATATATCAGGGAACATTTTCAAAGCTTTGTGGGCATCTAGATTGTGTGTCACAATTGTGAAATCTCCACACACTCATGCACACAGCCTACCTGTGGAGTCTTGTAGATGTCTGAAATGATGGCCATATTGGCAGAGATTTCAGAGATGCATCCTCCAATGAGAGCTATCAGATTGTTGTGGTTGTGACACTTGAAGTTGGGGACAAAGTGACGTTCTGCAGAAAAGAGGCTGAGGCTGGCCTTATAGGTCATCCTGGCAGTGTAGTAGCTGTTGAGGATTTTGAAGCCAAGAGAGATATTTGATAAGATGTTGGGATTCTCGTTGATCTCTTTGACAGCAAATGCTAAGGCCAGAACATGCTAGTAGTTCTTTGGCACTGAACTGAAAAAGGTACAGCCTGTTTTACTGAAACAGCAGGAGCAGCAGCAGCAGCAGCAACAACAACAACAACATTATCATCATCATGAATAAAATCATGTTTGTAGATTTCATTCTTAGTTACCTGGAAGCTTCCAAATTGGAGGAGTAACTTAAAACTATGTAAGATGATAGACTGAACTACAGTAAATGTAATACACGAAAGAAACATTTTTTGGATCATTCCAGTTGCTTCATAAACTATTCCAAGCAGTTAATGGAATTACCACCTATGGCTTAAACAATGGAATTAAATGAGGGTAAGTAGAAAACTGAAGACAGAAGTGCCTGGAGTGCTTTGGTCCATGGGATCACGAAGTCGGACACAACTAAACGACTAAACAACTAAACAACAACAACAATAAGAAAACTATGGGCTGGCCCACCCATGTGGTAGGAGGAAGCAGTGACATCAGGGGCAGCTGCAGCCTCGCCCAGGCCCATTTGCCGCAGCCTCCTTTTCCTACCCCACAACCTTTACAACTGGGGGCTGGTGGCAGGAGGGGGGTGTTATGTAGTGAAGTTTCACCCTGGGCCAGCAGGGGGATACTGTATATAGTTTTCACTCAGGTCTGTAGATAGTTTTCCCTCAGGTCCGCGTCAGTTATTTTAGGCGGGAACTCTGGGCTGTTGTTGTTACAATGTTGACAGCCGGCTGCCTATAAAAGCAGGCCGGCTGAGCTGTTTGCAGTCAGTTCTATTCCAGCTTACGAAATAAAGAGCTACTTGGAGAAATCGCTGTGTCGTCTGCTATGTCAACCCACAACTTAACACTGGTGACGAGGATGGGATGGGTGGACATCAGAGCACAGCCAGATGCGGCCAGCCTCTGAACTGAGCTGAATCACAGAGCGAAATCACTGAGCGAAATCACTGGACAGAACCAATTCAGAGCTGACTGTTCTGGCTAGAGCACTGTGTTCCATCCATCGCCCTTCACGCCGGCATCGGAATCATGGCTTCACTTGTGCCTCTACCGCCGTTTGCGCCAGCCTCTGAATCATGGGATTCCTACCTCGCTCGGTTCGACTGCTACCTCCAAGCCAACGAGCTGACAGCAGTATCAAAGGATCGTAAGCGGGGCCTATTCCTCAGCCTCTGTGGGCCTGAGGTGTTTGAGACGGCCCGAGCATTGGTTGCGCCCGAAGCAGTCCAGGCAACACCATGGGACACGATCCAAGAGAAGCTCCGCAACCACTACGCACCAAAGCCGTCCAAGATTGCTGCCCGCCATGCGTTCTACCACCGGAACCAGGCAGAGGGGGAGTCAATCAACAACTACACCACCGCCCTCCAACAGGCTGCAATGCACTGTGAGTTCCGAGACTTAGACGATGCCCTGATGGATCGAATCGTCTGCGGGGTCCGGGACATCCATCTGCAACGGCGTCTCCTCGCCAAGCCAGACCTCACGCTGCAGAAAGCCATTGAGGAGGCTGTGGCCTCAGAAGCTGCTGAACGCTCCGCCCAGGAGATCCGCAAGTGCAGCAGCCCGCGTCTTGCTAGGGAGCCAGTTCCGGTGCATCATGAAGAGGCCAGCAGTGATGAGGCATCCTCCAGTGAAGGCGATGACGTGCACCAGACAAAGCGGGAGCACAGGAAGTTCCAACAGAAGTCCAAGGGCCAACCGGAATGTGCCGGCTGCGGAGGCAACCATTCCCGTGCCAAGTGTCGATTCAGAGACGCCATCTGTAGGAAGTGTTCCAGAAGGGGCCACATCGCTAAGGTCTGCCGATCGGCTCCGTCTGACACCCCCCCCTTCATCGACTCGCAAGTCCAAGCCTTCACTCCAGTCTGCCAAGGGAAGTTGTTTCGCTCTCACCAACTGCCGCTGCCCGTCTGGAACCACGATTGGCCAAACTGACTCGCCTACGCGATGCAAGCTGAACGTCACGGTGCTCATTGAAGGAGCTCCATGTGACATGGAGATCGACACCGGGTCTGCCCTGTCCATCGTGTCGTGGAGCACCATCAAAAGACTGGTACCCAGAGTGTCCAAAAGGCAACTCGACTCTCACCGCGTACACCTGAGAGACTACCAGGGAAACGACATTCCCGTGGTAGGCGTTGGCCGGTTCCGGATCGCCTTCAAGGATTTTTCGGGCCTGCTCCGGTTGGTGGTGGTCGAAGGTCAGCGGCCAAGCCTCCTAGGGCTAGACTGGTTTGATGCCCTCGGCCTGGAAGTCACCGGCATTAACTGCATCTCTAACGCAGAGTCTGAGGGTCTGGTCAAAGACTTTGCCGAGGTTTTTGACGGCACCTTGGGGCAATATACAGGTACGCCCATCTCCTTTAGCCTTGATCCACAAGTCGCCCCCATCAAGCTAAAGCCACGCCGGGTTCCTTTTGCTCTCAAGGCTAAGGTGGACGAACAACTGGACAAACTGATCGCCCAAGGAGTTTTGGAGCCAGTTGACCACGCCAAGTGGGAAACCCCCATCGTCACGCCTGTCAAGCCAGATGGGTCGGTGAGAATCTGCGCTGACTACAAGTGCACGATCAACAAGGCACTTCAGCAGCACGCTTATCCGGTTCCTGTTGTCCAACACCTGCTGCATTCCCTGGGTGAGGGTAAGGTCTTCGCTAAGCTGGACCTTGCCCAAGCCTATCAACAACTGCCAGTCGATGATGCCACTGCTGAAGCCCAGACGATCGTCACCCACCGGGGGGCATTCCGTTGCCGCCGGTTGCAGTTCGGGGTGAGTGTGGCTCCTGGCATTTTCCAAAGCCTTATGGAACGTCTCCTGCAAGGGCTTCCGGGCGTGGTACCATATTTTGATGACGTCTTGGTGTCTGCAGACTCACACCAGCAGCTGTTCGAGCGCCTCCGTGCCGTGCTGACCAGGTTCCAAGAGGCCGGGCTCAAGGTAAAGAGGGAGAAGTGCCAGATCGCCGTTCCACAGGTAGAGTTCCTGGGCTATCTTATCGATGCCTCCGGCCTTCACCCGACCACATCCAAGATCCGCGCTATCCAGCAGGCCCCCACCCCAAAGAACAAGACGGAGTTGCAGGCATTCCTGGGGCTGCTGAACTTTTATAACATGTTCCTGCCCCACAAAGCCACAGTGGCTGAGCCTCTTCACCGACTCCTTAGTACAAAGACGCCTTGGGCCTGGGGTCATCGGGAGACGGCGGCCTTCAACGCGGTTAAGGCTCTCCTTTCATCAGACAGTGTGCTGGTACAGTACAGTGAATCCAGGCCGCTGGTCCTTGCCTGCGACGCCTCACCTTTTGGCATCGGTGCTGTCCTTAGTCACCGTTTTCCAGATGGAAGAGAAGCACCACTCGCCTACTTTTCCAGGACACTATCTCTGACGGAACGGAATTACAGCCAGCTCGACAAGGAGGCATTGGCACTTGTGGCTGGAGTGAAGAGGTTCCATGAATACCTCTATGGCAGGACTTTTGACCTCATCACTGACCACAAGCCACTCCTGGGCCTCCTCGCCGGTGATCGTCCAACTCCACCGGTCCTCTCGCCACGCATGCTGCGATGGACTGTTTTCCTGGCTGCCTACCACTACCGGCTCATCCATCGCCCAGGGAAATCGATGGGCCATGCCGACGCCCTCAGCCGTTGCCCTCTTCCAGCATTTGTGGAAGACCTGGCTCCAGCTTCATCGCTCCTCCTGATTGAGGATCTTCCGGCAGCGCCTGTATCAGCTGCCACTGTGGCCTCCGCGTCTGCCCAGGATCGCACCATCAGCCGGGTGCTCAACTGGGTGTGGAGGGGGTGGCCACAAGGGCCTTTTGCATCGGAATTCCAACCTTCGCAACCAGACAACATGAACTCTCAGCTCATCGCGGCTGTCTGCTGTGGGGAGACCGCGTCGTGATTCCCCAGGGACTCCGTCAGCGCATCCTGGAGGCTCTGCACGTTGGCCACCCGGGAATTGTCAAAATGAAGGCGTTGGCTCGGTGTTACGTCTGGTGGCCTAATATGGACGATGCCATCACTGCCTGGGTGTCCGCCTGTCAAGCATGCCAAGAGTCGAGGCCTGCACCACCGGCAGCTAAGGGACACACCTGGGAGACGCCAAAGACACCCTGGTCGAGGGTGCACATTGATCTGGCTGGCCCCTTTCACGGCCGGACCTTTATGGTAGTGGTGGACGCCTATTCCAAATGGCTGGAGGTCGCCCTGATGCCCTCCACCACTACCGAAGCTGTCATCCGGGTGCTGCGAGGCCTGTTTGCAACGCATGGGTGTCCTGATGTCCTTGTCTCTGACAACGGACCACAGTTCACGTCAGGCACGTTGGAGCGGTATCTTTTGGGACTGGGCATCCGCCATGCCCTAACGGCACCCTTTCATCCATCCAGCAACGGGCAAGCGGAAAGAATGGTGCGCTCGGCAAAAGAGGCACTGGCGCGCCTGGACCGGGGAGACTGGCATGAGCGGGTCGCCGAATACTTGTTTGTGCAACACATCACCCCTCATGTGGCCACAGGGCGGAGTCCTGCTGAACTGCTTATGGGCCGCCGCCTCAGGTCACCGCTCGACCGGCTACACCCGGACTTTGCCGTGGCTGAACCCCCAGGCTGTGCCAACGCGCCACGGTCATTTGTCCCAGGAAACCAGGTCTTTGCCCGGAACTATGTGGGGGACATTCCTTGGGTGCCAGCCACAGTAGTGGGAGTCACTGGACCTCGCTCGTACCAGGTGGCACTCGAAGACGGACGCTTGTGGCGACGGCACATAGACCAGCTTAGGCGCAGGGTTGGGGACTTGGACACTACCGAGGTGCCCCCAACTGCGCTTGCGGCTCCAGAAGAGACACGTACAGATGGCGAGGCCCCACCTACACCTCCCTCGCAAACTGCCAGCGTGGAGCCGAACCGAGCCGCTTCAGAGGGTCTGCCAGACTTACCACAGACTCAGACCACTCCACTTGCGGAGGCTCCACCCACAGCAGCGGATCCAGGGGAGTTGGTTCCAACGCCACCTAGGGTCGCACCACAGCCTCAGCAAGAACTGTGTGGCCCTCCGGACTTGGCTACCAGTCCCTGGCGGTCTGGCAGAGTTCCCAAGCGCCCAACTTATTTAAAGGACTATGTTGTTGGACAGGTATCACTGTTGGTCTAAGTATGGGAAATGTAACCAATATGCTTTTGTGCCTAATTGAACCATTACGCGTAGTGCTGTATATAAGGAAACCATTACGATTGTAACTAACGCCTTGTCTCGGTGGGGAGGGGTGTTATGTAGTGAAGTTTCACCCTGGGCCAGCAGGGGGATACTGTATATAGTTTTCACTCAGGTCTGTAGATAGTTTTCACTCAGGTCCACGTCAGTTATTTTAGGCGGGAACTCTGGGTTGTTGTTGTTACAGTGTTGACAGCCGGCTGCCTATAAAAGCAGGCCGGCTGAGCTGTTTCCAGTCAGTTCTATTCCAGCTTACGAAATAAAGAGCTACTTGGAGAAATCGCTGTGTCGTCTGCTATGTCAACCCACAACTTAACAGGGGGCATTTTCTGTTTTCCTCAGTTGGCCAAACACCCTGGGTTGGCCCTGACAAAATCTGCCGGACCTTTGCAGAATGAACTCAAATGAACAGATGGAAATTCTTGTCATTTTACTCAGTACATTCTTATTTAAAACCTTTTACAGGTAAAAAGTCATTTTTAAATCTGAAATCTGAGATACCATAATACAAATATAAAGACAACTTCCATAAGTTCATGAAATTAGAGAAGATTTATGGAGCTGCAGAGGGGGTGCTCAGAAGTTCCCACAAACTTGCCTGCTTTGAAAGCCATTCTCCTGAGATGTGCCTGGTGCTCAAGGACCTATATACATTTTTAAAAGAAGAAGATCAAACTGTGATATATTTTTCTTGCAGGGGTGGGGGGAGGGTGTTGAGTGTGGACTTGATTAGTATTGGCAAATGTGTGTGCAGGATTTATCTCCCACTCATCACCATAAATTGTACCTGTGTGAGTCACAATATTCAAAGTGAATGCAGAAATCCATCACATATACAATACTTAATTTTTTAAAAAAATCCAAATATAAAATGGAATATATATTATTGCATCTGCCACAACTTTTCCTAAACTTTTGTCTGATCTCCAAAATTCTGGTAGGGAAAAAAAAGCCGAGGGTTATTCAAATCCAAATTATTCATTCTTCCTATAAATTATTCATTCTTCCTATAAAGATTGGTAGTATCCTCTATATGTGATAACTTGGAATGGAATATTGAAAAGACAATAAAACTGGAAAATTTGGAGGAGGGAGAAGGAGGACAAGGATTCCATAGAATCATAGAATCCTAGAGTTGGAAGAGACCACAAGGGCCATCGAGTCCAACCCCCTGCCAAGCAGGAAACCCCCTGCCAAGCATGGATATTAAAATCCC
Source organism: Podarcis erhardii (assembly GCF_964252035.2). Classification (NCBI taxonomy): domain Eukaryota; kingdom Metazoa; phylum Chordata; class Lepidosauria; order Squamata; family Lacertidae; genus Podarcis; species Podarcis erhardii. Next base: position 207,673 of record NC_138513.1, read on the forward strand.
CTAGGACAACCAAACTAGGTGTCTCCAGGAGAACATCCGCCACGACCTGAAGCAGCTCGGGCAGGGAATCCTTGGTGCAGCGGGGAGGTCGGTACACCAAAAGGAATCCTGTACTGCCCCTATTGCCCAACTTCCAGAACATGCACTCAGAAAACTGGGTCTTCCCAATAGGACGCCTGGTGCAAACTAATGACTTCCTAAAAATCACTGCAACCCCCCTCCCTGCCCACATGACCTGGGTTGCTGTGCGTAAGAGAAACCTGGTGGACAAGCAGCAGCAAGGACAGGCCCATCTGTTTCATCCAACCAAGTCTCTGTTACACATGGCAGGTCAAATCCTCCATCCATGATCAAGTCATGGATGGCAGTGGTCTTATGAATCATTGACCTGGCATTGCACAGCAGCACCTTCAGGTCATGTGGGTATCCCTTGCTGATTCTAGTATCCATCTGGTCAGGACCAGACCTGGAGGCAGGGATAGTCCTCAGACAACGACTAAACCTGCCTCCTATGTAATGACATGGTCTGGTCTTAGCGTAACTCCTCCTCCTACCCGAGATCACTGAGATCGGTTGTCCCAGTGCATCCCCCCCTGTGGAACATGCCCCAGCCATTTTATTGGCTTGGACCCACTCCCCGGCAGCCCTGACCCCTCCCCTTAAGAACAAAATAAGACCTTAAAACAATAAAAACAAAACAAAAAAAGAAACCCCAGAAAACAAAAAACAATACAAATAAAAAACTGTAAAAATTACAAATCCATCAAAATCAAACAAATTCCCAACTAAACATCCATCCCACCCCCACCCCCACCCCTGCATATATAATAATAATAATAATAATAATAATAATAATAATGAAATAAAAAGGGAAAGGGAAATTTTAAAACATTTTAAAAAGAATTCTGCACCCCTCCAGATCCCCCTGGGCCGCAGCAGCAGTGACAGCAACCGTCCCTGTGAGGATACACAGGATCCATGGATTTTAATGGGCTTTGGTGAAGGAAAATTTGTAGTTGTTTGTCCCCACATTGTAATGGAGAAGACACTATGTGTATTATCAATCCAAAATGCTTGTTTCTTCACTCCCAAAAAGTAAATAAAGAATGGTATTTCTTAGTGATGTGTCCTTAGTAATTATGGACTGTACATCATTTAGAATGAGAGTACAAAGAATAATTACTTACACAGGTTCGTCAATCAAGTTCTGTGTCGGCTGTTTCCTCAAATCGAGTGTATTGTGCATGAAGACAACTTGAGAAACAATTTCGCCAATGACCAGGTCTCCTGGCTGGTAATATTGATGAGGGATCAGGAGGGGATCATCATAGAATCATAGAGTTGGAAGAGACCACAAGGGCCATCGAGTCCAACCCCCTGCCAAGCAGGAAACACCATCAGAGCACTCCTGACATATGGTTGTCAAGCCTCTGCTTAAGGACCTCCAAAGAAGGAGACTCCACCACACTCCTTGGCAGCAAATTCCACTGTCGAACAGCTCTTACTGTCAGGAAGTTCTTCCTAATGTTTAGGTGGAATCTTCTTTCTTGTAGTTTGGATCCATTGCTCCGTGTCCACTTCTCTGGAGCAGCAGAAAACAACCTTTCTCCCTCCTCTATGTGACATCCTTTTATATATTTGAACATGGCTATCATATCACCCCTTAACCTCCTCTTCTCCAGGCTAAACGTACCCAGCTCCCTTAGCCGTTCCTCGTAAGGCATCATTTCCAGGCCTTTGACCATTTTGGTTGCCCTCCTCTGGACACGTTCCAGTTTGTCAGTGTCCTTCTTGAACTGTGGTGCCCAGAACTGGACACAGTACTCCAGGTGAGGTCTGACCAGAGCAGAATACAGTGGCACTATTACTTCCCTTGATCTAGATGCAATACTCCTATTGATATACTGTATGCTGCAATTAATGGAATGTGTCTTGCATGCAGCATGATCTAGCAGTATGAGATGCAACATCAGCAGATGGATGGCCCTGTTGACAAAACTTTGCTTTCCCATGTTTCAAACTACAGTATTATTTCTGGCTATCAGTTTTTCTATTGCCTCTATTGATTGGAGTTACTACACTGATTTAACGGAGTTGCTAAGTGGCTCTGACCAGCCCATTTCCTTGTTCTTGATTTATCTCAAAGGGTGAAGGAGAATTTTATATATATTATTCTTAACATCTTCACACAAAGCTGTTCAGCTACAGGTATTAACTTTTCCTCTGTCTGAAAAGGGGGGGAAACACAACCTTGTGAGATCTCTAGCACCTATCCAAAAGCACATCAGGCACAAAAGGGCATGGCTGGGTCCATGTGTGTGTTAATAATCACTAGTCAGCAAGCTCTAAGTCTTCACATTAAGAATCTTTGGTGCAGAAGATTAACTGCAGAGTAGAAAGATTGAGAATGAGAGATAGTCATTCTTTAGATAAAGATTGTGGCAAAATTAACTCTATAAAGAAAAATTCACACAAAAGAATGCCTGCAGTGTATATGTCTAAATAGGATTCTCAACTTCATGAAGAGTTTATATATTTTTAATCATATGCTGATAATTCATGGCACTAACAGGCTCTAGGTGTACACTGTATAAGGGAATGAAAACCAGTAATTTTCATAATGATAGGGGTTGTAATTTTCCTAGTGTGTTTTTGACTTCTGAATTTGCCTCACAGATGAAAAAAACTGTTAAGAGTCAACACACACATGTAATTCCTACAATTCTGAGGGATAATAAAATAGCTAGAGGATATATCCCAGTAAGTCCAGGTTAGCTCTGCCAAGAAGTGAAATTATGTTCACCCACCAACCATAACAGAATTGTAAGGAGATCCCTATTCCTCTGCCAGAGCTTCAGTTCCCAGGATGGTTTAGCAATCAAACTCTCTTTATGGGTATCTCTGGGGATTGTAGGTTTCAAATAAAGGGCCAGTTAACACTAGATTCATCCTATACATTTTATAATAAGCAACTTTATCCAATGGTGCTCAAGTAGGCTCAAGCAAAGAATAACTGTTTCCAAAAAGGAAACAAAAGCAAAACCCTGTGCTGCTATTGTAATAAATTTGACTTCATTGAAACGGCAGGATAACTTCCTGGCTAGGAAAGATGGTGATGAAGATGTTGATGAAGAGAAAGGCCTCGTTGCCGAATATGAACTAAATTAAGCAGCTGAACCTGCAGTATACTTCATAATAATTTTCCCATTTAGTGACTGCACACCCAAACTTTTTTCCCACCTATTTCCTGCTTCTTGGATTTTTGTTATTATCTTCAAACAGTCTTGTTTCTCCTGAGCACTTAAATTGTTTCTGGGGTTCACATGACATGAATCCAAGCTCCATTAGTGCGTCAGTTCCCATCACCCTTGAAAGCAAAGAAAGGGCAGTATCTGGCAAGAAGGTTAAAAGAGGAATAGTATACCCTCCAAGTCTCCTGATTTTCCAGGGACAGTTCCCTAATTCCAAAAGCCATCATGGCTTCTGATTTGATCCTGGATTGTCCCTATTTCCCAAGCCAGTTCTGCCAGCACCAACTCGGAAGGAGGATGAGCCAGGGCTTGTCCTGAGTGGTGGCAACAGTGGAGGTGGCCAGGAAGCCTCCTCTTGCCTCTCCATGGCCGCTGCTGCTGGCCTCCTCCCTTGGGCAGCTCAGAGCAGCTGCTGGGGAGCAGGTGGGGAGGAGAGGCTGTCGCTGCCCAGGCCAACCCCGCAAGACGCACTGACTTTGAGGGGCAGGCGGAGGGCAGGGCTCCCCTGCGTGGGGGGAAAGAGGAAGGGGAGCAGAGGGGAGCACAAGGAGTCTTGATTTTTTTTAAATATCAAAAATGCTTTGTTCATCCGCATCTAATCCTGTCCCTTTCTAACATTTATTTTGAAGAAGAAGTGTGTATCTGAAGAAGAAGTGTGTATCTGAAGAAGTGTACATGCACACGAAAGCTCATACCTAGAACTAACTTAGTTGGTCTTTAAGGTGCTACTGGAAGGAATTTTTTTTATTTATTTTTGGGTGTGTGTTTTTCTTTTGAGGGTGCCCAAATACCTTGATTCTAAATCTCCATTTTGTCCAGGAAAGCATAGAAAGTGATAAATCTGGAGACCAGGGAAGTTGCATTCTATACCAGCTGACTTCATTTTACATTGATCAATCAAAGGGACTCTTGCTCCGTATATAAAAATTGTAAGAACTCCAGATCCTGGAAATGTCTCTCTGACCTCATGATCCACCGCCCAATTTAGCCAACCACAGCTACAACCTCAATTTGACTTATTTAGAACCCTGCACTGTGAACTGAAGCAATGGCCACTACTCAGGGCTGCCATATATCTGGGTTTTCCCAAACTCATCCGGGAATTGGGCAGCAAAATGGTATCCGGGCTGATTTCTGCTGAATTGGCAAAAATACCTAATTGACTTCAACTGGCAATTCAGAATATGTGTAGTTAATGACTTCACTGTGACCAGTGGCGTAGCGTGGGGGGTGCAGGGGGGGCCGGCCGCACCGGGCGCAACATCTGGGGTTAGGGCAAATCCACGGGTTAGGGGGCGCAAATCCACGGGTTAGGGGGCGCAAATTACTTGCCTTGCCCCGGGTGCTGACAACCCACGCTACGCCACTGACTGTGACTGTGGTTTTATTGCATGTAATTGATGTACACGAAACTGAGATTTTATGTCTTCATGTCTTAAGATTTTATAGTTTTACGGCAGGATGCATGGTTGGTTTGAGATGAGAAAGCCTGAGTAACAGGATTCGAGATGCCTTTCACTCCTAATTTATTCCCAACATGAATTGAGCTATATGAGGATGAGGAAAACCCTGAATAGAAGAAAAAGCTTTGGGTCCTATTCCAATCTCTCTGGAAACCACCAACATAGAAGTAGGAATGGGGGTATTTGTGGCACATTGACTGAGTCAAGAACCACACTGAAAGGAGTTTCCCTGAGCAAATGCACATAGCCAAATTCTCTCGAGATCTCCATCATCAGCATTTGTCTAGATGCACAATGAAGAGATGGCCATACTCTTTCATTTTGCTTTTCTTATGAGCTGCTCCCTGTCGCTCAGCTCAGGCCTCAGCAGAATGATGTAGCATTTTGGAGAAAAGATGCAACCCAGTAATCCAGCACCGGATGATAAGATGGAGAAGATCTCCACAGCCACCATGTATTTCCCTTTAGTGCTTAGGTAAGTTGGGAGAAATGATAACCAAACACTGCAAAATGCCAACATGCTGAAGGTGACGAACTTGGCTTCATTGAAACTATCTGGCAACCTCCTGGCTAGGAAAGCCACAAAGAAGCTGACAAAGGCTAGCCAGCTCATAGAGCCCAAGACACAGTAAAACATGGTAACTGAACCCTCATTACATTCCAGGATGATTTTGCCTTTCAATGAATGTGTGTCCCTATCTGGGAATGGAGGGGAAGTGCTTAACCACAGAGCACAAATTCTGGTTTGAATGGAGGTGCAGGAAAGGACAAGAGCATTGGCCGGCCCTTTCCCCACCCATCTTCTCACCCGGGATCCTGGTTCCGTTGCCATGAATGCTAGAACCACAGTGATGGTTTTGGCCAAAATGCTGGAAAGGGCCACCGAGAAAATGATGCCAAAGGCTGCTTGTCAGAGAAGGCAGACCACCTTTCCGGGCTGACCAAGGAAGAGCAAGGAGCAGAGGAAGCAGAGAAGGAGGGAGATGAGGAGGATGTAGGTGAGGCTCCGGTTGTTGGCTTTGATGATGGGAGTGTCCTTGTGCTTCACAAAAGTTCCAAGAACTAAAAGAGTGATTAAAGAGAAAGAAATGGCAAAGATAGCTAAAACGAATCCTAAAGTTTCTTTGTAAGAGAGGAAACTTGGAACCCTGGGAATGCACTGAGTTTGGCCCTTGTTTGCATACTTGTCATCAGGACAATTGGCACAAACATCCACATCTGAAAAAGAGAAAAAACAATTTTAATACTTCAGGATATTGACAAACATCCATCAAATGGAATCTGTTGTAGCAGCTAATGAAAGAGCGTCTTAAAAAAATACTCTTTAAAAAATTCTTGATGTTTTTAACTTGAGCTGGTGGACTGGACTGACTGATTGATTCTCTGTACACCAGGAAATTCCTGATTACCGGTAAATGAAATAATGCCTAATGTTCATCAATCATTATCTGTGTAGGCTGTTCTGTGAAAGAGAGGTTACTGTAGAGGAAAAAGACCTGAGAAACAATTCCCCCAATGACCAGGTCGCCCGGCTGGTAAAAATTATGAGGAATAGGAAGAGGATCATCAAAGATGCTGCAGTTAATAGAATGTGTCTTGCACACAGTATGACAAAGCAGTAACAGCAGAAACACCATAACCAACACAATCCTGTGGAAAAAACTTTGCCTCCCAACATAGACTGCCATGTTTTGCCTCGACCTTCTTATCTGTTTTTCTTCGAACTCCATTGAATGATAGCAAATGGTGGTGCTACACTGATTTGCACCAGAGCTTGGCATTTGAGGGACTGCATGAACTATAGCCTGGTCTTTGTATTTAGTAATGGCTCTGTGATCATCAGTGTTCCTGAAGAGGGTGTTCTATTTCTCCCTTCACTCCCCCTCCCCCCCCAAACCTGCTGAGTGCCAGGTATGTAAAAAATGATGAAGAACAGTGTATACTTTGGGGGTTAAAATCACGGCAGAATCATCTGGTGGGAAGCAGACCCTAACCTGCACAGGGAAAATGATGATGCAGGTGAATGACAGAGCCCTACCTGTGTCCAGATCCACTGGTCAACAACACGAAGGTTTTATATCTTTCTTTCTTGTTCAGATGGAAACCAGTAATTTTGACAATGAGAGGTGTGATGATAATTTCCCCTGAGTGTTGATGTTCCTTGAAATTGCATCATGAGAGATTGAAGTAGTAGGGGGTTTTTCTATCTGAACTCTACAACTATTTTTTTCTTGAAATGCAGTGAAATGCAGTTGGTTGCACTTAGCTAGGAAGGCTGCTTTGTCCCTGACTAGAGATAAATTATCACACGTGGCTCACACACACTTGGCATACACCAACATCATCATCATCTTTACCCAGCCTTCTCCATAAAGTTCCCAGGTGAGTTGTACACACACACTGTCAAAAATCTGGGCTTAAAGCAATGGGCACCCAAGTGGTGGCTGCAGACACCCAGGGTGTCATCAGTGCCTCCCATGGAGCCCATAAGGGATATTGTTTTTCCAGTTCTGATGGTTTATGACATTTGTTTGCAAAATGCACAAGAATATATAAACTAGCCATTTTGGCATGGATAGGTGTTATTATAATTTCCCTTGTGTGCTGATGTCATTTGAAGTTGCATAATGAATGGCTAGAGTTTTTCTTTTCTTTTCCTTTTTGAACCCTACAACAATTTTCTTCTTTGAGATATATTTAGTCAGTGGCACTTGATGAGGAAGTTGAAGGCCACTTTTGTCCTAGAGAGAGGTTGCAGTTACTACTAAATTTGTTGCCTGCATCACACTCTAAATTCCAGAGGTGCCAACTTGAATAAAATATGGGGGGGGCAGGTAAGCCCCACCCACATAACTGATCACAAGATGTGGTGCACTAACACCATTTGAATGGCAATGCCCATTGCCCTGAGGGAGCCTGGACCCCTCAAATATTTTTTGATCAATCTATGTTTTTGGCAGTTATGTATAGTTTCTGGCCCTGATTTATAAATCTGGATCAGACTCTATAGGGTCCAAACTGACCCAAACCTGATTTGCCCTGCCCTGCATCCACATCCAGATCATGATCATGGTCCAGAAAATAGAGTTCTCTAGTCTGGAGCTGGTCAAGAATAAGAAACCAACACAGAGGAAACTGATGAGACACAAATTTATTCAAAGATCAAGATCAGAGGTCAGAGCGAATGATATCCCAGGACTCCTCAAGCTCTAAGATATGGACACACACACAAACACACACACACAGAGAGACAGACACACACTATTTTCTTCCCCTTATTAGGCTTTCCTTGTTGTTCAGGTCAGACCTCAGCACAATGATGTAGCATTTAGGGAAAAAGATGCAACCCAGTAGCCCAGCACTGGAGGACAAGATGGAGAAGACCTCCACGGCTACCATGTATTTCCCTTTGGTGCTCAGGTAGGTTGGAACAAAGGTCAGCCAAACACTGCAGAAAACCAACATGCTAAACGTGATAAATTTGGCCTCATTAAAACTGTCAGGTAACTTTCTAGCCAGGAAAGCCACAAGGAGACTCACAACGGCCAGAAAACCCATATAACCCAAAGCACAATAAAACATGGCAGCTGAACCCTCATTGCATTCCAGGATGATCTCACTCTTCAATGACTGCATGTCTGTATCTGGGAATGGAGGGGAAGCACTTAGCCAAAGGGTGCAAATGCCAGCTTGAAGGAAAGAGCAGGAAAAGACCACACAATTGGCCAGACCCTTCCCCACCCATCTCCTCATTCTGGAGCCTGGCTTGGTTGCCATGAATGCTAGAACCACGGTGATGGTTTTGGCCAGAATACTGGAAAGGGCCACCGAGAAGACGATGCTGAAAGTCATTTGTCGGAAGAGGCAGGTCCCTTTTCCAGGCTGACCAATGAAGAGCAAGGAGCAGAGGAAGCAGAGAAGGAGGGAGAGGAGGAGGAGGTAGGTGAGGCTGCGGTTGTTGGCTTTGACGATGGGAGTGTCCTTGTGCTTCACAAAAGTCGCCAGCACGAAGGTGGTGATCAGGGAGAAAGCCAGAGCAGAGACAGCTAAGCTGAGCCCTAACTTTTCTTGGTAGGAGAGGTAGCTCAGCCCCCTCGGAATACACCCTGTTTGGTCCTGGTTTGGGTAGTTTTCTTCTGCACACTTGACACAGGCATCCATATCTGGAGGGTGGAGGAACAATTAAAAATGTAAAGATGATGACCTATATACATCTCCTGAAAGAATCAGTTACAGCAGGCAGTGAAATTCCTCTCCTTCATCTCCTTTCCCCCTTTCCTTTCCTTTCGGTTTCCTTTGCTCTGGGCTGTTGTTGGGGGATTGTGAACACATGGGGGGCAGATGGATGGTGGGAGGATCCTGAGTGAGAGGCAGGGAAGGGAAAACCTCCCAGGATGAGGGACTGGGAAAACAAAAGCTCCCAGGTGAGAGCTAGAAGGGCCCCCACTTCCTGAGTGAGACCAGAGTCAAGAGCAGCTTTGGAGGGAGGACTCGGCATTCTATCTCTAGCTCTCTGTTTTTATGTAGAGCGGCTTCTTTTGTATTATTGTATTGTGAAAAAGCTTTGATAAAATCTTATTTTAAAAAGAAATGAAAGTGCTTTTTGTGTCCATGCAGTTGCATGTCACGGCCCCAAGCCCTCCCCCATTTCTTGTATAATAAAACACACGGACACCAATATTTTGGGTTGATGGGATAATTAAGGCCACAACTTTATTGGTTACAGATGTGAGCAGTATTGGTAGGCATTGGAACTGAACTGACTATATCTGACTCCTGCCCGCCATGCAGGAAGTCTTGTAAGGGTCAACCACCAGTAGGGGGAGCCCTGTTGCTGCACATCACCTACGACCTCCCCCAGGGTTCCCGTTGGGATCGAGGCAAGGCCCTAGCATCTACCTGGGCTTCGGATAAGATCCACAATAAGTCATTGTGTTGGTAACTTTTATCTTTTTGTGTTGTAATTCATGTTTGTCATTTTTTGTTTATTATTTTTTGCTTGTTTTCTTTTTTATGTGTGTCCTGTAGTTGGTTTTTGTCTTTTTTATGCTTGTTTTTTTTCTTTTCTTTTCTATGTATGGTGTATTATGTATTATGTAAAAACTTAATAAACAGATTTAAAAAAAAAAAAAAAAAGATCCACACCCCCGGATCCCTTTAACAGAATACCCTTAAATGGGAGGGGCAGGTTTTACCAATGCCTAACTGCCAAACCTGACAAAGTTGTGACAATTGCTACGAGGCAGGCAAAAACCACATGGCAGGTGCCAATTCGCCAAGTGGAAAAATTCCTGCCTGACTCCCTCAACAGGCGACCAACCGTGGTCCATAGCAGGGCCAAATGGCGAATGCATGAAAATAGGGCGGGAGAGCAGGAGATCCGACGAAGGAGGGGGTAAGGAGAGGGAGTCCCCCGGCTGCATGGCGGTTCAAATAGGGTAAGTCATGCTCCCCGGTCGACTGGAGTGGTCGGCTGGGGTGTATGACGCAGCCTGGACTCCCAGTGATGCGGGCGGCTTAGCCATGCCCTCCGCTGTTCACGGGGAGTACACAAGGCCTGCCTCTGGGAAGAGGAGCAGCCTTCTTTGACCAACTGAACCACATAGGACACTCATGATTTCAGTGAGAAAGTTTGGATGACGCTGAACTGGTCTACTAGATTGTTTTTCCATGAGATCGTAAATTCTGGTCTCATTGAAAACCATGAATACACTAGGCTGTTGTCCTATTCCAATACTTCTTCTTCTTCTTCTTTATTATTATTATTATTATTATTATTATTATTATTATTTTGTGGCTGTTCCTGTTGCTGGAAGTTTCCATAAATTAAACTGTATTCCAAAGGGGAAAGAAAAGTTTGGTGAAATTTCTGTAGGTGTTGTGCAGAGCTTTTGTTGTACTTATTTATTTTTCTGGTTGCTGGGGTTTTTAGATGTACTTTCCTTTATTCTACAACCCTTCCCACACACCCATGCTTCCTGAATACCCATTATACCCTCAGCTGAGCTTTATTTGAGATACCCTATCATTCACCTGACAGCTGTTCATTTTGACTCAAATATTTTTACTTCCAAAGAAACCAGAGCTGAAATACATTTCTTAAGGTAAAAGGAAGAACTTGTTTTAGCATACAGCCTATTAACATTTTCAACATTTTCAAGCACTTAGTATTCAAACTTCAATTAAAGCCAGGAGAAGCTGTTGTGACAAAACAAGGAATTGAGAGCAACCAGGGAAACTGAAGGAAATGGTAGAAATATTTAATGGGCTTCAAAGAAGACCTACACACCCCAGACCCATGGCCATGGAAGGTGGAAATAGCATCATAAACTCTCTTCCAGGATTGTCCTATGATTTATTGGGGTAAACAATAATTGCCAAGTATAATTTGTTAAATGTGTTCTTTGCATTTCTGGTACATTTTATTCCTAAGGCATGGACCACATGACAGCCCCATGTCCATTTTCTTGAATTTCATTAGAGAAAGAAGACAGGACAAATTGTGCAATAAAGATAGATGGAGTTGCAATTAATGTGAAAATCTACAGATGAATTAAAGTTATTCCCATTGTTCTCATTGGGAACCAAGCACAACCAGCTTAGTCTGGATGCAACCCACCCATCTAGATCTAGAAATACCAAGAGCAGGAATAGGCTCCTCTAGCCACACAAATCTGTTTGTGCCTTGAGGACTCCAGGGCTCCTTCGCTTTGGGAGTCTGTTGGCCTTTTGGAAAAGCTCAGTCATTTGACAAATGACATTGCTGATGTGTGTGCTTCTAAAGATACCATTGTTTTATTTTTTAAAAGTAATATATATATATGTAGTGTTACATTTTATTCTGCATATTTTATTTCCCTCATTTGATCCTCAAGACCCATTTAAGGTGTTTAGACTGAGAGACAGTAACTGACATAAGGTCACAGTGCTCTCGTTTTGAAACTATGGGAGAAAATAATGTTACTTGTTTGATGCTCTTTAAAATATGTATTGCAAAATATATTTAAAGGAATACACTATTTTCAAAGGAGGAAATAGCAAACAAGTCATATTAAATACACATCATTATTTCTCTGTACATATTGCCTCCTACCCAGTACTTTTTTTTCAGGGGGCACTGAAGGGTACCCAGTGTCGGCACCTCTTTCGGCTATTGTTAAAAAGTGTGGCACATATTGCAACAACTTCATGTTTAGTACCGTCACCTATTTTTCTAGGAAAAAAGCACTGCTCCTACCCTTCTGGTTAGAGATGGTCCCTTCTGGACACGGAACACAATCATAGCAGCAGAACCTCTCTCCCTCCTTCTTTTTCCTGCTGTAGCCAGGATAGCAGTTGTCATTGCACACGGAAACTGGCAGCATCTGCACCAAAACAAGAAAGGAAGATTAGCAAGAACCTATTATCTGTCATTTGACTGTTGTATGATTAGGATTATGTGCTGAGGAAAGTGAGCATGCAGCAGTCAGCTGTTCCAGCTTTCCTCCACATGTTGAGGGCTGGATATCTGTAGCAGAGAGTGTCCTCTACAATAATCCATTTTCAGAACAGTTTTAGGACCCTGCATTCAGAGCTCAACTCCCGGAGGGAGACAGGGATGGTCCTGATGGAGAGGTGACCGTCAACCGCTCCCCCTGTCAGATCACCACACTTGTGTGAGGAGCGAACGCCTGAAGAGGGCTGGCATGCTGAGTCCCAAGGATGTGGAATCCTAGCTGGCTTCAGAAGGAAGCCTGGGCTGATCTGAATAAAGCATTGCAGAAAAGTTTATGGAGGCTAATCATATTCTCTGCCTCTTTCCAATGTCGTAGTTCAGCTGCTACCTGTGCACTGAACAAATGCTACCTGAAAGGAAGGTGCCATCTCATCTTCTCCCCAGAGTGAGATGTGAAGGACTGCCATCCTCTCTCCATCACATTATTCTCCAGTATTCCTGCCTTTGTCTTCATAGCAGGTCAATGAGTCAATGGCCTATAGATAGCAGATGCTCATGGAGCCTGGCAGCTGTGAGCCCAGAACCATGAGAGACAACCAGGAAGTCATGGGCCCTCACATCATCAGATGCTTTGGCACCCAGAGGCCCCTTGATCTGATGGAGATGGTGCAGAGGAGCAATTCTACCTGCCAAAGCAGTCAGTCCACGTTTTGCATCTATACTAGGGGAAACTGAGGAAAGGGGTAGGTTTTTGGGTTTTGTACAATAATAAAAATATTTTTGGTAATAGGGAAATATTCCTCAATTGAACCATGTTGCTTCTGTCCAGAGAGGGTTTAAACAGAACAAATTCAACTGAATTGATAAGGCTCAAAGCTTAGAAAAGTCATTTTATTGACACCTAATGAGAATTAAAGATGGGCGGATTAAGGTGGTGCTTCCGCTGTATCTTACTGTATCTTTGGGTTGGGTTGGGCCAGGGGGGTATTGTTTTTGCTTGTTACTTTGGTATTTCGAAGGAAGGGCAGTATAGAAATGTAACCAATAATAATAATCATTCCTGGGGAGAAAATGCCAGGATGGGGGGGGGGGCATGTGGCCGTGTAGGTGCTTCTCTTCATGCCTCAGGTTTCATCCCAAGTCATGCTTTCCATGTTCCCCCCACCAGCCCTGCTCTGTGCCTCCTCAAGCTCTTCTGCTTGGCTAGAATGTGGCCCTGAACAGCGATCATCCATCTTGCTTGCCTCTGTGGAGAATAGAGAGAAATACTGGGATGTATCCAGAAGCCTCTGTGTTTGGAATCGCTGGAATGTAGCCTATTCAACACAGGCCAGAGTCATGCCTGCTGCTTCACCCTCTTTGGGCGCAGTCATTTCCCTCTTTCCCACCCACCACTGGCATATGATCCCTGGATGGTTTCCCCTAAGAGAATGTGGGCAAAGGACTGAAAAAGATTCTGAGCTCCTGGTTTAATTGGCTTTATTAATAAGGAGATAGACTTCAGCATGGCCCTGAGTGAATATGGAAAATGGATTACTAGCATCATGCCCTGAATATGGAAATATCCAGCAAATGGACATTCTCTCTGGATACCCCACACCAGAAATCAAGCAATTTTAAAAAAAAAAGATTATGTGGGATTTTACCAAAATTAAATCTGGAACACAATAAGGAATTTTCAAAATTTTTGAAGCTGATCTCAAAACTTGTCCTTCAGTTCCCAGAAACTGGTGCATTTTATTACACCTCCCATCCTCCTTGATTATTGGCTAACCTGCCTGGTGATGATGGGAGTTGTAGTCCAACAACCTTTGGGACCCAAGGCTGATTTTCATGGCAATATCTGGTCTCACACACAGCTATGTCTCACCTGATTAAAGCTTTTATGCCACTCAATCTGATCATCATGAATGGTTAACTCTTTGCCGAAAGGAGCCCGAGGCTTCAGTTTTCCAACTTTGGCTCTTATCACTGAACCATTAGGGTAAATCCTCCAGTTTGTAACATCGAAACCTACAACTAATTCTGCATTTTCATTGAAGTGCACACGATCTCCAGCAGTGTTGTTGAAAACGATGCTCCGTAGAAAACGATGGACCTGGATTGAAGGATAACAAGAAAAAAGGACAACCATTTCACAAAGGCACATATCAGGAGTTTTTTAAACAGCAGGTGTCAGAGGTGCAGAAACCTCTGGGCCCTCAGATGTTGCTGAACTACAACTTCTATAAGCCACAATTGATTGTGTTGCAATTCAGCAACACATGGAGAGCTGGGCGTTCCCCACAGCTGGCATAGGTGGGGGCTTCATCCATCGGACTCTACTCTTGAATTGTACATGATGTGGGATCATTTGATTGTTCTTTTCCTTTCACTGCCTCCACATGGGTGGCAGATTGTGACTTACAAACAACTCACTAGACTGCCATTGCTTATCCAAGTGGATTTGCTAAAAGAAACCAAAAGAAAACTGCTCCCACATGCCTCATCGATAGCACCCCCAGGGTCCTGCTCCCAGGTCAACGTACAACTCATTTTGCTAACAACTTTGTGTTCAACGAGCCTTCTATAGATTGGTGAGAACATCCCTCTAGCGCACTCTGCACCTAAGATTATAAATGGTTCCCACAATGATCACACTGGCCTTTATAACTTGGTTTCCAATTCAGGTATCATCCCATCTTTTACAGCAAGAACAGGCTGCATGGGATCATGAAGGGAACTGGAGGGGTGATGGCTCTGGGCCTAACAGTACCGCTCTGGGTATCCACACCTTAAACACCTTAAACATAGTTATAGTAAATCTCAACTTTAATTTTATTACCTGCCATGGTTCCACATTCTGAAATGCCATTTTTCGTCCTTCTTCCAATCTTCTATGCATGGATTTGAACTGGAATATAGCATTCAGAGCATGTGCCACAGCATAGATAGCATTGTAGACATTGTAGCTGTGGCCAGTCATTTTCATTTCAAACAAACCTCCAGGAAGACTCTCCAGATTCTCTTCCCCAGTGCAGGTTTTATTCTCCTCTCCTTCCCACTCCTTGGACACTGTTAGCAAACAGTCAAAAGCCTGTTCCCAGAAGTCTTGAATAAAGCCATCTCTTTTGTACCACGAAGGTCTTACCATCTGAAGAAACTTTTGGAAACCCTCAGGCTGATTTGAGTGAACTGTGAAAGATATGGACCCATGGAAGGTTTGTAAATCCCAATTCTTTTGAATAGAGAATGATGCAAAATCCCAGTGAGATGTAACAATCCAGACTTTTCCAAGAGGTGGCAATTCCATGAATGGTGCTACAAAGAACAACACTCTCAAAGCCTGAAAGGATGGCGGTTCTCCATATACAAAAAACACATTGGCTGTCTCCTTGAAGACAGTTACATAGTGTTCTATACGTTGTGAAACGTATTCTATAATCTCATCCACATAATTCCATTTTGGTATTCTCATGATGAAGGCACAACAGATACCATTTTCATCAAGCACTGGGGCCATTGTCTGTAAAAACCGGTCCCCTTTGTCATCATCCACAGCACCAAGCCCAATCCATGTCCACCCAAAATGCTGAAGTAATGTCACAACTCCTGTGTTTTGGTGGGCTTCCTTTGGGACCATCTGGTACAAAAAGGGGAATAAAGTGTTGGCATGTTGTAGTGGCAAAAATGATCCATAAGTGAGCTGAAATAAAATGCATAAATATTATTCAAAAGTGATGTTACATGAATCTAATGGCTTGTATGCCATTTTATCTGTGGAATATCAGAATAACACCATCTGCAAGTAATTGCATTGCTCGGTTTGAGTATTCTTTCTCCCGTGCTAGTCCTTACTTTGGGACTGTAGAAAAGGGGTCTCTGCTATGTGGCAGTCATGAAAATATCTGAAGTATTTAAAGACTCCTGGGGTTTTGCTTCAGGCGTCATATGCTGCCATCATCTGTAACAGAAGATCTACAGAAATCCATAATCATGTCAAAGGGGTGGATCCAGGCAACAAATTAAGAAAAGGGGGCTTTTGTGCGCATTCTGTAAACCCGTTGCTTAATGCCAATGGAGGACACAGGGTATTAACAAATCATCACCTAAATATGCCAGCCAAACCACAGAGAGCTGGTAGACATTTAGGTTCACGCAAGTAAGGTGTCAGATGGCTTTGTGTGCAAACATGCAAGCTTGATCCCAGCTCCCTCTTCTGCTCACTTTTAACACATTTTGTCACCATCCCGGTCTGCCACCCTCAGTCTTCATGGGGAATCAGGGATGAAAGCAGGACTTTCAGGTTCTGAGAAAGACTATGAGGGAGATCGGGTAAGTTCCATCTGTCAAGAGGCACTTCAGGTGGCCTTGGGACAGGACTGGTTCCTCCAGATCCTCAGGTCTTCTGAGCTCCTCTGCAGGCCCCACATCTTTTCTTCTGAGGACGTCGCTCCATTGTCTATGTCAGACAATGTTCACAGATACAGCTCCCAACTAGTGACCAAAGTCATGGATGAAAAGGTTGAACAAGATCAGGGAAAGGACAAAGCCCTGCTTAAAACTTGTTGATCAGCATAGTTTGCCAATGAACTGTCAATAAACTTAATAGCAGTATCATTAAACCTGCATTTATCCAAAGGATAACAGGCAATTTTTCCGAAATCATGATGATCCAATAATAATAATAATAATAATAATAATAATAATAATAATAATAATAAATTATTTGTACCAGCCACTCTGGGCAGCTTCCACAGAAACCAAAAATACAGTAAAATCACAGATTAAAAACTTCCCTGAACGGAACCATGATGTGTTCTCTGTATTCTCTCAGAAACAGGCTTACCTGTGGAGCCTTGTACATTGCTGAAATGATGGCCACATTTGCAGAGATTTCGGAGATGCATCCTCCGATCAGAGCTATCACTTTGTTCTGGTTGTGACCCTGGAAGTTGGGGACAAACCTCCGTTGTGCAGAAAATAGGCTGAGGCTGGCCTTATAGGTCATCCTGGCAGTGTAGTAGCTGTTGAGGATGTGAAATCCCAGAGAGACGTTGGATAAAATGTCGGGGTTTTCATTGATCTCTTGAACGGCAAATGCCAAGGCCAGGATGTGCTGGTAGTTCTTTGGCACCGAACTGTCGTGGAAATTACAGTTGTTAAAGCTGTTAATAAACAACAGTAACAGAAGCAACCAAAGCACATTCATATTCTTCTTCTCTCATCTGCTTGTTTCCAAGACTGACTTGCAGTTTGAACCTCAGTTGAGTCATTCCCTTTGCCAATCAACTGAGTGTAAAGTTAAGATTTTCTTTACATATTTTCACAATGTACATAAAATATTTTGTATAGTTTTAATCTTATTTCGACTGGATCAGTATGTTTATTCATTAGTTATTAAATGTATAACCTGCCTTTTTTCCTTGAGTTTTATATACCTAACCTTTCTCCCATTTTCTTTCTTTATTCATCTAGCTAATCAGCCACATGATTACAATTTTCATTCTTTTATTGGCATTTGCCAAAATCACTTTAATTCCTATTTATTATTGTTATAATCCATTGCACCATTAGCTTAGCACAAGTTTCCCTTAAATTCATACCTAGAGAGAACCTATGTGATTCCTCCATCCTAACTTTTCTCATGTCAACATGGGCACACACTTTCCCAGGTTTCCCCCCCCCCCCCCCATTTGATCATTGTTTCCTTCCTGGCTTCCAGTTTAGTACTGTGTTTCAGGGATGACCTGTTTCCTAGTATTTTTAAAAGGAAACTCAAAGAAGAGAAGTGATATAGAATGAGACCGTTTCAACCAACTCTCCGCTGACAATCTTGTTATTTCATTCTATGCAGTTGTTACTGAAAATCTCTATATCAATAGACACAATTGAACGATAACTAAGATAAAATTGCATCACGTAACTAATAATGGATTATTTAATATCTGGATATATTAATGCAGCTGAAGAGCATTTTCTACTTGGTGATAAAATGAGAGAAGAAAGCAAGAAGAAAATCAAACTGCAAGCCTTGTAATAATAGCTAGTGTATTATGTTTTAGGATCAGCTTTTAAAATCGCACACACGCCCGTGCATGAACACACATCCCTATAGTATTTTGCCTGTGCCTATTTATATATGTTTAAATGAACAAGACGAGGGGTCCAGACTATACTTCTAAAGGCATCTAGCCAACACATACTCTCGTCATATTTGATTGCTGGTTCATCTCCAGTGTACTTAAAGCAATAAAATGTTTGACAGCGGGAGGGAATAACTAGCTTTAATATGACCCAGATTTAGTTATTCTTCCTCACTCCTGTCTTCACTGAAGGAACAAAACCCTCCACGTACATATTCTGGGCAAGGCTGGTGGAAGTGCTCTTGTGGGACTCGGCCACGTTGAGGTTTGTTGTGTGGCAGAGACTATCACCAGGCAATGGGCAGCAAAGCAAAAAGGCTTTATTCTTATGCAAGAATGGTGGCTCATTCATCTCATGGCACAGACAAGAGACTACGGGGGCTGCAGCTACACATATGGTTTTATACTGTCACATATGCAGCTTGATGACCTGTTTGCTCCCAGCTTGACTCACCTTTATGTAGTAGCTAACCATAACCTTTGATAAACCACCTTCATTATGCATTTTGGGGGGGATTTCCACTGCCCCTTTGTTCCCACTGTTATTTCTGGTTTTGCTCCTTTCTCTTGAGCAGAGTGCCTCAAGTTCCCAGCACAATCACCAACCTAATTCCAATACAGTGCACAACTTCCATACATTTCAAGAACACTTTTGAGAGAAAACTATGAATGCTTTCTGCCACCAATATGCTGTAGGTGCCACTTTTCTCACTCCAGAAATGAACAAACACAATTGTTCCTTAAATATAAGTTCTCAGCAACTATACTTGGAACTTATTAAATAAGCGGCATGAGGGAGAGGGAGAGATGGTGCCTTACATTGGCTCATTAATCACAATCTGTGTCGGCTGCTTCAGGAAAGAGAGGAGATTATGGAGGAAGAAGACCTGAGAAACAATCTCTCCAATGACCAGGTCTCCAGGATGGTAAAATTCATGAGGGATCGGGAGGGGATCATCTTGTATGCTACAGTTAATGGAATGTTTCTGGCCCACAACATGACACAGCAGGACAAGCAGAAGCATTGCCACCAGCATGATTCTGCTGGAAGAACAGAGCCAGGAAACACAGCCTCCCATCTTTGCCTCTGCAGCATCACACACCACTTTCATCAGGATTGACCTCAACAACATCTAAAATAATTCTTTTTGTTTTAAAAATCCTCATACAGAGCAACAGTTATCACAGCACTGGTGTATAAAGGGGAAAAAATGGTGCAACCTTGCAAATCCGTTTGTCCAAAAGAAAGTGAGGTCAGTTATGATGAAGCAGTTTGCTTGGATATGTGTGTTAATTAAGAGCCATAGAATGAGGTCCGATTTTCCAGTGGCCAAAGACGAATGCCCTAACAAACAGAGGGGAAACGATCATAACAGGAATGATAGAGTCCTGCCTAGACCCAAATCTAGTTCTAAATAATGTGAGATCTTTATAACTTCAGATGTTGATTGTTGATGTAGCTGAAGAGCTCTGGAAGCACTTTGTGTTTCTCAGGATGGAAACCAGCAATTCTGCTAATGATGGGGAGGATTATCTGTTCCCCGGAGTGTTCCTTGCTTTGGAAGTTGCATCATGCATGGTGAATATGTGAGGAGTCACCCTCCCGGCTTGGAATCCTACAAATCTTATTATTTCTTTTGAAGAGTAATTAGCAGGAGGTGGCACTTAGCTCAGCAGGTCCAAGCTGCACCTGCCCGGAACTGGAGGAAATTCATCTACACATCCCTCATACTGGGCATAACCCAGCAAGCCTTCATTTTCCCCCAAAATGTGAAGGCCTAGAGTTAAAGGTACAATCACAGCCTAGGGAAATTCCAGGTTCAGATGCATCGTGATTATGGGCTCATCTCTCTAAATGATTTGCCCCATTAAATTTTATTTGTGTATTGTGTTGTTATCAAAAGTATTTGCTTATGCAGTATTATCAACATGAATGTCATCAAATAACATCTACACATCATTTTCATATAGTTTCTCCTCAAACCATAGCTTCCTGTACACTTCAGATCTATATTCCACAACCGCTCCCATGTCGACATGAGAGAAGCGGAGAAAGGACTGTTTCGCTGTAGCTGCAGCAGCATCTTTTTACTGCCCTCTCTCCAATGTGAAGGAGAAGCAAAATTACCTCCCTGCAAGCAGGAAACTGGGGCAACAGCTTGGCCAGCAGACAAGTGAGATCCAAACTGGGAGGAGCTCAATTGATGCAGCAAGACCGAAGGCAGAGTTTGGCAGAGGGGCAGCGCAGGAGGGCCGCCAGGGCAAGACTCTGGGGCAAAAGGCCAGGGCCCAGTTGGCAGAAGGAGCAGGAGGCCCCTGACATCTGGAAGCAGGTGAGGTGCTAGCAGGACTGCCTCAAGGAGGGACGTGGGGTGAGAAGGGGCCCCTGAGCAGCGATCCTTGGGACAAGCAGAACGGCATTTATCAAAATAAATAAATAAATAAATTCCTTCCAGTAGCACCTTAGAGACCAACTGAAGAAGTGTGCATGCACACAAAAGCTCATACCAATAACGAACTTAGTTGGTCTCTAAGGTGCTACTGGAAGGAATTTTTTATTTTGTTTTGACTACGGCAGACCAACACGGCTACCTGTAACTAGCATTTATCAGTTACAGATAGGTAGCCGTGTTGGTCTGCCATAGTCAAAACAAAACAAATTCCTTCCAGTAGCACCTTAAAGACCAACTAAGTCAGTTCTTGGTATGAGCTTTCGTGTGCATGCACACTTCTTCAGATACACATTTATCAAAACTTTGAAAAGGTTGTGTTATGTACTGCAGTTCTCACCCTGGGCCAGCAGGGGGATACTGTAGATAGTTTTTACTCAGGTCCACATATGCAAATAAGGGTTCGAAAGTGATGTTCAGTGATTGGATAGTTACAGAAAGTTGTTACAGTTACATAACAACTTTATATAAGTAGCTCTATATAAGCAGGCTGACTGAACCCTTCAGTTCAGTTCTGCATTGGAGAGAGACCCCCAAGGCAAGGAGCAGAGGGTCCTGCCCCCAATTCCTCTCTGCCAAGTCTCCTCTCTCTTCCCCCTGAGGGTGCCATAGGGAGAAGGGGGTCCCAGGGGTGCAGGGACACTGCATGGGGGTCCCTGTTCATGCATGCTGGGGGGACACCTCCAAGTCAAGCAGGAGAGGGTCCTCCCTTGTCCACTCTGCCAAGCCAGGGAAGGGGGCGAGTTCGCAGGAGGTCTGCAGCTCTGCTCTTCCTTGGGATCCAGGTGCTGCCTTCCTTTTTGGGGAGGGGGCTTTGGGGGAAGAGAAACAGGGCATGCAAATGAGGCCCCTTTGGATTGAGGGGAAAGTCGCATTGAATAACAGAGATAATCATCCAAGGAATTGGAGGCAGGAGGAGCCCTGTGGAGTGGGGAGAGGCAGCCCCTATGTGGAGAGACTGGATGGGAGACCCTCTCCCCCCCCCCATCTGCCAAACGACAATTCCCAGAGTTCCCTGGCAAGAAGTGTGGATTGCTGACCCCTCTGGGAATGGCAGCCTTGGGAATGCAGGGTGGCAGGACTGGACGTGTCTCCTAGCCCCTCTCATTCCGGTTCCCGGGATCCTTTGGTGGAGCCACTAGGGCTGGGTGAGGTCTGGTTTCCAACTTTGTAATGGATCAGCAGCTAAACATCCCCTGCCCCTTCCCAACTGAGCAAGCCCACATACTGCTCCAGCTTGTGCCGCTCTCGGGAGCAGGAGCAGCATCCAGCCTTGCTCAGCTAAGTATTTTTAGGAAGACCCCTGCCTCTCCCACCCTGGCAAGGCACCAGGGTGAAGCCATCAGCAGCCCGTGTGAAAAATCATAAACATAATCATGTGCCACTCATCTGTTGCAAAGATTTTTAGTAATGGTACCAACTCAAATAGAGTCAAAGAATTGACAGAAGCAGCAATGAAGAAAAAGAAGGTGAGGTTTTATTGCTGAGCAATAAATGGACCCAGTTGGAATCCTTTCCAAAAGACTGGGGCCCAGAACATTGTAGCTCTGGGGTTATATACCTGAGTACAACATTGCAGATCATGACATAATCGACTACAATTGCGAACGCCAGCAAAATAAGCTAATGAGAGCATTCAGCCAGGCTCCTGACCGTGTAAAGAGTTCTATTGCCAACTTCTGCTTTATTAGTCTGAACATGCAAGACCTCATTGTCTGGGGTGAATGATGGGGGTGGAGACACTCCTACAGCTATACAGGGCCAAACTGTTTAGGGCTTTAAAGGTCAGCACTAACACGTTGAATTGTGCTCAGAAACATATTGGGAACCAATGTAGATCCTTTAGGAGGGGTTTTATATGGTCCCAGCAGCCACTCACAGTTACCAGTCTGGCCTCTGCATTCTGCAGAAAACTAAGTGAATGACACAGAAGTTGCTGTAGACTAAAGTTAGAATAAGCTTTAATTGCTACAAATGGTATAAGGAAACTTGATAAGGAATTAAGGGAGTACATGGTGTTGAGTACACGGTTTTGCCAACAAAGGTCCGTATAGTTAAAGCCAGGGCTTTCCCAGTAGTGATGTATGGAAGTGAGAGCTGGACCATAAAGAAGGCTGATCGCCGAAGAATTGATGCTTTTGAATTCTGGTGCTGGAGGAGACTCTTGAGAGTCCCATGGACTGCAAGAAGATCAAACCTCTCCATTCTGAAGGAATGGAGTGCTCACTGGAAGGACAGATCCTGAAGCTGAGGCTCCAAGACTTTGGCCACCTCATGAGAAGAGAAGACTCCCTGGAAAAGACCCTGATGTTGGGAAAGATGGAGGGCGCAAGGAGAAGGGGACGGCAGAGGACGAGATGGTTGGATAGTGTTCTTGAAGCTACCAGCATGAGTTTGACCAAACTGTGGGAGGCAGTGGAAGACAGGAGGGCCTGGCGTGCTCTGGTCCAGGGGGCCACGAAGAGTCGGACACGACTAAAGGACTTGTTACGGCAAAATCTGGGTGCGAGGCTGCTCTGTTAAGGTGTGAAACCTAAGACGCTGGCAAGTTAGCAATGTCATGTGACTTTAAGTAGTCAAGCTCGTTAAGTTGTTAAGTTGCTCAGTATATAAAGAGTGTTTGTTTTCTCTGTCTGTGGGGCGTGAAGCAAAAATGTCTGAAAGCTCCGGAGGTGTTTCTGTTATCTTCCTGCAATAAACCTGTCTTTGGAAAGACAGGCTTCCCTGTGTCGTTATTTCTTTGCTGCTAAGACTCTGAAGCTTGTACTGCAACAAGAATCTCTGCACTGGACTTAATTAATGCTCTGCAAAGAGAACTGTTGCTGGTTGCGCAGCGGAAGCGTTTACTGGACCAGTACACAGACTCTCTTAGGTTATGGCTCCTTCTACGTTTCTACAGCTGTATTGTGTGCAGAGAAAGTGAAAGCAGCTTTCGGATGAGAGAAGACCAGCTTGGTCGTAAATCCAGCTCTTAAAGGCTTCAGAGAAGGAACTGAGAGGCGTCTGAAAAGTGAGTAAGACAAATCCCAAGGGGAAAGAGAAGCAAGGGCACACAGAGGGAGTAGCAGCCGACCCCAAGAATGGCAGTGGAAAATTTCCAAGTTCCCTTTACAAAGTTGAACTCTGCTAATTACGTGCAGTGGTCTAAGAGGGCTCAAGTCTGGTTGGAAGCCAAAGAAGTGTGGGCTGACTATGTCCAGAGGCGAAAGCCGTTTGTGGCTGTTGCAGCAGATGCCACAGCAGAGCAACAGGCTGCTGCACATGCTCAGAACAGGGAACATGATAAAATGGACACTAAAGCTAGATGCATGTTGATGGTATCGATAGACGATTCCCAATTACCTCATGTGGAAAATTTAAGGTCTGCATTTGAAATTTGGGGAGCTCTTAGGCGAATTCACCATAGAGCCACGCCCGGAGAGAAGGTGAACATTATACGTGCTTTGTATGAGTTGAAACTGAAGCCAGGGGATAGCGTAGTTGAACACACATCACAGATGACTGAGTATTTCAACCGACTGTCATCTCTAGGTGTGAATTTTCCTGAAAATATTAAAGTTTATACTCTGCTTAGCAGCCTGCATGCAGGGTTTGAAAACTTAGTACTAACTTTACAAGTTTTGCCAGAGGACCAGCTGAATATGAATTATGTGACTGGTAGATTGTGTGAGCAAGAATATCAACATCATCGAAAACGTATTGATAATTCAAATACCCCAAGGGTTGGATGTTCAGATAATTCCCAGTGTGGGGGAACTAGCAGGCAGAGCTGTAAGGAAGCCTCACAAGTGTCTGCTATGGCCAGCAAGTCATGTTTTCGATGTGGCAGCAGGTTTCATTTGATAGCAAAGTGTCCAGAAAAGCAACAGGAATTTCAACAGTCCAAGGTCAGTTTCCGGAGCTACAGGGGAAGACGAAGTGAGAACTACAAGAATCAACGATCCAGAGGGGGAGCAGGTGCTGATAAGGGACTATCTGCAATGGCAGCACAACAGAGTCCTAAAAGGAGCCAACAAACCTTGAAGTGGATTATTGACAGTGGAGCTAGTCACAGTTTAGTTCCAGCGACATCTAGTGGCAGCTTGATGAACTGCAAGACATTGCCAGTTGCAAAAACTGTGACTATAGCAGACAATAGTAAACGAGAAATGAACCTTAAAGGCACAATTTATGTTAATTGTTTGCAAACTAACCTTCCTGTTTTCGTTCTTCCAGGAATGAAGAATGGACTTTTGAGTGTGTCATGCCTGGTAAAAAGTGGTTTTAAGGTTGAGTTTGAAAATGATGTGTGCACCATTTCAAAACAGGGGAAGGAGCTAGTTAAAATTCCCTGTGAAGATGGGCTTTTTGTTTTGGATGAAGAGCAGTTAGCAGCAGGTAGATGTTCAACAGGTGAAGCGCAAGCTAAGTGTGTAAATAAGGCTCCTCATACAGGTTGTGCACATCTACTACACAGAAGGTTAGCTCATATATGCTTTAAGTATGTAAGCAAGATGCCAGATTTAGCTGAGGAGTGTAACATTAAACCCTGTCCAAATTTTCTGGATTGTTATGCTTGTAAACATGCTAAGGTTAAGACATGTAACTATCCTAGATCTGATAGAGTAAGCAAGAAACCCTTTGAACTTGTGCACACAGACGTGTGTGGCCCTATGCCAGTCAAATCGCTTGGAGGTGCGAGATTTATGCAAATTTTGGTGGATGATTTTTCAAGGGCTAGTTGGGTTTTCTTTCTGAAAGAAAAATCACAAGCAGCTTCCATCCTGATGGATTGGATTGAAGAAGTCGAATGTAAATTTGACACCAGGGTGCGTAAAATACAATCAGATCGTGGTGGGGAATATGTGAACCACACGCTGGAGACGTGGTTAAAAAGGAAAGGTATAGTTCATAGACTTACCAATCCCTATTCACCACAGGAGAATGCAGTTGCCGAAAGAAAATTTCGAACATTACAGGAAGCCATTGCTGCTTTGCTGTTTGATTCTGGACTTCCACAGCGGTTTTGGGCTGAGGCTGCACTGTATGCGAATTATACTTTTAACAGAGTGTACAATAGCACAGTAGGCAACACTCCTTACTTCATGCTATTTGGGAAAAAACCAAAAATTGATCATCTAAGAGTTTTTGGATGTCGTGCTTATGTGCTGGTGCCTAGGGCACAACGTAGGAAAGGCGATCCTAGATCTAAAGAGATGCTTTTCTGTGGTTATCAAGCAAACACAAAAGGTTGGAGATTTGTGAATGTAGAAGGCAATCAAACAAAAATCACAATCAGCAGAAGTGCAGAATTTTGTGAACAGGATGGTTGGAATAAAATTCATGGAAATCCTGACATACTATTTGATGTGGTGAACAGTAACAATGAAACTCAGGCCCCAGGGCAG
This sequence comes from Podarcis erhardii, assembly GCF_964252035.2. NCBI lineage: Eukaryota > Metazoa > Chordata > Lepidosauria > Squamata > Lacertidae > Podarcis > Podarcis erhardii. The sequence goes on from NC_138513.1 coordinate 233,784, forward strand.
GTATTAGTTCCAGAACAGGCTGAGGAATTTGAGTCTGAGGACGAGGGTGAGAAATCGTCTAGTTCACCTAAGTCTGTGAAGTCAGAATCTTCTAGCTCTAAAAGTTCACCCGTACAGCAAGAGAGACGTGTAAAGTCAGAATCAGAAAGTTCTTCAACTACTAGTGACAAACAGGTGACGACTAGTGATTCTGGGTCAGAGGGGGAAACTGAAGGAACATCACAGGAACTGTTAAGGCGTTCCAAGCGTGCCAACAAAGGTATACCTCCTGAAAGGTACCAAGCTATTAGTGTTTGGGCTGGTTTGGCAAATTGCGAACCTGAAAGTTTTGAGGAGGTTGAGCAATTACCCCAGGAGGAGGCCAGTAGGTGGCGTGAGGCCATGCAAAAAGAGTTGAATTCTATGAAAGAACTGGATGTGTTTTCCATCTCCAAACTGCCAGAAGGTACCAAGGCAGTAAGTTGTAGGTGGGTGTACAGGATAAAGACAACAGCGATGGGGAAATAATAATAATAATAATAATAAAAATAATAATAATAATAATAATAATAATAATAATAATTTATTATTTATACCCCGCCCATCTGGCTGAGTTTCCCCAGCCACTCTGGGCGGCTCCCAATCAGTATTAAAAACAATACAGCATTACATATTAAAAACATCCCTGAACAGGGCTGCCTTAAGATGTCTTCTGAACGTCAGGTAATTGTTTATCTCTTTGACATCTGATGGGAGGGCGTTCCACAGGGCGGGCGCCACTACCGAGAAGGCCCTCTGTCTGGATCCCTGTAGCCTCACTTCTCGCAATGAGGGAACCGCCAGAAGGCCCTCGGCGCTGGATCTCAGTGTCCGGGCTGAACGATGGGGGTGGAGACGCTCCTTCAGGTATACAGGACCGAGGCCGTTTAGGGCTTTAAAGGTCAGCACCAACACTTTGAATCGTGCTCGGAAACGTACTGGGAGCCAATGCAGATCTCTCAGAACCGGTGTTATGTGGTCCCGGCGGCCACTCCCAGTCACCAGTCTAGCTGCCGCATTCTGGATTAATTGCAGTTTCCGGGTCACCTTCAAAGGTAGCCCCACGTAGAGCGCATTGCAGTAGTCCAAGCGTGAGATAACTAGAGCATGCACCACTCTGGCGAGACAGTCCGCGGGGAGGTAGGGTCTTAGCCTGCGTACCAGGTGGAGCTGGTAGACAGCTGCCCTGGACACAGAGTTAATCTGCGCCTCCATGGACAGCTGTGAGTCCAAAATGACTCCCAGGCTGCGCACCTGGTCCTTCAGGGGCACAGTTACCCCATTCAGGACCAGGGAATCCTCCACACCCCGCCTCCTGTCCCCCCAAAACAGTACTTCTGTCTTGTCAGGATTCAACCTCAATCTGTTAGCCGCCATCCAACCTCCAACCGCCTCCAGGCACTCACACAGGACCTTCACCGCCTTCACTGGTTCTGATTTAAAGGAGAGGTAGAGCTGGGTGTCATCTGCATACTGATGAACACCCAGTCCAAACCCCCTGATGATCTCTCCCAGCGGCTTCATATAGATATTAAAAAGCATGGGGGAGAGGACAGAACCCTGAGGCACCCCACAAGTGAGAGCCCAGGGGTCTGAACACTCACCCCCCACCACCACCTTCTGGACACGGCCCAGGAGGAAGGAGCGGAACCACTGTATAACAGTGCCCCCAGCTCCCAGCCCCTCTAGACGGTCCAGAAGGATGTTATGGTCGATGGTGTCAAAGGCCGCTGAGAGATCCAGCAGAACTAGGAAACAGCTCTCACCTTTGTCCCTAGCCTGCCGGAGATCATCAACCAGCGCGACCAAGGCAGTTTCAGTCCCATGGTGAGGCCTGAATCCCGATTGGAAGGGATCCAAATGGTCCGTTTCCTCCAGGCGTGCTTGGAGTTGTTCAGCAACCACCTGCTCAATCACCTTGCCCAAGAATGGCAGATTTGAGACTGGGCGATAGTTGGCCAAATTGGCCGGGTCTAAAGATGTTTTTTTAAGAAGCGGTTTAATGACCGCCTCTTTCAGCGGGTCTGGGAAGGCTCCCTCACAGAGGGAAGCATTCACCACCCCGCAGATCCCATCGCCCAGCCCTTCCCGGCTCGCTTTTATCAGCCAGGATGGGCAAGGATCAAAGAGACAGGTGGTCGGTTTCACTCGTCCAAGCAGCCTGTCCACATCCTCGGAGGTAACAGATTGGAATTGATCCCATGTAACAGGACCAGACAGAACTCTAGCACTCTCCCGCCCTGGCCCTGCTCCCACGGTGGAGTCTACCTCCTTCTGAATCTGAGCGATTTTATCTGCAAAAAACTTTGCAAAAGCATTGCAGGAGATCTTGGGGTCCCTACCAGGCCCCGGTGGTACAGGTGGTTCTGATAGATTGCGAACCACCTGAAAAAGTCTCCTGCTGCTGTTTACTGCAGATGCAATGGAGGCGGTGAAGAAGGCCCTCTTCGCCGTCGCCATTGCCACTTGGTAGGCTCGACGTTGAGCTCTAACCTGTGTCCGGTCTGATTCAGAATGAGTTTTCCGCCACCGGTGCTCTAGCCGTCTCAACGATTGTTTCATCACCCTCAGCTCCGGGGAAAACCACGGGGCTGTCCGGGCTCCATGTAATCGGAGAGGGCGCTTCGGAGCCAGACAGTCAATAGCCCTGGTTAACTCCGCATTCCAGCGGGCCACCAGGGAATCAGCTGAAAGGCCATCAACTTGGGATAAAGCATCCCCTACCACTCTCTGGAAGCCAATTGGATCCATTAAGTGGCGGGGGCGGACCATCCGAATCGGTCCCACCTCCCTGCGGAGGGGAAGGGTTGCGGAGAAGTCCAGTTGCACCAGGAAGTGATCTGACCATGGCACTTCTTTTGTTTCGCTTTTAGTTAATGTCAGATCACCAGCATCCGTAGAGGTAAACACCAAGTCTAAGGCATGTCCGTGGCTATGAGTTGGGCCAGACTTATTCAGGGACAGCCCCATGGAGGCCATGCTTTCCACGAAGTCCCGAGCGGCCCCTTGTAAGGTCGTGTCGGCATGGATGTTAAAATCCCCCAGGACAACCAAGCTAGGTGTCTCCAGGAGCATATCCGCCATGACCTGAAGCAGCTCGGGCAGGGAATCCTTGGTGCAGTGGGGAGGTCGGTACACCAATAGGAATCCTGTACTGCCCCTATTGCCCAACTTCCAGAACATGCACTCAGAAAACTGGGTCTTCCCAATAGGACGCCTGGTGCAGACTAATGACTTCCTAAAAATCACTGCAACCCCCCCTCCCCGCCCACATGACCTGGGTTGCTGTGCGTAAGAGAAACCTGGTGGGCAAGCAGCGGCAAGGACAGGCCCATCTGCTTCATCCAACCAGGTCTCTGTCACACATGCCAGGTCAAATCCTCCATCCACAATCAGGTCGTGGATGGCAGTGGTCTTATGAATCATTGACCTGGCATTGCACAGCAACACTTTCAGGTCATGTGGGTATCCCTTGCTGATTCTAGTATCCATCCGGTCAGGACCAGACCCGGAGGCAGGAATAGTCCTCAGACAACGACTAAACCTGCCTCCTCTGTAATGACATGGTCTGGTACATGAGTACAAAGCAAGGCTTGTAGCTCGAGGTTTTACGCAAAGAAAGGGGTTACATTATTCCGAAGTCTATGCACCCACTTCAAGGAGTGAAACCCTTCGGGCACTATTAGCAGTTGCTGCTCAGAAAGGGTTCAAAGTGAATCAATTTGATGTCTCTACAGCTTATCTTCATTCAGACTTGGCTGAAGAGCTCTATATGGAGCTACCGCCAGGATTGAAAGTTGGTAAATCAAATCAGGTATGGAAACTACATAAATCTATTTATGGACTCAAGCAATCTGCTCATAATTGGAATGAGTGTTTGAATGACGTTTTGGTAGGCATTGGTTTTAGCAGGAGCAAGGCTGACAATTGCTTATATTTCAGAGGTTCAGGAGATGCTCAAGAATCTTTGCTTATTTATGTAGATGACCTGATTTATACTTCAAAGACACAAGAACAAGTAAAAAAACTAGCCAAAGAATTAAATAAACACTTCAAAGTTAAGAATCTTGGTGATGTGAAGGTCTATCTTGGTGTTCAGATAGATAGGACCAAAAATGGCAGTTTTCTACTGAATCAAAAAGGCAAGATATTGCAAATGTTGAAAAAGTTTGGCATGACGGAGTGTGCAGGTGTTAGAACACCAATGGAAATGGGTTTTGTAAAAGACAATGAGTTCAAGGATAGTGCTGAATTCAAGCGTGCTGAAATCTTTCAGTCAGCACTGGGAAGCTTACTTCATCTTTCGCAATGGAGTAGACCAGACATTGCTTACGCTGTTAACTTACTCAGCAGAGAAGCTTCAAAACCTAGTGTAAATGCATGGAAAGGAATTCAAAGAGTGTTAAGATATTTACAATACACCAAAGATTTTTGCCTTGAATTATCTTCTGAAGGACAAGCACAGATTACTTGTTGGGCAGATAGTGATTGGGCAAATTTAAAGGATAGAAAATCAGTGTCTGGCTGTGTAATAAAATTTGGTAACTCTCTGATTGGGTGGAGATCCAAGAAACAGAACCTGATTGCTTTGTCGTCAACAGAAGCTGAGTTCTGTGCCTTATCTGAGTTATGTAGAGATCTAGAATTTTACAAATGCTTGGCACAAGAGATGTATGAAAAGGCCATCACTCCAATCACTGTATGGGGTGATAATCAACTGTGTCTTAAGTTAGCACAAAATGGGCAGTTTAAAGGTCGTACAAAACATTTGGATATCCGTTTTCAAAATGTTTGTCAAACGGTAAAAGCAGGAATTGTTAAATTAAATTACTGTCCCAGTCATGAAAATCAAGCTGATGGTTTTACAAAACCGCTTGGGTTTCAGCGGCATGAAAACTTTTGTGAAGAAATGGGTCTGAAGTAATTTTGTTTTTGTATTGCCAGCGAGAGGGGGTGTTAAGGTGTGAAACCTAAGACGCTGGCAAGTTAGCAATGTCATGTGACTTTAAGTAGTCAAGCTCGTTAAGTTGTTAAGTTGCTCAGTATATAAAGAGTGTTTGTTTTCTCTGCCTGTGGGGCGTGAAGCAAAAATGTCTGAAAGCTCCGGAGGTGTTTCTGTTATCTTCCTGCAATAAACCTGTCTTTGGAAAGACAGGCTTCCCTGTGTCGTTATTTCTTTGCTGCTAAGACTCTGAAGCTTGTACTGCAACAAGAATCTCTGCACTGGACTTAATTAATGCTCTGCAAAGAGAACTGGTGCTGGTTGCGCAGCGGAAGCGTTTACTGGACCAGTACACAGACTCTCTTATGCTCTGCCACCCAGCTCATCGGACTAAGTCCGTGGGTCCCTGCGGAGGAAAATGAGCTCAGCCGGAGACAGGAGCAAGCAGCAGAAGATCCAAGTTTATTGCGCAACAGGTTCAAGGCGAGATTGAACAGTGAGAAAGGGGTGACATGAGTTTTTGAAACTCCCTCCATGTCCCAGAATACAGTGCAAAATACGTCAAGAATACATTAAAGAGATGTTTGGTTACACAGATTACATCATGAATATATTAAAGGGAGGTTGGGTTACACAGATTAACATATGGAGGAGGGAGGGGGGAATATGCAGAGCTGGAGATATGCACAGATAAACAAACACTTCCTGGGGATGAGAAAACAATGGTCCCAAATATGCATAGTCTGCCACCTGACATTGCCTGGAGGAAAGGCTGATCAGAGCGATTTGACAGGATTAGGGTCTTAACACCTTGCTTGAGGGATTATGCTGGACAGGGGAGGTGTGATGGAGTCCTAGAGAAATTGAGCAAACTGGCATGTTGATTTTCTATGAATTTTATAGATTTTAGTCCCTTTTGACATTGACAATTAGAAATAAATTGATATATTGTAGCGAAGAAGAAGGTGAAGAAGACATGCCCCCCCCCCTTCTGTATCAGACTAAACAACAACAACATGGTGTTGACCTGGAGTGCCTTTGGAAATCTTGCCACAAGAGGAGCATAAAGCTCACCGCTGGAGTTGTTAAAGGGTATACATGCCTGGTGTTCTTAAGAACACAACAGATTTAGGGCATGTGGAAGAGCTATACTTGGATGGCTTCCATGGCGCCACCCGAGAAGGCCGGGCAGCCGGAGCATCAGAGTGGCCTCTCGGAGAGCCCCACGGTCCTCCCAGGGCTGTCCTCCTTCCAGAGCAAATTTGCCCGCAGCCCAGACCCAAAAGGAGTCCCTCCGACCAGCCTCTCCAGGGCAGGGCCAGGGCCAGGGCAACGCAGCGGGAGGGGGGCCCTGTCTCCAGGGACCAAGGAGCAGGCGGGGCTGGGTGCTGCGCAGGCAAGCAGAGCCATGGGGGTACTTCCTAGCTGGGGGTCTGCTCCCCCACTTTGCTGTCCAAAGACAGGAACCCATCCCTGAGGGCGTCTCTTGGCTGGCAAGGAAAGTCCTCTGCTGCCAGAATCCCTCTGGAAAGAAGCTTCTGCCAGACAGAGCAGAGCAGACTCGGCTCCATCCCCCCTTCCTGCATTGCCGGGGTGGGCCGGGGTGGCCTGACCCCCCTTTCTGCTCTCTGGCTGCCTCTCCTGCAAGTCAGGAGCTGCAGCCCCCGCCCTCTCCCCTCTCTCCCCCATGGAGCCTCTCCCCTTCGCTGCTGGTCCCCTCCGGGATGAGGGGATGAGGGTTCCCCCCCAGACATGGCCAGAAGCAGCACAGGTCTCAGGTAGAAGCTGAGCTCCGGGCTTGGCCCGTCCATCATCAGCTCCCGGGTCCCAGAGACAGATCGGGATTCTGGGGGGCTCACGGCCCCCCCCCCCCGCTGAAGCCCCACTTCCCTGGGATCCAACAAGGGGGCTTCTTAGGACTCTCTCAGGTTTCCCAATGTGGAGCTGCTTCCAAGTCATGGGGCAGAATGCCCGTGGGGCCGCCCGCCTGGGGGAGAGGGGGGAGAGAAGGGGGGCAGGAGCAGGAGGGGCGGGCTCGGCGCTCTCGGCTTTGCAAGGGTTAAAGGGAGCAGAGCTGGGTTCCTAGAGAGGACAGGAAGGGAAGGGGAAGTGACGGTCCTCCACGAGGCTGTTTGCGAGCTTCTCTCTCCTTGGCCAAGCTTCCTCGGCGCCCCTCCGGGACTCGGGTGAGTCTCCTCCCTCTCCTCCCGCTGAGGGTGCCATGGGGAGAAGGGGGTCCAGCTTTTTGCTGGTTGAAGCAATGGCTACTTCTTGAAGACACAGATATTTTAGACTTGGAAGGGTATGATAACAATTTTGGCTGGCATGCATATTTATGGTATGACAAGGCAAAGGTTTATAAAGGCTTTAAAAATCATATTGTCAGGAAAGCTTTATATAATGTTTGGAATCGATATAAGGATTTGTTGGAAAATAAAACACCCAGATGGTTGTCACCAATGGAAGCTAGAGCGGTAAAAAAACTCAACATGGACTCTAATTGGCCAAAATATAGTGAAATTATAGAATATGATGGTGAAAAAGTTAAATTACAGAGCTTTGAGAAATTAAAATCCAAAGTTCGAGACTGGTTACATTACTATCAGATAAATGAAACTTTTAAGCAGGACAAGAAACTAGGATTTCAGAAAGAGAGGTCAAAATTGGAAACAGAACTGTTAGAGACCAATACTAAGAATTTGTCTAAAATGTATAACTTGTTGCTGAAATGGAATACACAGGATGAAACAGTTAAATCGGCTATGATTAAATGGGCACAAGACTTAGGTCATGATATTATGTTTGCTGACTGGGAACAGTTATGGACCACAGGACTTAAATTTACGGCATGTAGTACCTTGAAAGAAAACATAATGAAAATGATCTATAGATGGTACATGACTCCAGTCAAGCTTGCAAAGATATATCATTTGCCCAGTAACAAATGCTGGAAATGTAATGAATGTGAAGGAACTTTTTATCATCTTTGGTGGACCTGCCCAAGGGTTAAAGCCTACTGGGAAATGATCTATAATGAAATTAAGAAAGTCCTTAAGTGGACATTTGTAAAAAAACCGGAGGCTTTTCTCTTGGGCATGGTCGGCCAATTGGTACCAAAAAAAGATAAGATCTTTTTTATGTATGCAACTACAGCTGCAAGAATACTTCTAGCAAAGTATTGGAAGATGCAAGAATTACCTACTCTGGAAGAATGGCAGACGAAGGTGACTGAATTTATGGGACTGGCAGAGATGACCGGCAGAATCCGTGATCAGAGGAAGGAGACGGTGGAAGAGGACTGGAAAAAATTTAAATCATATCTTAAGAACTGTTGCAAAATTTTGGACTGATAAAATGTTAAGGGTTAAGAAATAGAGAATTATAGTTGGAAATATTTAAGTTTAGAAAATCATGAAGGAAATTAAATTTTGAAAAGGAATGAAGGATTGCTAAAAATTTTGGACACAGGGGTGCAGTGAAGGGGAGGCATGGGGAAGTCATGTATTGTTTGTTTGTTTGTTTAATTTTGTGTTTTTTTGTTTTATGAAAATTAATAAAAATTATTTAAAAAAAAAAAAAAAAGAGAAAAAGCAGGGATTTTGCTGTGGAAGCTGTGGATGGGGCCCCCAACATATTGGGAGGCTTCCCCTCCAGCCAGAAAATCCCTGCAGGGCCTCTGAGGCTCCCTTTGCTTCTTCCTCTCTCCCAGGACCCTGCAGCTCATTTTGGCTCCTTGACTCCTCGGGAAGGATGAAAGGGACAGATTCTGCAAACCTAGTGAGGATGGAAGGGGGAAGGTGGACGGTTGACCTGGTCAGGTTGTCTCCTGCATTGCTCCCCACAACTTCTGAGCGCTCCCTCCCAGGGACCTCCGAGAGATCTGGTGAGTTCCAGGGGAGGGGAGATGGGGACCTGGAGGGATGGAGGGTGAAGAGGGGAAGCTCTCTGGCCAGAAATGAGATAAAGCAGGAATTTTGCTGTGGATGGGGCCCCCAACATATTGGGAAGCTTCCCCTCCAGCCAGAAAATCCCTGCAGGGCCTCTGAGGCTAGATGGGGACATGGATGGATGGAGCCAGAGAGGTATCTGGCCTTGCTCAGATTGGGGGGGTGGTGGGAGCTAGGCAGCCGGATGGAGATGGAGAAGGGGAGCACCTTTTTGGGTTCCTCCACCTGCCTGCGCCTTTGTCATCTGCAGGCAATTTGGGCTAGGAATACATCACAGCTCTCCAGCCACCACAATGTATTGGCAGCTCAAAATGTCTCAAACCAGTACCGTGATCTGAATGTATTGGCAGCGGTTGTCAGCAGTATGCTGATGACACTCAGCTCTGGTTCTCCTTGACACCTGCAGGTGAGGCAGTGGAAGTGCCGGACCAGTGTCCTGCCTTGGTAATGGACTGGATGAGAGCCAACAAACTGAAGCTCAGTCCAGATAAGACTGGGGCATTGTTAGTTAGGGGTTCCCTAGACCCTGATGTTGGGAAAGATGGAGGGCACAAGGAGAAGGGGACGACAGAGGAGGAGATGGTGGGACAGTGTTCTCGAAGCTACCAGCATGAGTTTGACCAAACTGCGGGAGGCAGTGGAAGACAGGCGTGCCTGGCGGGCTCTGGTCCAGGGGGTCACAAAGACAGTCTTCAGACATGACTAAATGACTCAACAACAACAAGACCAGATGGCTGGGAGGTCACCTGCTCCTGATGGGGTTACACTTCCTCTGAAAGAGCAGGTTCGTAGCCTGGGGGTCCTCCTGGATCCTTTGCTGTCGCTTGAGGCTCGGGTGGCCTCGGTGGCTCAGAGTGCCTTCCATCAGTTTTGCCTGGTGGCCCAGCTCCGCCCCTCTCTGGACAGGGAGAGCCTAACTGCTGTTCCCTATGCTCTGGTAACCTCAAGGTTAGATTACTGCAATGCATTATACATAGAACTGCCTCTGAAGACGGTTCAGAAACTTCAGCTGGTGCAGCATTCAGCGGCCAGGTTGCTTAGCGGAGCAAGACGGTTTGAGAGGCTTACACCAATCCTGGTCCAACTGCACTGGCTACCAGTTAGTTTTTGGACCCAATTCAAAGTGCTGGCTTTGACCTATAGAGCCTTAAATGGCTCAGGACTGCAATACCTCAAGGACCGCCTCTTTCCATATGAACCCACCCGGACCCTGAGATCATCTTCTGAGGCCCTTCTTTGTGTGCCTCCTCCTCAAGAGGTCCGGAGGGTGACAACACGAGAGCGGGGCCTTCTCTGCAGTGGCCCCCCATCTATGGAATGCTCTCCCCAGGGAAATTCGCCTGGTGCCTTCATTATACACCTTTAGGCACCAGGGAAGAATGTTCTCCTTTAACCAGGCCTTTGGTTAAAACATCCAACACCAACAGTCTTTTAAAATGTGGCTTTGGGGGGGTATTGCTTTTCCTTTGATTTTGTATGCTGTGATCTTGTTTGTGAACCGCTCTGAGACCACCTGGTATAGGGGAGTATATAAATTGAAATTATTATTATTTAAAAAATAAAACCAGTACCTTGATCTGAATGCCCTACCAATGTCTGACTGTTTACAAATCCATTGCGCAGCACTAGAAGCCATGACTCTTTAAAGTAACCTGATCCTTATTTCAAGATTGATTGCAAATGGTGCCTCCATGTGTTGCCTTTTTCTCTTCTTTTTGGGAATAATTTTTTTTAAAAAACCCTAAATTTTATTAACAAATAATAACAATACACCAAAACAAAAAAGAAACAAATTCAAGTCTTACAGATTAAAACACAAAACAAAGAATGAAAGAAAATAAAATAAAAATAAAAATAAAAGAAACGTAGATAAAAGATAAGAAAAAAGACAGACATATTCCCAAATTTCCTAATCTCCGGGCATGTCCACCACATATGGTAGAAGGTTCCGTTTTGTTTCATACACCTCCAGCACTTATTGTTGTGTGTTTTGTTCATTTTGGCCAGCCTTTCTGGTGCGAAGTACCACCTATGATACATTTTCATATAATTTTCTCTTATTAAATAACATGCTGTGAAGTTTGTTTTTTGTCCATAATTTTCCCCATTCTTTGCATTCTATTGTATGGCCTAGATCCTGTTCCGAATTTTTGATGGCATTTCCCTTTTCTTTTTTTTCTGGTTGTCCATTCTGTAACAATTTGTAGATTTTTGATATAGTCTTTTGATTATTGTATAATATTTCCATTTCCTATACCGATTTTTTTTTTTTATCAAAACCCTTTGACTTTTTATCCTTCTCGAACGTTGCTGTTAGCTGGTAATATTCTAGCCAATTCATAGAATCATAGAATCATAGAGTTGGAAGAGACCACAAGGGCCCTGGAGTCCAACCCCCTGCCAAGCAGGAAACACCATCAGAGCACTCCTGACATATGGCTGTCAAGCCTCTGCTTAAAGACCTCCAAAGAAGGAGACTCCACCACACTCCTTGGCAGCAAATTCCACTGTCAAACAGCTCTTACTGTCAGGAAGTTCTTCCTAATGTTTAGGTGGAATCTTCTTTCTTGTAGTTTGGATCCATTGCTCCGTGTCCGCTTCTCTGGAGCAGCAGAAAACAACATTTCTCCCTCCTCTATGTGACATCCTTTTATATATTTGACATCCTTTTATATATCACCCCACTCTGTTTAAATTCTTCAAATTTTTTCACTTTCTGGCGATAATTTATCTCCTCCTCGAGTTCCCTATATGTTAGCCAATTGTCTTTCATGTTGTTTCTATGGATATTTGGAATAACTTTTTATTGCTTTTAAAAACAAGGATCATAGCAATAATAAATGATACAAATATGTAGACTGTGTCTTCTCATCATGTCATTTGTATATCTCAAAAATAGCAGAATAAATTTGCAGGAATATCTATAAGAGGCATGTCCAAGGAATGCTGTGATCACCAATAGTCAGCATGGATTTCTGAAAAATAAGTCATGTCAGACTAACCTGATCTCGTTTTTTGACAGAATTACAAGCCTGGTAGATGAAGGGAATGCAGTGGATGTAGCCTACCTTGATTTCAGCAAGGCATTTGACAAGGTGCCCCCTGATATTCTTGTAAAGAAGCTGGTAAAATGCGGTCTTGACTATGCTACCACTCAGTGGATTTGTAACTGGCTGACTGACCGAACCCAAAGGGTGCTCATCAATGGTTCCTCTTCATCCTGGAGAAGAGTGACTAGTGGGGTGCCACAGGGTTCTGTCTTGGGCCCGGTCTTATTCAACATCTTTATCAACGACTTGGATGATGGACTCAAGGGCATCCTGATCAAATTTGCAGATGACACCAAACTGGGAGGGGTGGCTAACACCCCGGAGGACAGGATCACACTTCAGAATGACCTTGACAGATTAGAGAACTGGGCCAAAACAAACAAGATGAATTTTAATAGGGAGAAATGTAAAGTATTGCACTTGGGCAAAAAAAAATGAGAGGCACAAATACAAGATGGGTGACACCTGGCTTGAGAGCAGTACATGTGAAAAGGATCTAGGAGTCTTGGTTGACCACAAACTTGACATGAGCCAACAGTGTGACGCGGCAGCTAAAAAAGCCAATGCAATTCTGGGCTGCATCAATAGGAGTATAGCATCTAGATCAAGGGAAGTAATAGTGCCACTGTATTCTGCTCTGGTCAGACCTCACCTGGAGTACTGTGTCCAGTTCTGGGCACCACAGTTCAAGAAGGACACTTACAAACTGGAACGTGTCCAGAGGAGGGCAACCAAAATGGTCAAAGGCCTGGAAACGATGCCTTATGAGGAACGGCTAAGGGAGCTGGGCATGTTTAGTCTGGAGAAGAGGAGGTTAAGGGGTGATATGATAGCCATGTTCAAATATATAAAAGGATGTCACATAGAGGAGGGAGAAAGGTTGTTTTCTGTTGCTCCAGAGAAGCGGACACGGAGCAATGGTTCCAAACTACAAGAAAAAAGATTCCACCTAAACATTAGGAAGAACTTCCTGACAGTAAGAGCTGTTTGACAGTGGAATTTTCTGCCAAGGAGTGTGGTGGAGTCTCCTTCTTTGGAGGTCTTTAAGCAGAGGCTTGACAACCATATGTCAGGAGTGCTCTGATGGTGTTTCCTGCTTGGCAGGGGGTTGGACTCGATGGCCCTTGGGGTCTCTTCCAACTCTATGATTCTATGATTCCAACACGTCGATAGTGATCGATCCATTGGTCGTGGGATGAATGTTCATAGATTGCGGCCTCCCCTCTGCTGGAGATGTGCCTGAGGGGCTGTTGCAGCAACACCACGTGTGGGCCCAGCCAGGGAAGCAACCGCCAAGCTCCTCTCACAGGGGGGGATGTTTTGCCGCTGCGCATGCCTGGCATGTCAGGGGAAGCAGTCTGAGTGCCCCCCGCCCCCTCAGGAGAAGAAGCCCCCACCTCCCCTACACCCATCCCTGGGTGGTAGATCACTGCCAGTTTTTATATTGGATCGTAGATCACAGCCGACTTCAAGTTGGACATGCCTGATCTATATAATATGTGGTTCATCATTAGTAGTCAGTGTATGAGTTTTGGGTTCATGTAATGGTTTAAACGGAAACAAAAAAGGGGAAACAGGAGAGAACAGAGAACATTGAACATCATATCGCCGAATGCCTAGTCAGGAGCTCTTGTGGCTGTTGTGCTTAGATTATGTGTGAGTAATAGTCATTTTCCCTGGTCTCATCATGAACATGGGAGGGGGGTTCAAAGTGAAGAAGGTAATTTACGTATAAATTTAAATTTGGACCAACCAGATTGAGGTAACTGCTGATGGGGCAAGTGCAGGTGAAGATGTTGCTGTTTGTTTTATAGACAAGGCGCGGACGTTGCTGGATCCTGACCAAAGAGTTCTGCATAAGGAAGTCAAGGAGAAGAATTGTGGGATCATGGACTCTCTCGGTAAAACTCCCTATTTGGTCATAAGATCAGTTTTGAAACTCCATACATATCTCTGTGATGAACCTCCACTATTTGGATGGAGACCAACAGCATCTGAGATGCTAACATCCCCGCCGTGAGCCCTGAATGGAGGGATATTGTAATGGTTCTAGGGGTTGCTCATGCATAAGCCAGTGCTTATCTCCCCGGCTGGGTGCAAACACCTGGCTGGGTTGCCTAAGTGAACCTCATCTGTCCGGACAGCCACTCACCCATGGCTGACTCAATCGCTGGCAGAATCCGTCAGTGGGCGTTTCTTAAACTTCTTCCAGCAAAGAAGCTCTTTGACGCCTAGTCTCCTCCTACTCTCTCTGCGCGGAAGCCTTCTGCGCAAGGAGGGCGTGGGCAGCGGAGGACCCCTACTCTCCCCGCTGGTCCCAGGCAAGGAGCCTCGCCACTTCCCCCACCTGCCCCCCTTCTCCACTGGTGCTATGCTGATTCTCTTCCCCAGAAGATGGGCTGCTCCTTCCGATCCCTGGACGCTCTCTGGAATCCCTCTGGCTTTTGCTCTCTCCCTCCGGCACTGATGGCAGTTCCCTGACAGATATCAACTCTTTCCTCTCTGAATTTTCTTTGTCTAGTCATTCCTTTTTAAGCAATGACCAGGCTTGTCTGAACCTCCCTGGTCTTTTTAAATGTCGGCCTCAGAGCTTTAAGGGAAGTTGAATTAAATTCTGTCAGGTTTGTGGTTTTTCCTTCTGTTTGCCTTTGATTAACCAAAGAGATGACTGACCTTGGAGATGGAGTGGATTCCAGGATTGAGCCAAACAAAATTTATCCCAGATAAAAGCCAGCAATATGTCAGTAAATACCAGCCAACAAAGGCAGTGAAAAGTATAGAAAGGCCCCACATCAAACTCTTCAGTTTTTCCTCTATCACAAACATTCATGAACTTTGTTCAATAATGTGGAGCTCCATCTCTTCCTGAGGCTCTAATTAGCTTCTCTCTTCATTGCAGATGTTGATGAATTGGAAGGGAAGAACAAGGGGGACCACAAGAGAATCCACATAGCGGAGAAGTCAAATAAATATTCAGAGTGTGGAAAGAACGTCTGTCAGAGCTCCCAGTCCACCTCCCATCAAGGAAACAGCTTCATTCAGAGTAATAGCCTCACTTCACATGAAAGAACTCACAGTGGAGAGAAATTGTATCAGTGCAGAGAATGTGGAAAGAGCTTCAGTCGAAAGGATCATCTCACTTCCCATCAAAGAATTCATTCGGGGGAGAAACCCTATCAGTGCTTCGAATGTGGAAAGAGCTTCAGTCGGAAAGATAGTCTCACTTCCCATCAAAGAATTCATGCAGGGGAGAAATCCTTTCAGTGCTTGGAATGTGGAAAGAGCTTCAAACACAGTCAGAATCTCACTTCCCATCAAAGAATTCATACAGGGGAAAAACCCTATCAGTGCTTTGAATGTGGGAAGAGCTTCAGTCAAAGCGGCCATCTCACTTCCCATCAAAGAATTCATACTGGGGAGAAACCCTATCAGTGCTTCCAATGTGGGAAGAACTTTGGTCAGAAAGCCCATCTTCTTTCCCACCAAAAAATTCATACAGGGGGGAAACCATATCAGTGCGTGGAATGTGGGAAGAGCTTCAATCACAGCTCACATCTCACTTCCCATCAAAGAATTCATACAGGGGAGAAACCCTATCAGTGCTTCCAATGTGGAAAGAGCTTCAGTCGGAAAGATAGTCTCACTTCCCATCAAAGAATTCATGCAGGGGAGAAATCCTTTCAGTGCTTGGAATGTGGAAAGAGCTTCAAACACAGTCAGAATCTCACTTCCCATCAAAGAATTCATACAGGGGAGAAACCCTATCAGTGCTTTGAATGTGGGAAGAGCTTTCGTCAGCGTAGTGATCTCACTTCCCATCAAAGAATTCATACAGGGGAGAAACCCTATCAGTGCTTTGAATGTGGGAAGAGCTTTCGTCAGAGTAGTGATCTCACTTCCCATCAAAGAATTCATACAGGGGAGAAACCATATCATTGCTTGGAATGTGGAAAGAGATTCAAACACAGTCACAGTCTCACTTCCCATCAAAGAATTCATACAGGGGAGAAGCCATATCATTGCTTGGAATGTGGAAAGAGCTTCAGTCGGAAAGATTGTCTCACTTCCCATCAAAGAATTCATACAGAAGGAAAACCAAAAAAGAAAAATAATATAGCAAAAATTATTAAACAACCCTCACAAAACACAATTGTATAGAAAAGAGAAGGGGGGAGAATAACTAAAAATACCCTTTATCATATTTGTATCGTATGATTCATCAACACATAGGAAGGCAGGCTCCCCAGCTCTCCCCTGGGTGCCCCCCCTCTTCTCCCCATCTCCCACCCTGAGAGATCCTTCCTTCCCTGCGTTCCTTGCAGGTGCCTCCCACCTCCAACTCTCCTCTTCCTATGTGTGTCCTTAATTCAAAATAAAAGAATCTTAATATAAAAATTACAAAAGAATACGAAAAGGAAACTCCCATCTCCCTGTCTGAAAATCATCTGTTGCAACAATTATTCAGAATATGCACTCCAGAATAAACCCAGCTGTACTTGGTATCCAGCCTTTCCCCTCCTCTTCAGCAAGATGACCCTTTCCCTACATTTCCCTCCCTAGCCAAACCTTCAAATCCTAACAACACAGACAGTGCAATATGACTCTTATAATGATAGTCTCATAATCCAAATTAGTATTTCTCCAGCTTCTAGGTCCAGTTTTTATAAAGCCTTATTAAAACTGTTACAACAAATCTCAGCCAAGTCACAATCCAAAATTATGGTCTCTTTTAATGTTCATCCAATCCTGCTTCCTCTTTTCCTAATCTTTGGACATCCACTGGGGATGGGGAAGAAGGCATCTTAATTCCCTTTCATCAAACGAGACCATAACTTGCGTCAACAGTTTCAGGAGCTGCATTGCATCCCCTTTTGCTGGCTGTACATTTTTCTCTGCCAATCATTCCCGCACCAGCTCAGCCCAACCTCGTCTTTCCATGGGGCTCTTTCTTCCTCCTCCTGTTCTTCCCTCGCCTGCTCAACACAACCTTCTGCCTCTCCCAGCGACTCCTTTCCAACGACTCCCGGCTTATGACCCTCGCATTCCCCTCCGTCTCTTTTTCTGGGTCTTCAGTGCGAAGGCGCTCCATTTCTGGATGGAGAGCAGAGCTGCAGAAGCTTCTTTGGAGTGGATGCATCTGGTTCCCAATAAATCACGCAGAGGCAAAGTTAATTGGTAAAAGAAGAACTTTCGACTAAAGCAGTGTTTCCCAACCGGTGTTCCGCGGCACACTAGTGTGCCACAAGACGTTGCCTGGTGTGCCGTGGGAGGGAGGCGGGCGAGTCCGGCGGCGAGAGGCGGGGCGGCGGCGGCGGCGAGCACACGCGGGGCGGCGAGCGAGCTCCCTCACAAATCCCATCGCCGCTCGCTTCGGCCGGCTGCCCCGTGCCGCCGCCCCAAGCCTCGCGCGCCCAGCGGGAGCTCCTGCCGGGCGCGCAAGGCTTGCAGACACTCGCCCGAAGCACGGGGAGCCCTCCAGAGGGCTCCCTGTGCTTCGGGCAACAGGCTGCCGCCCCAAGCCTTGCGCGCCCAGCGGGAGCTCCTGCCGGGCGCGCAAGGCTTGCAGACACTCGCCCGAAGCACGGGGAGCCCTCCGGAGGGCTCCGCGTGCTTCGGGCAACAGGCTGCCGCCCCAAGCCTTGCGCGCCTGGCGGGAGCTCCTGCCGGGCGCGCAAGGCTTGCAGACACTCGCCGAAGCACGGGGCACCCTCCGGAGGGCTCCGCGTGCTTCGGGCAACAGGCTGCCGCCCCAAGCCTTGCGCGCCTGGCGGGAGCTCCTGCCGGGCGCGCAAGGCTTGCAGACACTCGCCCGAAGCACGGGGAGCCCTCCGGAGGGCTCCCTGTGCTTCGGGCAACAGGCTGCCGCCCCAAGCCTTGCGCGCCTGGCGGGAGCTCCTGCCGGGCGCGCAAGGCTTGCAGACACTCGCCCGAAGCACGGGGAGCCCTCCGGAGGGCTCCCTGTGCTTCGGGCAACAGGCTGCCGCCCCAAGCCTCGCGCGCCCAGCGGGAGCTCCTGCCGGGCGCGCAAGCCTTGCAGACACTCGCCCGAAGCACGGGGAGCCCTCCGGAGGGCTCCGCGTGCTTCGGGCAACAGGCTGCCGCCCCAAGCCTTGCGCGCCTGGCGGGAGCTCCTGCCGGGCGCGCAAGGCTTGCAGACACTCGCCCGAAGCACGGGGAGCCTTCCGGAGGGCTCCGCGTGCTTTGGGCAACAGGCTGCCGCCCCAAGCCTTGCGCGCCTGGCGGGAGCTCCTGCCGGGCGCGCAATAATAATAATAATAATAATAATTTATTATTTATACCCCGCCCATCTGGCTGGGCCTCCCCAGCCACTCTGGGCGGCTTCCAAAAGAATATTAAAATACTATGATACATCAAACATTAAAAGCATCCCTAAACAGGGCTGCCTTCAGATGTCTTCTAAAAGTCTGGTAGTTGTTGTTCTCTTTGACATCTGGTGGGAGGGCATTCCACAGGGAGGGCGCCACCACCGAGAAGGCCCTCTGCCTGGTTCCCTGTAACTTGACTTCTTGCAGTGAGGGAACCGCCAGAAGGCCCTCGGTGCTGGACCTCAGTGTCCGGGTAGAACGATGGGGGTGGAGACGCTCCTTCAGGTATACTGGACCGAGGCCGTTTAGGGCTTTAAAGGTCAGCACCAACACTTTGAATTGTGCTCGGAAACATACTGGGAGCCAATGTAGGTCTTTCAAGACCGGTGTTATATGGTCTCGGCGGCCGCTCCCTGTCACCAGTCTGGCTGCTGCGTTCTGGATTAGTTGTAGTTTCCGGGTCACCTTCAAAGGTAGCCCCACGTAGAGTGCATTGCAGTAGTCCAAGCGGGAGATAACCAGAGCATGCACCACTCTGGCGAGGCAGTCCACAGGCAGATAGGGTCTCAGCCTGCGTACCAGATGGAGCTGGTACACAGCTGCCCTGGACACGGATTTAACCTGTGCCTCCATGGACAGCTGTGAGTCCAAAATGACTCCCAGGCTGCACACCTGGTCCTTCAGGGGCACAGGTACCCCATTCAGGACCAGGGAGTCCTCCACACCTGCCCGCCTCCTGTCCACCAGAAACAGTACTTCTGTCTTGTCAGGATTCAATCTCAATCTGTTAGCCGCCATCCATCCTCCAACCGCCTCCAGACACTCACACAGGACTGTCACCACCTTCACTGGTTCTGATTTGAAAGAGAGGTAGAGCTGGGTATCATCCGCATACTGATGAACACCCAGCCCAACCCCCCTGATGATCTCTCCCAGCGGCTGCATGTAGATGTTGAAAAGCATGGGGGAGAGGACAGAACCCTGAGGCACCCCACAAGTGAGAGCCCAGGGGTCTGAACACTCATCCCCCACCACCACTTTCTGAACACGGCCCAGGAGGAAGGAGCGGAACCACTGTATGACAGTGCCCCCAGCTCCCAGCCCCTCAAGACGGTCCAGAAGGATGTTATGGTCGATGGTATCAAACGCCGCTGAGAGATCCAGCAGAACCAGGAAACAGCTCTCACCTTTGTCCCTAGCCCGCCGGAGATCATCAACCAGTGCGACCAAGGCAGTTTCAGTCCCATGATGAGGCCTGAATCCCGACTGGAAGGGATCCAAATGGTCCGCTTCTTCCAGGCGTGCCTGGAGTTGTTCAGCAACCACTCGCTCAATCACCTTGCCCAAGAATGGAAGATTTGAGACTGGGCGATAGTTGGCCATCGTGGCCGCATCTAAAGATGGTTTTTTAAGAAGTGGTTTGATAACCGCCTCTTTCAGCGGGTCTGGGAAGGCTCCCTCACGGAGGGAAGCATTCACCACCCCACGAAGCCCATCACCCAGTCCTTCCCGGCTAGCTTTTATAAGCCAGGATGGGCAAGGATCCAGGAGACAGGTGGTTGGTTTCACTCGTCCAAGCAGCCTGTCCACATCCTCGGTGGTAACAGATTGGAATTGATCCCATGCAATTTGACTAGACAGGACTCTAGCACTCTCCCGCCCCGGCCCTGCTCCCACGGTGGAGTCTACTTCTTCCCGAATCTGAGCGACTTTATCTGCAAAAAACTTTGCAAAATCATTGCAGGAGATCATGTGGCCCGTACTGGGCCCCGATGTAGCAGGTGGTTCCGCTAAATTGCGGACCACCTGAAAAAGTCTCCTGCTGCTGTTTTCTGCAGATGCAATAGAGGCGGCGAAGAAAGTTTTCTTCGCCGTCGCTACCGCCACTTGGTAGGCTCGACATTGAGCTCTAACCTGTGTCCGGTCAGATTCAGAATGAGTTATCCGCCACCGGCGCTCTAGCCGTCTCAACGATTGTTTCATTGCCCTCAGATCCGTGGAAAACCACGGGGCTCTCCGGGCTCCATGCAATCGGAGAGGGCGCTTCGGAGCCAAACAGTCAATAGCCCTGGTTAACTCCACATTCCAGCGGGCCACCAGGGAATCAGCTGAAAGGCCATCAACATGGGATAAAGCATCCCCTACCACTCTCTGGAAACCATTTGGATCCATTAAGTGGCGGGGGCGGACCATCCGAATTGGTCCCACCTCCCTGCAGAGGGGAAGGGTCGCGGAGAAGTCCAGTTGCACCAGGAAGTGATCTGACCATGGCACTTCTTTTGTTTCACTTTTAGTTAGTGTCAGATCACCAACATCCATAGAGGTAAACACCAGGTCCAAGGCATGTCCGCGGCTATGGGTTGGGCCAAACTTATTCAGGGACAGCCCCATGGAGGCCATGCTTTCCACGAAGTCCCGAGCGGCCCCTTGTAAGGTCGTGTCGGCATGGATATTAAAATCCCCTAGGACAACCAAACTAGGCGTCTCCAGGAGAACATCCGCCACGACCTGAAGCAGCTCGGGCAGGGAATCCTTGGTGCAGCGGGGAGGTCGGTACACCAAAAGGAATCCTGTACTGCCCCTATTGCCCAACTTCCAGAACATGCACTCAGAGAACTGGGTCTTCCCAATAGGACGCCTGGTGCAAACTAACGACTTCCTAAAAATCACTGCAACCCCCCCTCCCCGCCCACATGACCTGGGTTGCTGTGCGTAAGAGAAACCTGGTGGACAAGCAGCGGCAAGGACAGGCCCATCTGCTTCATTCAACCAAGTCTCTGTTACACATGCCAGGTCAAATCCTCCATCCATAATCAAGTCATGGATGGCAGTGGTCTTATGAATCATTGACCTGGCATTGCACAGCAGCACCTTCAGGTCATGTGGGTATCCCTTGCTGATTCTAGTATCCATCTGGTCAGGACCAGACCTGGAGGCAGGGATAGTCCTCAGACAACAACTAAACCTGCCTTCTCTGTAATGACATGGTCTGGTCTTAGCGTAACTCCTCCTCCTACCCGAGATCACTGAGATCGGTTGTCCCAACGCATCCCCCCCGTGGAACATGCCGCAGCCATTTTGTTGGCTGGGACCCACTCCCCGGCAGCCCTGACCCCTCCCCTTAAAAACAAAATAAGGCATTAAAACAATGAAAACAAAACAAAAAAGAAACCCCAAAAAACAATACAAATAAAAAACTGTAAAAATTACAATCCATCAAAATCAAACAAATTCCCAACTAAACATCCATCCCACCCCCACCCCACCCCTGCATATACAATAATAATAATGACAATAATAATAATAATAAAGAAATAAAAAGGAAAAGGAAAATTTTAAAACATTTTAAAAAGAACTCTGCACCCCTCCGGATCCCCCTGGGCCGCAGCAGCAGTGACAGCAATCGTCCCTGTGAGGCCTGTCAGGCCCCGCCCCGGGCCAGATGGTGAGTGGCAGGAGGAGCAGGGCCCTCAGACACCCAACAGGAGAGTCCTGTTGGCTTGCAGACACTCGCCCGAAGCACGGGGAGCCCTCCGGAGGGCTCCCCGTGCTTCGGGCAACAGGCTGCCGCCTCAAGCCTTGCGCGCCCAGCGGGAGCTCCTGCCGGGCGCACAAGGCTTGCAAACACTCGCCCGAAGCACGGGGAGCCCTCCAGAGGGCTCCGCGTGCTTCGGGCAACAGGCTGCCGCCCCAAGCCTCGCGCGCCCAGCGGGAGCTCCTGCCGGGCGCGCAAGGCTTGCAGACACTCGCCCGAAGCACGGGGAGCCCTCCGGAGGGCTCCCTGTGCTTCGGGCAACAGGCTGCCGCCCCAAGCCTTGCGCGCTGGGCGGGAGCTCCTGCCGGTCGCGCAAGGCTTGCGGACAGCTTCCTGAAGCCTGGAGAGCAAGAGGGGTCAGTGCGCACCGATGCCTCTTGCTCTCCAGGCTTCAGCGAAAGCCCGCATTCGCCCCATAGGACGCACACACATTTCCCCTTTATTTTTGGAGGGGAAAAAGTGCGTCCTATGGGGCGAAAAATACGGTACTTTCTTTGTGTTTATTTGATGCCTGTTAAAGAGAGTTACTTTATATATAGTCAATATAGGCACAGAGTTAATTTTTTAAACATTTTCTAATGGTGGTGTGCCTCGAGATTTTTTTCATGAAACAAGTGTGCCTTTGCCCAAAAAAGGTTGGGAAACACTGGACTAAAGGTTTTTCAGCTTTGTTACTGAAAAATTCAGGAAACTTAGCAGACCTGAAAGAAAGAGAAACCATCCCACAGAGCTCTCAGATTTATCTTTCTACCTCAGCGTGACCTTTGTATTTCAGTAAAAGCCTATCTTTCCACTTGGAGACTTCCTCCTTTTCTTTTGGGTTTCTTTGTGGGTAACCTCCAGTCTAGCAAACTTTTTTTGAATTTCTCCTACATATACATGACTGGGTTTAAAAATAAATAAATCTGAAAGTGATTTAAAATTACTGGTAGAAACAACTCTTTAAAACATTCAAAAAATGAATTGGCAATACATTGTAAAACAGATTTTTTTTCTTACCATGAAGTTCAGTTTACAGATGGTTGGGGGGGTGTATTCCAAAGCAGAGCCCATCTTTTCAAAGGATCCTTATTCATCTTGGGAATGTCTGCCTGTGATCCCATTTGAACAGCTCAAAGAAACACCATGGAGGTGGCTGGAGCCTGAAAGGCGAAAGCCTTGGCCTTGAATGCAGGACTCAGCGACGCTTCCCCCATGGAGACCTGGGACCCCTCTCCTGAAGGGACCTCCAAGGAGGAAGCCAGGGCGGATCGGTCCCTGGAGAGCGATTCCTAGACTCATCTGGAAAGTGCCATATCATGTTCCTTTCCCCACTTGAGCTCCATTTGGGGTTCCCCCTTCTGCACCCCAAGGTTCCTCCAAGGCCCTGCAGGGGATTCAGGCTGGGGGCCGGCTGCCTCTTCCTCTGGCCATTGCAGCCCCCAGGATGCCTTGGAAGAAAGGCAGGAGACCCTCAGCAGACAACAGCCAAGCTCGGTTCTTCTCCAAAATGGCTTCCTCTTCTGAGGCCGCTTGCCTGGCCGCTCCCAATGGAGAAGCCTCCTCTGCGGGGCAACATGGCGAGGAGAGAGGCTGCCCTGCGGAGGCCAAGCCATCATGGCAGGAAGGCGGCTGAAATCTTTACAATTTTACAACATGCAGAGAATTCTAAGTATGGAAAAACCAGAGAGAGGAGCTGAGGGACGTCCGGGGGGGGGGGAGGGGAGGATGGATTCTTCTCTGGAGAGGGGGGGAGGGGGAAAATAATGGGGGAAATTAAGGTTGATATGTTTTATTGATAAAATGTTATGTTGCAATTCCTAATAAAATTTTATTTAAAAAATGTTCAGAAATATATTTAAATATGAATACTTGGGGGGTTTTTTACGTCAAATGAGGCAACAGGGCAGAAAGGACTTAGGAACGAACACGTGCAAAAGTGACTTACGGGAAATAGACTCTTCATTCAAGTTTTGCAGGTTTTGAAACAATGCAAAAGAAACTGCGCAAGCGGGTGAAACTAGATGTGGGCGGGGATTTCACATATTACAAGGAATGGTTTCTCTTTGGAAATGCCTTCAGCTTTCTTCGTGGAAATGTTACACACCCTTCAGAATTTCTCTGATGACAATAGGGATGTCCTATTCAAGAAGAAGAAGAAGTTTACTATTTATACTGCTCCCAACTGACTGGATTGCCGCTTTGGGCAGCTTCCAACATATAGTAAAACGTAATAAAACATTACTTCTAGTAGCACCTTAGAAACCAGCTAAGTTTGTTCTTGGTATGAGCTTTGGTGTGCATGCACACTTCTTCAGATAGACTGAAACAGAAGTCACCAGACCCTTATATATAGGGAGAGGGTGGGGAAGGTTCACCCATTCCTACCACCCTTCTGAATAATCCCCCATTGCCCCCAGGCTTAATTAGCTTTTGACACATCACAGGAAGCACCAGCTGGGCTTTATTAGCTTTTGACACATCACAGGAAGCACCAGCTGGGCTTTATTAGCTTTTGACACATGTTGATTCCAGTGGGTTAGAAGCATCTAGTACACAGCTCAGATACACACATGGGTCTAGCATTCAGTTTTAAAACACAAGCCTTAATTAAATTCTAACACTAGCTGGATCCAGAATTTAGGGTGTCTTGCACCCACCAACTCATAACAATAGTTTCCTATTTACATAACCAAACCATGTAAGTAATGTGACTGGTTATGCATTGCCAAAAAGAGGGTACCAATTTGCACATGCAGCCCTCCAGGCCTCTCTACCTGAAGTTGAAGGGGAATGAGGGGAGAAATCTATACCATTAGTCTTCAGATATTAACAGGGCAGCCCTTGTCCTTCCTCTCCCACTGAAACAGACTCCCCACTAAAATCCCTTTAGTGTTCACCACTTTGGGGTCACAGCAACCCATATAGCCCCAACTCCCCAATAGCCACAGTTTTAGCCTGTTAATTGGAACTTTCCCTCAAAAAACCTATTTGTTCTTGGTGTGACAAATACCTTTTTCCGAGCACGAGAGTCTAACCCAGAGCTTTCCAAACTGTGTGTCGCTGCTCATTAGTGTGTCGCTTGCAGTGTGAAGTTGTGTCACACAAATGCTCCCCATGCTTCTCCCAGGGCTGGAAAGGGGTTAGTTTAACCTCCGGTTTGCTAGTAAAACTGAATTACTGTGTTGCGAAATGATGCATGTCTACAAAGGGTGTCACCAACTTGGAAAGTTTGGAAAGCTCTGGTCTAACCCTGGAACTTCCTTCTTTCAAAGGGGAGTTTTGGTAACCAAGATATATATCCTGGTTATCTTCAATCACTGCATAATTATACCTAGTGCACCATTACCTCCCCAAAAGTCCCAGAAAATGTGAATTCCTGTTTCCTTCCTTCCTTCTTTTCTCATTCCAGTCTTGCTACACTTCTTTTTCTTTTTCTCCACTGCTACATACCGGTATTTTGTTTCTCAACAAATGCTTTCCTTGCCATTTGGCAGGAGTGACTGCTGACCTCCCAGCACCAGAGTTATCTTTTGATAAAGGGTGGTATATAAATAGAATATAATAACAATAATAAACTATTCATTTATTAGTCTTTAAGGTGCCACATTGTCTCCCTGCTTATTTAACTTATATGCAGAATTAATAATGCGAAAGGCTGGGCTGGATGAATCCCAAGACGGAATTAAGATTGCCGGAAGAAATATCAACAACCTCAGATATGCAGATGACACAACCTTGATGACAGAAAGTGAGGAGGAATTAAAGAACCTCTTAATGAGGGTGAAAGAGGAGAGCACAAAATATGGTCTGAAGCTCAACATCAAAAAAATGAAGATCATGGCCACTAGTCCCCTCACCTCCTGGCAAATAGAAGGGGAAGAAGAAATGGAGGCAGTGAGAGATTTTACTTTCTTGGGCTCCATGATCACTGCAGATGGTGACAGCAGCCACGAAATTAAAAGACATCTGCTTCTTGGGAGAAAAGCAATGGCAAACCTAGACAGCATCTTAAAAAGCAGAGACATCACCTTGCCAACAAAGGTCCGTATAGTTAAAGCTATGGTTTTCTCAGTAGTGATGTATGGAAGTGAGAGCTGGACCATAAAGAAGGCTGATCGCCGAAGAATTGATGCTTTTGAATTCTGGTGCTGGAGGAGACCCTTGAGAGTCCCATGGATTGCAAAACGATCCAACCTCTCCGTTCTGAAGGAAATCAGCCCTGAGTGCTCACTGAAAGGCCAGATCCTGAAACTGAGGCTCCAATATTTTGGCCACCTCATGAGAAGAGAAGACTCCCTGGAAAAGACCCTGATGTTGGGAAAGATGGAGGGCACAAGGAGAAGGGGACGACAGAGGACGAGATGGTGGGACAGTGTTCTCGAAGCTACCAGCATGAGTTTGACCAACCTGCGGGAGGCAGTGGAAGACAGAAGTGCCTGGCGTGCTCTGGTCCAGGGGGTCACGAAGAGTTGGACTAAATGACTAAACAACAACAACAATTACATACATTCTATATCTTTAAGTGTACACATGCTGCCTGTTTTGATCTCTTCAATTGAAAATGATAAATGAATGTTGAGATATTTCCTAAGTTGCACACTGTTATCATATATCAAACCAAAATTGCACCATGTGTCTGTTTTTTTGCAGGGGGTGGGGTTCCTGTCAATACTTATTCCCCTCCCCTAGTGTTATAATAATAAATTTTATTCGTATCCCACCCTCCCCAGCCAAAGCCGGGCTCAGAGCTGCTAACATCATATAAATAAGTCCATATGCATAATACAATCAATCAATCAAAATTAAGATACATCCCCCAATTAATTCAAACAATTAAAACTAAAACTAAAACTGGACAAGTGGAAATCTTCAGGTTAAAATTGGAAGCGGTTAATACTCGCCAAGACCAGCTGTTTCCACTGATATTATAAGGACCTATTAGTGGGCTGGGAACCTCCTTCGCGCTTGTTCTTATACAAAGAGAAAATGAGTCAGGCTGAACCCTGACCAAAGGCCTGGCGGAACAGCTGTGTCTTGCAGGCCCTGCGGAAAGATGTCAAATCTCGCAGGGCCCTGGTCTCTTGGGGAAGAGTGTTCCACTAAAAAGGCCCTGGCTCTGGTCGAGGCCAGTCTGATCTCCCTGGGGCCCAGAATCTTCAGGGTGTTATTATTTGCAGACTTTAAGGTCCTCCGTGGGGCAGAACAGGAGAGGCAGTCTTGTAGGTACGAGGGTCCTAGGCCGTATAGGGCTTTGAAGGTTAAAACCAGCACCTTAAACCTGATCCTGTACTCCACCAGGAGCCAGTGCAGCTGGTAAAGCACTTGATGAATGTGATCTCGCAGTGAGGACCCCGTAAGGAGTCTCACTGCGGCATTCTGCACCTGCTGGAGTTTCTGGGTCACTCTCAAGGGCAGCCCCACGTAGAGTGAGTTACAATAATCCAGTCTGGAGGTGAGCGTCGCGTGGATCACAGTGGCGAGGTCGGGGCGAGAGACATAAGGGATCAACTGCTTAGTTTGGCGGAAATGAAAAAATGCCGCCTATGTTGTCTTCTTGATCCTTGTCCATCCTGGCTGAAAAAAGCAAGCCGGGAAGGGCTGGGCGATGGGCTCTGTGGGGTGGTGAATGCTTCTCTCTGTGAGGGAGCCTTCTGAGACCTGCTGAAAGAGGCTGTCATTAAACCACTTTTTAAAAAAAATCTTTAGACCTGGCTAATAAGGCCAACTATCACCCAGTCTCAAATCTTCCATTCTTGGGCAAGGTGACTGAGCAGGTGGTTGCTGAACAACTCCAAGCACGCCTGGAGGATGCGGACCATTTGGATCCCTTCCAGTCGGGATTCAGGCCTCACCACGGGACTGAAACTGCCTTGGTCGCACTGGTTGATGATCTCCGGCGGGCTAGAGACAAAGGTGAGAGTTGTTTCCTAGTTCTGCTGGATCTCTCAGTGGCTTTTGATACCATCGACCATAGCATCTTTCTGGACCATCTTGAGGGGCTGGGAGCTGGGGGCACTGTTATACCAGCTCCATCTGGTATTCAGGATGAGATCCTACCTGCCCGCAGACTGTCTTGCCAGTGGTGCATGCTCTGGTTATCTCCTATTTGGACTATTGCAATGCACTCTACGTGGGGCTACCTCTGAAGGTGGCTCAGAAATTGCAATCACTGTATTTTCTGCTCTATAAGACTCACTTTTCCCCTCCTAAAAAGTAAGGGGAAATGTGTGTGCATCTTATGGAGCGAACGCAGGCTGCTCAGCTATCCACAAGCCAGAACAGCAAGAGGGATTGCTGCTTTCACTGCCCAGCGATCCCTCTTGCTGTTCTGGCTTCTGAGATTCAGAATAATTTTTTTCTTGTTTTCCTCCTTTCCTAAAACTAGGTGCGTCTTGTCGTCTGGTGCGTCTTATAGAGCGAAAAATATGGTAATCCAGAATGCGGCAGCTAGACTGGTGACTGAGAGCGGCCGCCGAGACCATATAACACCAGTCCTGAAAGATCTTCATTGGCTCCCAGTACATTTCCGAGCACAATTCAAAGTGTTGCTGCTGACCTTTCAAGCCCTAAATGGCCTTGGGCCAGTAGACCTGAAGGAGCTTCTCCACCCCCATCATTCTGCCCTGACACTGAGATCCAGCACCGAGGGCCTTCTGGCCTGTGAGAAGTGAGGTTACAGGGAATCAGGCAGAGGGCCTTCTCGGTAGTAGCGCCTGCCCTGTGGAACGCCCTCCCAAGCAGATGTCAAGGCAATAAACAACTATTTTACTTTTAAAAGACAACTGAAGGTGGCCCTGTTTAGGGAAGTTTTTAATGTCTGATGCTGTATTGTTTTTAATATTCTTTTGGAAGCCGACCAGAGTGGCTGGGGAAACCCAGCCAGATGGGTGGGGTAAAAATAATAAATTATTATTATTATTATTATAGTTGCAACCTGCACCTACACAGAAAGGGAGGCATTGAAGATTACATCCAAACTCTTGTCAGAAGGCACTGGCAATTCTCGCAAGGGGTGGGCGTTCTGTTTTCCATCTGGACTCCGCCCAAAACATTGGTCTAGAAAAGCCACTGAGGATCCCCGAGAATCAAAGCATCACTCTCCAGGGAATTGCAGAGATGAAGGTTCTGGTCCTCACGCTCTTCTGCCTCCTCCTTGCAGAGAATGAAGCCAAAAGGTTTGATAGATGTGAACTGGCTAAGCGTATGAAACAGAAAGGGATGGATGGCTATCATGGCACCAGCCTGGCTGACTGTGAGTTTGCTCTTCCTTCCGCTTCATCTTTGCAATTTCTGGTGTTTTAAGGGCAAAGCTGAAATGGGGACTTCTTTTCGGGAAAAGGTTTACACACCCTGCTGCCCATCAAAATGTCCCAACTTTCATTTGTTGTTTGTGCAAATTTCTATTTAAGGCTGATACGGAAGGGGGGGCCATGTCTTCTTCACCTTCTTCTTCGCCACAATATATCAATTTATTTCCAATTGTCAATGTCAAAAGGGACTAAAATCTATAAAATTCATAGAAAATCAACGTGCCAGTTTGCTCAATTTCTCTAGGACTCCATCACACCTCCCCTGTCCAGCATAATCCCTCAAGCAAGGTGTTAAGACCCTAATCCTGTCAAATCGCTCTGATCAGCCATTCCTCCAGGCAATGTCAGGTGGCAGACTATGCATATTTGGAGTTACAGATAGGTAGCCGTGTTGGTCTGCCATGGTCAAAACAAAATAAAAAAATTCCTTCCAGTAGCACCTTAAAGACCAACTGAGTTAGTTCTAGGTATGAGCTTTCGTGTGCATGCACACTTCTTCAGATACACTGAAACAGAAGTCACCGGACCTTTCTATATAGTGAGAAGGTGGGGAGGGGTATTAATATTTACAACAAAATCTAAACCATGCCGAAAGGAGAGCCATAGATAATCTCAGAAACAACCCAGACATTATAATTAAAGAAGCGGACAAAGGTGGAGCGGTCGTCATCATGAACAAAACTGACTACATTCAGGAGGCTCACAGACAACTTTCCAATACCGCCTTTTACATAAAATTGGACTCAGACCCCACACAAGAATACAAAAAAGAACTGAACAAGATTGTTAAGGAGCTACCCCCACACATCCAAGAACAGATCCTCACAAACACACCAACAGAACCTCGACCAGGAACTTTCTATCTTCTACCTAAAATACACAAACCAGGAAATCCAGGACGCCCCATCATTTCAGGTATTGGCACTATTACAGTGGGTGTCTCCGGTTATATGGACTCTGTTCTGAAACCATATGCCATCAGTGCTCCCAGCTATGTACGTGACACCACAGATTTTCTGAGGAAAATACAATCTTTAAATAATCTTCCCAACAATACTATACTAGCTACTATGGATGTGGAATCTCTGTATACCAACATCCCACACAATGATGGTTTACAAGCTATAAGGAATACCATTTCAGATAAAACCACAGCGGACTTTGCTACCAAACTCTGCCAATTTGTCCTTACCCACAACAACTTCAAATTCGGTGATGACCTGTTCCTTCAGATCAGCGGCACAGCAATGGGCACCCGCATGGCCCCACAGTATGCCAACATCTTCATGGCGGATTTAGAACAACGTTTCCTAAACTCCTACCCACTCAAACCTCTCTTGTACCTGCGATACATTGATGATATTTTTATCATCTGGACACATGGTCAACAGACCCTGGACACCTTCCACCAGAAATTCAATGATTTTCACCCCACCATCAACCTAACAATGAATCAATCTATGCAAGAAATACATTTTTTGGACACTACTATAAAAATACAGGATGGGCGCATAGACACCACCTTATACCGTAAACCAACTGACCGACAAACATATCTACATGCCTCTAGCTACCATCCCAAACATACCAAACAGTCCATTGTATATAGCCAGGCACTACGTTACAGCCGCATCTGCTCCAATTCTACAGACAGAGACTCTCACCTAAGAGATCTACAGCAAACCTTTTTAGAACTAAAATACCCAGCAGATGAAGTTAGACAACAGATCAACAGAGCCAGACTGATACCCAGAGAGAACTTGCTGCAAGACAGACCCAAAAAAGAAAATAACAGAACACCTCTAGTCATCACATACAGCCCCCAAGTTAAAACAGTACAACGCATCATCAGAGATCTACAACCTCTCCTGGACAATGACAGTTCTCTTTCTCAAGCTCTGGGAGGAAGACCTTTCATTGCCTACAGACAGCCACCCAGTCTTAAACAACTCCTAACCCACAATAATACTACAACCAGACCTAACACGGACACTGGCACCAGAGCCTGCAATAAACCCAGATGCCAACTTTGCTGCCACATACACCCGGACAACACCATTACTGGCCCCAACAACATCACACATACCATCTCGGGACTATTTAATTGCTCATCGTCTAACATTGTGTATGCCATAAAATGCCAACAGTGTCCTTCAGCTCTCTATATTGGACAAACAGGCCAGACCTTACGCCAAAGAATAAACGGACATAAATCCGACATCAGGAACCACAAGACAGAAAAACCAGTAGGAGAACACTTCAATCTCCCAGGACATTCTATACAAGATCTCAAAGTAGCTGTTCTATTACAAAGGAATTTCAGAAATAGACTGGAAAGAGAAGCTGCTGAATTGCAACTTATCACCAAACTTAAAACTATGGAGAGACCTGGTTTGAACAAAGACATTGGATTCTTATCTCATTATACATGACAAAGCCATTTTTCACCTTCTCACCCCTTGCTTTTTCCTGTTAGACCTATTGCAGTCGTTAAGAGTCGTCAACAGGCTCATCGCAGCTATCTGCCAATCACCCATTCCCACCACCCTTCTGAGTAATACCCCTCCCCACCTTCTCACTATATAGAAAGGTCCGGTGACTTCTGTTTCAGTGTATCTGAAGAAGTGTGCATGCACACGAAAGCTCATACCTAGAACTAACTCAGTTGGTCTTTAAGGTGCTACTGGAAGGAATTTTTTTATGCATATTTGGGACCATTGTTTTCTCATCCCCAGGAAGTGTTTGTTTATCTGTGCATATCTCCAGCTCTGCATATTCCCCCCTCCCTCCTCCATATGTTAATCCGGTGTAACCCAACCTCTCCTTAATGTATTCATGATGTAATCTGTGTAACCCAACCTTTCCTTAATGTTCCAGTTACAGATAGGTAGCCGTGTTGGTCTGCCATAGTCAAAACAAAACAAATTCCTTCCAGTAGCACCTTAAAGACCAACTAAGTCAGTTCTTGGTATGAGCTTTCGTGTGCATGCACACTTCTTCAGATACACTTCAGATAGAGTGTATCTGAAGAAGTGTGCATGCACACGAAAGCTCATACCAAGAACTGACTTAGTTGGTCTTTAAGGTGTTACTGGAAGGAATTTTTCCTTAATGTATTCATGATGTAACTGGGATGTATTTTGCACTGTATTCTGGGACATGGAGGGAGTTTCAAAAGTTCATGTCACCCCTTTCTCGCTGTTCAATCTGGTCTTGAACCTGTTGCGCAACAAACTTGGATCTTCTGTAGTTTGCTCCTGTGCCCGGCTGAGCTCATTTTCTTCCGCAGGGACCCCGGACACTTAGTCCGACGAGCTGTGTGGCAGAGTAGCCCCGCACCCAGATTTTAGCCATAACAAAGGCCATGGGGGGGGGGGGTAGACGTTACAGGCAGCTTCCATAGTGAACATTGAAAGAAAGTTTTTGAATTATTCTGTTTCAAAATGCTGCAACTTTGACCAAAAAAGTGCACACCGAGCGTATACCCAAATTGTAGCCTTTTTCTTGTCCACTTTGTTCCAGGGGTCTGTACTGCTTTTTATGAAAGCAGATTTGACACCAGTGCCGTTGGGCCACCAGACTCCAATGGCAATCGTGACTATGGAATCTTTCAGATAAGCAGCCGCTGGTGGTGCGACAATGGACATCGCCCAACAGCCAACGGGTGTGAAACCTCCTGCAATGGTAAGCAACTTGATACTGCAGGGAATGCTAGCTTACACTTCTTTAATTCCGTTCACATTTGAAGGTGAATCTACCTAATTTGCAATTTCTGAAATAATACACGGACAAACACACTGTACATTCTTCAAAACTTACACTTCTAATCTTGCAATGCCCTTCTCAAGCCAACTGCATTGGGCACAGTATGCCTACAAATAGATATATTTACAAAAATTACATACAAAAGTACGATTACAAAAAAATGCATACAAAGCTGTCATTCAGGAGAATTTCACACTAAAAAACTGCTGAATTTACATGAAGACTTTTAAAAAAAAGAAATCCCCAACCTACCTCCCTCCACCCCCAGGTGTCTCTCTCCAGCTCTCAGGACTGGCCTTAGTCAGTGGTCCCCAATGTTTTTGGTATGGTGACCCACAAATCCAAATTTGCAAGACATGGTGACTACAGATTTATTGTCAAATGAATTTTGGACCTTAGGACTTCCATAAATGGCTGGTACCATTATCTTAATAAGTTTTAAAATGTGTCTCCCACACTTCTCTCTTCCTGTGCCCCCATCTTTGTTGAATTTGTGATGAACTTTTAATGACAGAGTTAATAATAAAAATTAAAACCACATAATGAAATTCAAAATGTTTCACATAGTATAGGTTCCATTTATTTGTTTGAGTTAAAGCCATTGGGGTGAGGGAAAATTGCAGCGAGTACAGTCATTGCTGCTTTCCTCGCCCTCCCCCCAACTTCATGTTTACCATGGAAAGCCAGCTGTTTGTCCTGTCTGTGCCACTAAATATTGTTTTTACATGCAAACATACACACTGGCACTGCTGTTGTTGAATAACACCAGGGAGTACTCCTTGTACCAGGAAAATCTATACAAGGTAGCCAGACGATACTATTGCATACACACAGAGCACACACCTCATCATCATCTTCATCATCATCATTATTTATTTATACCCCGCCCATCTGGCTGGGTTTCCTCAGCCACTCTGGGCAGCTTCCAACAAAAGAGTTAAAATACATTAAAACATTAAAAGCTTCCCTAAACAGGGCTGCCTTCAGATGTCTTCTAAAAGCCTGGTAGTTGTTCTCTTTGACATCTGGTGGGAGGGCGTTCTACAGGGCAGGGGCCACCACCGAGAAGGCCCTCTGCCCTGTTCCCTGTAGCTTCGCTTCTCACAGTGAGGGAACCTCCAGAAGGCCCTCGGCGCTGGACCTCAGTGTCCGGGCAGAACAATGGGGTGGAGACGCTCCTTCAGGTCTATTGGACCGAGGCCGTTTTGGGCTTTAAAGGTCAGCACCAACACTTTGAAATGTGCTTGGAAACGTACTGACACATACAGACCACAGACATACAGGCAAGTTTTGTGTCTCTTGCTTCACCTTATACTGCACAGATATACAATCACTCAGATAAGCCTCTCTCTCTCTGCTCAGGCGCTTGTCTTCCTCTCTCTCATGCACCACACGTGCAAGCGTGCATCCCTCTGCCCTCACCAGCAGCGTAGTGAGGGTTGCCGCCCCCTCCCTGGTTGGGGCGGGGGCCAGGGGGTGGCACGCAGAGCCCCCAGAGGGTGGACAGAGCCCGCCCCCAGCAGGCTCTTTGACTGCTGCGTCCATCCACCTGCCCACCAGACCAGCCTGCCTGTCATGGGTATCTTCTTCTTCTTCTTCTTCTTCTTCTTCTTCTTCTTCTTCTTCTTCTTCTTCTTCTTCTTTCACTTCTTCTTCTTCTTCTTCTGTGGCAATCACTCGTAGCCGAGTTAGATTGTCCACCATAAACATGGTTTTAACAGTGAATTGTAGAGGCCAATTCTGGATCCACACGTCCTTCCACAGGGGGGACATTGGTTTCTGGGCAGGAGATGATCATGGTGAGGATTGGCCAAGTGTGCCTTCCTCTTAGCACGTTTCTCCCTTGTGTCCTGAGTTCGAGTGTCTTCAAAGCCCAGGACACCTTTGGTCAAGGCTGGTCTCCAGTTGAAGCGCTCACAGGCCAGTGTTTCCCGATTGTTGCCTGCCGCTGTGCCTCAGCTGCCAGGGCTCGGTGCCTGTCGTGGGGATACCTGATTGCACACCCTCAAAAATGTGTGCTGGGGCAATGACCCCTCTGGCTCCTCCACGCTACACCTCAGCCCCTCTCACACACAGACACACACTGCCCTCTTCCCTTCTGACCACACATACCTGTAACCCCTTTTTCTCACTTGCACAAAACAACATGTAAATCTGTCCCTCCCTTCTTCCATCACACACACATCACAAATACATCTCTCCCACCTCCCTCACACAACTTGCACATCTCTCTCACATTACTTGAGCGCTAATATCCCTATTCTAAAAAGCATCTTCATAGGGCTAAAGAACCACCTGCCAGCAGCGCCACCTAGTGGGCAGCGACACCCCTTGCCATCCGAGGAGACCTCTGCCTCTCCTTTACTTCTCCAACCCTTTTAAAACAAAACATCCCAGCACAAGGCAAAGGAGGCACCTGCTTGTGGCTGATGGATAGCAGAATCCTGAATGTGCCGGGGCAGCCCTGCTGCTCCTCCCCATCCCACCCCTTCCATTTAGTCTTACTTACCATGGGACAAACAAGGCAGTCACTGCTTGCTGGCAGGCAGCAGCAGCAGCCGGAGCGTGCAGGGATCACCCTACATCTCCTTCCTTCCTTTCATTTTATTTCAAGTAATCTGGAGGCAGGCAGCTGTGTGAAGAAAGGTCCTAGCACTCCTTACCAAAGTATTCCAACTGAAGAACTCGACCCACTTCAGCTGGTTTGGCTGCCCACTTGCAGGTCGGGACCCACAGGCTGGGAAACATGGCCCTAGGCCATGACCTTGATGTTTGATGCCTGCTTGAATCTAAGGCTCTGGCTCTGGGAGAAGGCAGACCCCCTTTGGGGTGTTGACGCTGTGAACCCCTTCATGGCAGGCCCAGGTGTAGGTATGTGTAAGTAAACCATATAATATTGGTCAAGCTAGCCCCCTCCAAGGATGCAGGTCTGGGGGTGGGGTGCAAAATTGTGCCTCTCCACTCTGGTTCAGAGTGGCTTGCATCCCACCAGGCCATCAGCGTGTTCCCCAGACCACTGGGCAATACAGCTCCTTACCCAGGGTTCGAGGGACAAGGAGGGTGTTGACGCAGGGCCAAAGAGGAGGCAGCCATGGGCATAGCCATGAGGGGGCAGGGAGGCAGAAAGAAAGACTGAACTAACTGACCAATCACGTCCAAAAAATGGAACTGCTGTGTCCTTGACCTCTGACATTTGACCTCTAACCGTCTAATTCAGGCTTAGAGTTGGGTGGACCTCTAGGAAAAGGCATTCCACAGTTCAGAGGCAGCCTCTGCAACCTTGGGGGTGTTTGTATTCTGGGGTTTGCATTTTAGGAATCCCCAGTAACCTCCTTTGCTTTCTGACAAATCTTTGCCAGCGTTCTTAAATGATGACATCACAGATGATATTAACTGTGCCAAGAGGATTGTCCGTGACCCCCAAGGGATGAAAGCTTGGTAAGTGCTAATATCTCAGTGCTTGGAACATTCAATACCAGCCAAGTTTACACATAACTGTGAAGAGGAAGGTGGTTTCACTTGACTGTTGTATAGCTGGCAGCTAAAGATCCTTCCCCAATAGGCACCGACAAAGGCCAAAGATGCTTCCTTACATGTACAGCCAGTAGTACCCTCACTGCTGGGGACCCTGCTGCCCTTCTCCACTTCCTCTGAGTAACTGGCAGCATCACACAGTGCTGGGAAGCCAGGAAAAGACCGCAACCCCCCCCCCCCCGCATCACAAAGCCAGCCACCACTGTGTGCAGCAAACACTTGGGAGCTGTCTTGGTGGGGATTTAAGGAAATGATTTGGCAACTGAGCCAATGTGGAGTAGTGGTAAGAGAGGACCTGGGAGACCAGAGATCAAATCCTGACTCAGCCAGGAAGTTCACAGGTTGACATTGAGTCAGTCACTGTCTCACAACCCAGCCTACAGTGTTTTTCTAAGGGGAAGAACCATGTATGCCACCTTGAGCTCCTTGGAGAAAAGGTGGGGTATAAATGTAGTAATAAATAAATTGGAATGCAGGAAAGGAGGAGACAGCCTGAGTTCTGTCATGGGCTGGAGCGAAGTCCTGGGGCAGATGGTTCCCTTCCCAAGTTTGCTTGGAGGTCTTTCACAGAAGGCTATCAATGCTTAGCAGCCACAATGACTCTGTTCCACCTTCATTGTTAGGCACAATGTGCCTCTGAATGTGCTTCTCACTCACTGGATCATCACCTTGTCGTGGTGTGTGGGCTTGCACGTTCCTTATGACCCTTGGGAGCGAGGCAGTTGGGAGTATCGTACTCCCAGCAGGGTCCCCCCAGGCAGTAGGGTCAAAGGGGAGGAGCTAGACAAAGAATGATCCAAGAAGTCCTCAGTGGCAGGACCGTGAAATCTGGAAGCCCCTAGTCATGAACCGGCACATGGGAGGTGGATACAGATTCAGTTGCTCAGACTCAAGGAATGAGGCAGTTGAGCAGCTTGACAGCTGTATCCATGACTGAGCAGTAAAGTTCCATGGGATGGGATGGGAAGCAAAATTTTGCTAGAAGGGCACCATGGGCTGTTAATAGGTAGACTTCCTGTTGACCGCTTAAACTGATCATCAGCATGAACAGAAAGAATGACCCTGCAGCTGACCCAAATGCCTCACTTGGAAATGTTGTGGAGCTTTTAAAGAAGATCCACCTCACTTGTAGTTAGTTATACAAGCAACAGTCACGTGGCTTCCCTTGCTTCATTTTTTGCTCTCATTCTGACTTTTAGGGTTGCTTGGAGGGAACATTGCAAAGGAAAAGATCTCTCTGAGTGGACAAAAGATTGCAATCTCTGAGTTCTATGGTCCTGAATGAATTCCAGCATTTCTCTTGAGATCCCCTTTGATGAAACATCTACCTACTGCCATATAATCAAAATCCAGCTGCTTCTTTCTGGGCTAGCATTTGCATGTTGTGCCCCACCCCATGGTGGAGGGAAATGGCCCTCTTTCTATATGAATGAGGGAAAGTGGTTATTATTTTTAATGTGTCTGGGGTGGTGAGTCATCTTGCTTTGGATTGAGAGCTTCTCTGCTTGAAAATCTTCAATAAACTGAACATAAACAAAACTCTTTTCTTGCTTGGTTGGTAAATAGAAACAACAGAATTAGGTTAAGCATCATCGTCTCATCATAATTTGCAGGGAGGTGCAGAGGCGTATCTAGGTCCCTTGCACCCCAACAAGGAGCTGTATGGGCACACACACCCCAGAAAAATCACTTCTCGCACATGTGATCTTGCTGCGACAGCAGCAACGCACTGCCACACACATACACATCATAATCTCCCGCAGTCTACCTTCATGCTTCCTTGCCATCTCTCCCACCACTCAGCTCCCAGCTCTTGTCTAAACTCATGACCTTATACAGATAACTAGTGACAGATTTCTGGGGTGACTTACAAATGTCAAATGGATTGGAAAATGGGCCTCAAGTTTGCAGTCAGTTTAAAATTGGAACACATCCTAGAATATTCCCATTATTTCCTGACTGACTTTCTCCTGCTTATTACTTCTGGTACATCTTATTATGAAGTTTTCCAGGCATTCTATTATCCCTTCAAATGGCCAGGCCTGCCTCGATTTGGACTGGGTCTGCAGTGCTGAGGAAGAGGCTGTGCCTAACCCTTTCTCCCCACATCAGGTGCAACTGCCTTCCTGAAGATGTCAGCTGAGGGGGAAACTCCAACGTCAGGTGTGGCACCACATGATAGCTATATCAAGCAACACACGTCTCTCCTCTTAAGTGCAGGGGCACTGCTGGGTTTAAGCAGGGTTGGGCATTGGGGGTCAGGGGCATGATGGATGAGGCCATACATTTCCCACTGCAGTCAAAATAAATGTCTGCCCACGTACTGCAGCAAAATAGTAGTCTGGCTACGAACAGAATTGCTGTGCTTGGACGGAGAATGACACGTCAGACGTGAAACCTAAAACTGGGTGTAAGTAGGAGCCCAGGGCCCTTCTGACCCCATGTCTTTCTGCTTGAGCTTTAAAAATGGGGATGTTCCAGCTTTGCAAACAGTTTTTGGAAATATTCCTTATTTCCCCAACGGCTCAACAGAATTGAACCTTGTTCTGGTGGTATGGATTTATTCAGTTGGGGTGGTGCACATCTCTTTGTTTTGTTAATGGAGAAATCCGAGGGCTCCCTTGGACAAAAAAACAAGGACACCAGCCAGGAATACCAGAGCAAAACAGCAGCTAGTAGGCTTGGTCTTGATTGAAGACTGTCACGACAGGACTCCCACCTGCCACCAGGTGAAACAAAATGGAAGCCCAGAACAAAAGAAGACCCCAACTTTTATTACAGATAGGTAGCCGTGTTGGTCTGCCATGGTCAAAACAAAATAAAAAAATTCCTTCCAGTAGCACCTTAAAGACCAACTGAGTTAGTTCTAGGTGTGAGCTTTCGTGTGCATGCACACTTCTTCAGATACACTGAAACAGAAGTCACCGGACCTTTCTATATAGTGAGAAGGTGGGGAGGGGTAAGGTCCGGTGACTTCTGTTTCAGTGTATCTGAAGAAGTGTGCATGCACACGAAAGCTCATACCTAGAACTAACTCAGTTGGTCTTTAAGGTGCTACTGGAAGGAATTTTTCCAACTTTTATTAGTTACTAATCCTCCAAGCTACACCCCTAGAACTACATCACAACCACATCTTGACTACATCATTGACACATCACAAAAAGGAGGGGTTGAGGGAGGAGTTGTGGCGGTAAGTATCTTGTATCTGAGTATCTTGTCCCCTGGCTGGTTCCTCCCCCCCCCCCGAGTCATTTCCAGAGGACAAAGGGGAGTTGGCAGTTTCCTGCCCCCAGAGGGAAGATCTGATTATTGTCCTTTGTTCCAGTCCATGTTGAATCCACTCCCATATGGAAGTCCTTTGTGACTTTGATGGTCTTCTGTCTGGGACCATCAAGGTTGTCATACCGACTGGGTAGGGCTCCTGACTAGGTGTTGGTACGCTTAAGGGATTATGACCATCCTGTATCCAGTAGCCACCTTTGCAATCTTATCTCCGAAGGGGGAAACTGTTGCAGGAAAACCCCCCCCCCCATCATTCAGTTTGTACACACACTCACACACAACATACGCGACGTTTCTGTTATAAAGTCATAGTAAATCAACCGTACGTTGGATTTACACCAGTCCACATTTATTTTGCTCCATGAAGGAAGGACTATCAAAAGGGGATGGTTTGATACAGGACAGCCATAATACAGGATGGTCTACAGCTATTTACTCTGGTTGGTGGCTGGACTCCTTCCTTTATTTCGCAGGGACCCGTGGGCTCTGCCCAACGAGCTGGGTGACTGAGCAGCCTCACATCTAGATTTTTCCATAACAGGACCAAGTATTGGACACTAGAGAGATGAGCCATTGGCGTAGCTGCCTTGCCAATACGCTTGTTTGGCTCAGCGTCAATGAAGAAGAAGAAGAAGAGTTTGGATTTGATATCCCGCCTTTCACTCCCTTTAAGGAGTCTCAAAGCGGCTAACATTCTCCTTTCCCTTCCTCCCCCACAACAAACACTCTGTGAGGTGAGTGGGGCTGAGAGACCTCAAGGAAGTGTGACTGGCCCAAGGTCACCCAGCAGCTGCATGTGGAGGAGCGGGGAAGCGAACCCGGTTCCCCAGATTAGGAGACTACCGCTCTTAACCACTACACCACACTGGCTCCAATGGAGTGGTTGCTTCTAATGGTGGAGCCCAGGTAGACAACATCATCTTCCACCTCATGCATAGAATTGTAGTGTTGGAAGGCATTCCAAGGGTCACCTAGTCCAACCCACAGTGATGCAGGAATGATGCGTCGAGTGATGGACATATCCTGACCCAGAATGATGGCCTTCGCTGCTCTGCTGGTGAGGCCAAACTCTCTGCAGACTTGAGCAAAACAGTGAGTGAGTCTCTGCGGAGCTTCCTCAGAGTGAGCTGTCAAGGCTGCATCATCCTGTTGGGATACTGCCAGGGAGACAAAGTCCATCATGGCCCCCAAGCCACCTCCGGACGTCCATCGATCTCCGTTTGACAACGCAGTATCATTCAATTAGCGACACGAGCTCCAGAAATAGCCTGCCACATTCCAGAGCTCATGCACGCTCTATCAGCAGATAGTGCACAGCAAAAGATGCACGCAGGAGAGCATATTTACAAGTTTATTGAGTGTTGGTCAGAACAAAGAAAAAACATGACTGCCTGCTTCAGTGTCTCAGACACACAGAGAGAAAGCATAGACACAACAGAAACATCCTGTGAACAGGAAAAACGCAGGCTGTGACACAAACATCCTGCTCCCTTTTAAGGTGGAACGGAAAGATCCTGACACATCCAACTCTTTCAGCTCCACAATTTGATGATTCTGTGAAATATCTGAACAGCTGCCACAGGGAAGATTTAATAAAGTTAACACTTTTTAATCTCTTTGGATGGAGCTGAACTGTATCTTTTTACTCTTTCCTTCCAGTCCGTGGTGCTTTGTGGTATAAATCTTTGATTCTTCACTTTCCTTCTTTTTCTTACCTCTGCACTTTTGCTTGTGTGTTAACAAATCAATAAAATTCTTTAGAAATAAATAAAGAAGGGCAGAGGGGGCCCTGTGCTCCATGGTGGGCCCCCCTCAGCTTCACTTGCTTTTGGATACAAACTGAGTCAAGTACAGTTACAGATAGGTAGCCGTGTTGGTCTGCCATGGTCAAAACAAAATAAAAAAATTCCTTCCAGTAGCACCTTAAAGACCAACTGAGTTAGTTCTAGGTATGAGCTTTCGTGTGCATGCACACTTCTTCAGATACACTGAAACAGAAGTCACCGGACCTTTCTATATAGTGAGAAGGTGGGGAGGGGTATTACTCAGAAGGGTGGTGGGAATGGGTGATTGGCAGATAGCTGCGATGAGCCTGTTGACGACTCTTAACGACTGCAATAGGTCTAACAGGAAAAAGCAAGGGGTGAGAAGGTGAAAAATGGCTTTGTCATGTATAATGAGATAAGAATCCAATGTCTTTGTTCAAACCAGGTCTCTCTATAGTTTTAAGTTTGGTGATAAGTTGCAATTCAGCAGAATGTCCTGGACATTCTATACAAGATCTCAAAGTAGCTGTTCTATTACAAAGGAATTTCAGAAATAGACTGGAAAGAGAAGCTGCTGAATTGCAACTTATCACCAAACTTAAAACTATAGAGAGACCTGGTTTGAACAAAGACATTGGATTCTTATCTCATTATACATGACAAAGCCATTTTTCACCTTCTCACCCCTTGCTTTTTCCTGTTAGACCTATTGCAGTCGTTAAGAGTCGTCAACAGGCTCATCGCAGCTATCTGCCAATCACCCATTCCCACCACCCTTCTGAGTAATACCCCTCCCCACCTTCTCACTATATAGAAAGGTCCGGTGACTTCTGTTTCAGTGTATCTGAAGAAGTGTGCATGCACACGAAAGCTCATACCTAGAACTAACTCAGTTGGTCTTTAAGGTGCTACTGGAAGGAATTTTTTTATTTTGTTTTGAGTCAAGTACATACATTTTTAAATACTTTGGTTGCTACATTCTTCAAAACTACATTTTGGATACATTCAGAAAAGTACAGCACAACATTTCAGTAAAAACATTTCAGTAAAGATACATTCACGATTACATTTTGTAAGGAAATACAAAGATACACTTTTGGGAGAAGGAGATCCATCTCAGGAAGGGCAACTCAGCAAGTAGATTCAGACACAGCAAAAGGCACATTCAAGCACATTCCCCTAAACAGGAAAAGGTGCGTTCTTCAAGGCACCGTTGATTCCTCTTGTGGGGCTTTGAGGGCAGCATGCTATCCTTCTGACATTAGTAGGCTCATCTCCCTTTCTTCCCCTCTCTGCCCAAATGAGCGCCCGGCCAAGGAGAGGCCGCTCTAGGGCGGAACCGCTCTACGGCCCAGAAATAAGATCCCGCCTTGGACTCTATGGTCACTTTCGGCACTACAGAGCCGGAGGCGCTTTGCGGCCCAGAGAGGCGTCACAGGCCGGGCCATGCGGGGCGGGGCCTCTGTCGTTGACACCGGAAGTTCTCCCTCCGGCAATCTTTTCCTTCCTTTTCAGGCTTCGTCCCGCCCTTGCGGCCAATCAACGTAGAGCAGCTCGACTCCTCCCCGGGGCGTCTCGCCCCGTCGCCCAATCGGAAGAGGAGCCGCTTGAGGGGCGGCGCCCTTGGCCAGTCGGGAGAAGGCCGCGCCAGGCTGCCGCCTCTCCCCGCTCAGCCACGAAAGCGGCCCTCGAAACCGGTCAGGGCTGGCGCCGGGCCACGCCCCGGAAGTCCGGGCTCGCACGTGACCCGGGACCATCGAGTTGGAGAGAGCGGCTGCCCGGGCGCAGGATGGCTCCGGCGGGGCTGCTGCGGGCGCTGGCGGCTCCTCTGCGCTGGGGTGGGTGGCCTCGCGGGCGGGAAGCGGGAAGCGGGAAGCGGGAAGCGGGAGAGCCG
Source organism: Podarcis erhardii (assembly GCF_964252035.2). Taxonomy (NCBI): domain Eukaryota; kingdom Metazoa; phylum Chordata; class Lepidosauria; order Squamata; family Lacertidae; genus Podarcis; species Podarcis erhardii. The sequence continues at coordinate 277,135 of NC_138513.1, forward strand.
CGGGCTCCCGGAGGGACCTCAGCCCCCCCCCCCGGGCCGGGCCGGGCCGGGCGCCTCTCGGATCAGGCTCGGCCCCCGAGGGGAGCCTTGCTGGACCAGGACAAAGGGCCCCATCCAGTCCCGCATCCGGGCCCAACTGGTGGGGCCCATGAGGCAAAACCAGGGTGCAGGATCGGAGCACAAGAGCAGCGCTGCTTCGGCTTGGGGGTCCCAGAAGCTGGTATTGGGAAGCAGTGCTGCTTCTGACCGTGGAGTCTGCAGCGCGCAGCCATCCTCCAGAGCCCTCCTCTCCGCCTCTGTGGATTTGTCTTCAGGTGGTGGCCCTCACGGCTTCCTGTGGGAGCAAGTTCCACACTTGAACTGCCCTGCGTCCCAAAAGTCTCCCTTTTATCTGTCCTGAATCTTCTAATATTTCGCTTCATCGCATGTCCATGAGTTCCTAAGGAGAAAGAGAGACGCTTTTCTCCACCCACTCTCTCCATGCCGGACTTAACTTTATCAACTTCGACCATGTTGCCTCTAACTCACCTAAGCCAAGAGGCTCCAATTGCCACAACCTTTCTTCCGGGGGGGGGGGGTCTCCATCCCCTTGATCATTTGGGTGGCCCTTTCCTGACCCTTGTATTTTTCTTTTGCCAGGAGCAGCTGCCCTCCCTCACAGCTTCATTCCACCACCCTGGCCGGTGCTGCCACCCCCGAGCTGCCCTATGGCCACCCTCAACCAGATGCACCGCAAAGGCCGCCCCAAGCTGCCTCCGCCAAAGCCCGGTCCCACCGGTGGCTGCCCCCAGCTCAAAGGGGTGGTGCTGAAGACCATGATCCGAAAGCCCAAGAAGCCCAACTCGGCCAACCGCAAGTGTGCCCGTGTGCGGCTCAGCAACGGCAAGGAGGCCATCTGCTTCATCCCGGGCGAAGGGCACAACCTGCAGGAGCACAGCATCGTCCTGGTGGAGGGCGGGAGGACGCAGGACCTGCCAGGGGTCAAGCTCAAGGTCGTGCGGGGAAAGTATGACTGTGCCCATGTACAGAAGAAGAAGTGAGCCCAGACTGGGCCAGGCATGGAGCCAACTGGGCCTGCGCTTTCACACGCAGCTTCCAGAAGCCTCTAGGGCTGTGCATTGCAGTGAAGGAGGCAGAGCAAAGGATCTTTCTCTGGGAGAAAACTTCCATTCCTGGAGACTTGGCTTGGAGGGTGCCTGGAACTCTTCCAGCTGGAATTTTTCAAGGCAATTGGCTGCCTCTTTCTTCTTATATGTATAGATGGCAGATGCAGCATGCCAAGAGAATGAGGAGTACTCCAAGGCATGGTGTGGGGGAGAGGGAAGGTTTTGTGTTCCTAAATAAAGAGTGCCATGATAACTTCCCTGCCTCCGTCTTTTGGAGAGGTGGATTCAAAGCCGCGTGCTCCTCTTACGAGTGCTACATTGCAGGGGGTTGGACTAGATGCTGCCTTGGGTTCCTTCCAGCTCTGCAATTCTACACTCACGCTTGCCCTGGCCTGTTTCATACTCAGTCTCTCCTGTAGTTTCCCCAAATATTCTTTGATCTTATGACTGTCGGGGACATTCCCAGATATCTTTATTTGGTTGGAATTATTTTTTGGAAGGAAACTAGATCAGCACAGTTCAGCATAGCTTCCCGTTGATCTTTTGCTCCTTTGCAGTGGCAACTCGGGGGAAGGTCAGAGGCTTCCTGAAGTGGTGTGAAGTCTACCTTGGTTTCCTTTCTTTTAGAAGCAGGTCACAGCTACATGTCTCTCTCCACCACGACAGCAGATGCAAGCTGCCTTCATATTCTGTGACTGTGTGTGTCAATAAGGGAAAACACACCAAACCATTAATCTCTTCCTTCATTTCCTTTCTCCCTTCTTTGCTGTCAGCAACATACAATTATGAGACAAAACACAGAATAGGGATTGAAAACTGGACAATGTTAGTAAAATCCTTTATTCTCTTAACATCAGTCTTGCTGGATTCCAGACTGTCCATACTTATCATTTGATATGGGTGCTCCTAAGAGAAGCTGTTTCTGATGCTTAGAGATCACCCTTTGTCAGGTTTAAGGATTGTGCACCATCTTCAGAAACAAGAGGCAAAAATTCTGTGGCAGAATCCCAGCCAGTTTTGCTTTAGTCTTAGGTATCCATCATTCACAGAAAGGTGTTGCTAGATGTCCCTGCAGAGTCTGCGGTGGCCCTTTCACTGTACCCACACATAGCTGTCAACATTTCCCTTTTTAAAGGGAAATAAATTCCCTTATTTCGAATAGGATTCCTTGCAAGAAAAGGGAAAAGTTGACAGCTGTGTACCCACAGCTTGCCTTAGGGCAAGGCAAGTCTCCTTGGACAAAATGGCCATAGATACAGCAGCGACTCTTGCCCTTCTTGAAGCAGCCCGGTAATACTGATCTCAAATATTTGCTTGCTTGTTCTCTCCTTTATTTATTAGATTTTATACCCCTCAAAACCTTGACCTATTTTATACCCCTCAAAACCTTGACCTGGCTAGCTATGATTTTGCCTCACTGTGTGTGCCTAGAGGGCTGGCAACTGCTGTTACGGTGGCATTCTACTAGGGAGAGCTCGAAGCACTGGTTGTGGAAAGTTAATGGCAGCATGGATGCAAGCTCCTCTGTGCTTAACTGCTGAGAAGGTGTTTTGCCTCAATGTTCAGCAGCAGAGAAATTGCACCCACTTCAATGGTTATAGCTACCCAAGCGCAGCATCCCCTGAACGTTAACGGTACACCAGTGAGAGATTTTCTTGCTGCAGCAAAGGTCTTGCCACAGTGCCTTCAAGGACCATTCAGGGGCAAGATGCACGCAGAGTGGTGATGCTCACTGATGCAACAGGATGTGCCTGTATCCTCTTTGCTGGTTGGACGAGCGTTGGATCATTACCCAGTTGCTCTCTGCCCAACCAGACCCAAAGACCAGTCACTTGTTTGGCCAAAGCCAGAATGATAGAGCAAGGTCTCTTTTCCCCAAGTCCGGCTGAGGAGGCAGAAACTGGTCTTTTCTACCTGACTTGCAACTCTCCCTTCCTGGACTGGAGCATCAGCTGCTGCCGCCGCTGCAGCAAACGCCTCCTTCAGTGCCCATTGCAGGACTTTTCTGAGACAGGTTGAAAAACCATCCTTCCTGGGTGGAGAGGGGCTCCCCACAGGGCTCAGGAGCTTGCCAGGGGCAGAAGAGGACATACAGCACTCGGGCAAGAGTTCCCAGCCTGAGCTAGGAGGGCGAGTCGTTTTATGGGGCGGGACTTAATTTTTGCACATTTCTTCAGGGAGCGGTCTTAAGAATATGTTTCTGGGCGTGAAGAATTCAAATTTCTTAAGTTTGTGACTAGATAACGTTTAGCTTGGCAAATCTACATTTGATGAAAAAGCGCATCAACTGCTTTCGGAAAATCAAATAATTTTAATTTTACCTTTTGAAAGTGTCAGGTAATGCTAAAAATGAATAGTATTAATAAATAAAAGTAAAAATATTAATATAAAATATAACTGCAGTCATTTTTAATGATGTCCATGCCATCTTACACATAGTTTCATTACCAAGCAAAACTAAGTTATATTAATTTAAGCAAGAAATCTTTTGAATTCCCAAGTCATTACAACTTTGTTGTAAAAATCAGCACACCCTACTGAACTTGTCCCTTCACTGCGCCCCAGCCCAGCCCTTGTGTTTCTTGTGCTCATTCACATCCTGCACCAAGCTCTGTTTTGCAAAGGGAACTGGGGGCCCCCTCCCCCCCTCCCGATCCTGCTAGCCTCATTCATGACTGAGGAAACCTGAGAAATTTCACATTTAAGACACGCCCAACAAAGTCCTTTCAAGAGGAACAAGGATTTATTGAGGTCCAGGGTGAAAACTTCCTACTAAGCCAATTTTTATAAAAGGTTTATAAAAGGTGAAAACAGTGCAACCGGTAAGCAGGGGGACTTCACTGAGGGGGACCTCTGGACGCTGTCCCCCTGGGAAGTCACGGAAGAGAATTGCAACCTGAGTTAGCCTGAGTTCCTGTCCCCCCTTCTTGGCAGCACCCACAGGGTGGGGTGGGGAAGGGGGTGTCCTCGCACAACACACACAACACACAGCGCCCCTCAGAGCTCCTCCGCCTGCCGCCTCTTCTCGAAGAATGCGCAGTAGGCCTCGCGGACGCCGTGCGCCTCCCCGGCCCCTTCTTCCACGTCCGAGAAGGTGTCTGCGTGGCCCTCAGCCGAGGGCAGGTCGGCGTAGTCCATGCCTTCCTCCCAGCCCTCCTGCATGGCCTCGTTGCGGCTCTCGCAGATGTTGTGCAGGATGCAGCAGGCGACGATGACCAGCGGGACGTTCTTCTCGGCCACGTCCAGGCGCTTGAGGAGGCAGCGCCAGCGGCCCTTGAGCCGCTCAAAGGCGTAGGTGACGGCCATGCGGCACTTGCCCAGCAAGAGGTTGAAGCGCTGGCGGGGGCCCTCAGGGGCCTCTGGGTAGGGCTTCATCAGCCACGGCCGCAGGGGGCAGGCAGGACCCCCCAGCAGGACGGGTCCAACGGGCACACCCTCAATCTCCGTGGTGGTCTGGGGGCCAAAGGTGCCCTTCTCCATGCGCTCGAAGAGCGGGGAGCCCCACGGCAGGCCCGAGTCCTGCAGGCCGCCCGACCAGCCGGCGTAGACGTCCATGAAGCACCCTGCGCTGTCGACCAGGGCCTGCAGCACCATGGAGACCAGCCCCTTGCCGTTGATGTAGGCCGAGGCGCCGTGGGGCGAGCACAGGATGGGGATGTGGGTCTCGTCCACGGCGCCAATGCAGTTGGGGAAGCCCAGCTGCTCAAAGCCCTTCATGACGGCCTGGGCGTCCCCCAGGTGGACCACGTGCTGCAGCAGGACGTCGTGGATGGCCTCGCACACTTCCATGACGATGACCGAGGCGGTCGACACGCCCACACCAAACTGGTTGGCCACCGAGCGGTAGCTGTCCGAGGTGGCCAGCTTCCAGAGCGTGAGGGCCACGCGCTTGTCGACGGGGATGGCGGCCCGCATGTTGGTGTCCTCGCGCTGCAGCACCGGCCGCAGCCTCTCCACCAGCTCCAGCACCGCCTCCCGCGACATGCGGAAGTAGCGTACCCACTCGCCGTCATCGGCCGGCCCGGCCACCAGGTTGTCCCACCAGTCCGTCTTCTGCGTCTTGCTCCACACCGTCCGGTCGTTGGGGCGGTAGCTGGCCCCCAGCAGCACCCGTGCCATGGCGGCCCGCTGCCTCCTGCGGCGCAAGCGGAGGTCACGCATCCGCTTGGCGGAGGAGCTGGGGGCCTTCCCAGGGTGCCAGGCTGATGGGGGCGGAAGGAAGAAAAAGAGAGGCATGAGTTGCTTTCTAAATACAGTGGTACCTCGGGTTACAGACGCTTCAGGTTACAGACTCCACTAACCCAGAAACAGTACCTTGGGTTAAGAACTTTGCTTCAGGATGAGAACAGAAATCGTGCAGCAGCAGGAGGCCCCATTAGCTAAAGTGGTCTTCAGGTTAAGAAGTGAAATAAAAACATAAACATATAATCCCCTTTGACTCCCCCCCCCCAAATTGTGGATCTTAATATAATGATTTTTCCCTCTACTCTAATTTTGTTGGTTTAGCGTATGATAGAAGTTTCCCAGGTGTTTACTGGTCCTGTTTATATGATTTTGCAGTTTTTGTATATTGTGCTTCTGTGTTTATTTTTACCACTTTGCTCTGGGATGGAAAACGTTCAATGAAGGGCAGGCTGTAAATACTGTGGAGGAATACATAAACCACTAAGCAAATACTCACGCTGGGCGCTTCCTGGGGCTGCCACGCCAGTGGGGTTCTCCGTAGTAGTCATGCTGGCGATCTCTGACCAGAGGCTGCTGGTGGCTGAAAGTCCATTGATGGGGCTCAGCACCAGGTCCTGGCTCTGGCTGCGAGCGGCTGCCCGGCAGGACTCCACAGCGAGGGAGGCGTCTGGGTCCTGCGGCCGCAGGGAGAAGTCCGCCAGCCGCAGGGTGGGTGAGTCCTCGTCTTGGCCCTCCAGCGGGCAGCTGGGCAGCCCCACAGCGTTGGCCGGGGGGTCCTGGTCGGGGGTCGGCAACTGGTAGCCAGGGAGGCCGGCCCCCTGGCGATACTGGCTTGTGAAGCGGCTCTGGAGGTGGAAGTCGGGGAGCGCCAGGGCATGGAGGTACGGATCCTGCTCCTGCAGCGTCAGGTCCCGCAAGTTGGGGTGCTGGGCGGGCAGAGCAAGCAGGAAGGGGGCTTCTCCCTGGGGCTCCTCCCTGCGCCCCCTGCCCTTGCGCCCCCTCTGCTTGGTCCTGTTGACGCACACCTTGGGCACCACCAGCCCCCGGCTCATCAGCAGGAAGCGGTCCAGGAGGGCAAAGAAGGGCATGGTCTGGCGCGCCCGGTTGGAGTGCAGGTTCCCGTCCTGGATCTCCTTGAACCCCCTGCGCAGGTCCTTGGCCCGCTGGCGGCACTGCTCCAGGTTGCGGTGGAAGCCCATCTTCCGCATCTTGTCCGACAGCCGCTTGTACTGTACCTCGTTGCGATAGTTGTCAAAGAGCGCCGTCTGGACGCGGTCGTCCCCCCACAGCTCCACAAAGGCCTTGGTCTCCGAGGTGGTCCAGTGGGCGGCCCGCTGGCGGACCTGCTCCATCGCACGCTGGCGGCTGAGGGATGAAAAGGAGAGGGGGCAGTGTGGCAAAATGAAGGGGCTGGAAGGGACCCTGGGGTCATCCAGGGCAACCCCCGGCAATCTCAGCTCAAGCATCCCTGACAGGTGGCCAGCCAAGCTCTGTTGAAAGACCTCCAAGGAAGGAGAGGCCACCATCTCATAAGGGAGACCCTTCCACTGTGGCACAGATCTTACCGTCCGAGAGATTATTCCTGATATTTAGTCAGAATATCCTTTCTTGCAACTTGAATCCATTGCTTTGGATCCTGCCCTCCAGAGCAGGAGAAAACAAGCTTGCGCCTTCTTCCCTGTGACAGCCATGGAGATATTTGAATATGGCTCTCCCCAAGGGGCTAGATAACCCTTGGGTCCCTTCCAGCTCTAAGATTCTATATCTCCTCTCAATCTCCTCTTTTCCAGGCTAAACCTCCCCAGCTCCTTCAACTGCTCCTCATAAGACTTAGTTTCCAGACCCTTGGTCATCTTGGCTGCCCTCCTCTGCCCACATTCCAGATTTTTGCTGCTGCATCACATGGTGGACTCATGTTCAGCTGGTGGTCCACCAAGACCCCGAGATCCTTTTCACATGTACTGCTAGTAAGTTAGGTGTCTCCCATCCTATATTTGCCCATCTGGTTCTTCCTGCCTAATTGCAGAACCTGACATTTGTCGCTTATGAAATTCAGTCTTGTTAGTTTTGGCCCTTGGGTGGAGGGCAGGGAAGAGAATAACCAACCTCCACGTGCAGGAGCTTTTTTATTTTAAAAACCCCAAAGATGAATTTCTCAGGCCAGAGACACCCGGAGGTGATCCCTGACTCCGTGACTATGGAGAATCCCTTTCCGCCAAGCGCAGACTGACTCCTCACCTGTAGAAGGCGGCCTCCAGCTGCCCAAAGGGGGGGCAGCCCTCCTGCGCGTCTGGCTTCTGGTCTCTGGCCAGGAGGGCGGCGATCTTGCAGCTGCAGCCAAAGCACTTGAAAAGCTTCCCCAGGGCCAGCTGGGCGTGGATCCGGGCCGCCTCCTGCTCCTCATAGACAAAGTTGCTCTTGCAGTCGATGCAGGTGAAGACCCGCTCCAGGCCGTGGGTGCTCTGGTGGGCGGCCAGGCTGCTCTTGCTGCCAAAGAACTTTCCGCACTGCGGGCAGGGCAGCGCTCGCTCGACAAAGTGGGTGCGCAGGACGTGGGAAATCAGGGCGTCCCGCTGGGGAAAAGTGCGGCCGCAGTCCTTGCAGTGGTGGGTGGCCGGCCCCTGGGGGTCCCCCCGCTGCTCCTCACGCTTGATGTGGGGCTTGGCCTCAGCTGGAGAAGGAGGAGAAAGGGCAGGTCAATACAGGTGAGAGACAGGAGTGCCAGCCATGCCCCCCGCCTTGCCCCCACCTGCCCAGGACCCTTCAAGACAGGAGCTGAATGATCTGTGGCCTTTGGGGAAGGAAAACAGATGTATCTTAATACTTTTGAAACAAGATTTAGCTTGATTTCTGTTGTGTTTGCATTGTCTGCTATGCCCCAGGGTGTCGTTTTAGGCCAACAAATAAATGAATAGTGACATGGCACAACGTCTATATGCCAAGGCTAGGAAAGAGGGTGGACCCCAAGCTGGGAAACTCAAGGTTCCCCAGCAAAAAAACCAGACAGGTACCGGGGGGGGGGGCTGGAGGAAGAAATAAAAGGTCCCCAAGGCAACCTTCCTCTATAAGTGATGGCTTTTTGCAGGTTGCCCAGTGACGCAACCTCTGTGAAAATCTACTCTGCCCATTTCGGACCACCCCGTTTCAAGTCACAAAGGGGCAGAAGCAGCCTTGCTCTGGAGGGAGGCCGAGACCCTCTGTGTCCCTGGAGAAGAAACTCATCTGCAACCCAAGTAGCCCCCCCCCATTTGCAGAGAGCTCCCCCTTGTGCTCCTGTGCCCCTTCCCCACCCCTCAGGTTCCCTTTCTGGCCAGCCTGATTCACCCACCCCCTCCCAGGAGGGCAGGGAGACACCCCCAGGGTGGAGAGGGGGCACACGCCCCATACTATCCAGCAGCATGCCTTGTACCGAGTCAGATGCTTGGCTCATCTAGCCAGGATGTCCTGCACTGACCGGCAGCAAAGGCTCTCCAGGGCTTCAGCAGGGCCTCTCTCCCAGCCCTTCCTGGAGAGGCCAGCGGGACTTGAACCCGGGACCTTCTTCCACTAAGCCTTCCCACGGGGGCCACCAAGTCCCAGCACAGTCCCAGAGGGGCCCCAGAGCTGCAACAGGCCTCCTGGCACCAACATTGCATGCTGCCTTGGAAGCCTTCTGGCGCCCCTCACCCAGAGCGCCCGTCTTGGCTTTTTCGGGCTGAGTCTTGCTGCAGGGATGCTCCGCGCCTGGTCCTCTCCTGACCTCCAGCTGCCGCTTAGCCCCAGAAGCTGCACCCAGAGGAGAGAGTGGCAGAGCGAAGGAGAACGTCAGTAGCTCAAGGGAACCTTAAAAGGTAGAGTCAAATTGCACCTGCCTGTTTTTAAGGATAGGGATGGAAAGAGGATTCCTAGAGCTACGATTAGTGTCCCTTAACAGCTTCGGACCTGTCTCCCTAGGAGATCGCCTGACCCCACCGGTGCCACTTGACCGCTTTGATCAGAGGAACTGGCACAGTTCCAGGTGCCACCGAAGACCTGTTCCGCCTCTGCCAGAACTTGATTGTTTAGTGCGGCAGCAGCAGCTGCCCTTTGGAACTCCCTGCCAATTGACACTAGGCAGGTACGTGCCTTTTCCCCTTTCAGAACCTGCTAAAAACATTCCTGTTTAGACAAGCCAACCAGGTGCTTAGAATGCTGACGTGAGTTTTAATTTAATTTAATTTTCAAATGTCTTAAATTATTGTTAATTTTTTGTAAACTGCTTTGAAGTTTGCTTGCTTGCTTACAATCAAGCTGTGTCTAAATTGAATGCTGGAGGAGTGAACCCCGAGGTCTCCGAGGGGAGGGACTGCCTTTGCCACTGCAGGGGGCTGGACGTCACAAGTCCAGGACGTCACTGATGGTCACAGCAGGATGGGCATGAAAGCAAAACGCAGCCAGGGATTGCTGCCAGCAAGTGTAGGCAATCCTGAGCTCCACAGACCAACATAAAGCAGCTTTCTCTGCTCCCTGCTGGTCTTGGGTAAGAAGCCACACCTCAGGGGTGGTGTAACCCTGGGGGTAAGACCCCCCCAGACTCCATGCCACCCCCCGACTTGCCTGCTTGTCAGTGGGCTTCTCCTGCGGATGCACAAAGCAGACAGGAGCTCCAGAAAAGGATTTGCACTCACTGCTCTCCATAGCCAGCCCAGAGCAGCCCAACCTACATGCGCACCAGGATCTGTCCCCTTCAGGTCGCCAACGGATGCCAACTGAGAAGCATCGGGTTCAGCAGTGGCCACATTTGCTGCTCACAAAGTTGCAGAGTTTGAAGGGACCCCCAAGGGTCATCCAGCCCAACCTCCTTAAAGGCAGGACTCAGTCAGGACCTGCACCCCTCGAGGGGCCTCACTCACCTGGGCTGGGCACTCGGGGAGCTTCTTCCGGTTTTTCCTCCATGGGGGCCTCAGAAGGAGGGGCCTCCCCTCGCTCCATTCGGCCCAAGACCTCTGGATCGGGGTCACGAGCAGGAGCTGCATGCGAGGAGAGAAAGTGGAAAAGTCACCACCTGTGGGAAAGACTTGGGCGCCACAAGGGTGAGCCAAGGGCCTGAAGGGGGCAGATGTGGGGCGGATGTGGCATGTGGCAAGAAAGCAGGGGGAGGGCCCCTCACCGGTCTCCCCATGGCAGTGGTCAGAGGAGATCTGCCTCTGGCCTTCCTGGCCACGGAGAAAGAGTTTGGACGTAGAAGCAGAGTCGGAAGGGATCGCCAAGGGACATCTAGTCCAGCCCCCTGCAATTGAGGTCCGCTGCCACCCTGAGAGGGGACTCTTCCCAAGGAGGAGGAAGAGGAGCCTGGTGGCTGGATCAGAGCAGGGCCCCATCCAGCCCAGCCCCCTGGGTCTCAGAGAGCAGGGCCCAGCCAGCAAAGCAACAGCCCTCCTCGCATCTCCCAGGAAGACTGCCATAAGACATGGAGGCTCCACCTAATGGTCACGGCTGGGGAGGCCATGTGCCTCATCCCCCTTTGAAGCCGCCACGTCACGCAGCAGCCCTCAGAGACGCTGCCCAAGTCAGGCCAGGCTTAGCTAGGAGAGGCCTCAGGGGAAGCTGGGAGGGGAAGGGAGGACACAGAGCCTTCAGCTGGTGATGGTGGGGCAAAGCCAGAACTTTGAGGGATCCAGCGGATCACCGGTGAAACTTGTCTGATTTGACTTGAAGGGTCCGCCATCACCCCCACCCCACCTTCCGGGGTGTCCTGGGGCCAGCGGCAGCGACCCTCCCCCCCTCCCCAGGGGTCTGTCCGAGGGGGACCCTCACCCAGCGAGGCCACCAGGTCGTGGTTCTCCTTCATCACGTCCCAGTAGAGGGCCTTCTGCCAGGCCGTCAGCTGGGCCCACTCTTCAGGCAAGAAGTAGACAGCTACGTCCTCAAACGTCACCTGGAAGGAAAGCAGGCCGCATCCTGCTCGGTGCCAAGGGAGCCGGCACCCTTTGCCCACCCCTGAAAATCAGCCTCTTCCAGAGGAGGGGGGAGAACGTGGCAGCTCAGAGCTTGGGCTGAGCGTCCCCAAACATCCAGAGCGAGGCAGAACACACTGAGAGAGGGGTCCCCCCCCAGGGGAGGAAGCGCAGCAGCAGGACAGCCAAGGCAGCTCTCCCGCAAAGACCCCACGCCAACAGGGGAGGGCGCCGTGCACAAAAAGAGAAAGGTCCAGAGAAGTCCCACCCGCTCAGGGGCCGGCCGTGGGAGAGGCCAGCAGCCCCAATCCTGCTCCCTGCGTCCCCAGCAGTGCCTCCCGCTCTGCCCTGCCCTGGACGTAAGAGCAAGAGACGGGGCTGCAGGATCAGGCCAAAGGGAGCCCCTCTAGCCAGCCTCCTGTTCTCAGCAGGAAAAACTCTGGACCTGGAGGCTCCCTATGGAGAGAGGAAGAGCCCTGCTGAGTCAGGCCAGCGGCAGGTCTAGTGCAGGATCCTGTTCTCACAGGGGCCGACCGGGGCCCATTACGGGAAACCCACAAGAGCCGCCTTCTCCCCTCCAGCGGCTGGCAAGGGGCGGTTGTTGTTGTTTATCCTTCAGTTGTGTCCAACTCTTCATGACCAGAGCACGCCAGGCCCTCCTGTCTTCCACTGCCTCCCTCATGCTGGTAGCTTCCAGAACACTGCCCCACCATCTCGTCCTCTGTCATCCCCTTCTCCTTGTGCCCTCCATCTTCCCCAACATCAGGGTCTTTTCCAGGGAGTCTTCTCTTCTCAGGAGGTGGCCAGAGTATTGGAGCCTCAGCTTCAGGATCTGCCCTTCCAGTGAGCACTCAGGGCTGATTTCCTTCAGAATGGAGAGGTTGGATCTTCTTGCAGTCCATGGGACTCGCAAGAGTCTCCTCCAGCACCAGAATTCAAAAGCATCCATTCTTCAGCGATCAGCCTCCTTGATGGTCCAGCTCTCCCTTCCATACAAGGGACCTCTCTTGGCAAGGGGTATCTCTTGCTTATTGCCCCTCCCTCCCACTGCCCACTCCCCCTCTGCTCACCTGAGCAGCCCGCGGGGGGCTCTGGGCCACCTGATGCTGCTCCAGGAGCTCCAGGACTCGTTGGTGCCAGCACTCCCAGGTGCAGAGGCCCTGCCAGGCGCCAGGTGGCTCTGGAGGGCGGGGGGACATCCAGGGGGGGCCTTTGCAGCCTAGAGAGCAAGCAGAGATAGGGTTGAGCAGAACAGTTGCTGAGCTTTTTGTGTGCAAAACCATCACTGCCAACATTGGATTTTCCCGGACATTTCACTGATTTTTGCCCAGACCCAGCTTGCGACTGCAGTATTCTGGATTTGTCCAGGAAATTCCGGGTGTATAGCAACCCGAAGTGGAGAGAGAGGGCTGCTCTGATGAGTCATTTCTTCCATAAGATTTTCACAGTTAGAAAGGAAGAAGCTCAAAGCGTTTGACCAAAAAAAGAGATAAAACAATACTTTACCAGTAAAAGGAACTCATAACAACCATCAGAGACACTGGAAAAGCTAAAACAACAGACGCAAAGCAGATTAAAATTCCCATTGGCTTCCTGAACATCTGGGCAGGCTTATCTAAAACAGGGATGTTTTTTAGCAGGCGCCGAAAGGAGTGCAGCGAAAGCGCTTGCTGGAAGTCAACAGGCAGGGAGTTCCAAAGTGTACAAGATCGAGTTCTGACAACGGCGGATCGGGCAGTGGAGCCAGTGCTGGCCAGTGAGGGGGCTCAGGCAGGGAAGCAGGCGTGCACTTTGGTCCAGCGTTGCTCCAAGACGCTTCCATTTCATTCATTTATTTATTTCATAAAAATTATACAACGCTTTATTGTAAAAAAAAAAACCAAACTCTCAGAATGTATATTTTATATTTGATGTTTTATTTCGGAACATTTTAATGTAGGTTGCAAACTGTTTTGAAGGTTTTTTGTTACAAATAAAAAGTGCTTATACAGCCGTACCTTGATTTTCTAACAGCTTAGTTCTTGAACGTTTTGGCTCCCAAATGCCACAAACCTGGAAGTGTCTGTTCCGGTTTGGGAACTATTTTTTGAAGCTGGACGTCCGACGGGGCTTCTGCAGCTTCCAATTAGAAGCCGCGCTTTGGTTTCCGAACGTTCTGGAAGTTGAATGGACTTCAGGAATGGATTCCGTTTGATTTTCAAAGTACAACTTTGTTGTTTTATATTTATTATATATAAATATAATTTTCCCCTGACAGGGACTCAAGGTGGCTTACAGATACAGTGGTGCCTCGCAAGACGAAAAGAATCCGTTCCGCGAGTCTCTTCGTCTTGCGGTTTTTTCGTCTTGCGAAGCAAGCCCATTAGCGGCTTAGCAGCTTAGCGCTATTAGCGGCTTAGTGGATCAGCTGATAAGCGGCTTAGCGGATCAGCTGAGAAGCAGCTTAGCGGATCAGCTGTTAAGCGGCTTAGCGGATCAGCTGATAAGCGGCTTAGCGGATCAGCTGTTAAGCGGCTTAGCGGCTTAGAAAAAGGGGGGGAAGGAAAAAAACCCCGCAGGAACTCGCAAGACATTTTCGTCTTGTGAAGCAAGCCCATAGGAAATTCGTTTTGCGAAGCACCTCCAAAACGGAAAAACCTTTCGTCTAGCGGGTTTTCCGTCTTGCGAGGCATTTGTCTTGCGGGGCACCACTGTATATAGAAAGCGTGTGGGAGGCTCTGATCTGAGGGGTGGCTTTTCCCTTTGCCCCTTACATGCAGCCCTGGCTCCAAGGACACCCCAAAGTGGTACCTGGGCTGCTGCTGGTGGGAGAGGCTCCTTCTTTGCCTGGTTTGTCCTGTGCAGGGGGGTCAGCGACGGCTGCCTCTCTCTCACCAGGGGGCTCCCCGAGGTACATGTCTTCCTCCATCGCCCAGTCGGCCTCCCCTTGTTCCTGCTCGTCCTCCTCTTCCTCCTCCTCAAGGTCACTGGCGGCTGCATCTTTGGTGGATACAGAGTCTGCCAAGGAGGAAGAAGCAGGGTCAGCAGTGCTCAAAATTCCCCAGGCACCTCCACCTTTCTTAATCAGGTGAGCAGAATAATAATAATAATAATAATTATTATTATTATTATTATTATTATTATTATTTATTTGTACCCCGCCCATCTGGCTGGGTTTCCCCAGCCACTCTGGGCGGCTTCCATAGAAACCAAAAATACACTAAAATATCACAGATTAAAAGCTTCCCTGAACAGAGCTGCCTTAAGATGTCTTCTGAATGTCAGGTAGTTATTTATCGCTTTGACATCTGGTGGGAGGGCATTCCACAGGGCGGGCGCCACTACCGAGAAGGCCCTCTGCCTGGTTCCCTGTAGCTTTGCTTCTCGCAATGAGGGAACCGCCAGAAGGCCCTCAGCGCTGGACCTCAGCGTCCGGGCAGAACGATGGGGGTGGAGACGCTCCTTCAGGTATACTGGGCTGAGGCCGTTTAGGGCTTTAAAGGTCAACACCAACACTTTGAATTGTGCTCGGAAACATACTGGGAGCCAATGTAGGTCTTTCAAGACCGGTGTTATGTGGTCTCGGCGGCCGCCCCCAGTCACCAGTCTAGCTGCCGCATTCTGGATTAGTTGTAGTTTCCGAGTCACCTTCCGTGCACCCACATAGAGCGCATTGCAGTAGTCCAAGCGGGAGATAACCAGAGCATGCACCACTCTGGCGAGACAGTCCGCGGGCAGATAGGGTCTCAGCCTGCGTAAGAGGTGGAGCTGGTAAATAGCTGCCCTGGACACCGATTTGACCTGTGCCTCCATGGACAGCTGTGAGTCCAAAATGACTCCCAGGCTGCGCACCTGGTGCTTCAGAAGAGCTTCTTTACTGCATTTATCTCCCAAGGAGCACATGGGTTCATGCCCCTTCTGAGCTAACCCCTAAAACAATCCTGTGCGGTAGGCTAAGAGATTGCGACTGACTCCCAGGTCACCTGGTTAGACTTGGGACGGAATCGGGATTTGAACGCTGATCTCCCAGGTCCCCGTCCGACCCTCTCACCACTGCCCCGCACTGCCTTCCTGGAGTCCTCCTGCCGTGAGGCAGCTCTATAAATGAAGTCGCCAAATAAATATGGGGGAAGCAAAATGTCACTTAGAGGAGGATCTGAGATACTGTCCTTGAAGCTTGATTTTTAGGTTTTATTTTGTTCTGGAGGGTTTTATTTGATGTTTCAATGTGTTGTAAAGCACTTTGAGATTTTTTCTTTAAAATATAAAATGCTATAGAAATTGGGGGTGGGATTCACAGGTGAAAAAATTGAGATTTAAGGTACCATTTGGCGATTAGCTTACATATCTGAGTTTCTAACCCTGGGGCTCAACGTCTGCGGCTGGAACCAAATAGTGGCCAGCTAGCAGCGTCTTGGGAAGCGGAAGAAAACAGCCTTCTGGGTCTCTGCAACCCCCACCCACCCACTCGACCCGGATCCTGGCTCTCCCTCCACCACGTGGCTTCTCCTTTTCCTGCCGGTGTGGCAGCTGAGAGACCCGACACTTCCCTGGAAGCAGCGTGGCACAGTGGTTGGGAGAGACCAGGGTTCAAATCCCCCCCTTGGCCAGGCTGGGGGTGACAGCCTTGAGTCCAGTCCCTGCCTCTCAGCCAAAGCCCCTCGCAGGGTCCTTTTGAGGAGACAATGGGGAGGAGGAGACCTCTATACGCCACCTTGACCTCCCTGAGGAAAAGTGGGGTGCAAATGGAATAAACCACCAAACAAATGGGGGGCTCCAACCAGTAGTATGTTTCCAAAGAGAGAGGTGCTGGGCACAAGCTTATCCGCAAGCCCCCCGCTTTGCCTTGACTTAGAAGCCTTGGGGCTTCTAAAAGAGAACCTCCAAAAGATGTGATTCCAGAAAATGATCAATCCAACCTTCTAACTGCTGCTAAGATTACAACAGCTAAAAATTCGGGTTGGGGAGCACATCTCCTGCTATATCCAAATGCGTTGAGAAAACTAGGTTCTGAGTAATTATGATTTAGCTAGCTTATTACAAACGAAAGTGTGCAAACCAGCCTAACAGGTTCATGGGGGGGGGGGAATGGGGGGGAGGAACAGTTTGGGAAAACAAGCTCAAGGATCACGTCCAACCTAAGGCGGCTTTCCGTCTGCTCTCACCGCATCTCTTTGTGCTCTTTGTCTTTGGTTTGTTAAGAAATGATTTACAGTGGTGCCTCGCAAGACGAAATTAATCCGTTCCGCGATTCTCTTCGTCTAGCGGTTTTTTCGTCTTGTGAAGCAAGCCCATTGACAGCTTAGCGGATTAGCGCTATTAGCGGTCTAGCGGCTTTTAGCGATCAGCTGAGAAGCGGCTTATCAGCGGAACAGCTGATAAGCGGCTTAGCGCTTAGGGAAAGGGCAAAAAAAAGCGGGGGGGAAACCGCGGGAACTCGCAATATTTTTTCGTCTTGCGAGGCAGCCCCATAGAGAAATTCGTTTAGCGAAGCGCCTCCAAAACGGAAAACCCTTTCGTCTAGTGGGTTTTCCGTCTTGCGAGGCGTTCGTATTGCGGGGCACCACTGTATACACAAGAAGAAAGAAAATAAATGAGAAGTCCCATGTAGTGTGGGGGGGGACTCTTCCCAGTTACTCCGCAGAGAAGGGAGGTTCCTGCCTGCCCCCCAACCAGGGCACTTTGCACAGCACAACCTGCCCCCAAGAGGTTCTTCCCATGGAAAATGAGAGCATTTTGAAGCTGACATCCCTAGCCGCTCCCGAGTCCCCCTTTGGGGTGCAAGGACTCAACTCAACACTTGAGTGCGCGCAGGCCGACTCCACAGGGTTTTTTCCTAAGACACCAGCCTGCCCATGCACAGACAGCAGCCATCCTTCTGAGACCCAGAGAAGACGCCATTATTCTGCCGCTGTCACCTCTGTCTCTGCAGGTGGTGCTGCCAATCTGGAAAGGCCAAAGGAGTCTGGAGAAGGGTACTCCGGTAAGCACTGAAGCCACAGGTCCTGCATTGCAGGGGGTCGGACTGGATGACCCTCAGGGTCCCTTGCAGCTCTACAAGCCTATGACTCTGGGCTCCTGAGGAAATGAACACCTGCAGCTGACATTGGCACCCAAGAGCCCGCCTCAAAGTGGTCCAGGCAGGGCAACCGGAGATGCCCAGGTGCCCCTCAAAGAGCACCCCCTCACAGCCCGGCAGCTCTCCCAGACTGACAGCCCAGACCCAGAGCGTTTGTCCTGATGCCAGAGATGGACAAAGGGGCATCTGAGCCGCCTGCAACCCCCCTCCCCCCTGCGCTTTGTTATAAAAGCCGTGTGACTGTCACCAGACTGCACCGCAAGGAAGCCAACAGCCTCCCCTTCGAGGGCTGCAGGGTGTGTGTGTGTGTGTGTGTGTGTGTTTGTGTGTGTCTTCTGTCCTCCTGGGGTTTCAGGCTCTCCTGACTCACTCCTGACTCAGGACTGAGTCTCTTTCCCCTCTCTGCTCCGCAGCCTGAGTTTGAACCCGAGGTGCGGCTCCTCCTCCGCTGATGCCTCCAGAGATTAGAAGAGACTCAGCTCCTTCCTCCACGTCCTGCAAGTCATCCTCATGAGGCGGGGGGAGCCTGAGAACCCCCAAAGAGCCCCCAAAGGGGACCATCAAGTTGAGCGGCCAAATATCCCTCCCTGCCTCTGGCCCTGGAGTTCCATGAGAACATAAGGAAAGCTGCTGGATGAGGCCAGGGGCCCGTCTGGTCCAGCCTCCTCTTCCCTCAGGGGCGAACCAGATGGGAAACCCACAAGAAGGACCTGAGCAGCACAAGAGCAACTCTCCCCTCCTGGGATTCAGAAGCCATTGCTACCCACGGCTGGGGAGGCAGAGCAGAGCCATCCTGGGGAGGAGTCGCTCAGAGCCCTCTTCTCCTCCAGGGATTTGCTTAACCTGATTTTAAGCCACCAGGTCAGTGGTCCTCGCTGAGTCCTGCAGGAGGGAGTTCCACAGTTTAGCTGGGCGCCATGCCAAGGAGCACTGTGCAGCTGCCGCGTAAAAATGGGGTGGATGAGGACTGCTGGGCAGAGGGAGCCCAGCTGAACCCCTTGCGCAGCAGGAGGCGCCTCTGTCTGGCTCCTGGCAGTGCCAGGGCTTGGCCCTCTGCCTCCCCCACAACCACTATCCAGACCCACAGACTGTCCCAGCACATCTGCCCCCTAAGTGCAACCTCTCTCACCCAGGCAGCAAAAGCCCCTGTGAGGAGGAGGAGGAGGAGCAGGTAGCCCCCCCCACCTGCGATGCCCCCAAAGGAGCAGAAGCCCGGTGCCAGGGCGCAGCAGGTAAAACCCCTTCCGACTTGGCTCCCAAAGGTGTTCCTTGGCCTCTGGGAGCCTGACTCACATCCAGGCGGGTCCCAAGTTGGCGGTGCTTGCATTCCCTTTCCGAAAGAGAAGGCCGGGAGCAGCTGTCCCCATGGATTCATTGCATTTATATCCCACCTGTGTCTCCAAGGAGCTCAAGGCCGTGTGCAGAGTTATCCTTCCTCCCACTTGATCCCCACAGCAACCCTGCAAGGTAGGCTGGGCTGAGAGGCAATGACTGGTTTCTAAAGGAACCCCCAGGGAGCTTCACGGCCAAGCGGGGATTCGAACCCTGGTCTCTCCCAGGTCCTGGCCTGGCATTCCAGTCACTGGGCCACGCTGGTGTCTGATCAAGAATAGCCGGCCAACGGGAAGCAAAAGGGAGGCAGATTTATGCTGCAGGGGAGGGTGAAAGATTACAGAAGGCAGGCAGAAGTCTCTCTTGCCCCTTAAGATCCTAGAGCTCGATGGGGCCTTCCAGCAAAACTGAACATCGGAAGATTCAGGCCAGATCAAAGAGGGAAATTCTTCACACAACACACAGATAAACTGTGGAACTCGCTGCCACCAGAAGTACTGATGGCTACCAAACTAGACAGGATTGAAAGAGGACTGGACAAAATCATGGCGAGAAGGCTAGGCATGAAGTCAGAGGCAGCAGGATGCCCACAAAGGCCAGTTGGTGAGAATCATTGGGAGTTGGGCAGGGGGAAGAATCATAGAATCTTAGACTAGGAAGGGACCCCAGGGTCATCCAGTCCAACCCCCTGCAATGCTGGAATCTCAGCTCCAGCATCCAGGAAAGGTGGCCAGCCAAGCTCTGCTGAAACACCTCAAGGAAGGAGAGTCCACCGCCTCTCGTGGGAGTCAGTTCCACTGCCAAACAGCTCTTAGTGTCAGAAAAATTTTCTGAAGGTTTAGTTGGAATCTCCTTTCTTGTAACTTGAAGCCACTGGTTTGAGTCTTACCCTCCAGAGCAGGAGAAAACAAGCAGGCTCCCTCTTCCCTGTTACAGCCCTTAAGATATTTAAAGATGGCTCTCATATCTCCTCTCGGTCTCCTCTTTTCCAGGCTAACCGTACCTAACTCCTTCAACTGTTCCTCATAAGGCTTGGCTTCCAGACCCTTCATCATCTTGGCTGCCCTCCTCTGCCCACATTCCAGCTGGTCAACATCATTCTTAAATTGCGGAGCCCAGAACTGGACACAGTATTCCAGGTGTTTGTCTGATCAATGCAGAATAGAGTGCTACTATTAATTCCCTTGATCTGGACACTAGACTTCTGTTGATGCAACCGAGAATAGTGTTCGCTTTTTTTGCTGCTGCATCACACTGTGGACTCATGTTAAGCTTGTGGTCCACCAAGACCCCTAGATCCTATATTTGGTAAGCCAGGTGTCCCCCATCCTATATTTGTGCATCTGGTTCTTCATGCCTAAGTGCAGAACCTTGTATTTGTGCCTATTGAAATTCATTTCTCCAATCTGTTAAGGTCATTTTGAATTCTGATTCTGTCTTTTGCGACATTAGCTACCCCTCCCAGATGAGTGTCATCTGCAAATTTGATGAGCATCCCCTCAATTCCTTCATCCAAGTCATTTATTAAGACATTAAGCAACAATGGGCCCAGGACAGAACCCTGTGGCACCCCCCTTGTCACTTTTTTCCAGGATGACAAGGAATCATTCATGAGTCCTCTTTGGGTTTGGTCAGTCAACCAGATAGAAATCCACCTAACAGTTACCTCGTTCAACCCACATTTTACCAGTTCCCTCACAAGAATATCATGGGGGACTTTGTCCAAAGCCTCACTGAAATCAAGATACACTCTGGACACAGCATTCCCCTGATCCACCAAGTCTGTAATTCCATCAAAAGAAAAAAAGAAATCAGATTGGTCTGGCACAACTTATTTCTGATAAACCCCTCCTGGGTCTTAGTAATCACAGCATCCTTTTCTAAATGCTCACAGGCCAGATGTTGAATTATCTATTCTAGGACCTTCCCTGGTATTGATGTCAAGCTCACCGGTCAGTAGTTACCTGGGTCTTCCTTTCCCCCGTTTTTGAAGATGGGGACAACATTTTCCTGCCCCCAGTCTGTAGGGACCTCACACGGCTGCTGCTGCTGCTGCTGTGACCTTCCTGCCCTTCTGTGGGCTTCTTCCCACTGAGACATGTGGTTGGCACCTGTGAGAAGGGGAGGCTGGACATTTAACGTACGCCGTGAACTGCCCTGTAATCTTAAGGGGAAGGGTAGCATGTAAATTTAATAAACATGAATGACAATATGTTGCTGTGGGCATCTGTCTGTCTCAAGACAGAATGAAGTGCTCCAAGAAGTCAAGCAAGCAGCACTGAAGTGGCCTCCCTGGGGCATTGTGCATGGGGGTCCTGGGCTGCCCAACCCCCCGAGTCGGCCTGGCTGACGGGGTCCAAAAGAAAGCAGAGCAAGACGTTGGGCACCAGCTGGGCTGCAGGAGTCTCTGGAAGGAGGAATGCAAGGTGCCACCCAACTGTCTTAGGGACTCCACTCCAGAGGCTGACTGTACTTGGGGCAAATGTTGCTGCTGTAGGCCAGGCCTTTGCTACGCTGGCACCCTCCATACCTTTTGGGCTTCACAGAATCGTAGACTTGGAAGGGACCCCAAGGGCCATCTAGCCCAACCCCTTGCAGTGCAGGAATCCCTTGTGGGCTGCACACTTTTCTCTGCTTTGGCTGGAGGTGAAGCTCCTTCCAGAGTCAAAGCAGCGGCTCTCCTTCCCTGGGACACGTGAAGCCTCTGGATGAGTCACCCGGGCGTCTTCAGGCAGGTGCCTCAAGCGAGGAGGGGCTCAGAGGCTCCACCCCCACTGACTCATGCACTCCTTTGGCAGCGCCAACAGAAGCCACTCAGAATGTGTGAACACACCCGCAGTCGGCCCTCTTTCTCTGGGCGCAGCTTCTGCACCTCTCTCTCTATGCAACCCACCACACGGCATTTCTCAGTGCAGGTAAATCCTGCAAGAAAGTCATGGGGCGTTTTCTGTCCTCCTCCTCCTCCTGCAAGGGATTCAAGGGCATCTGGAAGGAAGCTCTAGAAAGGGGGGGGGGTGTTTCACAGAACTTCCAAATCCTGATGGGATGCATCCCTTTGCGTGCATGCCCAGGTGCATGATGAGCATGTTCATGCACACACAGCGAGGCCCGCGCATCAGCCTGAAGCAGGAAAGGGCCTCTTCCCCAGCCTGCAAATTCCCTAGGATGATTTCCAAGCTGGGCACCGAAAGAGACTGCCTGGAGGAAGCGCCCCAAAGGTGGAAACCAACCTGCCCCGGTTTGTTCTTGACCGACAGGCCTTTCCTCCAAAGATGAAGGGGGCTGCCTGGGTCCCAAAGACCAAGGAGAAGCCATTCCCTTTGGTTCCCCTTGCAGAGTTCAGCTGGGGAGAGGACGGTCGGCCCAGAGGCTACTCCTGCTGGGGGCAGAAGAGGCTGTGTTTGGGGTGTGTGGCAACTGCTTCTGCTCTGCTCCTCTTTCATGGGGCCCTGGGCTGCTTTTTCATAGAATTGTACAGTTGGAAGGGACCCTGAGGGTCATCTAGTCCAAACCCCTGCGATGCAGGAATCTCAGCTCAAGAATCCCTCACGGACGGCGACCCAACCTGTTGGGGGAACCTCCAAGGAAGGAGGGAGTCTGCCCCACTGCCAAACAGCTGACAGAGAAGCACTCCACAAAGGAAAATACCAGACTTTGGCTTTGGGGCCACACAAGGATTCTGCATCCCACTGGACGGGACGGGGGGCTGTACAGAGATGCCCAGGGCAGGTGAAGCCCCACCCCGGCCCCTTCCCTTCCCACCTTCTTTCCCACGCACCTCCCCTCTCCCTTCACCCCCCGCTGGCCAAGCCACTCCCCCCTTTCCTTGCTGCGGGGCTAGTTGTCCCTTCCACCCCTAGCAGCCCTCAGAGCTCTGCTTCCATCCGCCTGCCGCTCCCTCTCCCTCTCCCTTATAGATTTCCCACCTGGGGAGTAAAGTCACACCTACCCTTATTCACCCCACATCATTGAGCAACCACCAGGATGTGTGAACCTGCCAGCATCAGTCACCAGGCAGTGAGTCACCAGAAATCTCTGCCTCCAGCCATGCCAGGCAAACGTCCCCAAAGTGCCAAGCCGTTTATTTGCGGGTTTTCAAATGTGCCTGACCATGCAGGCAAAGAAGAGCCATCACAGCTAGTGGCCATTGAGAGCCCTGTCCTCTGTGGATTGGTCCAGTGCTCTTTTAAAGCCATCCAGGTTGGTGGCCATCCCTGCCTCCTGTGGCGGAGAGTTCCACAGATTCACTGTACAGCGTAAAGGACTTTCTTCATCTGTCCTGAATCTCTCAACATTCAGCTTCCTCAGATGTCCATGATTACTTATGTGACGAGAGAAAGCAAAACTTTCCTCTCTCCACTTTCCCCAGGCCACACATCATTTTCTAAACCGCTATCATGTCACCTCTCTGTTTCCTATTCTCCAAAGTCCCAAATGCTGCCACCTTCCTTCGTAGGGAAGGTGGACCAAACACCTGACGTGGCATGTGGTGCTTTCCAGGCTGTCCTCAGCAGACATTCAAGCCCAGCCTCCTGGCCTGAAAACAGGAGGCAAAAGCCCTAAGCTGCCCCTGGGCTCCTTCCACGTGGAAGCAGGAGCGCAGCCAGGCCTCCTGCCCCACAAGACTTCCTTGCTTTGGGCCATGGCGTCTCCCCAGGGGCCACGAACGAGCAGCCAGGCCAAGCTCCCAGCTCGCTGGTCCTGGGCACCCAGGAGGGGGCAAAGAACGCCCTGCCTTCCGGGTGAGGGCAGTTCCTGCAAGGGAGGAAGCCAGGCCCCCTCCATTCTCTCCGCAAGGAAGAGAAGGCTGTCTCCATGGCAATCGGACTGGAATCCCAGCCTGGACCACGGAGGGAGCCCAGCGCTAGGCTGGCTTCAGTCCCTTGTCAGGCCTGGAAGCCGAAGCCGTGCAGAGTCCGGCCTCCCTTGGGCACCTGGCGGAAGATCTGGGGCCCGTCCGCAAAGCAGATTCAATCCACATTCACCCTGCGGAACCAAAACATGGATTTGACTCCTTCCAGGCCCAAAGCGAGTGCCAAAAGGAGAGGCCAAGGTCTTCCATTTCTCTTTAGCAACCGAGTTTAGAGGGGCTAAAAGAAAACGACGACCCTCCAATGTAGGACAGAGGGAGGGAGAAGGGGAGAGGGGGAGAGGGGGAATCCCCCTTTCTTGCTCCTCCTCCAGAGCACCAAAAGTCTCTCCAAGGCAGATGACTTCCGGGTTGGCGCCTCCGGTAATGGCGGAATTCCTCTGATCAGGAGGAATTTGCTTCGTAAGAATCCGGGTCTGGCCGCCACGGTGAAGGCGGAGACCCACTAGAAATCACAGGCGGGTGAAGCCTGTGAACGTGGGATTCGGCTGGCACCTTTTGCGCCTTCCCTACTCGCGGGGAAACCCGGTTTCGGGGATCCGGAGCGATGTGGGGTGAGAGGCGCGGTGCTTCGAATTGACTGCTTCTTCCACGGAGTGAAGCCGCATAGCTGTTGCCGGAGAGCGCTGACTTTTTCCTGTGGACAATTTGATCTTAAAGCAACTACCCGTGAGTAGAGCGGAGAATTGGATTTTTAAACATCTTAATTTGGTGCCGAAACAGGGAGGTCTAAAACAGGAAGTCCACCTTCCCCTTTTGTAAATAGATTGAAGCAATGAGGATGCAAGCTGAAGTCTTGGAAAGCCTATTGTAAAGGACTAAATTTCCACCAGTAAAAAATACTAAACCCCCCCTTGGTGGCAGGAGAAGAGGGGGGAAAGTTTTGGACTGAGTATACCTGCAGGAGAGAGCGAACAGAGTTAATATACCACCGCTCCAATCCTGGAAACGGGCTGCCAACAGGACTGACGTGGTTAGAACCTTCACTGACAGTTAGTTAAATAAGAGGAATACATTGTTTCCATGGTCTCCATCTGCGTTTAAAAAGGAGTAAAAGTAACAGAAAATTGAAACTAACTTTACTGTTTGAATTGAGTTTAAAAGGACTAATACAAATAGAAACTGTTTCCCTCTAGAGGAACTGTTTCCCTCTAGAGAAGCTTTTGAAACTGTTACAAGAGTTGAGCCGGGGGAATTTCCAGCTGCAAGATAAAAACCTGTGAGATTCTGGGGACCTTGAATCGGTTAAGAATGTTGACAGAAGAGGCCTTAGTGGTTGTATTATGTAAGATAAGTGACTCACTGGAACAGCTTCACAAAAAGGTGGATGTGGTAACTACCAAAATTGACAATTTGGGACAAAAAGTGAATACCAATATAGAAACTATTCAGAAACTGACACAGGAATCTACTTTGACATGGCAAACTGCGGAGAAGGCTAGGGAGAAAGTTATTGCCGTTGAACCTAAAGTAACACAATTGGAGAGAGAGAGTCCCAGCCTTACAGATGCAATTTGATGACCAAAAGTTGATGCCTGCTATGATTGAATTTAAAGAAAATCAGATTTTGAGGATCAGAGCCCTACCTGAACTGGAGAAGGAAAGTTTGATAGATTTCCTTACACAGGAATTTGATGACTTTTGGGACCGGGACTTGTTCAAGAAGAGATTAAAACTGTGAGGGCTCTCAGACTTGGAAGAGGAGGGAAAAAAGAGAAGAACAAAATAAGAGACTGTTGGAAATACCAGAGGAACTTAGAAGAACAACAGTCAAGAGTGGAAATTTTGAAAGATGTCCTGAAATACCTTTCGGATCTTAGATTTAACTACAGATATTTGGTTGCCCTGTCGAGAAGGAATAAAATCATCTTTAGGTGGGAGTTTCCCCGAGATCTACTCTTTAGCCTCAAAGGAAGGAAAATGAAAATAAGATCAGTGGAAGACAAAGTAAAGTTCATGTATAAATACGAAGAAGACTCGCAGAAGGGACTTGGAAAACAGTTAAGAGCATCGGACAGAAGATCACCAGGTTGATGGACTATAGGGAATTGGTGGATATGACTGGCAGAATCCGGGACCAGGGAGAAGAGTCGGTGGAAGAAGATTGGAAAAAGTTTAAAGACTATTTATAAAAATATTGTAAAATTAATGAGTGTTAGAAAAATGTTGGAAAGGAGCTATATGGCTTTAGTAGAAATGTTACAAGGAATTAAGTACAAATAGATTATTAGAGTATTAAAGGGAAAATAAAGTTAAAATATGTTAAGACAATTATATATTAAAGGGAAAAATAAGGTTAGAATATGTTAAGATAAATTACAGGACAGAAAACAGAGGAAGATGAAAAGGAATTGCTGAAACAGTTAATTAAAGTGGAATACAAAAAGGGAGGTGTGAGGAGGTCGTTGAAACAAGTAAATGAAAGTTAAGATACTGAACTTATTAGATGTGTTTTAAATTGTGTTTGTTTGGTTTTGTTAATTTAATGTTTGGGGGTTGGTGTTGTGTGGTTTTGTTTTTGTTTTTGTATTGTATTGTTTTGTTTTGTTTAATTCTTTGTCTTTCTTTTGCAGTCTTTAAAATGTTAATAAATATTATTTTTTTTAAAAAAACAAAAGTCTCTCCAAGGCAGCTGCTCCCTTGTGACTCTGAATGCAGATTTTCCCACCGAGGTATCCTAACACACCTGGACTGCACAAAACAGCTCATGTTTCAAACCTAAAGATAGTCAGAATTAAAAAGCTAAGTAGCAGAGCTGGAAGGTTCGCTCAGTCAGCACTCAAATAAAGGGGCGCACAAAAGCCACCAAATAAAGAAACCCACAAATCTAAGTATTGAGTGACGCATGTCGCCAACTGGTCGCGCCCCCCACCAACGAGATACAGGCCCTGTGCCTCATAAAGACGACCCAAGTGTACAAAAGAAGCACATTGCAAGCGTACCTTTGTGTAAGGTGAAGGGGGGGGTTGTGCCTCCTACACACCTTCACCCAAACGCAGGCCAACAAGGTGTACACCCTGACACACTGCGCGTGTGTGAAGGGAGCCACTAAACTTGGGTTGAGCATTTTGTGGACGGGACGCCCCAAATGGTAGCCAACCCTGGTCTGCACTACGCCCAATTTCAGACCCCACCACCCAGCTTTTAGAATGTCTTAAATTATTGTTATTTTTTCCTACTGATAATTGTATTTTTTCTCTTTCTTGTAAACTGCTTTTAATTTGTTTGTTTTTTTAACTATCAAGTGGTGTATATAGTTTATAAATTTTATAAATAAATCGCCCACGTTGAAGGACTTTGTCCAACTCAAGAAGGGGGGGGGGATGACATTGCAACTCTCCACCCTTGGAAATCTGTAGAAATAGTAAAATCCCCCTTAAAACTAAGGGAACTGTATATCAGAAGAGCCAGGATGGGTCTGTGAAAACAAGTCACAGGTGGTTTATTTGGTTCCTCCTTTTTTGGTTACATTCACATATAACGCGCCCCCCCCCCATTTCACTATAAATTAAATACAATATTCTTTTGATTTTAAATATAGTGGGGGGGGGGGTTGGGATGTGTGTGGGGATCTTAAGAGTTGAATAAAGAGGCCATTTCTCCTCCTTCCCATTGGTGTCCCCCCCCGCCCCGCAACCGCCACACCTCAACTTCCCCACTAAGGAGAGATTTATTCAAGTGGGCATCCAATTTACCCTCCTTTCTGATCCACTCTCTGCTCTTCCTGGACCCATTTTAGTGGCCAGACTGTCTGTCAGCAAAACTTTACTGACACTTTGCTAGTCTGTGTGTCTGTGCAGAGCGGGGGCCTCGGACCCTGAGCTCTCCACGCAGCAGACACCCCAAGCTCTCCCCCCCCCAAAAAAAGCTATCTTTGATAAAGAAAGAAAAGAAGGGGCTGTCCTCACCCAGTGGGGCCACTGGCTTGCGATTTTCCAGCATCACCTCCCTCTGCATTTGGACGCCTTCTGCCATCCTTTTGCACCTCCCGCGGGAAAACAGGTCTGAGTGTCCTTGAAGCACCTGCAAGATAGAATCACAGAACTGCAGAGTCGGCGGGGTCCCAGGGTCATCCAGTCCAACCCCCTACGAGGCAGGAATCTCAAGCAGGCACAGCCATCAGCACCCCACATTTTGTAACTGGGCTGCAAAAGACGTCCTGCTCTAATCAACTGAACTGGAACGGTTACCGGGGCCACACAATCCCTGCTCTGCATTTGTAAGAATTCAAGCTCATAGTGTGGCAGTACCCACACTGTGGAACTCCCTGCCTCTTGACTCCCGGCAGGTGCCTGCTAAAAACATCATTGTTTAGACAAACCTACCTAGATGCTTAGGAAGGTGATGCCAGCTTGAATCTGTTTCCAATTATTGCCATTTTAACTTTTTGAAAGTTTTCCATTGTTGTTGTTACTTTTCCTTATGGATAATTTTGCTTTATCTTTTTGTAAACCACTTTGAGAGGGGTTTTTTTTTTTTTTGCTGTATAAATTTTATGAAATAAATTTTATGAAATAAATAAAGAAACTCAGCAGCGGCCCCCGTAACCCTAAATTTTATGAAATAAATAAAATGAATAAAGAAACTGAGCAGCGGCCCCCCTAAACGGAGCAGCGGCCCCTCCAAGAGGTCAAGAAGGGAAAATGCACACCAAAAAGCATGTTCTTCTATTCCAGACTGATTTCAAAATAGCCAACAACCTCTTCTTATAAATGCAACAATACAGACTGAACAGGCACAGACAATCCAGCTCCCAGGAGACATGATCTCGGGGGTGCACCCAAAATGGCACTTGAACTCGCATCTTTCAAGGTCACCGCTGCTGGCAAAGGCCTGGGGGAGGGCTGGCTTGCGAGGGGTGGCTGGGCCAGCAAAAGGGCCTCTGACACGGGGGGGGGGGGACACCCCCAGATCACAACCCTCTCCTCTACTTTTAAGTGGCTCTTTGCAAACTGAAGTCTTTGGCGTGAACCTGAAAATGCAAGCATCCCGACTGAAGGCATCTTCCAGTTGCAAACTCAGATTTGTCCCATGTAAGCTGCCAACTGTGGCCCTGCAGGCAGGCAGGCAGGCAGAGGGGCGCCTGGGTCAGGAGAGAGATTTACGGTATTATCTTCACGTGGGCAAAAGGGACCCGCTTGCCACGCAAAGGCCTCGGCTAGCTTGTTCCACTCTCTCACCCCCCTTTATTCCAAATCAATTAAGTCCTGCACCCCATCTCCTGCCACGCTCTCCACGCACATGCAATGGATTGCTCGGGACCTGGGTGCCAACTCTGCCCGCCCCTCGTGCCCTTGACCCGCCGGCCTGGAAGAATGTCAAGATCCACCTGCAGGCTGAGATCCCTGACTGGCCTGAGATGGATCTGGAAGTGTCTGCAGGGCAATAAGAGAAGCCCGGCCAGATTTGGGGAGGGGGGGGAAGCTCGGCCACATCTCCCCCCCCCCGGCACTCTGAGGAGGGCTGGGCAAGAGATGAGCTCCGCTTCTTCAGCCCGGGATGCAGCAGCAGCAGCAGCAGCAGGCAGGTGCCCAGCCGCCCCCAAGGGTGAGGGGGGGTCGCCCGGCAATCGCGGACCCCGCCCCCTCCTCCCTCCCCCCCCGGCGGCGCCCTTGGGGTGGGGTGGGGGGCATGGCATGGCATGGCATGGCATGGGGGGGGGCTGCTGCCCTCCTCTTGCGCTCCCCCCGCCCGGCTCTCTGTCGGCGGCGACCCTGCCGGGATCGGGGCCGCCTTTGTTCCGAGGCCGCCCCCGCCGCGACACCCCCGGGGGGCGGGGGCGGGGGGTCAAGCCCCAGGGTGGGGGGGGTCAGCCGCCCATCGGCCCCGCCTGCCGCCCCCCCCCCGCTGCAGGGGGCGGAGGGGACCCACCTGGGGAGGGATCGGCCAGCCCCCAGCCCCCTCCCTGGCCCGGCCGGCGGCGGCGGCGGCGGCGGCGTCTCCCGTCTCGGCTTCCCGGGGAGGGGGCAGCCCCGCCCCTTGGCCGCGCAGGCCCCGCCCCCGCCGCGCTGCACGACGGGACTTGGAGTCCTGCCCGGGAGACCCGGGGGCTGCTGACCCGCCGAGGCCCAGGCGGCCCGGGAGCCGGGATCTTCCGCTGCCTGCTCGCCGCTGGGAGGCGGGTTCGGAGCTCTGGAGCTCTTTGCTCTTGTTTGGTCCTCTGGATGCCCCAGGCCGTGGGGCTGCTGACCTGGAGCCAGACATCCTGGAGAGGGAAGTCAAATGGGCCTTGGAAAGCATTCAGAGAAGCCTAGAATCCTGGAAGAGTTGGAAGAGACCCCAAGGGCCATCGAGTCCAACCCCCTGCCAAGCAGGAAACACCATCAGAGCACTCCTGACATATGGTCGTCAAGCCTCTGCTTCAAGACCTCCAAAGAAGGAGACTCCACCACACTCCTGGGCAGCAAATTCCACTGTCAAACAGCTCTTACTGTCTGGAAGTTCTTCCTAATGTTTAGGTGGAATCTTTTTTCTTGTAGTTTGGATCCATTGCTCCGTGTCCGCTTCTCTGGAGCAGCAGAAAACAACCTTTCTCCCTCCTCTATGTGACATCCTTTTATATATTTGAACATGGCTATCATATCACCCCTTAACCTCCTCTTCTCCAGGCTAAACACGCCCAGCTCCCTTAGCCGTTCCTCATAAGGCATCGTTTCCAGGCCTTTGACCATTTTGGTTGCCCTCCTCTGGACACGTTCCAGTTTGTCCGTGTCCTTCTTGAACTGTGGTGCCCAGAACTGGACACAGTACTCCAGGTGAGGTCTGACCAGAGCAGAATACAGTGGCACTATTACTTCCCTTGATCTAGATGCAATACTCCTATTGATGCAGCCCAGAATTGCATTGGCTTTTTTAGCTGCCGCGTCACACTGTTGGCTCATGTCAAGTTTGTGGTCAACCAAGACTCCTAGATCCTTTTCACATGTACTGCTCTCAAGCCAGGTGTCACCCATCTTGTATTTGTGCCTCTCATTTTTTTTGCCCATAACAAGGCCAGTGGAAGTGATGGTATTCCAGCTGAACTATTTAAAATTCTAAAAGATGATGCTGTTAAGGTGCTACACTCAATACACCAGCAAGTTTGGAAAACTCAGCAGTGGCCAGAGGATTGGAGATCAGTCTACATCCCAATCCCAAAGAAGGGCAGTGCCAAAGAATGCTCCAACTACCACACAATTGCGCTCATTTCACACGCTAGCAAGGTTGTGCTTAAAATTCTACAAGGAAGGCTCAAGCAGTATGTGGACCGAGAACTCCCAGAAGTGCAAGCTGGATTTCGAAGGGCCAGAGGAACTAGAGACCAAATTGCAAACATGCGCTGGATTATGGAGAAAGCTAGAGAGTTCCAGAAAGACATCTACTTCTGCTTCATTGACTATGCAAAAGCCTTTGACTGTGTCGACCACAACATACTATGGCAAGTTCTTAAAGAAATGGGAGTGCCTGATCACCTCATCTGTCTCCTAAGAAATCTCTGTGTGGGACAAGAAGCTACAGTTAGAACTGGATATGGAACAACTGATGGGTTCAAAATTGGGAAAGGAGTACGGCAAGGCTGTATATTGTCTCCCTGCTTATTTAACTTATATGCAGAATTCATCATGCGAAAGGCTGGGCTGGATGAATCCCAAGCCGGATTTAAGATCGCCGGAAGAAATATCAACAACCTCAGAAATGCAGATGATACAACTTTGATGGCAGAAAGTGAGGAGGAATTAAAGAACCTTTTAATGAGGGTGAAAGAGGAGAGCGCAAAATATGGTCTGAAGCTCAACATCAAAAAAACGAAGATCATGGCCACTGGTCCCATCACCTCCTGGCAAATAGAAGGGGAAGAAGAAATGGAGGCAGTGAGAGATTTTACTTTTTTGGGCTCCATGATCACTGCAGATGGTGACAGTAGTCACGAAATTAAAAGACGCCTGCTCCTTGGGAGAAAGGCGATGGCAAACCTAGACAGCATCTTAAAAAAGAGACATCACCTTGCCAACAAAGGTCCGTATAGTTAAAGCCATGGTTTTCCCAGTAGTGATGTATGGAAGTGAGAGCTGGACCATCAAGAAGGCTGATCGTCGAAGAATTGATGCTTTTGAATTCTGGTGCTGGAGGAGACTCTCGAGAGTCCCGTGGACTGCAAGAAGATCCAACCTCTCCATTCTGAAGGAAATCAGCCCTGAGTGCTCACTGGAAGGACAGATCCTGAAGCTGAAGCTCCAATTCTTTGGCCACCTCATGAGAAGAGAAGACTCCCTGGAAAAGACCCTGATGTTGGGAAAGATGGAGGGCCCAAGGAGAGGGGGCCGACAGAGGAGGAGATGGTGGGGCAGTGTTATCAAAGCTGCCAGCATGAGTTTGACCAAACTGCGGGAGGCAGTGGAAGACAGGAGTGCCTGGCGTGCTCTGGTCCAGGGGGTCAAGAAGAGGCAGACACGACTAAACAACAACAACGTTTATAAGTGTACCAACCAAGCACGTACATAGATCAGCACGGGAAGACCAACCTGGAACCATTTTGATTCCTAAGCTGAGCAAATGTTTTCTCTGCAAGGTCAAAGGAAAATGGAAAAGCCTCCCCATTGTCTTTTCCTTCACAAATCCTTTCTTAAGGGTATGTCTGTTGTCAGGGGTTCAGAAGGAGAGACACAGGAGGGGGAGCAAATGGAGAGTGAGGAGGAGGAGTACGAGGGGGGAGCAGGCAGTGACAGTGGAAAGAGTTATTCCACAAGCCTCTCCAGCGAATCGGAGGACTCACAGAAGGGAGCGCCGATGGCCAGGGCGAGGGGGGTTCCAGGGGGGAAGCCCCAGGAGGAAGGGGCCAGCGGGGAGTCCCTGAGCAGCAGTTGGAAATCAGGACCAGCTTCCCCACCAGAGCGCAGTGGGGAGGGGGAGTCCCAGGAATTGGGACCAGTGCTCTCACCACCAGCGGGAGGAGAGGAGTCAGGTTTGGTCACGCCCACATCAGGAAGCGGGGAAACGGTCAGGAGGAAGGTTACCGGCTGGGCGCGCGCACCAAGTTCAAATGTACAGGCGAGCGGCACAGCAGGGAGCCCGGGTAGGGAGCCAGGTCCTAAAGCCTGCCGGAAGGAAGGGGAAGACCAAGGGGGGTCAGCGTCAGAAGAGTCCAGGAAGGAGGAGACCCCAGAGGGCAGAAAGACCCAGCGAAGGAAAGAACAGCGTAGGAGGTGGAGCCGGGCGAGGATCTTAAACTGGTGTGGGAGGAGCAGTGAGTCAGAGGGGACTTAGCCGGTCTAGCGTCGAGACGTGGGTCTGCGCGCCCAGAGCCTTGAAATGGAAACTAAACTTCAATAAAGACTTTGTATATTATATCCACCGGGCGTTGGTCCTCTGTGAGCTGGGATCTAGAGGCAGACCTGACATCTGTGTTTGAATAGGGTGTGAGCCTGTGACCTGGCCCAGGAACTAAGTATTTATTATTACAAAAGACAGGCAATCCAATCAAGTAACCTGCCAGACAGGAGATAAACATTGACAGGAGAAAAACATTCAAATTTCTGTTTTAGACCGACTTTTTTGTGATGTATGTATGATGCTTCTGGGGTTGGTCTTGATCTACGGGCTGGCAATTTCAAAAGTCCATATAAGGCCTTGCGCGCCATTGTTCTGGGTTCCTCCTCCTTTCCTGCGTGTGAGGGGAGCACCCTGTTGCAACAGATCAATAAAGATCAGGCTTACTAGTTGCTTTGCTTCTCAATATTCTCTGGTTGGCCTCTGTTATTTTCTCCTACCGATAGGTAACACAATGTAAGGCTCTTGGATACCCCATAAGGGAAAAGGGCAATTTTTGTTTACAACACCGCCCGGCCCGGCTGGACATGGAGGCCTCTGGAGCCGCTCGCAAGAAGACAGGGGCCAGAAAGGCTTCCGAGCCGGTCTCAGGGCAAGTCTCCCTCCGGAGCAGGACATCTGCCTCCCAAGCGCTTGCCACCTTCCTGGATGGACACCACCAAGAGGAGCCATTGTTAGGAGTTTCTTCAACCTGCACCAGGAATGGGGGTCTTCCCACAGCTGTCATCCTTCTCTTGTGATCTCGTGTGCTACTTGACACTAGAATGGGAGAACAGCCTGCCAGATCAGGCCAATGGCCTCTCTAGTCCAGTAGCCTCTTCTCCCAGTGACCAACTGGGTGCCTGTGGGAAACCAGCGAGCTGAACAGGAGCCCCAGACCCTCTCCCCTCCTGGGGTTTCCATAGCTGCCTGACTGTGGAGGCAGAGCAGAGCCATCCTGACCAGGAGCCTTCAAATGGACTTGAATTTGCCCAAAGCCACCCAAGTTGGTGGCCACCACTGCCTCCTGGAGGAACGAGTCCCAAAGTTTAAGCATGTGCTGTGTGAAGAAGGACTTTCTTATATTTCCTGAATTCCCCAAAATTCAGCTCCACTGCATGCCCACAGGTTCTAGTGCAATGAGAGAAGGGGGAACATGGATCCATTCTCCATGCCGTGCAAAATTTTATCAACTTCTACCACGTGTCTTCTCACTCACTTGTTCTCTAAGCTAAAAAGTCCCAAATGCTGCAACCCAGCAGCTGCAGGAAAGCATGAAGAGTGGCTGACCAGGGGCCTGGATGCCTCCTCATCCTGAATCAGTGCTTGGAGGCAGGACGAGGCCTCATAAAGCCCAAGTTTTGAGGCAGTTAAGAACACTTCAGACACACCATCCAAATGCAAAAATACTGTATTTGAAAAACAAGTTTAAATTACATAAAGCTCTGTTCAGTGCTGGAACTCAAGCAGAGTTGGGGGAGGGTATTTTATAACACTAGGCAGATTCCAGGGCAACAGGCTCCTGACTTGGCCCTCTGCACCCCTGCAAACCAATTCTGGGACTGCATCAGAATCCAAATAAGCTCCTGAGTGAAATGGGGGCAGATCAGGCAGTAATACTTCCTCGAGGGCAACAAAACAAGCTTTCCTGCTTCAGACTCCATCTTTGGTTTGGCGTCGGATCAACTCTGCATAGATGCCACCCTTCCGTAGTAGATCTGTGTGTGTCCCGGACTGGAAGGAGAGAAAGAGGGAGATCAGGAAACAAGAGCAGCACTTTCCAGTCCCCCAAAGTCAACAGAAGTGCCAAGAGCTGCATAGAGCCTACCAGTCAATACAACACAAGCACCATTCTCCTACAAAGAATAAGAGGAGCTTAGATTGGCCCCTTCTATCATGTCCTCTAGCATGGAAGTCGAGATTTTTGTTACACCAAGCATTTAGTGCATTTTAATCTTGCCCGTTCTGCCTCTGTTTCATTATGACTTGTTTTAATCCTCACCTCTTTAATTGTAGTAATATTTAAATTGCTGTAAAATGCCTTCAGGCAGAAAAGTGGTCTATGTTTCTATAAATGAACCGGGACTCCAGCATGAAATTGCTGTTTTAGAATTTATTAGCAAATTTTATTCTATTTCTTTAGGGCTCAATCAGTTTCCACTCCCAATAGGTGCTGCTTTGGTACAGCAAACTTGAGAAAGATCTGCAGGTCTGAAGGCTTGTTCTGTTGTTGTTTCTGTATACACCTGAATATTGAACAAAACTGTCACAGAACTTCTGCACACCTTTGTCCTTCACTTTTGGCAAACATTGTTGTTCTCGATAACTATGTATGTGTACCTAAAGTAGCACACACTCACACTTAGCAGGGACAGGAAAGGCCCCTCTCAGCGGCCTGAGCTGCTCCCAGTCCAAGGAGACCACAGTGGGACAGATGGCGCAGTGCCTGCTTAAAGTGCAGGTGCCAGAAGGGGGCAGCAAACTAACAAAGTGGGTTTCCCAGGAAGGGGATGGGGCCAGACTTCAGCTTCGTGGTCTGCTGAGAGGTGAGCAACTGCAGTCCTTCTCCATCCAGCAGCATAAAGCTTGAAGTGCACACTGTGGAAGGAGCTGCACATCTGGCTCTGGCTACAGAGTTTCATACTCTGTGCCACTTGTTTAGGCTGCTGTTGAGTGAAGGTGAAGAAGTTTGCATTCTGCTATTAACATCCTGCAGCAATGAGTTCCAGAATTACTGGTAAGATATTTATCTATTAACCTTTGTAAGCCTAGAGGAATCAGTGGGTTTAGGAATGCCCAGCTGCATTGGTCTGGGGCCCAAGGATGCTGAAATCCACAAAGTGCCCCCAAATCCAGTTCTCATTAGCAGCCCCCCCCCGTTCTTTCCCAAGCTGGGAGAGGCCTCAAGACAAGGCTGCCTGCCGCCTTCCTCCCCTGCTGCCTCACCTCAGCCACGTGACCCTTTGACAGCACCACAATGAGGTCTGCATCCTTCACTGTGCTGAGACGATGGGCAATGACTAGCACGGTGCGGCCGGCCACTGCCCGGTCCAGGGCTTCTTGCACCACGTGCTCCGACTCCGCATCCAGGGCGCTCGTGGCCTCATCCAAGATCAGCACTTTGGGGTTCTTGATGAGGGCCCGGGCAATGGCCACTCGCTGCTTCTGCCCGCCAGACAAGGTCACCCCACGCTCACCTGGGATGGGAGAGAGAACGCAGAGGGGAGAGATGAAGGGGAAGCAGACAGCCGCCAGCACAACCAAGCGTGTCCTCTTGACGGGGCCCCTCTGTTTCCTCTCCACAGCCCACTACCCAGGACAGGGAGGGGGGTATGCAGAAGTGCCCCTCTCCATCCCATAGGAGGTTGTAGCATCATGGGAAAACCTCGTGGCCAAGGCCTGAATCTGGCACCAAGTGACACCAAATCTGGCAGCTAGAAATCTACAGATATGAAAATAATTGCCACAAAATAACCCCAGAATGTGTTGCCCTGAGGATGCCACTTCCAATACCTCTACCTCATCTTCTAGAGGTGTTTGTGAACCCACTTAGAGCAGGAACCAGTCATTTAGCTGAACTTTTTTTTAAAAAAAATGGAATAAAGCACAACAAAATCTGCCTTGTGCCGAGGCTGGAGGGGAACTGCAGCCTGAGTTCAGAAAAAAAGATGCAAGAAGGAAGAGGAGTAGGAGGAGTCTGTGGAACAACCAGGAGAGGTTGCCATGTTTAAGAGAATCCAAATCAGGACTCGCCCCACTCCACAAACATTTTCTCAAAACCTTGATGCCCACCCTATGGCGGAAGCTGGCAAGTAGATCCATCAATCAGGGAGAGTAGAATTTTTTTAAAATGCCATCAGTTTAAGAGCCAGACAGGAACTGCCTGTGGATTAGACAGGTACCTGGGATTAGAGAGAGGGACTTTCTGTCTGGGTGGGTGGAAAGGTGTCTCTGGCTATTTGAATAGACTCAGAAAGGTCTGTCTGTCAGAGTGAATGGGCAGGCAGAGAAAGATAGGGATTGTCTGTGGGCAAAGAAGGTTCCATCTACCAAGGGGAAGGTTAGGATTCCAGAAGGGGCTAGGAGTCTTCTCCAGGTAATGTAAGACAACGGCCGTCCTACAAATAATTTAACTGCCCAGTGACAGATTTGCAGCATGAAATTATGGAAGATCTAAAATATATTTGTAAAGAGTGTTTGTTTGAAACAAAGTGTTGTGCCTTTCAGAAAAGTAACCACAAAGCTAGAACCTTACTGAGTGTAAACCAATAAGTTCTAGTTTTGTTCTGAGAGTGTCTAACCCTTACTTAGCTCCTTTGAGAGAGGATTAAGTGGTCACAGACTCCCCTTTTCCTAATTATAGTAGGTTCCTACCACAAACCGTTAGCTTAACACCTCTGCTGTGGGAAGGCAGGGAGAGATTTGTCTAACAACACACCTCTAGTCGCAGTCACGTTACCCAGCCTGCCACCCACCCCACTCCTTTGCTTTGACTCACCCACAACAGTGTTGTAGCCGTCTGGGAAGCTGCGGATGAATTCATCCGCATTGGCGAGGCGAGCAGCGGCGTAGATCTCGGCATCCGATGCGCAAGGCTTGCCGAAGCGGATGTTCTCCATGATGCTTGTGCTGAACAGCACAGGCTCCTGGGGCAGGAGGAAGAGAAGGAGTGAGGCCTCAAGACACAGGGAGAAGCTTGAGCCCAAGGAAAACATCTCCCACACCTGCTGCTGTTGTCGCCTCAGCAAAAACACCAGCACCTCCTACCTCTCCCTAGAAGTTCTTCCAGTGAGATCATTCATGTTCTTACTCCAGCCCAAGACATCTTCTTTAAGACCACCAGTACTGCCTTGCTGCAGCAGGCTGGTGGTGGATGTGGGCAGCTACTCCCATGTCTCCCATGACCACCAGTTGGTGCGGGGAGCCCCTAAGCAGACTGCACAGCAGAGGCAGCCATCCCCACCACATGCTGGTAGCTGCTGCTGAGCAGGGAGGTCCCATTCCCACAGCTTTCAATCCTTGTTGTTGTTTTAATACGGTTTTATTATCTATACTATGTTTTATATTCAGTTTCTGCATCCTGGTATTCTCTGAATGCACAAATTCACTCTGGTATGCTCTGAATACACAGTTGTCTATGAATTCTGAAATGCAATGAATAAATAAATAAATCTTCAGCTATCACAATCAACAGTCAAATAAAAACCTATCCTATGAAAAAGAAACCAACCCTTTTTAAAAAAAAGATCTAGGTTGGTGGCCATCACACCAGCCTGTGACACTCAATTCCATACATTAATTGCATGCCACTAAAAGAAAGAATCTCTTTCTTATGGTTCTCTGCTAATCAGGTTCAATGTTCTAGTGGTCTGGGGAAAATGAAAGCTACGTCCTCTCTCCCCGTGATCTGTGACTGCATGCAGCATCCCCTTCTGTTTGCCTTCTTTTTTCATCTTAGGAAAATACTCCACTGCTTTCAGTCTTCTGCCAGCAATTTCTCCACTCCTCCACTCCACTCTTCAGCCACATTTCTCACCTGGTTAATGAAGCCAATGATTTCCCCACGGAGCCAGGTGGGATCAAGAGTGCAGATATCACGGCCATCCAGAAAGATTGCGCCCTCCGTGGGCTCATAGAACCGCTCCAAAAGGGCTGCCACAGTAGACTTCCCTGGGCAGAAGAAAGAGAAGGCACCAAATGCTCCTTCCCCCCAGGCCATGCAGAGCGTGTGCACCACACACACACACACACACACACACACACACACACACACACAGCTTTGCTGGCACTTGAGGGCAGGAATAGGAAGACTGCCATGAGACCAGGATCTGGCACTATTCAGTCTGGATAGCGAGGTGTTTGGCCATTACTCAAATGAAACGGCACATGGTGAACGAGTTGTCAAGTTTTCATGAAACGCAGGGCACAGATGGACCCATCTGGGAATGTGAAATTCAACCAAGTGTGGGGTTTAGCAAAGGAACAATCCAATGAACAAATCAAAGGTGGGAAATGTGTGAGGAGGAAGCATCTCACAAGAGGATTTACAACCGACTCTGGGAAAGGAGCCTTAGAGGCACTTCAGGAAGGAGTCGTGATTATGGTGTGACCAAATGGCTAGTCCCATCTTAGGCGATATTAAGAGCTCAGTGACAGAGATCTCGGGAGAAGACCAAGAGACACAGACACACTCTACCACTCCAGCAGGCAGGGAAGTCAAAACGTGGTAAAGCCTTTGCTGACCTGGCCCTGCTGAGGGAAGAGAGAGAGAGACTCTTACCTCCTCCAGACGGCCCCACAATAGCCACTGTCTTGTTAGCAGGGATGGTGAGGGAAAAGTTTTGCAGGACCTTGGCGCCTAGCCGGGTTGGATAGCTGGGAACAGAAGAAAGAGGTCAGGCCTTGAGGTGGACCAGCCCTGTGGTTAGCCCAGAGACTGGCTGATCCCACTGGCATTCAAGGACACCAAGAGATGAGGGAAGGGTTGGCACAGGAGCCAATCCCAGAGTAGGGAGGCTTCACCAGGGCAAGCGAGCGGGATCCTTGAGGTGGAGGAGCCGGGAGAAAGGAGAGCAGGGGGGTGGGGCGCTGTGAACAGGAAGGGCTGAGCGTATTGCAGGAGCAGATGATCACATCTCACCACTGCAGTGCCTCATATCTGGCAAAGGAGTTTGCTCCCTGAGAATCTTTTGCTCAATGAAAAATATTAGCAAGCTGCTTGCTTGTGTGGCTGATAACATCTGAACAATGCCTGGTAAGCTTCAGAAGGGATTTTTTGAGTGACTGGGAGGAGTCTGAGGCATCAGGCCAAAGGGGGCCCATCTATTCCAGCATGCTGTTCTCTCAGTGGCCAACCAGAGGCGTGTGAGGAACACTCAATCAGGACCTGAGCATAAGAGCCCTCTCCCCTCCTGTGGTTTCCAGCACCTGGGATTCAGAAACCTCCAACCACTGAGCTTTTACAAAATAAACAAAATGCCTGGAATGACAAGGGAAAAACAAGTCTGTCTGTGTACTATAGATTTTGTGCTGTCTTTTTCCATTCCTGTGCACAAGAGCACATCCGTTCCTGAGAGGTCAGCTGACCCACCTCCTACAGCCGGGTCTCACCTGAAGGAGACATCATGGAACTCAATGCGCCCGCTCAGCATGCTGCAGGCAAGCTGCTCTTTCTCACAGACCGCGGTCTCTGGTGGAAAAGTCATGTATTCAAACACGCGGGCCCCAGCGCTCATCCCCCGCACCACCTGGAGGAGATGAACAGCCACAGGTTGCGAGGAGAAGGCTTCTCGGGGAACCCAGTCCCCTCCATGCTCAGCTGCCAGGAACATGGCGGCTTTGGCCACATCCACATGAACTACTCCACCACCTTTCACAAAGCTTGGGTGCATTTTAGCTTGTGTCCAGTTATTGTGGGGAAGGGGGAGGCCCCTGTATGCCCTCCACACCCTGCAGCCTCCCCCCACGTACCTGCCCAAACAGGATGGACATGCTGGCCAGGGACCTAGAGGAACACAAGTTGGGAGTTTGTCAGGGCAAAGGACGGAGCACATGGCGGGGGGGGGGGAGTCTCTGATCAGCCACTGGGGCGCATGGGAGGCCTGCTAGGGCCTTACCTTTGCACAGTCTGCGAGGACACCAAGAAGGACATGAGGTCGCCTGGCGTCATCTCTTCCCCAGCCAGGAGGGTGCCGCCTACAAAGATGGTACCTAGCACAATACCTGGGGGAGAAAACAAGGTGGCAGCAGATGGAGGTGGTGGGACGGTTGAGGCAGCCTTTGCCCACTTGGTGCTCTCCAGATATTTTGAAGTACAAATCCCATCAGTCCAAGCCATCTGGAGGGCACCAGGTTAGCAAAAGCTGTGTTAGGAAAACTTATGAAAAGGGGGGGAGGGAGGGAGGGAGGAGTGCATTTTTATCGAGTGGGCAACTGCATGTTCTCAGAACATATGAGGTTTAAAGTGCATTTGCTCCAGCAACCACCATGCTGTCCCAGAAAGGGCAGAGCAACAGAGAGAACCGCAGCGTCACAATGAAGTCACAGCCCAAAGATTCATCA
Source organism: Podarcis erhardii (assembly GCF_964252035.2). NCBI lineage: Eukaryota > Metazoa > Chordata > Lepidosauria > Squamata > Lacertidae > Podarcis > Podarcis erhardii. The sequence continues at coordinate 317,947 of NC_138513.1, forward strand.
GTGGCCCCCCCAGCACCACTCACAGTTCAGGGCCACGTTGGAGAGCCCCTGGAAGAAGGCAATGCCCAGCCCCAGCTTCATGTTGAGGTGACTAGCTTGATCCACCTCTGCTCCATACTGCCTGCAAGGGACAGAGAAAGCAGCTCAGGCCAGCAGTTTCGGGAGAAGACTGGAAGACCTGCACAGTGCCAGCAGAAGAGGACTAAAGAAGTTATGGGATGGCTATATGCCTCACTCAGGGCTCTCACACAGAAGGAAAGGGAGCAACTAGCTGATCTGTATTCCCCACCTTGGGGTGGGAGTAGGGAGGACTACCAACATATTGGGTTCCCCCCAGGGATTTTGAGGGAGTGGTGATCTTGAAGCCGGCCACTTCCAGTCCAGGAGAGGAGGGACTCACTGGAGCTCTTTGGGTTCCATGGCAAAGGCCCGCACCGTCCGGACGTTGCCCAAAGCCTCATCGGCCACTGCTGTGGCCTTGGCCACCTGCAGTCAAGAAAGAAGCAGAAGTCACTGTGGGGGGTCAGCAAGCTCCAGGGGCAAACCTGGAGGATCCTGGCTTGGCTAACTCCGGGAATCAGTTCCAGTCAGATGCACTGTAAGGAAAAGACACTTTACAAAGGAATGAATTTTTAAAATGGGACAGAGGGAGGGAAAGGCAGGAGCTACTCCAGAAAAGAGCCCATGACAATGTGGGGCAGGCAGGATGATTTGCTGACATGGGGAGAGCAGAACGCTCTCGTTTGCAAATAACCGCCATAGCTCCAGTCTGCCACTCTGAGGTTGGTAGAGGGGGTGGGGGCGGGCAGCACACAAAAGCAGCTCATTCACCTAGAATAACTGGCTGAATCCAGCAAAAAAGAAGGAACGACATAAAGCAGAATTCTAGAAAGTCGTGATGGAGAATAAAGGAGCTCAGTCACAGACCAGAAAGTATTGGGGGGGGGGACTTGCGGGGGTTTTCAATGGCCTGGGTGGGGCTTCAGTATCCACACTGCACACTGGCAGCGCCTCTCTTACCTGTTCTTGGGCTTTGCGTGAAAGCCTGCGCAGAGAGCCACCAATGTAGGCCCCGGCCCCCACCAAAATGGGCATCACCACCACCAGCATTCCCGTCAGCTTGGGTGAGATCAAGTAGAGAGTCACAAAGCAGCCCACAGTCTGGGTGAGGCTGCGCAAGCCCTAAGGAGCGGGTGGGGACGGGGGAGAAGACAGAAACATGCCATTAAGGAAAGAGCCCTTGGCCCCACACCAGACTCACCTCCCCACGGAAAACATCTCATGCATTGTTCAAGTCCCCCCCCCCAACCCTGTCCCGGGAAATCCAAGCCCAGCTTTGAACCAGCCCAGTCCCCACACCTGAGAGATGACAAGCTTGAAGGAGGACTTGAACTCCTGGATGTCCGTGGTCAGGCGATTCACCAGCTGCCCCGTCTGGTTGGCATCAAAGAAGGCCACCTCCTGCCTTAGGGAAGAGGGCGGCAAGTCACTTCTCTTATTTTGAAGAGCTCAAGCCCCTGGATGTATCTCAAGTTCCAGCCTTCTCTCTCTCTCTTTCACCCTCCCACCCCACCCTGCAACCCTCCCCCCACCCCCAGGCCAGTTACCTGAGGAAGGAAGAAAAAAGCTGCTTGCGCATCCTATTGGCCACCTTCTCCCCAATCCAGGAGAGAAGCAGGATATACCCAAAGGTCATCAACCCCTGAAAAATTGTAGAAGGGGGTGGGATGAGATGCACAACATCACTTGAGTGCAAAACCAAGACAAATGATTTTTAACATGCTATAGCTGTTAATTAGCTTTTAGTGTTTAAAGAGCTAAACGACTCAGGCCCCAAATATCTGAAAGACAGCCGACGTCCCTACTGACCCTTCTGGGTGCAGAGATCCAGAGAGGGATCCCCCAACCTCAGAGGATTGAGGGGGGTGGCAAGGAGGAGAATGCCTTCTTTGTGACAGCCCCTAAACTGTGAAACTACGTTCCCAGAGATGTGTCTGGTACCTTCATCATACAGCTTCTGGCAAATGCTGAAGACACACCTCTTTACCCTGGATTTTGACACTTGAGGTGAATATTCTTAGGACCCACCTCCTTTGGTGATTGTAAAATGTTTTAAACTGTTTTAATGTGTTTTATGTTATAACCTGCCCTGGGACATTAGGCTGAAGGGTGAGAGAATGAATAAATGAAATTAAACAGCTTGACCGGTGCCAGACTATCTGTGTTGTGTCTATGGGGGTTTCTTGTGAATGGTTCTCTGCCCTTTGACTTGGCAATGCAAAGTCAAAATTAACATACATCTAAGTTCTAATTATCACTACCTGCACCTTTTGCATCTCACTGTCACTCAGCTCTTACCTTATACAGTGGTGCCCTGCAAGACGAACGCATCGCAAGACTGAAAACCTGCTAGACGAAAGGGTTTTCTGTTTTGGAGGCACTTCGCTAAACGAATTTCTCTATGGGGTTGCTTCGCAAGACGAAAAAATCTTGCGAGTTCCCGCGGGGTTTTTTTCGCTTCCCCCCCCCCTTTTCCTAAGCTGATAAGCCGCTTAACAGCTGATCTGCTGATAAGCCGCTTAGCAGCTGATCGCTAAAAGCCACTAGACCGCTAATAGCGCTAATCCGCTAAGCTGTCAATGGGCTTGCTTCGCAAGACGAAAAAACCGCTAGATGAAGAGAATCGCGGAACGGATTCTTTTCGTCTTGCGAGGCACCACTGTAATTTATCCCTTACATACCTGCTAGGATTTCGCTTCATGCATGTGAAGAAGAGGGCTTGAGTCCATGAAAACCTATGCACAATGTGCTAGTCTCTAAGGTGCCACAAGACTCCTGGTTGTTTATATGCACATCAGTCCCCTCATCTCCTCCCCACACAAATCCACCCCGAGGACCCCAAATGCACTTGAGCTTGGGGCCAAACAGCCGCTTCCCAGAAAGATCCTCTCTAGCACCCACCTGGAGGCCATAGACGCTCAACAGGCGCAGGGCAGGTCGACGCGCCACACGGAGATAATCGGCCACACGCATGTGCTGCGCTACCACATTCACCATCTTGCCCAGCAGCAGTGGGATCTGGATGTTGAGCATTGCGGCTCCCAAGGCAAACTGAAGGCAGGGGGGAAAGCAAGGTGAGGAAAGGCAGCTGGAATCAGAAATGTCACACTACACAATCTGTGCCTGTGGTTATTTCACCCTCTAGTCCAAACCGTCAGGCTGGGGTTTTCTGCTCCTTCCCGCATTACACACCTTTCTTTGGGCTTCGTTTCCTTCTGACTTTGTCAGCCTTTGCACAGGTGTGCTTGTTGGTCTGGGCACGTGTGCACACACTCCAAAATTTGACCACACCCTTCCCCATCATCTGCACAGGACACAACTGGCCACCCCCCCCCATCAATGGGAGAAGAGGAAGGGGCTCTCACCAAGACTGCTGCGATCAGTGCCAGCAGCTGTGGGCGCAGGAACTTCCAGAATATGGCCCAGTTAAAGTCTGGCTCCTTCTCCACAGGTGGGGGGACACACACCACCTCAATCCTTTGGACCTCCTGGCAGAAGGCCCGCCTGAAGCCCGCCCCCAGTCCCAACAAGGCTGGCCCTGCCAAGAAGGCAGCCACCCGGCCCAGTGGGAGGAGGCTGCGGGGCAAGAGCAGCAGCATGGCTGGGACTGGCTTGGCCAAGCGGTTGGGAGCCCGCAGGAAGCATGAGAACCTGGCATGGCTGCCCGAGTACCTGCGAGGAGAGGAGGAAAAGAAAGCCAATCATCTCAATTCAGGTCAATGGCTGAAGAAGACACTGCTAGGTAGGGCTTTTGACTGACAAGAGAAGTTTCCTTCCAAAGACCGCACGATCCCCTGAATGTCATAGAGATCAGAAAAATGTAATCCTAATAACTCTACAAGATATTGTTATTCCCAGGTGAGAAAATGAAGCTGAGGGGTCATTGGCACAACTCACCCCAGGACACTTAGGGAATCCCTGGCAAGACCATTGCTCTCCGTCCCCAGGACCACACTTTCTCCTCCAGAGGTGGCCTGGCTGAGTCCACCAAACCTGGGACTACAAGGGCAGGGAAAGTCAGACTGGTTCACAAAGGCCTTTGGGCTGCTTGTAGGAACCCTGGATGCAACCCCCTTATTCAGCCTCAGTGAAGCTTCTTTCTGCCTCTCATTTGTTAACTGGAAGTGACAGTAGCTGCTGATCTCACAGAAAAAGCCTCCTGCTGAACCAGATTGCCTTCCAGTAGCACCTTAAAGACCAACTAAGTTAGTTCTTGGTATGAGCTTTCGTGTGCATGCACACTTCTTCAGATAAACAATGTATCTGTGTATCTGAAGAAGTGTGCATGCACATGAAAGCTCATACCAAGAACTAACTTAGTTGGTCTTTAAGGTGCTACTGGAAGGAATTTTTTTATTTTGTTTTGACTATGGCAGACCAACATGGCTACCCATCTGTAACCATATTGCCTTCTGGTGCTACTGGAAGGTGCTACTGGAAGGAATTTGTTTTGTTTTGACATATTGCCTTCGTTCACGAAACAAGTCTCTCTGCGGAAGCCTGCCTGCGGCATGTCCTTTTCTCTGCTTTGGGAGCCTGCAACTGGACCAGGATGGCTTAGTTAGGCCTAGACAGCCCCTAGCCAGGAAGACTCCAGATGGGAAGCCCTCCTCCATTTGCCACCCAGAGATCTTAGATGGAAGCAAAGGCTAAAAAATATTCAACCAGGGGACAAGTATCTTTCTATTCTGCCAGGCCTTTTCAGGAAGCCTATCTGGAAGAAGGGGGAGAGTTGGTGTGTTTTGATTTCTTTAGCTTCGTGTTCCTTGCAATTCTCTTTTCAATGTTTTTACACGTCTGAAATTGCGAGCAGCTCTTGCACCTGCCAAGGGCCTCTGGGAGGAGCTGGGGGGGAAGGTGGAGGCCGGGGACTGCTGGCTCCTCGCTTCGCGCATGCGCGGGGCTGCTTGGCGGGGGGGGCCGCTTGCTGTCTCCCCGCCCCCTTGGGGAATCTGCCCCCCCCCACTAGCCGGCGCCGGAGGAAGGCAAGCAGCCCGGCCCAGGCGGCTCCGGCTCGGCGCTCCCGGCCTGCCCCGCGCGGGCGAGGGTTACCTGGCAACGAGCACGGCCCGGCAGGGCCCTCTCTGGGCCGCCCGCCCCGGGGCCCGCCAGCAGCAGAAGGGCGCGCCCCCGCCGCCCCGCCCCGCCCGCGGGAGCTGCAGCAGCAGCAGCCGCGCCAACATGGCGGCAGCGGGCGCCGCGTCCCCCGTCCGCCCGCTCCTCCCTCACAGGAGCCCCGCCGCCGCCGCCGCCGCCATCTTGGAACCGCCGCCAACCTCGCCGGCCCACAATGCCCCGCGCGAGAGCGAGAGGGGGGGAGAGAGAGAGGGGGCGGGGCTGGCGGCGGGGGGCGGAGCCACGCGCGGCGGGGAGAGAGCGAGGGGGCGGGGCTGGCGGCGGGGGGCGGAGCCACGCGCGGCGGGGAGAGAGCGAGGGGGCGGGGCTGGCGGCGGGGGGCGGAGCCACGCGCGGCGGGGAGAGAGCGAGGGGGCGGGGCTGGCGTCGGGGGGCGGAGCCACGCGCGGCGGGGGGAGGGAGCGAGCCATGCCCGCCCGCCCAGGCCAGGCCGCGGCCCGCCCGGGAGGAGGAGACGCCGCCGCCCCCGCCGCTGCCCCGAGGCCGCCGCTCCGGCGGGCCCCCAGCTCCCCCCCCGCCGAGCCCCGGAGGAGCCTCCCCGGGCCGCGCGCCGAGATGGCGGCAGGCGGAGCCCGAGGCGGGCGGAGGAGGCCCGAGGAAGCCAGGTCCGGCCCCTCGCCCGCTGCTGCTGCTGCCGCTGCTGTGGATGCGGGGGAGGGGGGGCTTCGGGGGGCGGAGCGGGGCCGGGGGGGGGCGGCGGGCTTCTGGGCCGAGGGAGCCGAGGGGCAGAGCCAGAGTGGGTCCTGCCCCCCCCCCGGAGGGCCCCTTGACAAGGAGGGGCCCCCCCCCTCTCTCTCTCTCTCTCTCTCTCTGGGGGGGGGGCTGCCGAGGGCCCGCCAGTGACTCCCTCCCCCCCCGGGGGGGGCGCCCTGCCAGCTGCGCAGCGTGTTTACCCGCTCCGGGGTTGTTTATGCCTTTGCTGCCCGGGGTATTTTTAGCTCGCCTGGTGCCTCCCCTCCCCTCCCCTCCCCCCCCCCGCCCTGCCTCCATATAGCGGGATAGGGGAGCAGCCCATCCCCAGTGCCGAGGAGAGCCCACCACCCTCTCTGCCCCCTTTGGCCCGGCTGGGGGCTGAATCCGGGCCCCGCCTGCTCCTCCTGGTGCCGAGCCTCTCTGTCGCTGCCGGGATCGGGCCCTCCCTCTGCCCGGAGCCGGCCGTCTCCTGGGTGACTCAGGGCTCTGGCAAGGCGAGCAGCAAAGGGCTGGTTTCCCTGCTGGACATCAACACTGGCGGATCCCCCAAGCAGATCTCTCTGGGGCAGCGGTAAAGGCAGGGGGTGGGGGGAGGCAGGGAGCCCGGAGGGGGGGGGCGGCTGTCACTTTCTTGCCAGTAACTGGGGGTGCGGGTGAGGTGGAGCTCTCTTGGCTGGGGGGGGGGGCAGAGGGGGGACAGGAGCCAGAACTCAGCATGCTTCCATCTGGTGCCCCCGAGATGCTTTGGGTGGCAACTCTGACCCAGCCGGTACAATCTGGTGGCCGCACGGCGCCAGGTCTGTGGCAGCTTGGAGCAGGCAGGGCTGGGCCTGGGGCCCAAGAGTCTGTCCTGGTCCAGGGGAGCTTCCTGAGGAGTGGGAGGGGTACCCCTGGAGGAGGGGGCAAGCAGAGTCTCTGGGGGGGGGGTTGCGTGGGACACACACACACTTGGGTTTATCTCTGCTTGAGCTTCTTGCTCTGTCCTAACCATGAAGCGGAGCTCTCTCTTCTCCCTCCTTTGTCCAGTGGCGGCGGGGGGGGGGGGGCAGCCGCCCTCCTGGAGCTTCGCCTGGAGCAGCCCAGGTGTCCCGGCTGGGGCTGGTGGGAGTTGTAGCGCAAAGCAGCTGGAAGGCGCCAGGTTGTCAGAGGGTGGCCTTGGGATGGCTGGGAAGTGACTCAGCGAGTGGCAGGAAATGGAGCAAGGCAGATGGACAGGATCCAGGGCATTCCTGGCCTCTGCAGGTGACCGGGTGTGTAGCGTGTGAGAGGGAATGGGTCTTCCTCAGGGAGGGCTGGATCCAGGCCCTGGCAAGCGGAGCGCACTCAGCAGTGCTTGTTTGGAAATGCCATAAAAGGAGAGAGCCAGGTTTTGCCCAGGCAAGCCTCTGCATGAGAAGGGAAGGTAGATATTGGCCTGGAGTTGTGAAGAAGGACCCCATCCCAGCGCTCAGGCAGACCCAGGGAAATTCCGTGCCTCCTTTCTCCTGTCATTTGCAAAAAGGAAACAAGGGAATGCCAGCGGAGCCCAAGAGATCAAGTTACTCTCCCAACGCCCACCCCATCTCACCTGAAAAGTCAGAACCTGTTTCTCGAACCCTCAGCAGACATGGTTTAGTGCCCTTGTTTTCTTTGTTAATGTTCAAGCCCCGCGTGAGAATAGGAGAGATGCTTCTCTCCTTAGCAGGCTGCCCAAGAGACCGCCTCTCCGCCCAGCTTTCTCGTCCCTTTTCTCCCTGTCCCTTGCCAGACACCAAGCCTGGCCGAACAAGGACAGCGATTCACACAGCCCAGGCCCCAACCTGCCTCCTTCCCTCCTGGGCCTTGAGATCAGCAGAGGGGGCCTGGTTGGTTGTTCCTCCGCCCTCAGAGGGTCGGGGTAGCAGGTGCCCCAGGAAAGGATCTTCTCTATGGCAGCCCCTCAGCTGCAGGACTCCTCCCCACTCTACAGCTTCTGGAGGATGCTGAGACCCACCTCTTTCACCCTGACCTTTGACACTTGAGGTGTATAGATTTAGGACCCACCGTATCTGATGGCAAGTTGTTTAACTGTTTTCAGTATAGTCTTTTAGCGTTGCAACTCTGGGACCTTGGGCTGAAGGACGGGAAGTAAATAAACCCTTCTCTCTCTTTCCTGGCCAGCCTGTCAGCTGGCAAAACCCTCCTTCCCCTGGACTCTTCCTTCTGGAGCCCAGGCCAGACGGGTGCCTCTTTCCTGGGGAGACCTCTCTTCTTACCGTTGGATCTGCTCCTTTCTCCCTCTTAGCTGTTTCACCCCCGGTTCTCAGGTTCCCCCCTTTTTCTTATCATCCAGAGCCACAGTAGGAGCTGTTAGGCAGAGGAAAGCGGAGCATTCTCCTTCCTTGGGTGGCCTCTTGGCATGGCTGCTTTGGTGGAGATTCCTGCATTGTAGGGGGTTGGGCTAGATGACCCTGGGGCCCCTTCCACCTCTACTGCTCTATGATTCTTTGAATTTTTGGATCTGCATTTTGATTTATGTGCAAATTGTTTCAATTTGGTTGGTGTGTTTTACTCATTTATAACTTTTGTAATATTTGTGATTATGTAAATCTTGGCATGTTGCTTTAACTATGGAAAAGTGGCATACATACAAACAAAATGAGGGAGAGGAGGAGAAAGGGGCCCAAAGTCTCCCACCTGCTTTCTACTGATAGTAACCTAAAAACTTCCTTGTTCCTCTTCCCAAAATCAACCAACTGGTCAGCACCCAGTTTCCCCTCCTGGGACCCCCTGCACCCTTCAGCCAAGTCTCCCCACTCTCCCTGACCACAGCCCCAATGCTGGCAAGTGCGGAGTGGTCCCTGGCGACCCCCGGCTGGAATGGGGGGCTGCCCCTCCCCAAGTGTCCTGGAGATGGCCTGCGCTTGTGACTCAGGAAGCCGGTTGCTGCCTCTCAGCCTAACCTACTGGATGTAATGGGGAGACAGAGAACTCTGCACGTGACCTGGAGCTCCTTGGGGGGGGGGCAAAGTGGGATAGAAATGCAACAGTAGTGATAATCTGCCCCTTTCTCCCTGTGTCCCAATCAGGGTCTGACGGGAGCCGGGCAGCTCAGCGAACCCCATGGAGGTCAGTGGGAGCCACTATGGCGATTATCATCGCCTCCCCGACTACGAAGAGGAAGACTCTCCCCCTGAGGATGAGAAGGAGCTGCTGGTGCACGTCACAGAGGGGTTGAAAGGTACGTCTCCCTAGGCCTGGGAGGGCAGCTGGGGGGGGGGTCCTTTCAGCCAAGCCCCCCTTCTCACTCTTTCCTCCTTTGCAGATTCCTGGCATCACATCAAGAACTTGGACCACTTCTTCACCAAAATATCCTTCCTGGTTCTTGGGCATCTTTTGCTCAGGAAGGCCGCTCTGCAGAGCCGCTGGGCCAGAGTTGGCATGAATATGCTACAAGGACTTCCCAGCAGCTAGGGAGCACCTCTGAGCACGAGCAAAGCGCATTTCCCTCCCCGTGTGGGGCTCAGCGGCCCCAGAAGGTATCTGGAATCCCAGAGGAAGGGGGAAGGGGATGCTATGTGCTGGGGCCCCCCTCTTTTCTAGGTTGCTGCGGGGGGGAGGTCTCCAAGGCAAGGCGTAGCAGAGTGGTTTTCCTTAACAGATCCTGCACATCTACCATTTCCACCAAAAGAACGGCTTTGCCTGCATGATGCTCTCGGACGTCTTTGAGCTGGTGTGAGTACCCAAAACTCCCCCCTCCTTCTGACCCCCTTCATTGCTGGGCCCTGGGGGGGGAGGAGGAGGAGGGAGCTGGTGGGCATTTGGGGCAGGGCTGCTCCTGAGAGGGGAGCAGCTGCCCACCCTCCTCTCTCCGCTCTGGGAGCTGTCTTCATAGAGTGGGGAGGGGTCCCCCAGGGTCATCTGGTCCCGCCCCCTGCAATGCAGGACTTGTGGCTTAAGATGATCCAAGCTCTGCTTAAAAACCTCCCGGGAAGGAGAGCCCACCAGGAAAGAAGCCTGCTTGTCTTCCACACAGCGGCCTTCAGCTATTTGGAGGGAGCCCCTCGTATCCCCTCTCGGCCTTCTGGTCTCCAGGCTGCATGGAGGTGGGGAGGCCCAGGGGTCTCCTCCGGATCTTCCTTCCCTGTTGGGCAGGGCTGGGGGTGAGAGGGAGCCCCCACGGCGGCTGCAAAGGGTCCCACCAGGGAACACATTGCATGGCAGGCAGGTTGGGCCAGATGCGCCCTGGGAGTCCTGCAGGCTGAGGGTGGGCCTGGGCAGAGGGGGCTCTCCTGACCCCACTTGCTTGGCTCCTCTCCCCCCAGGCAGTTCCTGTTTGTGGTCACCTTCACCACCTTCCTGCTCTGCTGCGTGGAGTACGACGTGCTCTTTGCCAACCGGCCTGTCAATCACACTCATCCTGGAGGGGGCACCCTCCCCGAGAGGAACAAGGTGACGCTGCCTGATGCCATCCTGCCAACGCCCCAGTGTGCCCAGAGGTGAGTGGGGGGGGGGAGAGAAGAGGCCCTCCTGCAGGGAAGGGGTCGGCCCTCGGGAGCCCCAAACCTCCTTTGCAGCCGGGGCGGGGGGGGAGGTCCAGTTAGATAGATGCTGTGGAACTCCCTGCCTCTTGACTCCAGGCAAACGCCTTCTCAGTGTTCCTTTTGGCACCTGCTGAAAACGTTCCTGTTTAGACAAGGTGGTGTGAGTTTTAATGATTTAACTCTTGTATGTTGTGTGCTTTTCTGGGTTTTATTATTTTATCTTTTTGTGAACTGCTTTGAGGGTTTTTTTGTTTTTATGATATATAGCTAGATACACAGCTGTCCCTGCATTGTAGGGGGTTGGACTAGATGGCCCTTGGGGGTCCCTTCCAACTTCATGGTTCTGTATGTACGTATGCACACGTACACACATACAACCCTTAGCAAAGGGTCGGTGTTAATCCAGGTTGATGAATCTGGAGCGACCTGGTGCAACCCAGCCCAGGTCCCTCCCCAACAGCCTTAAGCCTTTCCCCAGCCTGGACCTCAGAGGATGCTGCTGCTGCCCGGGCCTGCAGGGGAGAGTGTTGGACTCGCACCCGGGTCCTGCTTGGGGTCCCCCTCCCGTTGCCCTCGGCTGACCCTCCCCTGGCCAGGCTGATTGGGCCCTGGTGTCCCCCCTCTCCCCTCCCTCAGGATCCGTTCCAGCGGCTGGATCATCTTCCTGCTGGTGATGGCTGCCACCTTCTGGGTCTACCGCCTGGTGAAAGTCCTCTGCAGCCTCTTGGGCTACTGGGAGATCCGCACCTTCTACACCAAGGCCCTCAAGATCCCCTCGGTCAGTGAGTGAGCGAGCGAGCGAGAAGAAAAACAAGAACTTCATTATTGATAGGCCACCCTCAGCCAACAAGCAGCCTCTAACATTAAATACCTCCCAGCACAGAGGGGGCGATGGGTGCAGCAAGAACCCCCCCCCCCCTTGTTCCTTGGGAGGCTGCCGGTGGGTCTGCTGAGTCTCCCTCTCCTTCATCCCCCCATTACCTCCCCTCTGATGCCTCCTTTGGCTGCTCCCAGAGGCTGCTGACATCCCACCCCCCCAGATTGCTCCTGCATGTCTGGGCCCCACGGCTTAAGTAGAATTTCATTGCAACAAGGGCCGCCTGCATTTCTGCCAACAGGAAAAGGGGACAGTCTCTTCCAAATAACACCCGAATCCTTAAGGTCTGCCCTCCTGCCTGACTGAACAGGGCCGTTCCTGTGCTTGAGCATCTGTGTGTGTTTCCTTGCTGCCGTGGGGGCAATGTTGTCGGTGGAAGAAGGAGTCGGAGGCAGGACTTGAGGGGTGAAGGAGTGTTTCCCCCTCTCTCCCCCTTTGGGAGATCCTGCTGGTCAGAGACCCAGTGAGCAGGTTGGGGTTTGCCTCCCCCAGGGACAGCAGCCTGACTTTGGGGAGGGTCCTCAGGAGCTGCCTCCTTGGCAAAACTTTGGCTCCCATTTTCTGGATTTCACTCTGTAGGCTGATCTTCGGGCGGGGGGCGGGGGTGGATGTCATTTTTGGCTCTTCCTTAAGGGAGGGAGGCTGGACTAAGTGGCCTCAATGGCCTTAAGCAGAGATCCTTTGTGAATCAGATATGAAGCGGGGGGCCTGATCCTGCAGCGGCTGCCTGTTTAATTCTGAGCTGAGCAGGAGCGATGACTTCCTAAGCCCCACTTTAGCAAGCCGGAGTGCCTGTAGGGAGCTCTATTCATCCATCCATTCATGTCTGTTTATCAAAATATTTGTGTCCTGCTGGGTCCTGAAAAGAATATCTGAAAGCAGTTTACAGCGATAAAAACCCAGAACCATCCGGGGGGGGGGGGGTGTTCTTAATTGCCTGCCTAGGCCTGGCAGGTGTTTAAAAGTGGGCCCAGAAGGAGGCTGCTGAGTCTCCAGGGACAGAGAGCCTGGGGGCTGGGGCTCCTCTCCTCCCCCCCCCCCCCGCCCAGCGTGTCCCTCACCCTCCTCTCTTGCGCCCCCCGCAGGACGAGCTGTGCAACTGCAGCTGGCAGGAGGTGCAGGCGCGGCTGATCTCTCTGCAGCGGGAGCAGCCGATGTGCGTCCACAGGCGGGAGCTGAGCGAGCTGGACATCCACCACCGCGTCCTGCGCTTCAAGAACTACCTGGTGGCCATGGTGAACAAGGCGCTGCTGCCCGTGCACTTCCGCCTGCCCCTGCTGGGCGAGGCCGTCTTCCTGACGCAGGGCCTCAAGTACAACCTGGAGCTGCTCTTCTTCTGGGGGCCGGGCTCCCTCTTCCAGGGCAAGTGGAGCCTGCAGCCCCAGTACAAGCGGGCGGGGGCCCGGCTGGAGCTGGCGCGGCGCCTGGGGCGAGGCATGGTGCTGCTGGGCCTGGCCAACCTGCTGCTCTGCCCCTTCATCCTGGTGTGGCAGGTGCTGTACGCCTTCTTCAGCTACACGGAGGGGCTCAAGAGGGAGCCGGGCAGCCTGGGCGCCCGCCGCTGGTCCCTCTTTGGCCGCCTCTACCTGCGCCACTTCAACGAGCTGGACCACGAGCTGCAGGCGCGCCTCAGCCGCGGCTACAAGCCCGCCTCCAAGTACATGAACTCCTTTGCCAGCCCCCTGCTGGCCCTGCTGGCCAGGAACGTCTGCTTCTTCGCCGGCTCCCTCCTGGCCGTCCTCATCGCCCTCACCGTCTACGACGAGGACGTCCTCACCGTGCAGCACATCCTCACCGCCATCACCCTCCTGGGGGTCATCGTCACCGTCGCCAGGTGGGTCAGGAGGGCGGGCGCATGTGGCCCTCCAGAGAGCCAGGGCCCAAAGACCCACCTGATGCGGCCCTCCACCTCCTGCTGCCAAAGCCCATCTCCCGTTCCCCTGGTCCCTGTGGCCTTTGGCCAGGCTGGCAGTTTTAGCCCCTCGAGGTCTCAGGTGTGGGCTGGGCTTCAAAGGGAAACCCCAGCGAGTCTTCAGCTGTCATTTCTGCCCTCAGATTAAAACCCAGCCCCGTAATAGGCCTGCTGCCCCTGGGGCGTCCTAGCCATGGCCGGCTCCAGGGAGGCTCTCCAGCGTGCAATTGCTGGGCTGGAGGTCTCCAGCAGACAGGCCTCTCTCCGGCTTGGCCTCCTCTGCCCTGCGGAATGGGGGCACCTGGCACTGATCCCTTGCCTGATCCCAGGTTCTTCTCACATTGAGCACATGGGGGGGTATTTCAGGGGTTCTACTTGGCTAACTTTTATTCAGAATAGACTCATTGAAATGGATGGACCATAGTCACATCTGTTCATTTCAGTGGGTCTGTTTAGGTGAGCGCAACCCCATATTTTCAGTGGGTAGCAGAATTTTGTGGAATGGTCGAGTCAGAAGGGACCCCTAAGGGTCATCCGGCTCAACCTCCTGGCAGATTGCCTTCAAACCTCCACCTTCCGCCACACATCCACCCAGACAGCAAATCCTGGTGGCAAAGCGCTGAATGAAGTCATGGAGGGGTGCGGGGAGGCTCCTTTCGCCAGGTGTGGCCCCCCCCCACCTTGATGTCCCCAGTTCATGGGGGAGGGTGTTTGGGCCGGTCTTCCTGGGTGCTGACGAGACCCCCCCCCCCCGCAGGTCCTTCATCCCGGACGAGCACCTGGTGTGGTGCCCAGAGCAGCTGCTGCAATGCGTCCTGGCGCACATCCACTACATGCCTGACCACTGGCAGGGCAATGCCCACAAGGCGGAGACGCGGGAGGAGCTGGCCCAGCTCTTCCAGTACAAGGCGGTGAGTGGGCGGGGGGGGGGGGGAGGAGGTCTTTAGAGGATTTCTAGCCTGCTGCTCACCCAGAAAGGCGCTCAGAGCAGCTGACATGCAGTCAATCAGTAGCTGCTCTTAATATTTCTTCATGTCATGTCTTTTTCATAGTTCGGGACTCAAGGCGACTTACACAGATAGCGAAAGCGAAAGACATTAGCTAAAGGCAAAAACGTTAGCTAGAAGCATAAATCTAAAGGCAATTTTAAAAATGTAATTAATCATTAATATAATTAAAACTAAGATTTAAAAGGTGTGCTAAGAGCACAGGCCTCAGCAATAGAGACATGCCAGCGCCAGTCCTTTCTCAAAGTCCCTTTGGAACCAGGAGCTCTTGGCTGTCGGAGGACGGCCAGCGAGGAGGGAGCCTGTCTGGCGTCCCCAGGCAGGGAGTTCCAGAGTTGCCTGGGAGCAGCCCCCACCGAGAAGGCCCCTCTGGGTGCCCAGAAAGGCTGGGAGGCAGTGCTGCCCGCAGGCTTAGAGTGCAAAGAAGGCATTGCACAATTAGGAAGAGGGGCTGGTTCGGATCCTTCAGCCCCCTAGCGGAGCCCCTCTGCTCCCTCTCATCCCGCATGCCAGGGTGGGTTTTGGGGAGGGGAGACCTCTGGCACTGACACCCCCCCCCCGTGCCCCCAGGTCTTCATCCTGGAGGAGCTGCTGAGCCCCATTGTGACCCCCTTCCTGCTCATCTTTGCCCTTCGCGCCAAAGCCCTGGACATCATTGACTTCTTCCGCAACTTCTCGGTGGAGGTGGTGGGGGTCGGGGACATCTGCTCCTTCGCCCAGCTGGACATCCGCAACCATGGCAACCCACAGGTATGGGGGGGGGGGGAGCTGGAGGTGGCAATCTTTACGGGGGGGGGAGAGATTTTAAGTGCTAAGGCCTCTTTGCCAGCAGCCGTGTGACCCTGTGCCTTCCCTGCATCCAGTCAGTGTGGCCAATTGGGGGACAGGCATTTCAGTTTCTTGTTTCCGGGCGCAATTATTCTGAAGTGCTGCAGGGGGTTGGATGGAGCCCCCCCCCCATGAGAGGCAGGGTGGCATAGTGGTTAGAGCACCAAGCTAGCACCTGACAGAGCCCAGGGTTCCAATCCCCACTTGGCCATGGAGCTCGCTGAGTGACCTTGGGCCAGTCCCTGCCTCTCAGCCTCACCTCCTTCGCAGGGTTGTTTAAGTGGGAGGGGACCATGTGTGCCCCCTCGGGCTCCTTGGAGAAAAAGGGGGGAGGTCAATGCAATAAATAACACGATACCCACTGACAATCCTAGTCTCACACAGCAGCCCCATTTTACAGGCAGGGAGACTGAGGCTGGGAGTGTGACAATGCCGAGCAGAGGACTCCCGGGCTTATTTCCTGCAGCCAAGCCCCCAGTTCTGCTGGACTCTTGGGCCTATTCTTCTTCTCCTTACTGACATGGGGGGTACATGGCTCAGTGGTTAGAGCAGATGCGCACGAGCCCCCTCCCATCCTGCCGTTTCCAGCAACTGGGATCCAGAAATATTTGCTGCCTCCAGCCGTGGAGGGCAGAGCCTGGCCAAAGTGGCTGGGAGCCTTTGGTCCACACAGGTTGGTGGCCCCCCTGCCTCCTGCGGGAGAAAGTCCTTCCTTTTCTTGCTCCTGAATCCCCAGCCGCCCCCTTCCCTGCGTGTCCCCCCCCCCCGAGTCTTCCCTGTGCCCACGGCCTCCCTGACTTGCTTTCTCCCCCCCCCCAGTGGCTGTCCCAGGGCCGGACAGAGGCCTCCACCTACCAGCAGGCAGAGAACGGCAAGACGGAGCTCTCCCTGGTCCACTTTGCCATCACCAACCCGCGCTGGCAGCCTCCCCCCGAGAGCTCCCTCTTCATCGGGCACCTCAAGGAGAAGGTGCAGCAGGATGCGGCCCACGCGCCCCCTGCCCAACGCCTCCTGGCCGAGGCCCCCCTGGGCGCCTCTTTCCTGTCGGACGAGGGACCCTGCACCGTGGTGAGTCCTGGGGACGGGGCAGGGAGCCATCTCTGGGGTCCTGAGCCCCCTTTCTCCTCCTGGCGCTCCCTCTAACTGCCTCTCCCTCCCTGCAGCCGGAGGCCCTCCTGGCCAGTGTCCTGGCCCACCCTGTCCTGGCAGCGGGAAGTGGGGGTCTGGCGTCCCAGGCAGAGAGGCGGCGCTTTGTGCAGCCGGGCAGCACAGCCGGTGCGGCCGCCAGCATCCTGGCCTCCCTCTCCTGCTCGCAGCTGCCCCGGCGGGGTGAGAACGCTGTCTACCAGAGCGACAGCACCCTCCCCGGAGACAGGTAGGTAGCGGGGAGACCTGGCTGGTCTGGGGCCCGGGCGCAAGGATGGCGGCGCTGGGTCAGGCCCAGGACCGCTTGGCCCCGGTGCTCTGACTCCCAGGTAGGGAAGGAGGGAGCCGGTGGGGGGCTGGAAAGAGACCCTGGGGGGCTCCATTGGGCCCCTGCTGTTCCCCACGCCATTCTCTGTCCCCCTGCCTCTTGATTTCATCCTTGGGCGGCCCACTGCGTTTCCCATTTCTCTTTTCCTTTTCTCCCCCCTCTTTTCTGCTTTCTCTCCCAAGTGGTTCCTTCTGCCGTCAGCAAAGGAGCCGCCTGGTCCTGGTGGGGAGGGCCCTGTGGCCTGGGCTGCAGAGGGGCTGGTGGAGGAGGGTGGGGGGCTGCCCCCTGCCCAATCCCAGCTTCTTGCAGCCAGTGTGCCAATGGCTCCCTGCCTTTCTGTGCCCACCAGTGTTGCCCCACCTGAGACGCGCCCAGGGCCCCTCAGCCGCTCAGTGCTGCTCTCTGAGTTTGCCTCGGCCGAGATGAGCCTGCACGCCATTTACATGCATGAGGTGAGTGTTTCTTTTTGGGGGGGGAGCAGCATTGTCTTCCTACAGCGCAGGGGTTGGACTAGATGGCCTCTGGAGATCCCTTCCAGCTCTGTGGGGCGGGGCCAGAGCATTCTTGGGTCTCACCTGTGTGGGATCCCTGGTGGAGGGGGCTTGGTCCTGGGTGAGCTCCCCCAGGGATCCAGTACGCCCACCCTCTCAGGCTGTGGCGCCCTCCTGGCTTCCCTCTCTCCTCCAGCTTCACCAGCAGCAGCAGCAGCACCAGACGTCGCCGCGCTCGCCCTCACAGCCCTTGGCACAAGCAGGTGAGCCTCCCCTCTTGGGCACTGGAAGCGCAAGACTGCCGGGGCTTCCTTCCCTTCCGGGGGTGTCTGACCTGGGGGCGCTTCCCCCAAGATTCCTCCCTCCGATGCTCCTGGCTGGAGAGCCAGGCAATGCCTCTGGGGGGGCCCTTAGCGGGGGCTGGACAGAACATGTTGCCCAGCATGAAGGAGGCTTGGTCTGCTCCAGGGCGAGAGCCATTTCCTTGTCAAAGTAGCCATGGCCGAGTTGAGAGTCCCTGGGGGCTGGGTCCCAATGGCCCTCCCCACCTGAAGGGCCGTCTGGCCTCTGCTTGCCTTTCCCTGCCCCAGGCGGGGGTTAGGGGGGTCGCTTGCCTGCCAGTGGCCCTCCCTGTGTGGCCAAGGTGCAAAACTGTCTCTGGGGCTCCTGGAGTGTAATATTCACCTGCCCCCGGGGGGAGTGAGGAAGAGGCAGAAAGACGTTGCTTTTCCTATATTGTAGTCTTACGTTTTGAACCGCCCTGATTTAATACAAATCTCATGTGGGTCCCCCGCTCACTTCCTTCTCTCCCCTGCAGCTTCCCCTAGGTCCTCTTTGCATGTGCGCAGCCAGGATCTAACCCTTGGGGGCTGGAAAGAGGAAGAAGAGGAGGAGGAAGAGTCGTCTCAGGCACAGCAGCAGAGGGAGAAGAGCTAGCAGCCGCCATCGCCCAGCCTCCTCTTGACGTGAGTCTCCTTCCCCTCCTGCTCTCTGACCCACAGCCTCCCTCCGTGGGGCTTCACCCGAGCTCAGCCCCACGCTCCAAGGCCTCCTTGCCTGTCCCTGAATTCCCCCCCCCCCATTCCCTCGGGGTCAGGGTTAGGGGAGGGTGGCAGCACCAGGGCAAGGATTCCTGGGATCAAGGCTGCTTCCTTCCTGGACAGATAGGGCTAGAGATGCGAAGGCCTGGGGCGGGGGGGGGGGGGAACAGTCGCCTTGCTTTTTTCCCCATTTTTTCTGTGTGTCTGCAGAGAGGCTCAGCAGCTCTGGGCAGCTGGCTTTGTTCAGACACCTTTCCCCTGGGGAGTCATGGGCACCAACTTGGGTGGCGTTAAAGGGGAACCGGATAAATCCTGGAGGAACCAGCATAGAATCCTAGAGTGGCAGAGCTGGAAGGGGCCGCGAGGGTCATCTAGCCCAACCCCCTGCAGGGCAGGACTCTTTGGCCCGTGACCCTGAGGTTCAGAGTCTCTTTCATTCTCAGCCAGTGGAGCTATCTCAGCTGAGGAGAGAGGAGGAGCCAGGATGGCTCTGGCTGGCCCCTGTGGCTGCAGGAGCCTGGACGAGATGGGCCTGACCCCATGGCCCATCCCACGGGCCTTGCATGAGGGTTTGGTACCTGGGGTCCAGCCCCCCTAACCTCCCCCCCAGCCTAACCCTGCCTGTTTTGCCCCTCCAGGTGATGGCTGCCGCCGGTGACTTGCTGGAATTCCTCCCCCCCCCACCTCCCGGAGCGTGGCCAGCCAGAAGAGGAGCAGTGCAGGAGTGGGAATGCGCCTGATGCCCGCCCTTGGCTGGCCGTGGACTCTGACAGGAGGAGGGGACCCCCCCCCCCTTCCTAGCTTTGGGTGTGTGCCCTCCGCGGGGGTGAATAAGCTATGGGCCGGATCAGGCCCTGCCCGGTGCTACTCATAGAGCTATAGGGGTCCTGAGGTTGATGAGAGGATGGCTGGAGCCAAATGCCCCCCCCCCACCTTCCTCTGCTGCTATATGACCTGCGCTGTGCCCCCCACCCTTGCAAAGCCGCCCCCGGGGGCAGGGGCCTCCAGCTCAGGACCCTTTGGGGACAAATAAATGTTTACAGATGTGGCTAACGAGAGAGATTCACTTCCTATAGACAACAGAATCCTTTCTCCTCCTCTGGGGCAAGGGGGGGATTTGAAGGAGGGACCGTGAGATTGAGGGGCTGCTCCCTCCCCCTTGAACGCTCCAAGTGGCTGTTCAGGGAAGGCGGCAGGTAGCTGGTTCCAATTGGCTGTGTCAAGCTGTGATGTCAGGTCATGTTCTTGGCTTAAAGGTCAAGGTACCCCTGCCCGTGTCCGACTCTAGGGTTGTGCGCTCATCTCGCTCAAGAGGCCGGGAGCCGGCGCTGTCCGCAGACACTTCCGGGTCATGTGGCCAGCGTGACGAAGCTGCTCTGGCGAGCCAGCACCAGAGCAGCGCACAGAAACGCCGTTTACCTTCCCACTATAAAGCGGTCCCTATTTATCTACTTGCACTTAAGGGTGCTTTCGAACTGCTAGGTGGGCAGGAGCTGGGACCGAAAGACGGGAGCTGCAGGGATTCGAAAACGCCAACCATGCGATCGGCAAGTCCTAGGCGCTGAGGTTTTACCCACAGCGCCCTCCTGGCATAGGGCAAGGGAAATAAGGGCTGAGTCCCCTTTCATAGAACTGTTGAGTTGAAAGGGACCCCTAAGTGTCATCTAGTCCAACCCTGCGATTCCCTTTCCCCTCTGGCCTAAGGCTTCTCTTGCTAAGAAGCTTCTCTATTCTTACAACCTGCGGACGCTGCCAGATGGTGCCTTTATTTTCCACAGTTGGGTACAATTATTTTAGGAAGAAAGAGCCTGGCTTTCAGGCTGTCCTGGGACCAGGAGTTTGGAGACCTTGTCTGCTTCCGCCATCATACATCCCTCGCAGTTCAAAAAATGCTCCTGGCGCTGTTTTAAAAAGTGGCCGGAAGGCATAAGATTGAGGAGCGATAAATGGAAGGACTTGTTCATGCAACGCGGAACTCCCTGGAGGCAGGGAGGCCCTTAGAAAAGGACCAATTCCTGGAGGAGGAGAGGCTGTCGGGGGGGGGGGGTCCTGGCCAGGCTGGCTGGGCTCTGCATCCCCCGTCAGAGGGGAGAGCTGCTCTTCTAAGACCCTCCCCTCTTTGGAGAAAGGAGTGCGCGGACGCCAGAGCAGGGCAGGGCAGGGGGGAAAGGCTTCTAATGGCAAGATCCGGAGCTGCGAGGGTCTCAGAGGGACGGGGTGAGACTGAGCAAGGACTGGCGCTTCTTCTGGGAGATGGACTGGCTGCGGATGAGCGAGGCCACCTCTTGCGTGCGGAAGGTCAGGCCAAAGATGTCCTCGTGGTAGCGGTTCTGGTCCTGGGAGAGAAAGAGGCAGCGTCAGATCCTACACACACAGACGCGCAACCCCCCCCCCAGGGCACTTCATTGGAAGGGACCCCCAATGGTCATTGGTCCAGCCCCCAGCGCTGCAGGGAAGGAAGGCAGCTGCCGACTGTTTCAAGGTGCCCCACAATTTGGTGCTGCTGCTGCATTTGCTGTGACCCAAGGGGGCCACCCCCTGTAAGACCCTGCCCTGGGCAGCTGAGGGCTGCCTGCCTGCGCTCTGCCTCCAGCGCTGGGGTCTGACTGGGGGGCTGCTTCCCTTCCTCACCTGGAGTTCGCTGATCCTGTCCCCGGCCTCCGCCAGCGTCATGCCGCCCTCCTTGGCCAGGATCTGTTGGACGGTCTGCAGGACCCCCGTTGCCATGGTGACGTCCCCACAGACGTACATGTGGCCCCCCCTCTGGCAAAGGACCTCGTGGACGTAGCTGGGCAGCTCCAGGCGCAGCAGGTCCTGAACGTAGGTCTGCGGGAAGAGGGAAAACCAGGCCCGTCCATCGTAATACAGTGCTCCCCTGAGCACAAGCAGAGCGCCACTCCCTCTTTGCTGAGGAATCGTGGCTGCTCCTTGGGGATTGGGATCAGGGCTGCTAAAGCACAGGCATGAATCACCTTCTGTCCCCCCAACCCCCCCCCATGTCTGCCTGGAAAGGCAGGATGGGGGTGTCTGCCATCTGCCCACCCAGAGCCCCCCCCCATTTTATTATTTCCACTGGGCGGGGGGTGGGGCAGCGCTGGAACTGCACTGGCCTCCTTGGCCAGCCTGGTTTTACAGAGGCTGCCCTTTGCCTTCCTGACACACAACAGCCTGAGAATGATAGAACTGTAGAGTTGGAGGGATCCCAAGGGATCATCTAGTGGTCCAAACACCTGCTAGGCAGGGATCACAGCTCAAGAATCCCCAACAGGTGGCCCTCCAACCTCTGCTTAAAAACCTCCAAGGAAGGAGAGGCCCCCATCTCCTGAGAGAAACCATTCCTTTGTCAAAGAGCTCTGACTGCCAGAAAGGAATCTCCTTTCTCACAGTTAAAGCAGATCAGAAAGGGGTCCCCGTTGGCCGCCAGCCTTGTTTTGTGGAGGCTGCCTTGGGCCTCCTGGCCCAGAACAGACTGGAGGGCGGAGGAGGAGTTGAACTGTGGAACTCCCTCCCACAGGAGAGAAGTTATGAAATTATGCAGAGCCTGGAGAAAGCAGAAAGGGGATTTTTTCTCCATCTCTTAAAACGCTAAGACTAGTAGACTTCCAGTGAAGCTGAAGGTTGGAAGATTCAGGGCAGGTAAAAGGCAGCCATCCTTTCCTCCTGCAGGACACAGGGATGCCTCTGAAAGAGGAGAGGCAGCCATGTTTCTGAATGCCGGTTGCTGGAAGGCCCAGGACAGAGGTTTGGAGACTCCAGTTCCCATCATCCCTGACCACTGGTCCTGCTAGCTAGGGATCATGGGAGTTGTAGGCCAGAAACATCTGGAGGGCAGAGGTTGAGGAGGCCTCTCCCAGGAGGGACAGGGCTGCTCTCCTCAGGCATCCTCTTGTAGTGTGAGAAGAGGCTGATGGGCTACTGGCTAGAGACAGGGGGCTCTCCCCCACCCCCAATTCCCATATTATTACCTTGGGGTAATCTGGGTCGCGGGAGAAGCAGGTGAGGACGCGGCTGAGGACCCCTTTCTGCTGCGCCTCCTGCACCTCTTCCTTGTAGATGTGGTCGTAGCGGGAGCTGCGGCAGCCAAAGACCAGCGTCATCTCGCCTGGGGGGAGCCCTGTGTGGGGCAGGAGGGGGTCAGGGCTGGGAGCGGCAGAGGCCGCCCGCCCCCAGCCCAAGCCTCCCCAGCCCGCCTGACCCACCTTCGGCCTCCAGGCTGTGCAGCCGCTGCTGCCAGAAGCTCCGGAAGGGGGCGATGCCGGTGCCAGGCCCCACCAGGATGCAGGGGGCTGCGGGGTCCGGGGGCAGCTGGAAGTTGGGGGCGCTGTGTGGGGCACAGACACCAAGAGTCACTTGCCTGGCGGGTGACAGGAGGGGAGCCCGGAAGCTGAACACTGGAAGATTCAGCCCAGGCAAAAAGGAAGGGCTTTTTCATGCAACACAGACTGCGGAACTCCCTGCCACAGGAGGCAGCAACGACCACCAACCTGGGTGGCTTTAATAATAATAATAATAATAATAATAATAATAATAATTTATTATTTGTACCCCGCCCATCTGGCTGGATTTCCCCAGCCACTCTGGGTGGCTTCCAAGCTAACATTAAAATACAATAACCTATTAAACATTAAACGCTTCCCTAAACAGGGCTGCTTTCAGATACAGTGGTGCCTCGCAAGACGAAAAGAATCCGTTCCGGGAGTCTCTTCGTCTTGTGGTTTTTTCGTCTTGCGAAGCAAGCCCATTAGCGGATTAGCGCTATTAGCGGCTTAGCGGATCAGCTGTTAAGCGGCTTAGCGGATCAGCTGATAAGCGGCTTAGCGCTTAGAAAGGGGGGGGGAGGGAAAAAACCCCGCAGGAACTCGCAAGACATTTTCGTCTTGTGAAGCAAGCCCATAGGAAATTCGTTTTGCGATGCGCCTCCAAAACGGAAAACCCTTTCGTCTAGCGGGTTTTCCGTCTTGCGAGGCATTCGTCTTGCGGGGCACCACTGTATCTCCTAAAAGTTTGGTGGTTATTTTTCTCCTTGACATCTGGTGGGAGGGCATTCCACAGGGCGGGTGCCACAACCGAGAAGGCCCTCTGCCTGGTTCCCGGTAACTTGGCTTCTTGCAGCGAGGGAACCGCCAGAAGGCCCTCAGCGCTGGCCCTCAGTGTCCAGGCAGAATGATGGGGATGGAGACGCTCCTTCAGGAATACTGGGCTGAGGCCGTTTAGGGCTTGAAAGGTCAGCATCAACACTTTGAATTGTGCTCGGAAACATACTGAGAGCCAATGTAGGTCTTTCAAGACCGGTGTTATGTGGTCTTGGCGGCTGCTCCCAGTCACCAGTCTAGCTGCCGCATTCTGGATTAGTTGTAGTTTCCAGGTCACCTTTAAAGGTAGCCCCACGTAGAGCGCATTGCAGTAGTCCAAGTGGGAGATAACCAGAGCATGCACCACTCTGGTGAGACAGTCTACGGGCAGTTAGAGGACTGGAAAAATACCTGGAGGAGGAGGAGGAGAAAGGCTGGGGGAGGGAGTTCCACAGTCCGACTCTGTGTTGTGGGTGTAACATGTGAAGAAGTGCTTTCTTCCAACATCAGCTTTGTGGGACGTCCACAAGAGCAGGAGAGACATTATTTTCTGGCGTCTCAACCGCGTGTGCCTCTTTCTCTGGGAAAGCAGGTGGGCAGTTTGGCTCCCTTCCTCTGGGAAGCCTCGCCAAGGCCAGAGGGAATGTTTGGACAGAGCTGCTCCTTCAAAGTCCCAGCTCGCTTCCGGGTTGGCGCCATCGCCGAATGGCGGACTCCCTCCGAGCTCCGGAGGGAGCCTGCTCGGTAGGGGCTGGGTCCTGCCGCGCCGGCGACGCGGGGACCCTTAAAAACCATGGGCGCTAAAACCCATGGACATGGTGACTCGGCTGGCACCTTTTGAGCCCCCCCCGACCCGCGAAGGAGCCTTTTTAAAGGCTGCGGAACGGGTGACGGGGGGGGGTGCTTTGAGTCCTCCGCTTCCCCTGCCGAGCGAAGCCGCATGCCATTCGACGGAGAGCGCTGACTTCTTCCATTGGAAATTTGGACTTAAAAGCATAACCCGTGAGTAATCGGAACTTGGATTAAAAAAAGGCGAGAAATTTTTTAAAGAATTCGGAATGAGCGGGGGCAGAGACTGGCCAGTTATAATTGGAAATTCTTAATAAATATTATTTAAAAAAAAAACAAAGTCCCAGCTCAACGCCCCCCCCCCCAAGACCCCTTACCCTCGGACGAAAACCGGCACCATCTCGCCAGGCGCCAGCTTTGAAAGCCACGTGGAACAGACGCCAAAGTGAAGGGGCCCCTTGCCGTCTGTGGAGCAAAGCGGGGAGCAAAATGAGAGGCGGCCTGGGAGGTTCTCCACCCCACCCCACCCCCAAATGAGACTGCCTTCCCCCTCCCCAGGTGGCCAAGGTCACCCCTGCGACCGACTGTCCCCTTAGAATCACAAGATTGCAGAGTTGGAAGGGACCCCAAGGGCCATCTAGCCCACCCCCCCCAAAAAAGCTCACTCTGGCTGTGGTAGTTGAGCACGGCCACGGTGAGGTGCATCTCCCCCGGGTGGGCGCTGGGCGCTGAGCTGAGGGAGTAGTAGCGCGGCTTGAGCAGGGGCAGCTGGGTGAGGAGCAGCGAGGGCGGCAGCGGCACCGAGGGGAACTCCTCCAGCACCTCCTCCAGGGTGGGGCAGCGGAACCACTTCCACTCCTCGTACAGGAGGGAGTCCTGCGGGGGCAAGAGAACAGGTGGAAAGGAGGAGCCCCACCCCAAGCCCAAGGAGGGCAGGGAGAGGCAGTGGCGCTTAGCGGTTAGAGTGTCAGGCCTGGGAGAGACCAGGATCAAAGCTCAACCCCCACCCCGCTCAGCCGTGAAGCTCCCTGGGTGATCTTAGGCCAGTCTCTGCCTCCCTCTCAGGGTTGCGGTGGGGATGAAGTGAGGATGGGGAGAACAGCACCGTCTGCCCCCTTGAGCTCCTTGTAGGAATAGGTGGAGTGGAAATGAAATACCGTATTTGTCGCTCTATAAGACGCACTTTTCCCCTCCTAAAAAGTAAGGGGAAATGTGTGTACGTCTTATAGAGCGAATGCAGGCGGGAGGCTCTGCTCAGCGCTCCCTTTAAAGAGCCCTGTGGAGCGTGTGTGCGGCTCTTAGGGCCTTTTCTCCCCGGGGGAAAGCCCCCAAGAGCAGCACAAACGCTCTGCATGCTCTTTAAAGGCAGCACAGTTCTTGGGGGAGCCTTCCTCCCACTGCCCGGGAGAGGCTTCGCGCCGCTAAGTCAGAAGCCAAGACAGCAAGAGGCTATCCCAGAAGCCAGATCCCTCTTGCTGTTCTGGCTTCTAGGATTCAGAATATTATTATTTTTTGTTTCCCTCCTCCAAAAACTAGGTGGGTCTTATGGTTTGGTGTGTCTTATAGAGCGAAAAATACAGTAGATTAAGACACCTGCAGGAACAAGAAAGTCTTAGTCATGTGCCTTAGTCATGGGGAGGGTGTCTAATCTCAGGTGGGAGGGAGTTCCGCAGGTTGGTGCATCTGAGACACGGGAGGCGAGCTAAGCAGGGTGGGCTCTGTGTGTGTGTTAGAGATAAAGGGGTCCATAATGCATAACACCCTCTCCCCAGCTTCAAGGTCGTGTGGTGGGAGGGAAGAATACCTATTTGGACCCTCTCCCCCCCAGCCCCTACCTCTCCCAGCCTCTTCAGCTTCTCCCTCTCGGCCGGGTCTTCTGCCAGTGTGGACAGGATCTGGAGCAGTTGGGCGCTGGGGGGCGTCGTGATGTCCAGGAAGAAGGTGAGCGCCTGGCGCAGCGTGCAGGGGGGCAGGCGGGGGCTGGGGACCCACAAGCGCTTTGGGCCTGAGGAGGAGAAGCAGGAGGGGGAGACTCAGCGGCCACAGGAATTTCCAGCTGCCAAGCAGCGCAAAAGGCTTTTAGTCAGGCTTCACCACCACCGAATGGTAGAGTTGGAAGGGACCCCCAAGGGTCATCTAGACCAACCCCCTGCAAGCCAGGAATCACAGAGAAAACATCCAGGACAGGTGGGCATCCAACAGCGGAGAAAGGTGTGTGCCGGGAGGAGGAGGGGGGAGGAAGCAGCATCCAGCCGCAGGGCCCCTCCCCCTCCCATCTCTAGGAGATCAATCCAGTTTGCTCACTGCAGCCACCCCAGCATTTGTCTGCAAAGAGGAGCTGCAGCATTGACCAAGTATCAGTCCTTCCTGGTGAGCCCATACTGGCTCATCTAGACACTTCTAAAAACCATAAGGAGAGCCTGCAGGATCAGGCCAAGGGCCCGACTAGTCCACAGTGGCCAGCCTGGGGTCCCGTGGCCAGCTCTGGGTGCCACAATTTAAGAAGGGCACAGGGGCATTTGCCTCCTAGGACGGGTCAAGGAAAGGGTTAAAATGGGTGTGATGTGATTGGCCAGTGAGAATGCAAGGGGGGAGTAAAAGATAGAGTGGGAGGTTTTGAAAGTCAGTTGAGGTTTGGGTGTTGGAGAAGGAAGAGGGAGGCTTAGGTGTGGGTTGGTAGAGTTGTATTGTGAGAGAGTGAGAGGAATTGTTAGGCTGAGTCAGATAGATAGCTGGAATAATCAGTTTGGAGTTCCAGTTACAGATAGGTAGCCGTGTTGGTCTGCCATAGTCAAAACAAAATAAAAAAATAAAAAAATTCCTTCCAGTAGCACCTTAAAGCGTTTGGAGTTTGGAGGAGGTTAGGAAATAAGTTTGGAGTTTGGAGTTGTTAGAAACTAAGTTTGGAGTTGTTAGGAACTAAGATTAGAAAATTGTCAAGAGAAAAATAAACTGAAACCATACGCTTGTTCCTGCATTTAAAAATAACTTGATTATTTGTTTATGTAAACAACTGTCTGGACTCCGTGTGTCCCCGTGAGAAGCGGGGTGGGGGCAGCAAAGAAAGCAGTCACAGTGGTGGCACAGGGTCAATAGACCGTGAAACGTCCGGGGGCCCTGTGTGATCGCCACAGGCACTGACAAGCTGGAAGGTGGGCAGAGGAGTGGGATGTACTTGCTGCCTGCGTTGAAATGTAAGTAAACCTTTTCATTTATCTGACAATTGTGTGTGCTTCACTCTTAGCAATGGGGACAAAGAGGGGAAAGCTCAGCAGACCACAAATAAACAGGGACAAACAGGTGTATTTGACTAATTCACAGCTTCCAGTAAGCTGCAAAGTGCCTAAGTGTTTTTTCTTTGCCAAAAGGGCTTCACAGCCTGTTTACTCTCGTATTTCTCCCACACATGTGGAACAGGAGGTTTAAATCTTAATTGACAGATTTAATTCTCAATCTTTCTTCTCTCTCTCTCTCTCTCTCTGTGTGTGTGTGTGTGTGTGTGTGTAAACCCAGTGAAAACATATTCAGAAATAAAGCAGAGCAACTGCAGTATAAAAAGTTACAGGACTGGAAAGGCAGCACCCTGGTCTGGGCCCTTCTTTGCCCCACATCGCCCACCCCATGGCTGGGCCTGGCCTGGAGGGCTTCCCCATTCGGCATCGGCCAGGCCCGTCTGGGCACAGGTGGCCACTCACTCTCTCCCGCCTCCAAGGTTTCCACGGTGACGGCCTCGTTGGCAGGGGGCGGATCCTCCACTCGCTGCAGGATGGCATCCACCAGCTCCGCGTTGTTGGCGGGGAAGATGCCCACGTGGTCCCCTGGCTGGTAGGCCAGCTCTGGCTGGTCCCCCGTCTGCAGCTGCACCAGGAGGGTGGAGCGGCTGCAATGGGGGAAAGGAGAAGAGCGGTCAGCACGGGGGGTGGGGGGCGGTGAGCGGCAGGAAGGCAGTGGCCTGTGCACAAGGCAGCCAGGAACCCCCAACCCCAAATGCTGGCGGAAATCAGGCCCCCTTGGCTGGGGGCTGCAAGGAGAAGCGCCCGCCAAATTGGGATGAGTGCCAACAATCCTGGTTTGACTCTCACCTGGATTCTGGGCTCTGCAGGTTCTTGACGGAGAGGATGTGGGACGGAACGACATTGCGCTTGTGGACAAGGGTCAGGCCTGAAGGGGGAGAAACTCAAAGGGTCAAGGTGGAGGCAGGGAGATGTTTCAAGCTTGGCTTTTCCAAATTTGGCAATGGAGCGGGGAGAAAGGTCTCCGTGGGGGACAAGGAAGCAAAATGTCGGAGGCCATGCAAAGAAACCCGAAAGTGGGGCTTCTGAAGATGTGCCTCCCTGCCCCACGTGATGGAACAACTTGCCCCACCTCCTCACGGGGCTTCTGGGCTTGTGGCTCCTGGATAGGTGTTAGCCCCCACCTCTCCTTGGAGGCACTGACTGGGGTGGGGGCACAGGCAGTGCCGCATTTAGGGCGCCAAGCTTTGTCCTCTCACTTAGGCTGCCATATTATCAACGTCCCCTCCCCTAGCATGGGGGGAGAGGGGCAGAGCCCAAAATAAGGGGGCTTCTCTAGGATGTGGAAGAAAAGCCAGGCCTTAGCTTCAAGGCAATTGCGTTGGAGAAGACCCCCCTCCCCAGCTAAGCTCTTCTGATGCCCTCCGCCCGCCAGGGCGTTCTGCTTGCATATGAGGCTTCACAGCTTTGATGGGGATGTGCAAGTCATCACACTCTGGTTAGCAAGATGCCCCCCAAAATTAGCTGTGCTGGGAAAACTACGTTGCTGGTCAAAACCCTTCCACATGCCACACTTCTAATGCCCCCTTTTCTGCCACTTTCCTGCTGAGTTTTTTTTTTTTTTATTACACTAATGGGTGACCTACAAGGTGCAGATAGGTCTCAGGCACAGATCCTTGCAGACCCCAGACCCGGCATTCTGCTTCCCCAAGGGTCAGCGGAGGGGAAGATGCACAATCTCTGGGGTAGGCGAGGGCAGGGCTGGTCCCTGGGCCGAGCACCAGCAGGAGGCCATGATCCACCGCCCGAGACGTACCTGGCAGGAGGTCCAGGGCCGCCGGGTGAAGCACCAGGCGGAAGCGACTGCGCTTCCAGTGAGAAGGGCTGTTGAAGACCTCTGTGCCGACCACCTGGGAGTCCACACAGAAAGTGTCGCAGGCGGCCTGTGGGGAGACGAGGGTCAGGAGGTGGGGAGACGAGGGAGGGCTTGCTCTCTGGGGAGGGCGCAGGATGGTGGGGCTGGGAGGGACCCCCAGGGATGCAGGACACAGCTGCCCACTTGGGAAGGTGGGGCAGAGGAACATGGCTGTGGGGCTGGCAGGGGTGGGGCACCTTCTCCCTCTGCTCAACCTGGAGGGACAGGGGCTTCCACCCCAGACAAGGAGACCCCTGAGCAAGCAAGCAGTGCCATTCCCCAGCTGACCACCAGGTGGCACAAGCACCCCACACTCCAGACCAGCAAAGCTCAGCATCCATTCAACCTGCAACAGCCCCTCCAAGGAGGATCTGAGAAGGGAGGGGCTTGCAAAAAGGGGAGGGGTTTGCAAAAAGGGGAGGGGCTTGCAAAAGGGGAGGGGCTTGCAAAAGGGGAGGGGGCATCTCTAGCAACTCAATATATCCAAAAGGTCAGGGCTTTCCAGCAGTCTCCAAAGAGGCACCCTCCTCCCTCCCTGTCCATCCACACCCACAGCAAAAAGGGATTGTGGCACAGGACATGAGAAGATCCCTGGGGGGGCTGGATCAGGCCCATGGCCCGCCTGGTCCAGCCCCCTCTTCCCTCAGTGTCCAAACAGGTGGGAAACCCACGAGCAGGATTCGAACCCAAGAGCAACTCTGCCCTGCTGTGCTTTCCAGCAACTGCCCTTCAGAAGCCCTTCTGCCCCCGACTGGAGAGGCAGAGCTCAGCCATCTTGGCAAGGAGCCCCCAGAGCCCCCGCCTCCTGGATTTGTCTGTGGGGCAACGTGGAAGGGCAGCTGGCTGGAGACCCAGTCAGGATTTCCACAAAGAATAAAGCTGGCCTCTTAAATGATCACGACAATCTTGCTGCTCTCTGCCTGCACTGACCATCCAAGAAATTTATTTAAATGTGGTCTTGTTTAGACAAACCTTTCCAGATGCTGATTTTAATCTGTTTTAGTGCTTTATATTTTAGTGTGAGAAGTGAAGTGACAGGGAGCCAGGCAGAGGGCCTTCTCGGTAGCGGCACCCGCCCTGTGGAATGCCCTCCTTCCAGACATTAAGGTAATAAACAACTATCTGACTTTTAGAAGACATCTGAAGGCAGCCCTGTTTAGGGAAGTTTTTGATGCTTTATTGTGCTTTTAATATTTTTTTGGGAAGCTGCCCAGAGTGGCTGGGGAAACCCAGGCAGATGGGCAGCGTATAAATAATAATTTTTTTTCAAAGTTTTGCAAAAAAGAATTTGTGGTTTTATCTTTGAGGTTTTCATTTTTTGTTTTTTGGGGGTTTTTTTGGTTTTTTAAACAATTCAAGAGGCATATACATTTCATGATAAATAAATAAAATACTCCTTTGTAGCCTCAAGCAGCTTACTCCAGAGTAGGAAAATCTGCTTCCTGCCTCTCTCTCTCTCTCTCTCACACACACACACACACACACACACACCCCTCTACCTTGCAGATCAATTGTTGCTCTTGACTCCCAAAGCGCTCCCCCCAATACACACAACACCCCCTTGCAGGGCGGCCACCTTGAAGACGTCCATGGCCCAGGTGCGGAAGGACTCCTCCTGGCCGCAGAGCTCGTCCCCCTCGCCCATGGGGAGGATCCGCTCGCCCCCCAGCTCCTCCAGGCGCGTGTCCACGGCGTGGGCAAAGGCACAGAAGTGCAGGTAGGCCCGGGAGCCCAGCCCAAAGACGGCAAACCTGGAAAGGAGGAGGAGGAGACAGGCAGGGTGAGGAGGGCGGGGTGGGGGCCAGGCTCTGCCCCCTCCCTCAGGAGTCCAGAGGCCCTTTGCCAGCTGGGCACCTCCGAGGCCAGCCAGAAGGAGTCTGCAGCTCAGCGGGACTCTGCTAAGCAAGTCCCAGAATCCTAGAAGATCGAGCTGGAAGGGACCCCCAGGGCTCATCTAGTCCACCCCTGCAATGAGGAACCACAGTTCAAGATCAATCTCTGCTTTAAAATCTCCAGTGAAGGACAGCCCTCCGCCTTCCAAGGGAGCCCATCCCACCACCCAGCAGCAGCTTTTACTGCAAGAAAGTTCTTCCGAATGGGCTGAGCTCCCCTGGCAGCCTTTTGGCCCAATCTTGCTCAGTTACAAAACCCACACGGCCTTTTTCTTTCCCATTTTCATTAATCTGGCTCCTCCTCCCACTAATAAACAGCCAATAAACTTGCTCTGTCCCAAGAGCTTAGGGGAAAGAATGGTCCAATAAAACAAAACAACTGTTAAATTTTAATATGGCCTGTATTGAATTAAAGTTTGGTCTGGACCTCCTGAACTGGGCCCATTAAAAGCCGGTCACGACAATATCGATTTCCCTGTGCTCAGCTCAGCACCAGCCCTCCTGCAGCTGTGAAGTCCTTTTGTCGCTCAGTTTCCCAGCATTTCAGCGCAAAATGTTGCCCAAGGAGACGGACGCCCAGGCGCTGCCCTGAGAAGTGGGGCTGGGCTTCAGCTCAGAGGGCAAGGGGAGGAGGGGGCTTCTGGCCAGCCTGGCTAGAGGGTCAGAGGCGTTTGGTATATGTGCATCTCAAGGGCTGAGGAGGGACAAAGTGGACGGGGGGGGGGGGAGAGATGATGGCTTGGCTTCTGCCAAGGAGGAGGAGGAAAATGCAGGTTTTCCAAGCAAGATCCTGGCCCTTGCAATGGCTCCCGCCAACAAGGAGGTTCTGCTGCCCAGCTGGGCATTTGTGCCATTGCGGGGCTGCTGCCCTGATGAAGGTCAGGGAGATGGTGGGTGGAGGCCTGGGCGAGGCATGGCTGCTGCACCCTAAGGGACGCCATGGAGGCTCCCTTCCTCTGTGCGTCCTGCCCCAGAAGCAGGATCCCTGCCTGCAGGGCTCTGCTCTTTGAGGAAGCAGGATCCGACCCTCCCTCCTTCCTGGGCGCCTTACCGGAGGGTCCCCAGGGCGCCTGCGCTGTCCGTGTTGCTGGACGCCCTCCTCTTGGTCTTCCAGGCAGCTACTGACGCGTCGGATTGAGAGATGCTGTTGAAGCGCATCTTGTAGCTCCTGCAGGGAGAGAGAGGAGAAGGGGCAGCAAGCCCCCCCCCACAGCAGCTGCCCCCCCCAGCCCCCACCTGCTCTGCCTCCGCAGACAATTCGGAAGCCCAATGGCTGGAAACCCTGGGAGGAGAGGGGCTGCTCTCGCACTCGGGTCCTGCTCGCAGGTTTCCCTTGGGGACATCGAGTGGACCATCCGATGATTCTCTGACTAGATGGGTGTATGGGCAATCTTTTCTGGAAGATATTTGTACAGTGGATCTCTCGGAATACATAATTTTTGGGCTGCGAAAGCGGGAAACCCAGAAGTATTTTTCCGGGTTTCGCTGCTTGTACATGCGCAAAGCACTCTGTGCGCAGCTCACATGCACAGAAGCGGCGCCTCTGATTACGGATTTTTTGAGGTGCACACGGACCCCCAGAATGAATTAAATTCATAACCAGAGGGTCCACTGTACTTTGATAGTGATCTAGCATGGTCCTCTCTTCCTGCCTCTGTTTCCTTCCCCTCTCTCTCTCTTGTTCTGCTCTTTGATGCCTGAGAACAGTCTTCAATTGGCTGGAAGGAAGGGATGATGCAGAGTGTTAGACACACTTTGGAGCAATGTCCGGTATTGGAAGAGGGGGACGGCCAATGAATAATCTGCACCAGCCAGTGGGGCAAAGCACAGAGGCTAACAAGTCAGCTGTCTATAAATCAGATGGTTTGGGGGCATAGTTTGAGAAGCTCGTGCCTGAACTCCTGGCCGGAGGGTCATGCAAAAAACTGGAGACTGCCTGGAAGTCACTTTGCCGCTTCTTGAGGGCTTCCTACTGGCAGATCAAAGTGTTGCTTGGTAATGTATATAATGCTTTAATCTTCTCGCTTGTGTTTGTACTGCTTCTAAATCTAATTTTAAAAGAGCCACCTTGCATTGGGCACGACAGTGGGCCCCCTAAGCACTGCTCTCCTCTTCTTTCCAGGGAGGCGTCAAAGCTGAGAGGTGCCGTTCTTGCCTCCTCATCACTGGGAGAAGAGGATCCTGGACTAGACGGGCCTCCTGTGGCCTGATCCTGCAGGCTCTTCTTATGCTCTGGCTTGTGGGGTCCCAGCCCTTCCTGGGGGCCAAGAGGTGCTTTCAGCTGCTGGCAAGTGAGGACCTGGGACCAGATGCACAGAGGATGCTCTGTCTTGGGGGGGGGGAGCAGAGAGAGGCAGGGTGAGGCCAAAGTGCCTTTCATCTGCGATGTTCCCTGGCAGCTTGATGCACCGGCCTCATCCCGTACCCGGGTCCAGGCGCCAATCAGAGCTGCTTCCCCTGTGGGCAGCAAAGTTAATTAGCTCCGTAGATTATGACACTAATGAGGGCAGGCATCAAAGGAAGGGGTGCCCTTTCCTCCAGGCAGAAAGACACCAAGTCGAGGTCGTGGGTGGGGAGGAGGGAGGTCAAAGAAGCAGCTTTCAGCTTAAAGAAGAGAGACATCCAGGGGCTGGGAGCAAAGCCCAAAGGTCTGGAAGACCCTTCGACTCTCTTGCCGGGCGGAGAGGGCAGCCAAATCCTGGCAGATCCACAAGACACCCTTTGCCAACCTGCCACTGTAACCCCCGAGACTCGGAGTGCGCCTGCAAAGTCACAACCGCCTCCAAGTTGCTTCCTCTAAATAAACTGCAAGAGAGGAAACAGGCAGAGCAAGATTGTGGGGAGGAGGGTCTGGATCCGCAGGAGAGGAAGAGGCAAAGGAGGAAAGCGGAGCTTCCTCGGGGTAGGACTTACTTTTGGAGTTCAGGCTCGGAGTCTGCAAGGTAAGGGCAGGACATCTCCATCAAGGTGCGGGCAAATCTCTGCGGGGAGAGAGAGAAAGGCAGGGAGGCAAGCAAGTGAGGACCCAATCCAAGCAGATGGTCTTTATCAGTGACTGAATTTATATATCGCCCTGAACCCGAAGGTCTCAAGGCGGTTCAGAACGAGGGGCCAGGGCTCAATTCTGCTCAGACAGGGGAGGTGCAACGGTGGGAAAAGGAGAACAGTTGAGCAGACGTTCAGAAGTACAAAAACTGTGCCACAAATTCCAGGCTCTGCTCATGAGAGAGCCAATCTGAGAAGGAACAGCTCATCTGTTGTTGTTGTTGTTGTTGCTGCTGCTGCTGCTGCTGCTACACCCCTTGTATGGCTCCCAGGGCAGTTCACACCATAAATGACCACAAGGTACGTAGTAAAAACAACCACAAGCCCAATTCCCCCCTCCCACAACCCACTGAAAAGGGCGTCCATCAGCCCCAGGCCTGAAGTGGGCCATGAAGGCGCCATCTCCCCTGGCTCCTCAGGAGTCTCTTCCGCAGGCAGCCAGGATCAGGCCTTTCCTGCGGCCACGCCAACCTTTCGGAGCTCCCTGTCCCTACGCAGATCAGCCAGGCTCCATTTCCACTGCCTTTTCAAAACATCAAGGAGGATCAGGGATTCTTCAGGCTCTGCTTCCTGCATCACAGGGGGGTTGGACTAGAGGACCTTTGGGGATCCCGGCCAACTCTAGGATTCCAAATGGAGATTTTTATCTCAGCCTGGATGTTCTGCATTTGAAATTGCTTTTGTATACATGCCTTTAATGTCAAATCACTTCAGGGGGAGAAGCCCAGACCTAAGTCAGCCCTGCACTGAGTGGGACCCCGATTTTCGGGAGCCACCCCCCACCCCTAGAGTTGGAAGGGACCCCGGGGGTCATCCAGTCCAACCCCCTGCAATGCAGGAGTCTTTTGCCTCAATGGGGGACTCAAACTCGTGACCCTGAGATGAAGAGTCCGCTGCTCTACAGATGGAGGTATCCCAGGTCCTCAGCGCATCCCCCGTGCCCCCCCCCCGCCCTATAAAAAGACTTTATCAGAGCAGCGGTTTGCAGAACAGCATGATAAAATTCAGAAGAGGAACAATTAATTGCAGATCTATTCAAAATCCAATTAAAACCACTTAGTTTTATTTATTCAACAGAAGAAAGGCATTTTATCCAGAGACACCAGCTTTTCGAAGTCTGATGGTCGTTTACACCTCCAGCGCCCCCCCCCCCAATGCAGTGAGAGAATCCCTGATAGGTGTCAGCCCAACCCGCCACCCAACGGATCTGGATTTGGGTTCCAGTACATGCCAAGGGTGCCAGGTTGAGGGAGGCTGCCCCCCCGCCCCGGGCAGAGCTTTGGACTCTCAGCCCCACTTGGGAGTCTTGGGGAAAAGGCGGAGAAGCCAGCGTCACCTCGCCATTCTCGGGGGGGTCTCCGTTGCCAAAGGTGCTGGTCACCACCAGGACGAGGGTCTCGTGCTCCAGGGAAACGACGTCATATTCGTCCATGCAGACCACCTGCCGGGAAGCGCCAGGGGGGTCAGGAGGGTGAGGGGGGCCTCAAATGCTCCCACCCTCCATTGCCCCCCCCAAGGGGCAGCTTGTGAGCTCGCTGGAGACCTGGAGCCAGGAGGGCTCTGCTCTGCCTGCTGCATCTGGAGACAGCGATGCGCCAAGCATCAATTGCCGGGAACAGGGCTGGATGGGGGGAGGGGCTCCTGGACACACGGTGCAAAATAATAATAATAAATCCATCTATATTTGTACAGGTACCCACTGAGAAGTTCCATAAAAAGAAACTGTACCAGAAGGAATTATTGTGGAAATAAGAAATCTTTAGCTGGGGGCACCAAATGTTGAGTCGTATCCCCAAAGTCGTGCTCCTGGGCTTGATCCTGCTTGTGGGTTTCGCTTTGGGGCCCCTGTGAAAACAGGATGCTGCACCAGGTGGGGACCCTTTGGCCAGGCTCTTCTCTTCTTATGGACCCTCCAGGTCTCCTTATGTTCTCATGAGTGAAACCTCCAGCACCAGAGGCAGTCTATCTTGATCCCTAGGTTCTCGGGGTATTTGGCCACTGTGAGACCAGGAGGCTGGACCAGGGGGGCCACTGCCTGATCCAGCAAGACTCTCCTTATGTTCTTAAGGTTGACCTTGACCCCCCCCATCCAAAGTCAATTATTGCCTTCAGTGGAAGTGCTTTTTTGCAATACAGTATGTGCCTCTTGGAGACAAATTATATCTAATTTCTTTTTTGCTATTACACACACTTCAGCTCCACCATGAGTCTTGCCAGTCACAGGGCAAGAAACATGCTGCTGTTGCCACACTTAGCCTGGGGAACTCCTTGCCACCTTGGGGGGGGGAGCGTCGCCTCGCTTCATGTGCTCTGTGGGCATCAGGAGGCAAAGGGGCAGTGAGACCCACCCCAGCTGCTGGCCCCCACCCCCCGCTGTGCGCTGGGCCCACCTGGGGGGCAAAGGAGCCCTTGAAGAGCTGCTTCAACTTCAGGGCGTAGGCCTGCGACTTCCCCGTCTCGGAGGCGTACAGGATCGTGGCCTTGACCCGCTTGGCCATCACGTGGCCCATCAACTTGGCTGAGATCTTGACCGCTCTGCGGGGGGGGGGGGGAGAGAGCAGGACAGGAGGACTCAGCCCAGCCCACTTTCCCAGGCAGGGGGGGGGTGCGGAAGGAAGGGGGCAACTTCCCTAGGACCGGACCAAGACCAGGCTGCCTGCAGTGATGAAAGCAGAGGCTCTCCAGGATTTGAGCAGGGGAGCCAGCCTCTCCCAGTGACCTGGAGATGCCAGCAGGGATCAAACCTGGGACCTTCTGCATGCCAAGCAGATGTCCTGCCCCCCCCCTCCCCAGCCACAGCCCTCCTGGCTTGAACTTATTTGCACTCTTCGTCTGAGGGCCCAGTCGCAAAAGCTCCCTGTGCTGCTGCTGAGAGGGATCTTGCCCCTGAGCATGTCCAAAGGCATCTGGGCCAGGGATGGACTCTTCCAGGGCCATCCTGCACTCTGCACATGCTCTGAGCATTCAAAGCACCCAGGAAGATTTCTGAGGAGGTGCTAGAAGCAAGTTCTTGCCTCTGTTTCTTCAGAGGAGGGCTTGGAATTGTGTGCCCCCCCCCGCGAAGCTGCCGCCCACCCCCACCCTAGTCCTGCCTCAGAGCTCTCAAGAAACAGTGCTTCCCACATTGCAGGGGGTTGGGCTAGATGCCCCTTGGGCTCCCTTGCGACTCTACAATTCTTATTCTAGGGCACGGCTGAGAGCCCTTTGTGCTGATGGAATGACCCACTCCCTGCGCTCCCACCCTCCAAGATGCGACCCACTCCCCCCCCCCCACAAAGACCTACTTGGCAATCTCCTTGAAGGTCTTCTTTCGGGTGACAGTGGTTCCTTTGGGGATGTAGGTTTTCCAGGGGTCGCTCTGTGGGAACAGCATGGGAATGAGGAAGCAGGACGGGGGACGGGGGACGGGGGTCTCAAGCCTTGAAACGCCTCCCCCCACCCCAGAAAAAAGGGTTCTTTTGCAAAGCAGCTCTTAGGAGTCCATTGTAACACTGCAGCTAGCAGTGCCCCCAGTGGCAGCCAAGCAAACTGCAGGGTGACAACAGCCTTGCATTCTTTGTATATATATAATGTCTTCCTATACGTACAGTATGCTCGCAACTTACGAAGGTTCTGTTCTGGGGATTGTGTCTAAAGCCAAAATTGCATTTAGTGAAAACACATTGGGTGTAATGGCAGGCAGAATTGCCAAAGTATTTTTTCCTGGATGCCTGGCCCCCATTTTGTTTTATTTTGCCATGTGCATAAAGTTGAATGTGAACAAGTAAAATGTGTGTAAGTTGTGGGCTTAGTGCATCTATATCTATTTGTGTGTCTGTACAGAAAACCCACAATAACCTTCCTTTGAAGTTGCAAAGGGATGCAGTCTGCTGAACTCACAAACGTGGGGAATAAACATATCCTCTCCTAGAATTTTTTTCCTTGATTTTATGGGATTTGGCATTCCTTTTAGGGCATATACAGCCAACCTCGTCGCCAGCCTGGCGAATCTGGAACTTGGCTCGATATTTGGATCACGCTGACATTCTTTACTTGGACAATGCTATTCTCCTTTATCATTTTGTTTTCCGTCTTTCAATTTCTAACTGTTGCTATAAATATTCTCTCTGTTTTGCATATAAACTAAAATGAAATTCTAAAGAACTTTATGCAAAAATGTATTTATTGCAAAATGGATGGTTCAGTTAGATCATTCATGTTTACCAGCAACAGATCTCCCCCCTAAAAAGGACAAGGATCCTGGTTAAATGGGGGGGGGGGGGGAGATGTGAGCTGGCATTTCTGTGCCTGTGACATCATGGAGATGCCTGTAGGAGGTGCTCCTGGGCACAAACACCTCCTCTCTGCACCCCTTTGCCACTCAGAGGGCAGGCAGCACCTCCCCACTGGGCAGCCTCTTCTGGGGCCCCTTGGGGGGGTGAGGGGGGTCTCACCTGGTACCGGAAGAGAGGAGAGAGCTGGTAGTTGACCAGCTCCTGGTGGAAGACGGGGGAGAGGCTGCCAGAGATGGGGGGCACCAGCCAGACCCAGTCGGAGGGGCAGCCCCCGCGCAGGCGCTGCTCGTTCTCCAGGTGCTTCATGAAGGAGTCGGCGATGGCGTGGTGGTCCACGATGGTCACCTTGGCCAGCTGCAGGCAAGAGGCAAGGTCAGGGCAAGGCGGGGAAGCCGTGCTCCAGCCCCCTTTCAGGGTCCCTGGTCCAAGCCCTGGTGGGGGCAGCACCAGCATCTCCTGGTAGGGCTGCGGGGGGGGTTGCGATTCCTGCATTGCAGGGGTTGGACTAGATGGCCCTTGGGTCCCCTTCCAACTCTCCCATTCTGCACCCCCGCTGCCTGGTGCCCCGGAGGGAAAAGTAGCTGAAGGTGGCTTCCTCCCTCCACGCTTCTCCACCTCCTGGCTGTGGGGACCTGGGGACCCACCCCAGGGGGGAGCTCAATCCACGCTAGTTCAAGAGGCAGCCGCCACTCTCAGAAAGGTCCGTCCTCTCCCCCCCCCTCCAAAAAGGCCCAAAGCCCAGAGAATCCTCCATCTCAGGAGCGAATCCTCTAAGGGGGCAGCGTTTGGGATATTTTTGTATAGAGAAAAAGGAAGAAATAGGAGACAAAGTAGATGCTTGTAAAAGGATGCCTGTCATGAAAAAAAGTGGAGAGAGGAAAGGTTTTCTCCCCCTGCACCAGAACTTGCGGGGATCCTGAGAAGCTGAATGCAGAATCATAAAATCACAGAATTTATAGAGCTGCAAGAGACCCCAAGAGTCATCTAGTCTTATGCTCTTACCCAGGAAGGGGGGCTGGCGGAGGGTGAATTCCCAGCAAGCTCTCTTCCTCCTCCTCCCCTCCCCACCTGCACCTCACTCCCTTGTCTCCCTACCCAATCCATCACCTGGAAACTGTGCAAAATGGCCACATTCATCTCCACGGCCGCCTTGTCCTTCCAGAGGGAGGAGGTCGTCTGGGTGTCCAGCCCCATCTGCTCAGCCACCTCCTGCAAAGACACATTTCGGGTGGGGGGAGAGGGGCAGGACCTTTACGCTGCCTGCGTGGAAGACGCACCATCCAGTCTCACAAAGCATATTCTTCCTAGTTAGCAGCTGAAGGGGTTAAGACCATAGAGCTGCATTGCTGATAGGCTGGCTCAGACCATAGAGACGTAATTGGTAGAGAAGGCTCTGTGTGATGTCACTTCCCCTCCTCTCTTGGGAGGGAAGAAGTAGTTCCTGTTCTTTCTCTCTCTTCTTCTTCTCAACTATCCAAGGGTGCTGACGTCTCTCTGCTTTCTCCAGCTTCAGGCACAGGCCTGCAGCTGCTTTTGCTGCAAAGTCGTATTCTACCTGCATTACTTTTTACTGCTGTTGCTGCACAAATGCTGGATTAAACTATATGTTTTAAATTTATTTCTCAGTCTGTAGCCTGTTTCTTTGATAAACGGGGAAACTAAAGGGGGAGATGAGCCTAACGCCTATTTCCTGTGCTTAAGATGGGATTTAAACTCTGCTGAGAGTCCTTTCTCTCATGGGAGAGTCTCCAAAAGCTCTGTATTTGCAGCCACGTTGTCTCGACCCACACCTGTGGGTCTCCAGAGGGATAAAATATAGTCAGCATATTCCCTCACCTGCCTAATAAAACCTACCAGCCTGCTCCAAGACCAGGGGCTCCTGGCAATGGGGGCCCTGCCCTGCCCTCCACAGTCGGAGACAGCAATGCTTCTGGAACTGCAGGGGAGGAGAACTGGGCTCGGATCCAGCCTGCGCGTTTCCCACTGAGGCATCAGGTTGGCTACTGTGAGAATAGGATGCTGCACCAGATGAGCCATCGGCCTGCACCAGCCAGGTATCTTGTTATGAGTGAAACCTCCAGCACCAGGGGCACTCTATCTAGACTCCTAGGTTCCTATGGGTCTTCGGCCCCTGTGAGAACAGCATGCTGGGCCAGATGTACGGTGTTAAAGGAAAATATTATGAAAATGATGTATAGATGGTACTTAACTCCTGTAAAATTAGCAAAGATTTATCACAAGAGTGATAATCTCTGTTGGAAATGTAAAGAAAAAGTACCTTTTATCATATGTGGTGGTGAAAGACCTCTGGGAGAATGTTTAAAATGAATTGAAAAAATGTTGAAATATAGATTTATTAAGAAACTAGAGGCCTTTCTTCTTGGATAACAGGTTTGGAATTGCCCAAGAAAGACGTTAGATTGTTTTTGAATGCCACAACTGCTGCTAGGATTTTGTTAGCCAAAAATTGGAAAACACAAGAAGTGCCAACAGTGGAGGAATGGCAGATGAAGATGATGGGCTTTTGGGAGCTGGCCGACCTGACCGGAAGAGTCTGCGACCAGAAGGAGGAGGAGTACCAGGAGGAATGGATGAAATTCAAAGACTATTTAGCTAAATATGCCAAGATAACTTAAATAGAAATACTTGCAAACACCAGATTGGCTTAGGATTTAAATATGTGATGTTATAGAATAATACGTTTAAAGTTAATATGATAAGAAAGAAAGTTGTTAATTGACTAAGTAAATTTTATGAGAAATTAGTTTTGGAAAACTGTTACACTGATATACATGGAAACTCAGCCAGGGGGACTCAAGGAAGTCACCTAACAATGTTAATAATAGTGGAATAATTATAGTTAGGAATTATGTTTGTTTATAAATTTGAAAATGGGGGGGGGCAGATGGGCCAGATGACTTCCCCCGTAGGACCCCTACCTGCAGGAGGTTGTAGCGCTGGGAGTCACAGAAGTTCCTCATGCCGATCTCACAGCCAACATACCAGCCGCTGAAGGGGGCCGCCGGGAACTCCAGGCCCCCGATCTCCAGGAGCATGTTTGCCACCGCAGGGAGGGCGTACCAGCGGAGGCCCAGGTCCTTGAACCACTTGAGCCTGAAAGAGGAAGGCAGGTGTCAGAAGGGGGAGCTGCAATTCCTGCCTTGCCGGGGTTGGACTAGATGACCCCTGGGTTCCCCCCCCAACTCTACATGATTCCATGAAAGTCCTTGGCAGCCTTTGGGGGCGACCGTTGCAAACGGCAAGAGCGCTGCCATCACTCCCCCCCCACGCCCCCCTCCCCACACCCAGTGCCCCCCCCTTTCCTGGCACTCACGTGGGGTGGCAGATGGGGACCTCCAGGACCAGCTCCCCTGGCAGGGGAAAGATTTCGGGGTCCTCATCGGGCGCCTGGAGCAGCAGGGGGAGGATGTCAAAGCGCCCCCCGGGGGGCCGCCAGCCGTACTGAACGCAGACCTAAGGGGGGGGGGAGAGACTGGTATGCAAGAGACCCCATGAGCCCACCCAGAAACAGCAGAGAGAGCCGTCCATGGGGGGCAGGAAATCCCAGGGAAGAGGGGAAGCTTTTGGCCACTGTAGCAAAGCCAACCAAGGGTTTTGTGTGGCAGGATCCTCAATGGGCCACAGCAAGCGCTGGGCAGCTGGAGAAGCAGGAGAGGCAGGCAGTGGGAAACCTCA
Source organism: Podarcis erhardii (assembly GCF_964252035.2). Taxonomy (NCBI): domain Eukaryota; kingdom Metazoa; phylum Chordata; class Lepidosauria; order Squamata; family Lacertidae; genus Podarcis; species Podarcis erhardii. The sequence continues at coordinate 359,883 of NC_138513.1, forward strand.
GAGGCACCTCCAGGACCCCCTTTTGATTTTCTTGAAGGTCGGGGGTCACAGAGCCTCCTTGGGGGGCTGCTCCCCATATCCAGCATCCACTCAGAGTCAGAGGGATGGGAAGATTGGCTTCTGGAGGGGTGCAGAAAGCACCCAGATGGGCGGATGGGCAACTTACTTCGTTTAATAATTCTGTTGGTTGATTGCATAAAATTTATGCACCGCTTGATTGTAAAGATTGTAAAGAGAAAACCTCAAAGCGATTTGCAAAAAAATATAAAACAATAAAATTGTCACTAAGAAAAATCAGCGATGATCATTTAAGGCAATCAAAAAGTTAAAAGAAAACGCACAAGGCAGATTAAAATTCACATCAATTTTCTAAATCACATAATCATAAAGCTGGAAGGGACCCTGAGGGTCATCTAGCTCCACCCCCTGCAAGGCAGGAATCTCAGCATGTGGTCCCCCATGCAAGTTGAAACCAGACTGGACCCGGATTAGCTTTGCAAATGTGCTAGCAATTTTATTGCTGCACCAGTACACAGACTTGTCAAAACAAAAATGTTTTTGGCAGGTGCCAAAAAGAGAACTGTGAAGGTGTCTGCTTGGTATCAAGAGGCAGGGAGTTCCAAAGTGCAGCTGCTGCCACAATAAAATATTGAGTTCTTACAACTGCAGAACAGGTCACAGTGGCAGTTTTGCCAATCAAGTGGCACATACAGGCTCAGGCATCTCGCAGGTAAACTGGTTCCAAGCTGTTACAGGTTCTAGATCAGAGCTTTCCAAACTTTTCATGTTGGTGATGCACTTTTAAGACACGCATCATTTCGCGACACAGTAATTCAGTTTTAGTAGCAAACCTGAGGTTAAACTAACCCCTTATAAGAGATATGGACACATATTGCGCAGCACAGCTACACACTGCAGCCAAGGCATGAATGTGTCATGACAGAGTTTGGAAAGCTCTGCTTTAGATATACGCTTAGCAATGCCTTGGACTCGGCATGCTTGCAAAGGGGCAACTGGCGCAGATCTCTGAGCGGCAAAGGGGCGACGTGGCACCGAGGCCTCGCTCCCGTCAGCAATCGCGCTGCAGCATCCTGCACTGACTGCAGCCTCCGGATCAGGCAATATATATTATTATGAAACAAACAGATGAATATTGTGAATGGAGGCTCAAATGGCAGGAGCCGTGAATGGTCCTGGTTGGGGGTGGAAGAGGAGATGCCAGAGCCACTTCTCACCTCCGTGAAATCCACGTTGGCCGGGTCTCCCAGGATGGTGCCGTCCGGCTGCGCGTAGCCTGCATAGCGGATCAGCTGCTGGTTCCAGACACGGAAGTCACCCCGGCCGGCTATCCGGTTCGGGAAGATGGTGATAGCTGAGCTGCAGGAGAAAAGCAGAGCGCTCAGCTCAAACTGGCAGCATCAGCCGTGCCACCACCACCTGCTAGGGAGGGGAAAGGGCAGCAGCCCTCCCAGCAAAGGCTGAGTCCCCTGGGCACCCGGCAGCGCGGAGGGAAGCAAAAGGGGCCCCTCACCGGAGGTTTCCGCGGTTGGTGGCATAGTTGATGTGGGTGCAGAGGGAGGTGAACATCTCCTGGGCGCTGGCACAATCTCGGGCGTCAAACACCTGGAGGGGAAGAGAACAAGGAAGGTCGGACTTCCGGGTTGGCGCCATCGCCGAATGGCGGACTCCCTCCGAGCTCCGGAGGGAGCCTGCTCGGCAGGGGCTGGGTCCTACCGCGCCGGCGACGCGGGGACCCTCAAAAACCATGGGCGCTGAAACCCATGGACATGGTGACTCGGCTGGCACCTTTTGCGCCCCCCCGACCCGCGAAGGAGCCTTTTTAAAGGCTGCGGAACGGGTGACGGGGGGGGGTGGTGCTTTGAGTCCTCCGCTTCCCCTGCCGAGCGAAGCCGCATGCCATTCGACGGAGAGCGCCGACTTCTTCTATTGAAAATTTGGACTTAAAAGAATAACCCGTGAGTAATTGGAACCTGGACTAAAAAGGGGGATAAATTTTTTTAAAAAATTCGGAGCGAGCGGGGGAGGCGCAAAAAGGAAGTCAGCCCCCCCCCCCCCCGTCGTAGAGGAGTTAAAGTAAAGGATTTGACAACTAAGATCGAGCGTAACCCTATTTTGACAAAGTTACTAACTTCGCGATGGAAAATTATAAGACTGAGCTGGAGGGAACAGTGTGCTCCCCTCACATGCAGGAAAGGAGGAGGACCCACAAAAATGCTGTGCAAGGGCTTATAAAGACTTTTGAAGGAGAGGAGCTCCAAATCCAGGAAGACAGTGGAGCTAACGCAGAGAGGGAGAAAAAGAGAAGGAGGAAGGAAGAAGGGAAAAAGAAAGAAAGAAAGAAAGAAAGAAAGAAAGAAAGAAAGAAAGAAAGAAAGAGGAGCCCTAGCTTTGCCGGCAAGGAAGAGGGGAGGTAGGTGAACACGGGAAGGCAAAGGACGCTGCGAAAAAAAAAAACACGTGGCTGAGCCGACCGGAGCCTACCCCTCCATGCAAAGCCGCATGACAAAGGAGATCACAGAAAGGAAGAAACTACCCCCTTCTTTTCTCCTTTTTTCTATAAAAAACAACAGCCAACAAACAAAATCCTTTTTTTAACTCCTTCCTACCCCTCTCCCCCCTTCTTAAAAAAGAAATTCTTTTTTATTCCCCCCCCCCATATACCTACTTTTATCATTTTTCTTTTTAAGAGAGGGGCCACTGCTGCTGCAGCCACCCTTTATTTGAATCTCTATTTTTATTTCTATCTTTTCTACACACTATTTAAAGACACACTTTTCCACACACACACACCCTCAATTTAAACCTCATTTTATTTTCACCTCAAACCCCCCTCTTAAGAATTAAAATGGCAGTACCCAGAAAACAGCCCTGAACCATCACAGGCCATTTCCTGGGACTGCCACTTCGCCCCAGACTTTCCACTCTCTTTTACCTATCCTCTTTTACCTATACTTTACTCATTTTTATTTTCATTTTTAAATAAAAAGCTCTATCTATCTATCTAAAGACAACCCCCCCCTTTTTTTTTTTTACCTTTAATTCTCATTTTTATCTTTTACCTGTACATTTTTAATTACTTTTTTACAAATAAAAAATAACAACAATAATTAGGGGAAAATATTATTATTATTATTATTATTTTATTTTATTTTTTTTAAAAAAAACACCACACATTTTTTCCCCTCTCTCTTTTTAAAGCCCGTTCTTGTCTATTTGTTGGCTTGTTCTTGAGGGGGGAATCTTTCGCCCCCAGCTACGACCACCACTCTCTTTTAAAACAAAAATTTCCTCTATATCACTGCTATTGTTACTGATACTCTCTCCCTCAACTCCCCCCTTTTATTTTTCTCTCCCTTTTTGCTCTCCCCTCTCTCTCTTCACCCCTCCTCATTTTTTCCCCTTATCCCACCTTTCATTTTCCATCCCCAACTTTTTTTTTCTATCCCTTTTATTTTTTAAAATCAACCCCCCCTTTTTTAGCCTGTCCGTCAGTTTGTTTTTGAGAGGGGAGCCCTTTCCCCCCCCACCCCCTCTTTTGAAATAAGACTTTCCCCCATACCATTGCAGCAGCTCACCCTCCCTCCCTCCTCCCCTCTCCCCCTCTCTTTTCTTCTCCTTCCCTCCCCCACCCTTCCCCCTCCTCCCCTCATTCTCTCTCCCCCCTCCCTCTCCATCCCCCCCCCTTCCCCTAAAGGAAACACATACACACATTCATATCACCCTATCATAATTTGCCCCCTCATACTATAGCTAAAACTACTGCTGCAATCTAATACCTCTGATATTACTGTACTATCTCTCCTCTCTTTCAACTCTCTTTTTGTCTCTCTCTCTCTCTCTTCTCTCTTACTCCAATCTCCCCTCCCCCCCGCCTCCCCCCTTCTTCTCTCTTTCTTCTTCCCTTTTCTCCCTCCACCCTTTACATATAGCCTATCTGTCTGTCTCTGTTTCTAAGCGCACTCCCAACCCCAATTTCCACCTTAACTGGACCCCAGTACCCCTTTGGGTATATACAACCCCCTCCTAAAGACATATTTCCCCTGGCCCCACCCCTCTAATCTCTTGCATCTCTACCTGCTAACCCCCCTCCCTTTATATGAACTGTCTGTCCGTTAGTCTACCCACCTCTGCTTACCTGCCCTCCCCCCCAGCCTCGGCGGCACCGCTGAGGCAACTACAGAAAACCCAAGAGAAGTTCTTAAAACACAGGCTAGAAGTGACACAAATGACCGCCTAATCCAAACGCTCTGTAAAAGCCACCAGCCAACAAAGCCTGATCAGCTCAACAACCCAACAATACCCAGGAATCACCACTGGCACAACTCCTAACCACCACACGCCCTACCCCAAGTGGACGCCAAGCCAACCTCAAACTAAAACTATCAGGGAGACTGAGATGACACCAACCAGGGAGATGGCAAACAATGCTAAGATGGTAACTCCCCTTCAAGATGATGACCACCCAATAACGAAACGAGATCTGAGGGAAATGGAAGCAAGATTAGAAGAAACACTGAAGGCCACAATGGCTCCCATGCAGGTACTAATCAACAATCTAACCTCCAAAGTGGAAGCTCTAGAGAACAAAAACCAAATGCAAGAAAAAATAATAGAGCAATACCGGGAGGAGAACGCACGTGTGAACAAGAAACTGGACGAACTGGTAAACCAAATGGAAGCAGAACACAGAGAGATGAAAATTAAGCAAGCCGACCTTGAAGATCGCAATAGACGTTGTAACATCCGCTTCCGCAACTTTCCTGAAAAAGCAGAGGAGAAGAGCCCAACAGACCTAATTATACGCTGGCTGAAAAACACAATCCCAGGCCTGAAACTTGAGGCAGATGACTTGGAGAGGGCTCACAGAGCCCTAAAACCTATGCCAAAACCCAGCGCCCCCCCAAGAGACATCATTGTATGCTTCACGCGCTACAAAAAGAAGGAAGAGGTATGGAACAACCTCAGAAACTCAACCAACCTTCGATATGGAGAAACCCCCATTCTGGCCCTACAGGACCTATCTCAGGATACTCTAAACCGGAGGAAAAGCCTGCGCCCATGCACCCAGCGTCTCCAACAAGCAGGGATCAAATACCGATGGGGCTTCCCCTTCCGTCTCATTGTAACAACCAATACAACACAACACATGGTTACCAGCATACCTGAGGCCCTGCAACTACTAAAGAACCTTGAACTCGACCTCCCACCGGAATGGCAACCGACAAATCCACCAAGCGACAGCCCCAACCACGAGGAAACAACAGCAAGCAACTGGACGACGGTACAGAGCAAAAAGAAACAACAGAAGCGGCAGAACAACGCAAACCAATACAGACAAGCACAACGCTCAGAACCGTCCCGCCGGCCATACGACACAAGAAACCAGACCAAGACTAACCAAACCAATTCATCGCAGATGGACAACCCTACAACAACAACAACAACTGCAGCTCAATGAAGCAACCAGGAAAAAACCCCACAAACCGAAGGACTGGTGATTTCTCCCCCCCCCCTTTTCCCCCTCTCCCCCCCCAAAACATAGATTTAGTTAACACCATCAACATTCCCCCCAGCCCCGCACCCCCACAGAAACCCCCACCCCAACACCAGTCCAGACGACCTCAACCACATTCCCCATCACCCACACCTTCAACATCCTCATACTCCACACTAAGGAAAAACAACTCCAACCTTAATAACACAACCCACAATCAGGCTAAAATCTGATACCCAACCAGCAATATGGTGGCACCAGAGCGTACCAGCACCCACATCCCCACCCCAACACACCAACAATGTTGCTTATAACATTGGCAACATTGCTTACAAACCTTATACCTGACAGCGACGTTACAAAGTCACTTCACACTGTCTCGCTGATCACCCCCTATCGCAGACAACAGGGGGGATGGCCTGTCCTTGAAATGGCCTTCCACACCAGCTGAGACCTAGGACCAACCGGCTAAATGCCAGATGGCCCAAAATACCCCAAACAAACACCTATATGACTATATATAGGAAACTCCCTACAACTTACCCCCTACTCTTTAACCCAAATCTCACTCTACTCCCACTAGCCCCCCACCCACCACACCCTAGGTCAGCGCAACCCCACTGGTTCTTTAAACAACACGAAGAGAGAGACACAAGACAACCCGAACGGGTTGGCAGGGAATCGCCCCACATAAAAGATAAGCAAGATGGCTAACCTAAAAGCAATTACATTAAATGTGAGGGGGCTGGGAAACCCCATCAAAAGAAAACGCATCACCTCATACATAAACACCATGAAACCACACATCACCTTCCTACAAGAAATACACAACCCACCCAAAGGCAGCAAACTCCTGAGCGACCCCCGCTTCAGTCAACAGTGGGTCGCACAAGGCTCAGGGAAAGCTCGTGGTGTAGCCATAATACTCAGTAGAGACCTGAACTTCACTGCCACAACAGTCCTCAAGGACAAAAAAGGCAGATTCATTTTCGCTAAAGGGACACTAGATGGCAAAATCAAACTGACAATCGGCTCCATATATGCCCCAAACATGAAACAATTAGAATTCTTCCAGAAGACACTAAACAAATTCCTCTCCTTCTCTGAAGGGGAAGCAATCCTAGGAGGGGACCTCAATCTAAATATGAAAGGTTTATCCCTGAAAGATATCCACCCCACAACCCCATGGGCAACCTTCCTCCGAAGGAAACCCCCAACAACTAGGAACTCTTACAAGTTACTAAAAATGCTAAAAAACAGGGGTCTCTACGACATTTGGGGTGAGCAAAACCCGGGAGACATCAGCCATACATTCCAATCAGGACGCCATGATACAGTGTCCAGACTGGACAGCATTTTACTCACACAGGGTCTGATCCCCTCAGTGGAATCAACAAACATCGGTAACATTAAAATCACAGATCACGCCCCAGTAGAAGTCATCGTTAAAATAGGAGAAGGAACACAAACCACCCCATCATGGTCCTTCAGTCCCATCCTAACTACAAACAAACAAATTAGAGAGAGTCTCACAAAAACCCTCCAAAACTACTTCAAGGAAAACGATGTAAACAATATAACAACCCCCCTCCTATGGGACGCAATGAAAGCGGTCACCAGAGGAGCTTGCATAAAAGAGAAAACATTCCTTAAAAAACAAACCTCCTCAAAAATTAGCAAAATAGAACAAGACATCACAGCCCTCTCATCACGCTACAAACAAACAGGATCTAAAAAACTCCTCAAACTTATAGAACAAAAAAGGAGAGAACTAGACTCCCTAGAAATTAACAAAACAATGATCAACATTCTATACTCTAAACAACGTTTCTACGAATATGGAGGGAAAAACTCCAGATTACTAGCAAATAGATGTAGGAAAAAAGCACTCAAAACAAGAATACACTGCATCACCAAAAAAGACGGCAACATAACATTCTCCCCCGAAGAAATAACCTCAGAATTTGCAGAATTCTACGCCAACCTATACACCTCCCATAACCCACCAGAGAAGGAAATCAGAACATTTCTAGCAGGACTGACCATGCCTACCCTAACTGATGAGGAACAGGAATTCATGGACAGCCCTATCACCCCAGAGGAAATAGATGCGGTCCTCAAAAACCTGAAACCACACAAAGCCCCAGGCCCAGACGGCTTCACAGCAGAATTCTATAGGAAATTCAAAGAACCCTTGATGCCCTACATGACCCGCCTATTCAACGACATCATAAAAGGGGGCCCCATCCCCAAAACCTGGACCCACTCCAAAATAGTCTCCATCCCAAAACCACTAAAAGACAGCCTCAAAGTAGAATCATACCGCCCAATCTCATTAATAAACCAAGACTACAAGATATTCACATCAATCTTGGCCAACCGCCTAAAAATCTTCCTACACAAGTTAATAGCCCCAGACCAGACTGGCTTTGTCCCTGGCCGCAATATAACAGACCCCATCAGGAAACTACTGAACCTGATTGAACACAGCAAGGCAACGAAACTCCCATTGACAATCATGTCCCTAGACATCCTCAAAGCCTTTGATTGCTTGGAGTGGAAATACATATTAGCAGTACTAACTAACATGAAATTTGGCCCCAACTTCCTACAAATCCTCAAACAAATATACTCCCAAGCCTCAGCAAAATGCAGAACTAACAATATGGATTCTAATACTATAGCTATCCAAAGAGGCACAAAACAAGGATGCCCACTGTCTCCCTTCTTATTTATCCTGGCTCTGGAACCCTTAGCAATCCGCATCCGAGCAGCCACAGACATCAAGGGAGTGGAAATAAAAGGCAGAACCTATAAATTAGGGCTCTTTGCAGATGACCTAATGGTCACAACACCAGACCCCATAAGCACAGCAACCTCCCTAATCAGAGAACTCAACACATTTGCAATGGTGTCGGGCCTACAGGTAAATTTTACAAAGTCAGAAGCTATGTGCTTCAACACCCCTCCTCACACCCAAAAAGAACTCACGAAGGTCACCAAAATAAAACTTTGCCACACCAAGTTCAGATACCTAGGGGTACAAATAACCAGAAACCTCAATAAACTGTACCTCCACAACTACAAGCCCCTGTGGCGACAAATTAACAAAGACCTAAAGAGATGGAATAACACGAATTTCACTCTCTCAGACAAAATAGCCATGATCAAAATGATCACACTCCCAAAACTAACTTACCTATTCCAAACCCTCCCAATCTGGATCCCCTCAACACAACTTCGCAGTTGGCAGAGAAAACTACACTCCTTCATCTTCTCACATAAAAAACCAAGAATAAGCCCCAAATACCTGCACCTCCCCACCTCAGAAGGAGGATGGGGAATCCCCAACATAGAAGCATATTACAATGCCAACCAAATACGCCATATAATCCCATATATACTAGAAGATGAGACAAAACAATGGGTACACCTAGAGAGAGACACAATTGAAAACACCTGCACCACAACATACCCACTCCTCCCAAACAAACTAAAGAAAATTCCCACAACACTTAACAGGTACACACAGACCATGCTCAAAGCATGGAAAACACAAATAGGCAAACTCTCCCCAACCCCATCCCCACTAATCCCCCTGGCGTACCACCCATTATTCCACCATGCAGCACAAAACCTCCAGATAAAAACCTGGCGAACCAAAGGCTTATATCGCCTAATAGACTTTTATAAAAATAACAAACCCTTGTCAACACAAGAAATACAAGACAAACTAGAAGACACCCAAATGACCTGGTTAACACAACACCAACTACATGCCTTCTTAAACAACCCAACAGTAAAATCAGCAGCAACTAGGCCCCTGACAGCCTTCGAAAACCTCCTCCTAACAACAAAGGGAAACGGTAAAGGGACGGTATCCGCAATATACAAAATACTACTCCAAAATCCCGCAAATCCCCTAGACACAATCAAAAAACAATGGGAGAATGACATAGGCTATGAGATTAACCCCACTCAATGGACCAGAATGTGGTCTAAACCCCCCTTTAAATCCATATCAACAAAAAGAAAAGAACTCACACTGAAACTCACCTACAGGTGGTACCTAACACCAAGGAAACTAGCGCTAATACACCCAGGAACCTCACCAAAATGCTGGAGAGGGTGCACCTCCTCAGGCACATACCTCCACATGTGGTGGGAGTGTCCCAAAATTCAACTATTCTGGACAACAGCCATACGAGAAATATGTAAAATAACTAAGCAAGTAATAGACATCACCCCAGAATTGGCCCTACTAAACATCTTCCAAGACAACAATGCCCATTTACACCACAAAGAACTCATAACCCACCTGCTCTCAGCAGCCAGAAGCATCATAACCAGACACTGGAGAGACCTGTCAGGAGTAAGCATGGACCAATGGTACCAAATAGTATGGGAAACAGCCCTACTAGAAAAATTAACTAATAAACTGAAACTGACACGGGGACAAACAGAAGAAGACGCCTTCACCCCGGTATGGCTCCCCTTTATCACATACACAGCCCAACAGGACAATGACAATAATCCACCAACAGCATACAAATCAATATGGCTAACCTGATCCAAAACACCCACCCACCTCACTCGCACACGAAAACAAAGATCACCACAGCCAATCACAAGCAAACAATCACACCCTAAGCCAACCCCAACCTCTCTCACCACCAAAGGAACACAAGTGAACAACACAAGCAACGCTGACACCAAACTCTACATACATTAAACATAATAGAAACACCGCCACCCGACCCCACCCCCATCCATCCCCCCCTCTCCCCACCCCCCTTTCTTTTTTATTTCTGTTTTCTTCTCCCCCTAATGCCTCAACAAATGAAACGGATTTGTAAAAACGTTACATGGAAGAAGAAGAAGAAAAAAAAATACGAGGCACTACCCTTCTGTAAAACAAGAAAATCCTTAATAAAAAAAATAAAAAAATAAAAAAAAAAAAAAAGACTGAGCTGGAGGAGAAAAGTGGAATTGAATTAAAAAGCAACCCCCCCCCCCCCCGGAAGCCTGTGAGCGATTTGTGAGAGCACCGGGAGAAGAGAAAGAGAGGTTTTGACAGCTGTCAAAGAGCTGTCAAAGCGGAAGAACAAAAAAGAGAACTTTGTTACGAGGACTTTGCCGGTTACATTTGTTATAAATTGGATATAAATTGTTTAAAACAAGGAATAACAAGTTATTTTGACTGGTGGGCGTGATCTGGAAGGGAATTGAGTTATTGCAATTCACCTAGAGGAGCTGAGGGATATTACAAGTATTGTTGGCTTGGAACTTGAATAGAATTTTTTATCTCCTGGGAAACTGCAGAAATGGAACACTATTTTGTCTACAGAGGTCTACACACTAAAGGAGACAATAGATTTATCTATTGAAGAATGGAAGGGACTTGGCATAATGTTTTGTTCCTGAATAACAGAGCCTCTGCAGAGGAATCAGAAGCTTTTGGAATTAGAACATTTGTGCAGGAGAGCAGGGGGGAAAAAAAAAAGGAGGAGAGAGACCAACAAGAACAACAAGAACAACAAGAATTGGACAAAGTTGGAAGTGGGAACATTTGGGACATCCAGATTTGAAAGGTCTAAAGAAATAAAATTGGAGCTTTTACTCCTAAATATAAAAATCTGGATGGAAGAAATGGGCCTTTTTGAGATAGACTCCTTCCAAGATTGGACATTCGAAATTAAAGATGACTGGTAAAGGACTATGGCCTAGATAGATGTGGGAGCTCCAGGAAGACATCAGACGTTGAAGAACATTGGGAACGCAACCGGGAAAGGGGGGAGGGAAATTTGGAATCCAAAGGGTGTAAAATTATATTTGATTATCTTAATTATATTTTATAATTTTATTTTAATTAATTATATTTGATTATTTTAATCTGTATTGTATATTAAAGGAGGGAACGCGCGGAAGGGAACAGGTCGATTTTAGGGGATGGGAAAATATTTTTAAAATTGGGCTAATGATAATAACCAGGGCTGGGGGGCAGAAGGGTGAAGGCTAGGCAAGAGAAGCCCTGCCCCGGGAAGGGCCATCCTAGCTCAGGGCTCCCTGCTGGACGCACCTGCAGCTTGTTCCACTGGATCCGGCCCAGGCAGCGGGAGGCGTTGCGCCAGGCATGCTTGGCCCCAAAGATCAGCTCTGCCTGCAGCAGCTGGTAGGTCCCTGTCTCCGCAATCTGCTGCTCCACCTCCTGGAGGCGCTGCAGGTGGGCCTGGGACTCGGAGCTGCAGAGAAATGGGGTGGGGGAGGGGCTCAGGTGCTGCAGCAGGTGCAGGCAGGGCAGCGGCAGGGGCTCCTTCTGCCTCCCCACCTGCCCCACAGCCTGCTCTTCCCAAGGCCCCCCAACTCAGGCGAGAACCGACAGCCACCTTCCTCAGACTCCGTTTCAGAATCCCTTTACACTCTCAAGATCATCCTGCCCCACATGCACCCCCCCAACCACTTTGAGGGGTGGAACTGGCACCACTACCAGCAGCTCATGAGGCCCATTCTGCATCTGTAAGAACACCATCATTCATCATTTTTTATTCATATGCCACCTTTCCACAGTTAAAAACAATGCTCAAGGCGGCTTGCAACATGACAGGATTTACATAATTACAAAAGTCATAAACAATAAATAAACCACATCAGAAAAATACACAACCAAATGGAAAACAATTTCCACATAAATCACAGCATTAATATCACAGTTTAAAATGACATAGGTAAAAAATAGCAGAACTTTAAACAAAAAACCAAAACAAAATGGAGCCCTCTCTGCCCAGCAGCAGCAGCAGCCCTTTATAGAGCCCCCCAGCCCCCCCCCCCCAGGCCAGGGGGTGAGTGGCAGGACTGGGGAACATCTTCTAGTGTAGCATCACTGATACCCTTTGGAACTCCCTGCATCAGGCCAATGCCGTCAGTGCACAAATCTATGGTGCCACCGCACCTGGAGGACTGGGTCTGGTTCTGGTCACCTCATCTCAAAAAGGTTATTGGAGAGTTGGAAAAGGTTCAGAAAAGGGCCACCCAAATGATGGCGCAATGGCTCTCTCCTGGGTTTCAAGCAAGGAGTCTCCCTCAGCCCTGCCTGGAGACTCTGCCAGCAGGGGCTGAACCCGGGTCCCTTCTGCATGCAAGGCAGGGGCTCTGCCATGGCGCTAGAGCCTGAGAGCACCCAGAGAACATCCTGGATCAGGCCAAAGGGGGCCTCTTACGGGCACAGAGGGTGTCCCCAACCCATCAGAAGCATTACAGGGACTTGAAATAAAGTGTGTGGGTGTGCATGTACACACACACACACACACACACACAAGGCGCACCCATTCAACCCCCCAGGAACTAACACCTACAGCCATATTACCAGAATAAGGCAAGTAAACCCCATTACCTGAAAAACAGAAATTTACCAAAATAGCCAAACAAATGGCTTTCTTTGGTTCCAAAGGTGATAAAGAGATTGCACAGGGAAGAAGACCTGGGGAAGAAGAGCCCGTCCTCAGGACCCCCCTCCTGACTGGCAGACTGGCCAATATCCTCCTCACACTACATGCAGGGACCTCCATCCCAGGCAGGGGTTCACCAGGTGCAGCAGGAATAGATGGGGCAACTGAATCCAGAGAGCAAAAGGAACAGAAACACTTTCTCTGGAAGGTGAAAGACGGAGTTATAATCGCTGCCTTGAGGGAGAGGGGACACAGCTGGGAACAGATTTCTGCCTGTCCCCAAACCTCCTCCTCTGACATTTCTGCGGTGCTTCTTGACATGTATGGTGGGAAACTCTGGAAACTTTTGAAAGTGGATGTAAGCTTTTGTTTTGGGTTCTTCTTCTTCTTTGCCTGCTTGGGAGTTGGAACCTTGTTGCAACAATAAACAATCAGGATTAATTACTGCTCTTTGGCTTTGCTAACTTGGCGGGCGTCTCTTGCTTGAACTGGACCGATTTGAACCCGCAGGACCAGATCCTGGCAAAGTTGGGAAACCCTTAGGGAACCCTGAGTTGTATTTCCCCTTAACAGAGCCCATCTAGTCCAGCATCCTCTTTGCACAGAGGCCATCAAGGAAGCTCGCAGCCAGGATCCAAGCACAAGAGCTCTCTTCCCCTCCTGCACCTTCCAGCAAGTGGTACCCAGAAGCATCCCTCTCTCTGAGCCCAGAGGCAGGGCAGAGCCATCACCGCCCCACAGCCCAGTGGGGGGCGATTTATGGCCTCCAGGATCAGCCCCACCTGGAGAGGCAAATTGCTGGGGGACCCAAAGGGGGATATGGTGCTCTTGACCTCCGGGGGGCGGGGCAGCATCTGGCCAGGAACCAGTTGAAGCACAATCTGGGCTGCCCCCCCCCCCCCATATTAGGCACCAGGTTCTCCTGACGCTCGTTTTCTTCCGTCCTCCAAAAGCTGGATTTCTTTTTGAGGGTGGAAATTCCCAAGCAGCCGAACCAGGCAGACAAGGTCAAAGCGGGGCGGGGGGGCGGGTGACAGAGTCTGCTGCCAGACAAATGGGAACAGGGTTTGCTCTGCTGCAAAAGACAAGCGCACAGCTTTCCATTCTGCAGGCAAGATAAAGATTTTAGGAGTCATCTGAATGTTTTTGCAAGGGGGGGCAGCAGGCTAGAGAAAAGTTTGCTCCTGACATCAGAGGCTTCTGGCGGGGGGGGGGGCAGGAAGAAACAGCTCAGAGAGGAAAAGTCCTCAGATAACATCCACCCAAGTCAGGAGTCCTGCTGAGAACAAAGGAGTGAAGGCAAAGAGCAGCTCCCTAGGGCCCAGAAGGGGTGCCCCCCGCCCCCTCTCAGGCTTGTCTCCCTGCGTCACAAAGGGGGCTACTCGGGAGTAAGGGGAGGAAAGCTGCTGGGGGGAGGAAGCCTTCTTAGGAGATGGCGAGAGAGCCCTGCCTTCTGCACATTCCAACTGGTGAGCAAGGAGCCGCAGGGATCTCCCCCCCCCCCCCGGAAGAAATCCAAGGGGTGCCAACCTTGGGACGCAGCACTTCGTCCAGGCTCAGGGACTATTGACTCACACCTCTTTCGTCATAGTTGTTGTCAGAGCTGCCTCTAGGTCCCAGCTCACAGAGGACCAACGCCCGGTTGATGTAATGTACAAAAGTCTTTATTGAAGTTTAGTTTCCATTTCAAACCCCAGAGCGTGCAGCCCTACGTCTTGACTTTAGATCGGCGAAGTTCCCTCTGAGTCACTACCCCTTCCGCACCAGTTTAAGATCCTAGCCCGGCTCCACCTCCTGCGCTGTTCCTTCCTCCTCTGGGTCCTTCTGCCCCCTGGGGTTTCCTCCTTCCTGGACTCTTCTGACGCTGACCCCCCTGAGTCTTGCCCTTCCTTCCGGCGGGCTTTGGGACCTGGCTCCCTATCCGGGCTACCTGCTGTGCCGCTCGCCTGTACATTTGAACTTGGCGCGCGCGCCCAGCCGGTAACCTTCCTCCTGACTCATCTCCTCTCGCTGGTGGTGAGAACACTGGTCCCGATTCCTGGGACTCCTCCCCCCTACTGCGCTCTGGTGGGGAAGCTGGTCCTGATTTCCAACTGCTGCTCAGGGAGTCCCCGCTGGCCCCTTCCTTCTGGGGTTTCCCCCTTGGCACCCCCCTCGCCCTGGCCATCGGCGCTCCCTTCTGTGAATCTTCCGATTCGCTGGAGAGACTCGTGGAATCCCTCTGACCACTGTCACTGGCCTACACCCCCCTCGGATTCCTCCCCCTCGCTCTCCATTTGCTCCCTCTCCTGTGTCTCTGCTCCTGAACCCCTGACAGTTGTTATCTTAGGACGGGTGGAAATCTCTGACTGGACAGTGGCATTTGGAAGCAGGTGGGAGAGGAAGTGTGTGGGGCGCAGGCATTGGGGAACTGAATGTTCCCATAGATCAGCCTTCTTGAGAGCGGGGGGGGGGGGGTTTGAACCACCTGGAGGAAGCCATGGCAGAGGAGGCTGGGGGTGGATCATCAGGAGTGGACTCTGCGAGGGAATCGGGGTTGCTCCCACATCATGTCCCTTACAGATAGGTAGCCGTGTTGGTCTGCCATAGTCAAAACAAAATAAAAAAAATTCCTTCCAGTAGCACCTTAAAGACCAACTAAGTTAGTTCTAGGTATGAGCTTTCGTGTGCATGCACACTTCTTCAGATACCAAAAAGTGTGCATGCACACGAAAGCTCATACCTAGAACTAACTTAGTTGGTCTTTAAGGTGCTACTGGAAGGAATTTTTTTATTTTGTTTGGATCATGTCCCTTAGATTGCTTCTGAGATAGGAATTTTGAGGTCTTAAAGGTAAAGAGACCCCTGACCATTAGGTCCAGTCATGGTCGACTCTGGAGTTGTGGCGCTCATCTCGCTTTATTGGCCGAGGGAGCCGGCGTACAGCTTCTGGGTCATGTGGCCAGCATGACTAAGCCGCTTCTGGCGAACCAGAGCAGCACACGGAAATGCCGTTTACCTTCGCGCTGGTGCGGTACCTATTTATCTACTTGCACTTTGACGTGCTTTCGAACTGCTAGGTGGGCAGGAGCTGGGACCAAGCAACGGGAGCTCACCCCGTCACGGGGATTCAAACCTCCAACCTTCTGACCGGCAAGCCCTAGGCTCTGGTTTAACCCACAGCGCCACCCGCGTCCCTTTGAGGTCTTAGATATATGTTAAATGTTCGTAAGTGTACCAACCAAGCACGTACATAGATCAGCACAGGAAGACCGACCTGGAACCATTTTTGATTCCCAAACTGTCCCAAACTGACCAAATGATTTCTCTACAAGGTCAAAGGAAAATGGAAAAGCCTCCCCATTGTCTTTTCCCTCACAAATCCTGTCTTAAGGGCATGTCTGTGTTTGAATAGGGTGAGCCTGTGACCTGACTCAGGAACTAAGTATTTATCATTACTAAGTATTTATCATTATAAAAGACTGGCCAGGCTCCCCAGGGTATCCAATCAAGTAAGCAGGCAATCCAATCAAGTGACCATTAAACAGGTAACCTGTCAGACGAGATAAACAAGTCACTCAGATTTCTGTTGTAGACCACCTTTTCCTGTGATGTAGGTATGCTGTTTGTGGGGGTGGTCTTGGGTTACACCCCTTCTGTGATGTAGGTATGATGTATGGAAGGGTGGTCTTCAGCTCCAGGGCAGGGAATTTAAAATGTCTATATAAAGGCAGGCACACCTTGGTTCTGGGTTCCTCCTCCTTTCCTGCATGTGAGGGGAGCACCCTGTTGCAACAGATCAATAAAGATCAGGCCTACTAGCTGCTTTGCTTCTCAGTATTCTCTGGCAGGCTTCTGCTATTTTCTCCTACCAATAGGGAACCTATGTAAGCCCTCTATATGGGCTCTTGGGTACCCCATAAGGGGAAAAGGGCAGATTTTGTTTACAACACTTCCCCACAATTGGCTGTAAGTGGAATCACAACCACAATGCCATATTGCACTTGATATAATGCTCTGCTATCCAGCGGACCCTGCCCCACGGCCAAGACCCTCCTACACGCAAAACTAAGTCCTGTTCAGCAAAAATCTCCAGCATTATTTGTTAAAAGCTTCCACCTTGCAAGTTCTGCCCCTTTTACCATGCTAAACGGGAAGCAATGAAGGCTGCAAACAGGAATCTACTAACTAAAAGAACAAATCTCCTTTGTGGTTGAAAAAACAGGAAGCTACTAACTAATGGGGCATGAGTCCTGAAAAGCCTTAACCGCTCCCTGCAAGCTCCAAAGCAGGCAATGCTGCTATTGCATTTCACAGGAACATACAAAGCTCACCCCAAGTCAGGTCCAAAGTAGGAAAATGGATAGCAGAGCACGGAAATGCCAGGCTTGGAGAACAATGTCTGGATTCTGTAAGTGGCCAGCAGATTGCCATTCCAGGCAAGGTGGCTCGGGGGAGGCAGGAGCCCCCCCCCCGGAGGAGGATAGGACGTGGGCCGGGCCCCACATTGACTGAAGGAAGCCTCAAGAGCCTGGTCTGGGCGCAGCTTCGCCATGGCACCCACTGCCCCCACCTGCCAGAGATGGGGCTGAGCAAGGCTCCCAGAGACTCACCGTTTCATGGAGTGGTAGTAGAGGTTAATGAAGTCCCGCGCCAGGGGCAGGAGCTCTTCCGTGGGGCGGGGGCCCTCCGAAGCAGCACACATCTGCTTGGGGAACATGACGGAGCCCAGGCAGCGCCTCTCATTGCACGGCACATTCTGCAGAGAAAGAGGGAGAGGGGGCTGCAGCGGCGAAGGCTCTTCACTCCCCAGCCCCACCGGGAGGCTCCCCTTCCCAGCCGCAACATCCATCTCCTGACCAGCGTCTGCCCTCCCCGCTGACACAGGGCTGGTTGGCCCCTGAAGCCAGGCAGGGGAACCCCTGGACCCCCAGATGTGGGGGGGCCTTTCATCAGCCCAGTTGGTCTGGGATTATATGGGGCCTGGGAGCTCCAGAACATCTGGTCACCTTCTGTACCAAAAGGACACGGAAGAGTTGGAAACGATTTGGAAAAAAGCAGCCCAGATGGTCAGGGGGATGGAGTGATTCCCCCAGGAAGAAGTTTGTAAAATTATGCCTGGCATAGAGAAAGTGGGGTGACAAGAGCTTTCCTCCCTCTCTCTGAAGACTGGAACTTGTGGACACGCAAGGAAGCCCAGGGCTGGAAGGGTCAGGAGAGACCCAAGAGAGCCCTTCTTTAGGCAGCACCAAGTTAAACTATGGAACTCACTTCCCCAGGAGGCAGGATGGCCGCCAACCTGGGTGGCTTTAAAAGAGGATTAGAGAAATGCATGGAGGAGGGGGGGCTACCAATGGCAAGGAGCCCCCAGGGGTGGGCTCTGCCGGAGGCGGCCATGCTTCTGCACCCCTGGTGCTGGAACCCCCAGGAGGGGGAGAGAGTTGCCCTGGGGCTGGGATCCCCCATGTGGGCTTCTCTCTGGGCATCTGGTTCACCTGTGTGAAAGGGAAGCTGGGCTAGACGGGCCCCCTTGGGCCTGATCCAGCAGGCTCTCCTTCTGCTCTTAGGCAGAGCTGGCCCACCCACAAGGTGAAGGGGCAGGATCCTGGGGGGCAGCTGATCTGGCCTGGACAGACTGCATCGCCCACTGTGGCTGTGGAGGCGGATCGGTTTCCTCCTCCTCCTCTTCTCTCTCTCTCTCTCTCTCTCTCTCTCTCTCTCTCTCTCTCTCCCACCCCTGCTGTCTTGGGCCAGCCCTGTTCTTAAGTATATTTGGAAGAGGGTGGAGAACGCAGAAGGTGACAACGTGTTGACTCACTTCCTCGGGATTCGGGTTGGGGGGCTGGGATTTGCCACGGGCAGAGAGGTGAGCATCATCAGCTACCGAAGGCAAGCCTACTGCCGGCTGGCTGACTGAGGAACCCAAGGGAGGGGAGCCCCCCCACCTCGCCCCCCCACTCCACCTCAGAGGCCTCACCTGCAAGGTCTGGGCATTGAGAGTGTCATACAGGATGGAGCCCGTCTGCCAGTTCTTCAGCCGAGTGTACTTGGGGGCCTCGGTGGGGCGCTCAGCTGGGTGGACAACTGGGCAGCTGGAATCAGAGAATCACAGAACTGAAGAGCTGGGAGGGACCCCCAGGGGTCATCTAGCCCAACCCCCTGCAAGGCGGGAACCCCAACTAAAGCATTCCAGGCAGGTCAACCTCAAAAGCAGGGGAAGACATGACCCCCCCACCGCCAATCTGCAAGCCAACCCTGAGATGATGCCCCCAAACCCAGGTCCCCAGAAAAAAGGGAGAGTCAGGGAGGGATCCCGATGCTGGGAGAGGGGAAGGCAAGGCAGTCCGATCTGGGGGTGGGGAGAAAAGTTGACTTGGGGGCCCAGAGCAATGGCAGGGAAAGGAGGCAGGGGGAGGGGTCACAAAGGACACCTAGGCCAGGCCCCCTCCAGAGGGAAACCTTGTGCCCCCCAGAGCAGCTCAGCGCCTGCCATGCAGAAAATGGGATGGGGGCTCTGGGCCTGTCACTTGGCCCAACCGATTCCCACAAGGCCGGGGAGAGGATTGGATGGGACAAGTCCTCCCTGGGAGGGAGAGCAGATCCAAAGGGAGGCCCAAAGAGAAGGCCAGCGTGCTTAAAAGGGGGGGGGGATCTGGGACCAGGGGAGGGTTTTAAGCAGGGGGCACCTGTTAGGGATTCCCCAGCTGCAATTTTGGCATTGCAGGAGGGGCAGACTGGATGACCCTTGGGGTCCCTTCCAACACTGCAGGTCTCAGAGTCGAACAAGTGATGAAGCCAAGCTGCGGAGGGCCAGGAGGCAACCCTGGGAACCCCTGGCATGGGAGGAAAGCCCACCTAGGGAGTCCTTCTGATGCCAGCAGAGGAGCTGAGGACACCTGCTCTTCCTCCAAGGGATCCCATCTGGCTTGACCCCAGCAAAGTCCATGGAATCCTGGAATTGTGTGTTTGGAAGGGGACCCAGCCCCCTGCAGCGCAGGATTCCCAGCTAAAGAATCCCAGGCAGATGGATGGCCAGCCAACCTCTCTTTAAAAGCCTCCAATGAGGAAGAGCCAGCCATCATTCAAGGGAGTCCCTGTCCCTGTCAGACAACCCAAACCCTCAGAAATCCCTTCCTAGTTGTCCAGCAACACTAACGTTGACTCAGAATTTCCTTCCTTGCTGCTTCAATCCATCCGTTCGGCTCCTCTCTTCTGGAGCAGGAGAAAGAAAGCTTGCTGCCTCTTCTGCATGAGAGCCCTTCCCATATCTGAAGACCGAGAGGAGATACGAGAGCCGTCTTCAAATATCTCAAGGGCCTTGACATGGAAGAGGGAGCAAGCTGGTTTTCTGCTCTTCTGGAGAGAAGGACCCAAACCCATGGCTCCAAGTCACAAGCAAAGAGATTCCGACTCAACATCAGGAAGAGCATTCTGACAGTAAGAAGGTGGGGGGGCTTTTAAGCAGAGGTTCATAGACTCAGAGGAGGGACCCCAGGGGTCATCCAGTCCACCCCCCTGCAATGCAGGAATCTCAGCTCAAACATCCAGGACAGGTGGCCAGCCAAGCTCTGCTTAAAAACCTCCAAGGAAGGAGAGGCCACTACCTTCGGAGGGAGTCTGTTCCGCTGTCAAAAAGCTCTGGATATTGATGGCTTTTGTTGAGATTCCTGCATCGCAGGGGGTTGGATGAGATGACTCTCAGGGCCCCTTCCAACTCTGCCATCTGATGGTCCTATGATTCTATGTCATCCCTCCATCTTCTCTTCTGCCGGCTAAACAAACCCAACTCCCGCAACCGTTCCTTGCAAGGCTTTGTTTCCAGATATTTAAACACAGCTCTGCAATCACCCACCCACCTTCTCCTGTCCAGGCTGGATGTCCCCAACTTCCTCAACCCCCAACAGTCCTTCTGGACTCCCTGCAGGTCCTCTCCTCTCCCACCCGCAAACGTGGCTCCCAAAGTCCCCCCCCCCTCCACAACCAGCCAGCCCTCTGGGCTCTCGGCTGAGGCCCCTTCTGCTATCACCTGCACTTCTTGGTGGGGACGCTTTCTTCCGCGATGGACGCCCGGTGCCTGGAGCAGAGGTCAAGACTCCAGAAGTGGGTCTGGGAGGGGGAAAGGGCCCCCGGCAAGTTCCCCATGGCGCTGCGCACCAAGTCCTAGCAGAGAGTGGCTCTCTCTGGAGCAATGTGCCGCTGGTGCCAGGAACTCCCTTTTCTTCCTGCCTGCTGAGAAAGGGAACAGCGGGGGTGGGGGTGGGATTATGGCCTTGCCTTCCCCATCCGCCCAGACGGACAAAGCCGGGACAAGGGGCAGGGCGGGGGGTTGGCTGGGGGGCTGGGCTCCCTCCAAAAGTGGGGAGAGAATGGCACACATTTAGCACCCCCACTCCCCAAATAGCAAAGAGCCGGGATGCCAGTTGGGAAGGACAGGAGGGAGAGAGAAGAAAACAGGTGGCAGACTGGGGAAGGGGAGCGAGGGGGTCTCACCCTCTCAGCCCCCCACCCCAAACTGGAGCTCAGAATGGCCACCTGTCAGGGATTCTGGAGGTGCAATTTTTGGTAAAAATGCAGATGAAGACGGGAGGTCAAAGGGCCTCCTCTGAATTTCACCCCCAAACGTGACTGCTTTGTGGCAGGGCTGCCCAGAAGAGGGGCTATGGGGTTGGGCTGGATGACCTCTGGGTCAGTGACCTGCAAAGGGAACCCCTGGGCCCTGAAGAGGGGCTCTGCCTTTCATTTCCCAATGGGAAATCTGAGCCCCATCCTGGCATGCCAAGGGCCAGGTCCTCCTCCTCCTCCTCCTGAAGCCCAGAGAAGCATCCAGGGGGGCGCCAGGCAGCCTCTGTCCATGCACTGACCTTGCCCAGGGGAGGCCTCTGGACCTCAACAAGGAGGAACTGTAGGATGGTCGGGTTGGAAGGGACCCCCCAAGGTCATCCAGTCCAACCCCTGCAAGTCCTGAGGCTCGCTCCTCTTCCATCCAGGGCAGCCTCACCACCATCTATTTCCTCTGCATTTTTACTGAAAAGGTTCAGCAAGAGAGACTCTTGAATGATCAAGATCAAGATTGTGGTGATGCAAGGGCTGGGAGGGCACATCCTGCAGCCAGGTGCCTCTGAGTCAGCCCCCAATTCCTGGACCAGCACCTCTGAGAAGGGAGGGGGCTTCCAGGAAGAGAGCCATCCCTGCTTCCTGTGGGAGGGAGTTCCGCAGTTCCAACTATGGACTTTTGTCTGTCCTGAGTCATCTGACCTTCAGCGTCATGGCATGTTCACAAGCTCTGCCATCAGGAGACGGGAGAAAAACTTCTCCTTGCCCACTTTCTCTGTGCCAGGCATGATTTTTTGCCCATCCATCGTGTCCCCCTTGGATAACTCGCTTCGTTTTCTCCAGCTGCGATCCCATTGCAGGGGTTGGGCTAGATGACCGCTTGGTCCCTTCCAACTCCACTGTTCTCAGGTTCACAAAAAGCCCCCGCTGTGTGGGACGTGGGCAGGAGATGGTGTTTGCCTCAAGAAACCATCAGAGCTTGGGGCCAGAGTGTGGGGCTTGCAGGATACTGGGGGGGGGGTGTCTGCATCTTGGAAGCCCCCTCCCAAGCCCCACTGCCCTTGGCCTGGCCACATCAAGCCGCCTGTTGTTCTCCCAGAGTGTTGGAGACAGGAAGCCACACCTTTGCTTTCTGCTTCCATTTCCTTCCTCAGTCTTGGGAGGAACCACATATGAAGCGCTGGAGGCAACACGCAGGGAAGGAAGGAGGGAGGGGAACCCCCCAGGCACTGAAATTTGGGGGGGGGGGAGCCTACTGGATGAGGAAGGCAGAGCTGCTTGGAAGTGCCAAGGGGGTGCCATCATATCCCCTCCCCTGGCACTGACCCTGGGCAGCCTAGTCTCTCTCCAGTTACAAGAGTCCCCACATCCCAACTTGCCCCCCCCCCCAGATCCAGGCTGATGGACCACCTGCCTGCGGCTTCCTCAACCCCCCCTCAATGAAAACAGGGAGCAGGGCCTGTTTTCCTGTTGTGCCAACCAAATGCGGCTGGCAAGGGGCTGGATTTATGCCAATGATGGGAGTCAACTCAGCCCGCTTGGCAGATAGAACACCCACTTTCTGGTTGCTTTGCCCTCCTCCCCCCCCAAAAAAAAATCTGGGCTTAGGGGTCCCCTCCCCCTGGAGGCTCCCTAGAGCACCAGCCTGAGTCTGCCTTGGACCAGACAGAAGACTTGCAATATCTAGAGGTGGGATCAGATTTTTAAATTATTTTGAAGTGGGATTCAGTGAATTTCATGCAGCCATTTTTGCCTGCGTATCTTCATTATTTCTTCAATTCCGAAAGGGTGGCCAGTTGCTATTTCATGAAGGGGTGGGGCCTCAAAAGGAGACCAAGGACTGACGACACGCCTGACATGCAGCCAGATGCAAATCGAATGACCCTGCAAGTCTATGGAGGCAGATCTTTGGACTGGCGCTGGGCCCAGAGCGCACCCAGATAAGGCGCAGAGAGGAAGCCCCCCCCCAGGCCCCGTGCTGGGCTTCCAAGGCCGGGTTTCTGGTCCGTCTCCACTGGACTGAATCCAAAAGGCACACCTTTCAAAATAGCCCTGCTAGTGCATTGCCTCTCAAACCAGCTTCACGCCAACTGGAGTCCCTAATTTATTTTAGATATTTATTTACTTATTAAATTTCCATACTGCCCTTCATCCAAGGATCACAGGGTAGTTTACAAAATAAAAACACAAAAAAATAGATAACATTTTACCAAACAAAAACCAGGCAGAGGGCCTTCTCGGTGGTGGCGCCCGCCCTGTGGAAGGCCCTCCCACCAGATGTCAAGGAAAGAAACAACTATCTGACTTTTAGAAGACATCTGAAAGCAGCCCTGTATCAGGTGATATTTAATGTTTGATGTTTTATCGTGTTTTTAATATTCTGTTGGGAGCTGCCCAGAGTGGCTGGGGAAACCCAGCCAGATAGGTAGGGTATAAATAATAAGTTGTTGTTATTATTATTATTATTATTATTATTATTATTATTATTATTATCAGCATCAGCATCATTACAGTTTTAAAGGTTGTAGATTGTACAATTAGCGAAAGGCCTGGGAGAAAAGGAATGTTTCTGCCTGGTGCCTAAGGATATATAGGGAAGGAGCCAGGAGCAGTGTTAGAAACTGAGGGAAAGAGAAGAGAAGAGAAGAGAAGAGAAGAGAAGAGAAGAGAAGAGAAGAGAGGCATAGCCCCATGCAGAGCAGGCGACCTCCCAGCCATCCAGCCTGGGGAGCCACCTACTGATGGTTCCTCAGAGGGGCAAGCAGCGTCTGGGGGAGCCCTAAGAGGCAAGCAGGGGGCACGGGAGGGGTAGAGGAGAACCAGACTCCCTGGATCAAATTCACAGAATCAGAGAACTGTAGAGTTGGAAGGGGCCGCAAGGGTCATCTAGTCCAACCCCTGCAATGCAATGCAGGCATCTTTGGCTCCATGTGGGGCTCAAACCCACGACCCTGCGATCAAGAGTCTTGTGCTCCAACGGCCGAGCTAGCCCTCAGTTCCTCCATTTAGTTGACTTAATTAAATACAGGTAACTCGCAACAGGCACACATTTAACTGATGTGCATTCAGCTTTACATGCTTGGCTAATAGAAATAATAATCAAAACATTAAAAGGGGGTCAGGCGTCTGGGGGGAAAGGCTTTGGCAATCCCATCCACTACTGAACCCAGTGTCTTTTGACTTCACAATTTTGGCTTTATGCACCATCCCTTGAACATAACCACAGAGTAAGTTGAGAGTTGCCGGAAGGTTTCAGTTAGATTTTGAATAAATGTGCAATTAATTTTTGATGCTTTGAATTTTATTGCGTTATTAACTTCCTTAATGGGTCATGCAAACGGCTGTTCTGAATAATGCTTTTTATGAGGTAGAGAAGGGGGCCCTGGGATTAGGGGACCAAGGGGGCAGGGCATGGGCGTAGCCAAGGGGGGGGGGGCTATCAAGCAAATCAATAAATACTTAACTGAGGTTCTGCCCCACCCCCAACATGAAGCCTGGCTAAGCCTATGGGGCAGGACCCACATCAGCATTTGAGACCGACTGATCAAAGGACAGGTTCCTAAAACAAGGAGAAGTCATTCAACTAAGCCACCGGCCTTAGCAGCCACATTATATATTGAAATACAGGATCTTTTCTTTGAATTATGTGAAAGTTGGATCATTGCTAAAATTGAGGCCAGCAATCGCAGATGCAGTTTAATTCACGGCCCAGTAATGTTCTGCTATTACATGGTTTAGCTGTTGCCCTGAGATGCTCTGAGTGACCAGCATGGAGAAGAGCCACCTCCAAACAAGGCAGCCGATAAATAAATCTTAAATAATGTTTATGGATACAAAGACGAGTCATTTCTCTTGCATCCCATCAAAGTAGGCTAGATAAAGCAAGGAAATTAATGGGTAATGATGGTTCACCTGCCTAACAAATCCGTATTCCTGCTTACGAATTAATGCTTGGAGGAGACTGAACTGCTGAATCCGTTTCAGTCTGGCTTCAGGCCCAGTCGTGGCACAGAAACTGCCCTGGCCGATGACATTGGCCAGGAGAGGGGGGGGTATGGCAACCTTCCTCTTCTCCTTGACCTTTCAGGGGCTTCCAGGGCCCTTGGTCATGGCGTCCGTCTGGAGGGAGAAAATGGGTGGAGAAAAGTTTTTCTCCCTCCCCCAGAGTACTGAAACTCCTGGCCATCCAAGCTGAATGTTGAGAGATTCAGGACACAGAAAAGGAAGCCCTTCTTCACACAGCACATTGTTAAACTGTGGAACTCACTGCCACAGCAAGCAGAGCAGAGCCATCCTGGCTAGGAGCCATCAAGCGCCCTCTCCTCCTCTATGGGTTTGTCCAATCCTCTTTTGAAGCCATCCACGGTGGTGGTCATTCCTGCCTCCTGTGGGAGGGAGTTCCACAGTTCAAATCTGTGCTGCTCTCCTCCTCCTCTTCCACACCTTTCCTCTCTTGCCTCCCCTTCAGTTTGCAATGCCCTTCCCTCCTAGAGATCAGGGGTCTTGCCTCAGAGTCATAGCATCATAGAACTCTAGCTTGGGAGGGACCACTAGGGGTCATCCAGTCTAACCCTCTGCAAGGCAGAAACTTCTCCAGACTTTACCATTCCCCTTGAGTTACCAGCAATCCTTGGCCTCCCCACCCCAGTCCTCCAGCAGAAGCTGCCTTCCTACCTGGGGGGGGCCTGGCCTGCCTCCTCCTGGCGCCTGCTTCACCTGGGCTAATGGGCTGCAAACAGGCCCTTGAGCCAGGAAGACACCGAGGTTTGATGTTCTGTTGCCAAAAGAAAAAACGGTTTTAAAATGGCTTTTCCTGCCTCATTAGCTGCAAAAAGGCAACCAATTAGTTTCCGAAAAAGACAGGGCTTGGAGGAAGCCACGGCTTCCACAGGGCGGGCGCCACCACCGAGGCGCTCACGCAGGCGCTCACGCAGAGTTGCCAGCTTTTCAGCTTGCTGTGCAAACAGGAGTCCTTCCTTCCCCTCTGCAAGGCAAGCTGCTCTTAAAGGCACAAGAGCAGGCCCGGCCACCTTTTTTCTGGTCAGCTGGCCCTCCTGCTTGCATCTCCTTTGCAGGGAACCCAACGCTCTCGTTGCGGGGCAATTGCGGAGCCACCAGTCCAAGTCCCTGCTCAGCCCACAAGCTGCCTGGGGGGGCCTTGGGCCAGGCAGGATCTCACCATCTCCCTTCCCTTGCAAGCTTGGCACTAGAATGGACTCCCTCAGAAAGTGGCTGCCTCTCCTGCTTTTAAAGGGAGCTCTGGCGGCCCCCTGCCTTGGATTCTTCCGCAGTGACTCCCGCATTGCAGTGGGTTGGGCTAGATGACCCCTGGGAGTCCCTCCCCGCCCTACAGTTCTATGAGAGCGGGTGAAGAATTACGCAGGGAGGAACGAAGTCTCATGTCTGAGTGCTACTTACACTCGCACGGACACCCGGGGTCGCGCGACTGTCACCACCATCTCTTGCGTCGAGGCAGGACCACAAGGAAGCACTCAGACCCCCCCCCCCGCGCCCCTTTCCGGCCTTTCTGCGGTGGGGGGGGTTAAGTTCTGAAAGTCCTTTCCAGGGCGAGAGAAGAAAGGCAGCGCCGGAGACGCGCGCCCCAATTCCTCTCTCCCAAAGCGCGTGCAAAAACCCGTGTCTGCAAGAGCGCTTCTAGATCACGCGTTTCTAAAAAGGAAAAGGGGGCGGGGAAGAGGAGCTTCTAAACCTGCCCAAGCTCCTCCCCCGCCCCGCCCTTTCATTCCGAGCAGCCGGCAGGTGAAGCAGCACCTGGGTGGCGCCGCCCACAGGTGGTCGGGCGAGAATTAACCCAAGGTCCCAGCAGACCGCTTGGTTTGGAGGATGGGCGCTCTCGCCTCTGCTTGCGTGGATTTGGCAGCAAGAGAGGAGCTCGCCCGGGAGTTGGGATCCCTGCATTGCAGCGGGTTGGACTAGATGATTCTTGGGGCTCCCTTCCGACTCCACAATTCTAGGATTCTATGAATCCAAATCATAGCCCCAAGTTTGGGCAAGTGCTGCGTGACCCACAGTGGTGCAAAAGCTTCAATACATGCTGACAACTTGCCCCCCTGGCTTCTGAGTCTCCCAACCAGGTGGAAAACACCCCTCCAGCCCAGAGCTCTTCTCTGGCAATCCCTGGACACGAGGAAGATGATCTTCCATGAACACAGTCTGAACAGTGAGTCCGTAAGTGACTGTGGAGGCCAATTCTGGATCCACACATCCTTCCACAGTGGGGCCACTGGTTTCTGGGCGGGAGTTGATCACGGTGTGGATTTGCCAAGCGTGCCTTCCTCTTGGCATAGTTCTCCCTTGCGTCCTGAGTGTGAGCATCTTCAAAGCCCATAGTCAAAACAAAACAAAATTCCTTCCAGTAGCACCTTAAAGACCAACTAAGTCAGTTCTTGGTATGAGCTTTCGTGTGCATGCACACTTCTTCAGATACACACACGAAATGCATGCACACGAAAGCTCATACCAAGAACTGACTTAGTTGGTCTTTAAGGTGCTACTGGAAGGAATTTTTTTTTGTTTTGACTATGGCAGACCAACACGGCTACCTATCTGTAATTCAAAGCCCATGACACCTTTGGGAAAGGCTGTTCTCCAGTTGGAGCACTCGCAGGCCAGTGTTTCCCAGTTGTCAGGGTTTATACTACAGTTTTTTAGATTTGCCTTAAGACAGTCTTTAAACCTCTTTTGTTGACCACCAGCATTACAGTTTCCATTTTTAAGTTTGGAATAGAGTAGTTGCTTTGGAAGACGATCATCAGGCATCCGCACAACACGACCAGTCCAATGAAGTTGATGTTGAAGAATCATTGCCTCAACACTGGTGATCTTTGCTTCTTCCAATACACTGATATTAGTTCACCTGTCTTCCCAAGTGATGTGTAATTTTTTCGGAGACACCGTTGATGGAATCTTTCGAGGAGTTGGAGATGGCCTTTATAAGTGGTCCATGTTTCACAAGCAGACAGCAAGGTTGGTAGTACAACAGCTTTGTAAACAAGCACCCCCCCCCCGAAAAAGACCCTCATAAAATCCTAGAATTGTAGAATGGGAAGGTCCCCCTCAGGGTCTTCTAGTCCAATGCCAGGCAATGCGGGAATCCCAATTCCCAGAGGATCTCCTCCAGGGCTGCCCCGTGGGAGATGAAGCAAGGCTCTTTTCTTCTGCTTTGGAGGGTAGGGCTTGAATTCTTGGTTCAAGTGACAAGAAAGGAGATTCTGACTAAACATCAGGAAGAACTTTCTGTTTTTGTTTTTTTAAAATAGTATTTATTCAAATTTTAAAGATTACAAAGAGAAAAAAGAGAAAAAAGAAAAATAAAAAAGACAGAAAAATACAAACAATTAAAGAAGAACAGATCAAACCTTTACATAGCTTTCTTTCCTTTGCTTATTTCCTTGAACTCCTCACGCCTCCCATTTTTGTATTCTAATTCAATTTGTTATTTCAGCAAATCCTTCCAACCTTGTTTTTATCCTAATAATTTGTCTTAATATACTATAATTTTACATTCTCTCTTTCACCAATTCATTTTTACTTAATCCTTTATGTCATTTCTGCTAAAACCACATAATTTTCTTTTCCCAACATCTTTCTAGCAATCCTTAATTTTACAATATTTTTGAAGATAAACTTTAATTTTTTTCCAATCTTCTTCCACCGACTCTTCTCCTTGGTCCCGGATTCTGCCAGTCATCTCAGCCAGTTCCATGTAGTCCATCACCATCAGGAAGAACTTTCTGGCAGTCAGAGCTGTTGGGCAATTGGAACGGTCTCCTTTGGGAGATGGTGTCCTCTCCTTCCCTGGAGGTTTCTAAGCAGAGTTTGGATGGCCCTCTGTCAGGGATGCTTGAGCGGAGATTCCTGTTTTGCAGGGGGTGGACTAGATGACTCTTGAGTGCCCTCTCCAACTCTGCAGATCTATTATTCTGTGACTTGGAAGGTTTGGAGCAGAGCCTTTTCCTCAGTGGCCCCTGGGTAGCAGAGCTCTCCATGCTGGGAGGTCCTTGGCCTCTCCGGGAGGACTGAGGCCAAGGAGAGGCAGTGTAGTGCAGTGGTTAGAGGGCAGGACCAGACCTGGGAGACCAGGGTTCGAATCTCTGCATGGCCATGCAGCTCACTGGGTGACTTTGGGCCAGTCTCTGCCTCTCAGCCTATCCTATCTCACAGGGTTGCTGTGAGGATGGAATGGGGAGGAGGACAATCACGTCGGCCGCCTTGAGATCCTTGGAGAAAAAGGTGGGATATAATTGCCATAACGACAAAGGAGACCTGCGAGGCTTCTGACACTCTCGGCTGTTCTCAACACTTCTAGATTTGGGGCCTGCCTCCTCCTCTTTCCTTTGATTCTTATTACTACTGGTGGGGCTGTTTGATTTTAAACTGTCCCATTGTTTCCAGCGTTTGATATTCTGATTGCGAGGATCCCACTGGGATGGAAAACATGCGCTGTGAATACTTGCAAAAATAAATCACTCTGATGACCAGCTCCCCCAGCCACAGCCTGACCTTCCTCCTCTGTGTCATCGCATCGGCTGGACCTCCTCTGCAGCCTCCATGGCCTTTTGTCCAGTCAGGGGTCAGGATCCACCGGGGGTCGTGATACTGGTGTGGGATGTAAACACAGGAGCAGTCAATGACAACATTCCTAGAGTGTACATGTTAGAACATGGGGAGGGATGTCTGTCCAGCAAGCAGGTAAACTTCCTGGGGACGGACTTCCTCCGCATGTGACCAGAGGTGGGTGTGGCCTCACCTGTGCAGGTAATGATAAAAGCACAGGGCAGGCAGCCACTCTCTCTCTTGCCTCTTGCCTCTTGCCTCTTGCCTCTCTGCCATCTTCCTTCGATGAGGAAACATCTAAGGATGCCCTCTTGGCTCCCAGCCAAGAGAGGACAGTACTATCTTGCTACAAGATAGATTCTAACTGCATGTAACCTTTTAAGCCTGCCTACCTTCTGGGATCATATTGTGAACAGAACGTGAGTAAACTCTTTTATACTTTTATAAAGACTGTGTCGTGTCTTGTATTTTAAGAGGGAACAAAGGGGAAATTACCAGAGTAATTATTATAGAGGTTCTAGCGAACCTGTGCAAGCGTTACCGTTGCGTACTTAAAGGGGAATGTCTATAAACTCTGCTGATATTTTGGGAACTTGTTAGTACAAGTTGGATAAGGATATAATTAGTCAATATATCCTCTCCTGCACCCCAGAACATTCCCACAAAGGGTTATTGGCCCCAGTATTGCATATTTCTGCGTATTTTTGAAGGATTGCGTTGGATTGTGATTTTGAGTTGAGTAGTATTTTTCTGAGTTAACTTCCTGGTAAGCACATGGTCCTTTGTTCCATTGTGCAGTGGGGATTAAGCACCCCCCCCTTCCCTCAGAGTTCACAGTGACCCAAGGCAGTGAAGAATTGTTTTGTATTTTGAGATTTTTGAGATTTTGATTTTAAAATTTTGAGAAATTTTGAAATTTTGAAGAATTTTCAAATTTTTGGATTTTAAGATGGCTAGAGCAGCTTTTGATAGTGATGCAAAGCTAGGAATGCCTGTGCTGAATGAACACAATTTCATACACTGGAAGCAGCGCTTGATAGCATGTTTAGATTATAAGCACATTTTGGAAGCTTTAAACCCTCAACCTACGGGATCGTCTGAGGAAGCTTTAGCCAAGATAAGTGCTTGGAAACGCATGAACAGCGAAGCTAGACACATAATTTTGAGTGGACTTCGTGATGAGCAGCTATCATTAATAAATAGTACAGATGATGCATCTCAAATCTTAAGAGATATAGAGCGCGTGTATGGAGAATCTAGCATAAACTGCTTCAGAAACTTGGTGTGTAAATTAACCAGAGTGAGGATGAATTCAAAAGAGGAATTCACAGAGCACATCAACAAGTTCACTGAGATTATTCAGAGAATTGATTTGACTCCCAAAGCTTTTGATGAAGATACAAAGATAGCATTTTTGTTGTCATCACTTGGACCACGCTTTAGCGCATTTGTAAGTTTGATGGATCATAGACAAGGTCTGACTTTTAAAGACTTGATTGGTTATTTAAAAGAAGAATGCAGAGATAGAGCTGAATCTCCAGTGAGAAATGCTAGAAGCAAGGACAGCAGTTATGCATCTAGGCAATGTACAAAGTCCAAAGAGATGCCTAAGAAAGTGATTTGTTTCAATTGTAACAAAGAAGGACACATTGCAAAGAATTGCAAGGCTCCTAAAGCCAAGAAACCCCACCCCTTTCAGCCAAAAGGGGAAAAGAAGGGGAAATGTGAATGCACATGGCTACTGCAAGAAAGGAATTTAACTGTCCAGAATCGTGAAAATAGACGTAATAAATGGATAATTGATTCAGGTGCCAGCTCACATTTTTCATATAAAAAGGACTATTTTAATGAGATAAATGATGAAGAAGGATCTGAAATTGAAATTGCAGATGGGAACATTGTTAAAGCAAAAGGTGCAGGTTCCATGAGGCTGAAATGCAATATAAATAATGAATGCATTGAGAACACAATCTCTAGAGTTTTGTATGTACCAGAGCTGAGCTGCAATTTAATCAGCGTGTCCACACTGGACAAGAAAGGTTTCCAGATCACATTTGGAAATGGAGAATGCAAGGTGACTAGAAATGGCAAAGTGGTTGCTCAAGCAGAGCTAATCAATGGTGTATATGAGCTTGATCTTTCAGAGAATCAGTCTGCAAAAGTGGCACATTCCAGCCAGAAGGATGAAGCAGATCTGGACCTGTGGCACAGAAGGCTTGGACATAGAGACACCAACGTCATTCTGGATCTACAGAAAAGAGATCTTGTAAGAGGTTTGCAGGTAAAGCAGAGCAACAAAGCTCCAGCAAAGTGCATAAGCTGTATTACTGAGAAGGCTGTAAAACCTTCATTTCCACGTTGTGCAGAACAAAGAAGCAACAAAGTGCTTGACATAGTGCACACTGACATATGTGGACCCATGAGTGTTCCCTCACTGGGAAAGAATAGATATATTTTAATATTTCTGGATGACTTTTCAAGATTTTGTGTTGTATATTTTCTCAAAGAGAAGAGTGAGACAGTGGACAAGTTCCAGGAATACATTGCCATGGTCAAGAATAAATTCCAAAGAGCTCCAGCTGTGCTAATGAGCGACAATGGAGGTGAGTACTGCTCAAATGAAATGCAGGCTCTCCTGGCCAAGGAAGGAATTGCACATGTAACCACAATTCCTTACATACCACAGCAGAATGCCATAGCTGAGAGAAAGTTTAGGTCCATTATGGACATGACAAGGTGCATGCTAAAGGATGCATGTTTGCCACAGAAGCTGTGGGCCGAAGGAGTGTACACGTCAGTCTATTTGCAGAATAGACTGCCAACTAAAGGTGCAGAGCGCACACCATTTGAACTTTGGCATGGGAAAGCTCCCAATCTGTCGCACATACGTGTGTTTGGAAGTCCGTGTTACTTCCACGTGCCCAAGGAACACAGACACAAGCTTGACTCCAGGGCAAAAGCAGGTATCCTGGTGGGATACGCCTCTGGAGGCAAAGGATATAGAATTATGGACTTACAAACTGGTAAGACAAATGCATACCATGCGGTTTATTTTGATGAATATGGAAAAGTAGACACTAAGAACACTGTTGTGGATTCTTCTGATGAGTCAGAAAGGACTCAAGAATTTGTATATTTCCCTTTTGAGACTCCACAAAGTACTAATCTGCCTTCGAGTGTTACAGCACCCCCTACAGGCGACGCACCAGAAGACGCAGAGGACCAGGACCCTGGCGGCACCAGAGACGAAGATGAGGACTCAGATGGGGACATGCCTGCGTTGGAGGAGGATGAGGAAGCTGATGCGGTCCCAGAACCAGAGGTCAGACGCTCGTCCAGAACCAACAAAGGTGTCCCACCATTACGGTTGTCCTACTTTGCAGGGTCGGCGTTTCCACAAGAACCTTCCACTTGGGAAGAGATACAGGAGATGCCAGCTGCAGAAGCCAGTCTCTGGAGGAAGGCCGCGCAGGAGGAGATGGATGCACTGCATCAGAACAAGACCTGGACACTCACTGAGCTGCCTCCCGGTAAGAAGGCCATTGGCAGTAAATGGGTTTTCAAGGTTAAGAAGGGGTCAGAAGGAGAAGTGCAGCGCTACTAAGCTAGACTTGTAGCACAGGGATTTTCACAGCGTTTTGGTGAAGACTATGATGAAGTTTTTGCACCAACCGTGAGGTACAGCAGCGTAAGAATGCTTTTAAGCATTGCAGCCTCCAAGAAAATGAGAGTGAAACACATAGACATTGCTACCGCTTTTCTACATGGGCAGATTTCTGAAGAAATTTATATGAAACAGCCCAAAGGTTTTGTGAAACCACATGAGGCACATTTAGTGTGCAAACTGCAGAAAGGACTTTATGGACTTAAACAGGCTGCTAGAGCCTGGAACCAGAAGTTGCATAAAATGCTGACGCAACTTGGGTACAAGCAAGGCGACGCTGACAAGTGCTTGTACAGTAAGTCAAATAATGGACAATTCTCATATATCTTAGCATTTGTTGATGACCTGATTATTGCCACAGCAAGTGAGAAAGACTATACACAGATAGTAAAACACCTTAGCAAAGAGGTGGAGGTCAAGGAGCTAGGAGATGTCCAGTACTACCTCGGGATCCAGGTGGAAAGAGAAGAGGACGGCTCATTTCTTCTCAGCCAAAGACAGAAGATCCACGAGCTGATTGAGCACATGCAGATGCAAGACGCACATCCAGTTGCTACACCGATGGCTACTGACTTCCTGAAGAATCAGCAGGATTCGAAGCAGTTGCCAGACAACAATGACTACAGAATCAGAATACGTTGCAGCAACAGAAGCCTGCAGAGAGATCGCCTGGCTTGATCAACTCATAAAGGACTTTGGGTTGGTGAGAAAAGGGCCTGTCAGCTTGCTAGAGGACAATCAAAGTTGCCTGAAGCTGACGCAGAGTGAGAAGTTCCTGGCCAGAACAAAACACATTGGGGTTAAATACCACTACATACGCCAGATGATCCAGGATGGACTTGTGGAACTATCCTACTGCAGCACCCAAGAGATGACTGCTGACATCCTGACGAAACCCCTACCAAGAGAGAGTTTCCAGAATCTACGTGTCAAGCTGGGACTCTGGGTGGTTGAATAAAGTTGTTTATGTTTTGTATAATGTTGTATTGCCTGAGAAGGGGTATGTGGGATGTAAACACAGGAGCAGTCAATGACAACATTCCTAGAGTGTACATGTTAGAACATGGGGAGGGATGTCTGTCCAGCAAGCAGGTAAACTTCCTGGGGACGGACTTCCTCCGCATGTGACCAGAGGTGGGTGTGGCCTCACCTGTGCAGGTAATGATAAAAGCACAGGGCAGGCAGCCACTCTCTCTCTTGCCTCTTGCCTCTTGCCTCTTGCCTCTCTGCCATCTTCCTTCGATGAGGAAACATCTAAGGATGCCCTCTTGGCTCCCAGCCAAGAGAGGACAGTACTATCTTGCTACAAGATAGATTCTAACTGCATGTAACCTTTTAAGCCTGCCTACCTTCTGGGATCATATTGTGAACAGAACGTGAGTAAACTCTTTTATACTTTTATAAAGACTGTGTCGTGTCTTGTATTTTAAGAGGGAACAAAGGGGAAATTACCAGAGTAATTATTATAGAGGTTCTAGCGAACCTGTGCAAGCGTTACCGTTGCGTACTTAAAGGGGAATGTCTATAAACTCTGCTGATATTTTGGGAACTTGTTAGTACAAGTTGGATAAGGATATAATTAGTCAATATATCCTCTCCTGCACCCCAGAACATTCCCACAACTGGTGGCCAGGAAGGGCACGGCCATCCCGGCTAGGAGCCCTCCAGAGCCCCCTCCTGAATTTGCCCAGTCCTCTTTCAAAGCCACCCAGTTTGCTGACCCTGAGTGCCTCCAGTGGCAGGGAGTTCCCCGCTCACTGCAGGACGGTGTCCAGGGATGGGGAGGGGTGCCAGTGGCAGTGGATGGATGAGGTGGCGGGAGAGTCGGGGCCAGCCCTTTCCCTCCTGCCCTGCCCACCGCAGGAGGCGGGGATCCTCGGGGCATCTGGGAAATGGATCAGCTTTGCCAAGAAACATCCTAGACACCCTGCCGGGGGGAACGCCCTGCCTGGCCCCCCCCAAGGACCTCTGGGAGAGGCAGGGGGTGCAGCAGAGGCAGGATGTGTGGAATCAGAGGGGGGGGGGCTTTGCTTCATCTGCTGTACCCCACCTTATTTTTCTCCCAGGAGCTCATGGCCTGCGTGATTCTTCTCCCGCTCCTCATTGAAGCTCCAGAACAGCCCTGCAAGGAAGGCTAGGCAGAGCGGTTGGCCCAAGGGGGCCTTCATGGCGGGGAGAGGATTTGAGCCCTGGTCCCCCAGGTCTTGGTCCAATGCTCTAACCACTAAGCCACGCTGCCCCTGTGATTCCTCTGGAGCAAAGTAACAGGTGTAATGGTGAACGGGTCAGACACGGACAATAAGAGCAAGAGAAAGCTGGTTTCTGAAAGCTGAGACTATGGGGCTCTGTGGAGGAGAGAGGAAGGGGCTTGCGAGGAAAGGCCAAGGTTTTCTTGAGGGAAACTCTCTCTCTGCAAAAGGCAGGGGGCCAATATTAGCTCTGATTCCTGCGCAGCCGGGGGTTGGACTAGATGAGCCTTGGGGGTCCCTTCCAGCTCTGCAGTTCTGTGTTTCAAAATGGTTTGCAAGGAGCCCCAGAGCACAGCCTGGAGGAGGTGTGCCTGCCCCACAGAGCGAAGCAGAAGTGGGGCTGGTTGGCTTGACAGGATGAGGCTCCCAAGGCCACAGGCGCCACCTGGAGTCCTGTAGAAGAAGTGCCGGGAAAGAAGGATGCGGGGGAATTGGGGGGGGGGCAGTAGCGAACTGGGGCCCTTCCAGGATGGGTGGGCTGTTGTTTTTTAATACTCTTTATAAATTTTAGTTTAGAAAGCAATAAAACGCAACAGGGGAGAAATTGTGAATCCCATTTTGATGGACAGTAGATTTATATGATATGAAAGACTAGCGTATCTCATGCTTCACAGAAGGAATACAAACATAGGAAATGAGCCGAGAAGAAGGAAGAAGGAAGATGCACTTAAAAATGTCAGTATAGCTCCACAAAGTCATGCCACTTTCACATATTCCATCTGTCTGTGAGGCTGCAGCCAAGGAGTGTGGCAGCTGAGTCCTGTTAATATTGGTATAAGTTTGGGGGATGGAGTCTGAGGGTGCAAGTCAGCCGTAAAGTCTGGAATTTGTAAAAGAGCAAAATTAATAGAGGTTTGGCAAAACCCTGCCAAACAGGAAACCCCTGGATTTAGCTGAGGCTAAGGAGCCAGCTTGGACCATAAAGAAGGCTGATCGCCGAAGAATTGATGCTTCTGAATTCTGGTGCTGCAGGAGACTCTTGAGAGTCCCATGGACTGCAAGAAGATCAAACGCATCCATCTAGGATCTAGGAGTCTTGGTTGACCACCAACTTGACATGAGCCAACAGTGTGACGCGGCAGCTAAAAAAGCCAATGCAATTCTGGGCTGCATCAATAGGAGTATAGCATCTAGATCAAGGGAAGTAATAGTGCCACTGTATTCTGCTCTGGTCAGACCTCACCTGGAGTACTGTGTCCAGTTCTGGGCACCACAGTTCAAGAAGGACACTGACAAACTGGAACGTGTCCAGAGGAGGGCAACCAAAATGGTCAAAGGCCTGGAAACGATGCCTTATGAGGAACGGCTAAGGGAGCTGGGCATGTTTAGCCTGGAGAAGAGGAGGTTAAGGGGTGATATGATAGCCATGTTCAAATATATAAAAGGATGTCACATAGAGGAGGGAGAAAGGTTGTTTTCTGCTGCTCCAGAGAAGCGGACACGGAGCAATGGATCCAAACTACAAGAAAGAAGATTCCACCTAAACATTAGGAAGAACTTCCTGACAGTAAGAGCTGTTCGACAGTGGAATTTGCTGCCAAGGAGTGTGGTGGAGTCTCCTTCTTCGGAGGTCTTTAAGCAGAGGCTCGACAACCATATGTCAGGAGTGCTCTGATGGTGTTTCCTGCTTGGCAGGGGGTTGGACTCGATGGCCCTTGTGGTCTCTTCCAACTCTATGATTCTATGATTCTATGATTCCTTCTTAAGGAAATCAGCCCTGAGTGCTCACTGGAAGGACAGGTCCTGAAGCTGAGGCTCCAAGACTTTGGCCACCTCAGGAGAAGACTCCCTGGAAAAGACCCTGATGCTGGGAAAGATGGAGGGCACAAGGAGAAGGGGACGACAGAGGACGAGGTGGCTGGACAGTGTTCTGGAAGCTACCAGCATGAGTCTGACCAAACTGCGGGAGGCAGTGGAAGACAGGAGTGCCTGGCATGCTCTGGTCCAGGGGGTCACGAAGAGGCGGACACGACTAAACAACAACAAGGAGCCAGCTGGGAAGAGCCAGCCAGATGGGGGTCATTGGATGAACAAAGGTCAATGATGGCCAGTCCTTAACTCATAAAGAAGGCCATTAACAGAGAAATGGGGAAATCCCCTCCAGACCTGAGAGATGGCAGAGGGGAAAGGCCAGAGTTTCAGGAGGGAGGGGCAGAATTGCAGGAGGCAATGAGGTCAGCAAACAGGAAAAAGTGTCCCTTTTGCAATCAGACACGGTGTTTAGGATCTCTTGGAACCAGAGGCTGCAGCAATGGGGGGAGCAGGCCCCTCTTGAACGCTGTGCACTCCCTCCATCTAGACGCAGGCTGTATATACGTGTGAAAGAACCGTATATCATAAAGCCCCCCCCCCCGTGCCTCATTGTCCCCAAAGGGAACACAGACCCTGCGACCCCTGGACTCTCACATCGCTCGGAGATTGGGGTGGTATCATGCGAGATCTCTTCACATTGCACCAGGCAAGACTCTTCCCTGGAAGCTTTTCCTGTGCAGCTTTGCTCCAGGCTGGGTGTTTTTGCTTGTTTGTT
Source organism: Podarcis erhardii (assembly GCF_964252035.2). Taxonomy (NCBI): domain Eukaryota; kingdom Metazoa; phylum Chordata; class Lepidosauria; order Squamata; family Lacertidae; genus Podarcis; species Podarcis erhardii. Next base: position 398,392 of record NC_138513.1, read on the forward strand.
TGCAAGTGCATTCTGCAACATGTCATGCATTTGTGTCTTTGTTCAATTTACAGTATATCCTGTCCTTCTTCCCAAAGGAGGCCAAACAGCAAGTGCCAAGCAATCAAAGCACCGTAGAAACAACTTCAGACTGGGAATGTCCTCCACTTAAAAGGCTTGTTGAAGGAGAGGGGAGGGGTCTCCCATAGACACCAGAAAAGCAACAGAGGCGGCACCTGCCTAATACTCCAGGGGAGCAGAGGAGCCACCACCCAAAAGGCCCAGTTGGCACAATAGCAGTGCATCGGGGTAGATTTGTAATGGACAGGCCATGCTCCACACAGCTTTCTTGGTTGTCCTGTTATGCTTCCCCAGGGCCACTCCATTCTTGCCCTCTTTAGGCCATTTTTGTGCTGCAGCACAACCAAAGGTGCAGGGGGTGGGCTGGATGACCCTTGGGGTCCCCTTCCAACCCCTCAATTCTATGATTCTAAGTGGGACAAAAAAACAAACCCACCCAGAGCATTTGTGGTATGAAAAGCTGCCGGATGTCGTCAGGAGGTTGCAGGACATGCACTGACTGGAAGCGAAGCAGTCCGTCTGCCCCAAAACCTTTGCAGCTGCAAATGGTGCTGAAACCGTCCAGAATGCCATGGCCAGCCCACCCCTGAGGCAAGGGGAGGCGACTGGCTCAGGCGGCAAGATCCCTGGGGGCAGCAGAACCCGATGCTGATCTTTATTCCCCCTTCTTCCTGGTGTAGATCTTCACTCACCCTTTCTTCGCAAGTGCTAAAAGGTCTTGGATCAACCCGATTAATTGCACAATACAAAGGGTCCAAGAGTCACGGGTGTGTAAGGAGGCTTACTGTTAAATTCTTGCCCAAGGGTGTGCGGTTATTGCTTCTGGCAGCAGACCTGCCTCACCTGAGAGAGACTTCTTGGAGGAGGGGCCCTGTAGGATCATGGAATTGTAGGGTTGGGAGGATCCCTTAGAACTCAGCTGCATTAGTAAGGAAACACTCTTCGGAATATATTATAAATATGCAACACCAGGTGGTGCCAGAGAGTAAAATAAAAATTCTCTGTGATCTTCCATTGCATTTGTTGTTGTTGTTGTTGTTGTTGTTGTTGTTGTGGTTATAATGATTTAATTTCTGACTTATTTATAGCGTTTCTCTACCCTGTGTGTAGATCTACCCATAGTCTAACCCCCACAATACAAGACAGTGCCTGTTTGGCTGCCAAACTAAGATAAATATAGTATAAACACCAACAACTGGGAAACACTGGCCTGCGAGCGCTCCAATTGGAGACGTCAAAGAGAAGAACAACTACCAGACTTTTAGAAGACTTCTGAAGGCAGCCCTGTTTAGGGAAGCTTTTAATGTTTGATGGATTACTGTATTTTAATATTTTGTTGGAAGCCGCCCAGAGTGGCTGGGGAAGCCCGGCCAGATGGGCGGGGTATGTATGTATGTATGTATGTATGTATGTATGTATGTATAAATAAACAAACAAGTAAACAAATAAATATTATTATTAACAGCATTTACCAAAGGTGTCTTGGGTTTTGAAGATGCTCAAACTCAGGACGAAAGGGAGAAATGTGATAAGAGGAAGGCACGTTTGGCAGACCCTCACTGGGATCAACTCCCTCCCAGAAACCTCTGTCTCCACTGCGGAAGGACGTGTGGATCCAGAATTGGCCTCCACCGTCACTTACGGACCCACTGTTGAAACCATGTTCATGGAAGATAATCTTACTTGGCTACGAATGATGGCCAAAGAAGAAGAAGGAGGCTGCCAGCCGTCAGAGAGCAGAGCTCCCAGCGGAGCCGGCGCTGCAATCAGATGCCCCAGTTGCCTCTCTTCCACTTGGCAGCTGCCACTGCCTTTGCCAAATTAGAAAAGAACTTGGAGGTGGAGGAGGAGAGGGCTTTGGGGGGCCACTCGCCAGGATGGTTGTGCTCTGCCTCCTCAGCCAGGCAGCAATGCTTCTGCATGCCGGTTGCTGGAAGATACAGGAGGGCAGAGGGATTTCGCACTCAGGTCCAGGAAGGGACCCCAAGGGTCATCTAGTCCAACCCCTGCAGTGCAGCAACCTCCACTGAAGCATCCAAGACAGGTGCCCATCCAACCTCTGCTGGGAAACCTGTCAAGAAGGAGAGTCCCCCGCCTCCTTCCCCAGAGGGGCCCCTTTGGCCAGATCCGGCAGGCTCTTCTCAGCTTCCCCCTTTTCCGCCCCCCCCCCAGACACTGCCCTTGTCTCCGGAGACAGGCGGATGCCAGCCAGATGGTGCCAGAGGGCAGGTGCCAGCGGGGTCTCCTGTGACGGGCACCTGCCCTGCTCTCTCAGCTGCTGCTGCTGCCAACACAAAGCCAGGCCTCCGGGGAGCTGCAGAGGAGGCACAGACAAAGCTTTCCCTTAGCAACTGCCTGCCTTTGAGAAGCCCATCACCTGCCCTTCCCCAGACAGAGGGGCTCAGGGGGTGGGGTGGGGGGCAGCCAGGCCTCCAGGGAGCCCAGGGCTCCTGTTCATCCTCAGTTCATGGACCCAGCTCAGTCTGGCCCAGCCCAGCCCAACAATCGGTTGCCCAGATTCAGGTAGGTAGCCGTGTTGGTCTGATGCAGTCAAAACAAATTTAAAAATTGTCCAGTAGCACCTTAGAGACCAAGTAAGTTTGTTCTGGGTATAAGCTTTTATCTGAAGAAGTGTGCAAGCACGCGGAATCTTATACCCAGAACAAACTTAATCTCTAAGGTGCTGCTGGACAATTTTGTAATTTTTTAATTTAGATCAGTTGCCCCTGCACCCTGTCCTGGAGAGCGAGGAGGGGGAGAGAGGCTCTGCTGTTCATCTTCTCACCTGCCTTGCCCCCCCCCCCCCCGCCAGCCCCGGGAGCCTTTCCAAGACTATGACTTTGAGAACAGCAGAAGCAGCTGGGAAGAGAGAGGAGAAGTTCGGGGATACTTAATTTTTTCTTTTTATGTGTGCCCTTGTTTCTCAATTTTATATGGTTTTCTATATTTTGGGTATTTTATGTATTGTGACTTGCCGTTGTTTTTATTGATTATAGGTTAGTAATTTTTTATTGTAATTGATAAGCGTAAACTGTTTACACTGTTTGCTGATATTTAATTTTACTGTTTACTGTTATATTCTAATGGATTGTTGAATATTGGTTTACTTGATATGTTCATTTTAAAGTTATTGTGACTTTTTTCTATTGGATCAGACTGTTATTAAGGGTGTGATCGCTGCTGTCTCTTCTGTTGTTTCTTCAGCTTTTAAACTGCCTTGTTTATAGTAAAAGAGAAAGGCCTCACACCAATTAAAAGTGAAAATAAAATGATTCCTGCTGGATCAGGAGGAGACTGGGAACTGCCAGGGAGCAGCATGGCTGAGCAGAAATAAGAGAGTTGGAAGGGACCCCTAAAGGTCATCTAGGCCAACCCGCCTGCAACACAGGAATCACAGCTGAAGAATCCCTGGCAGAGGACCATCCAATCTCATCTGAAAATCCTCCAATGAATCATATAATTGTAGAGCTGGAAGGGACCCCCAAGGGCCATCTAGGACAACCCGTTGCAACACAGGAATCACAGCTGTCCTCCCTCTGCTGAAAATGGAAGGTGCCGGCCTCTCCTTCATTTTAGAGCAGAGGTTGGGTCTCGCTCTTCAGCCGCGATTCCTATATTGCAGGGGGTTGGACTAAATGACCTTTGGGGGTCCCTTCCAGTTCTATGATTCTAGGACTCTAATTCTGGTGCTGAAAGCACCTCATGGCTCCCAGGAAGCCTGGGTGGGCGGTGGGCAGGGAAACCTGGAGGGAGCCAGCTGAGGGGCTTTGTTTGCCCTTGTTGCAGGAATTTATGTATGGGTGGGGTTGCCCCTCCAGCAGATCTCATGCACATGCAGCCTCCTACCAAAACCAGCACAATCACTTTTGTGACTTTTGTGATTTGTCCCCACAAAACACTTCATCACAGTTTCTTCCTATCTATTCAAAGGGCCTCTGCTGCACGATACCAAATGTAAGAATTCACCAATAAACGTATCTATGTACTGGCTCACTGGGAAAACTTCAGAAATTCATCTAGACATGTGAGCTCAGCTCCTCAGCAGCCCCTCTGCCTGAGGGATAATCCCTGGCATCCTGATACCTGAGTGCCAGACAGGTAGCCATTCCAGAAATAAACCCAGATGAAGACAAAAGGGTGGGATGAACTTGGCTGGGAAACAGGGAAATGTAAATGTCTCTTTTCTTACACTTGGTGGGTGTTTGGTGGAGGGCAAGGGGAACCATGGGGCAGGGTCTAGGATGCCCAGATTCCTGCCACCAGACCTCCCCTTTCATGATGTCACCATGATGTAACCGTGATGTAGTTTGGGGGGGGGTAACATGGGAATTAGCAGCTAATAAAAGTTTGGGTTCTCTTTTGTTCGGGGCTTCCATCTTGTTCCACCTGGTGGCAGGTGGGAGTCCTGTCGCGACAGTCTTCAATCAAGACCAAGCCGACTGGCTGCTGTTTTGCTCTGGTCTTCCTGGCTGGGGTCCTTGCTTTTTGTCCAAGGGAGCCCTCAGATTAACACCCTGCGCCCAGATTCCCACCTGTGTCTGGAACTGGGTCCTGTCTTTGACAGGGATGACGGTGGCAGACCAGTGCCAGGCCGGGCTGGGTCTGCCGGATCAGAAGGGCGCGCCTTCTTGCCTGCCTGCCTGCCTGCCTGCCTGCCAGGACTCCTTGCAGCTCCTGTCCGGCAGCCAGAGGCCGGCTTGCTTGGCCATCTGCCTCCTGCCAGCCCCCTGCCAGCCTGGCCCCCCAGCTCTGCTCTGACGCCCTCCTGCCAGCTGCTCTGGCAGCAGCGGCTGTAATGAAGACCTGCTAAGCCACTCTGCCCCTCCTCCAATCGCTGCCTCCAAAGGGGGCCGCAAGGAGACCAATTAAGGCGGAAGGAGGGAAGGAGAGAGAGAGATGGCAGCGGACGGATTCTGACAAGGGGTGGGGGCAAAGGAGGGCCAAGCAGCTGGTTTCCCAATGGAGGCATCTCCATTGTGAGAACAGCAGGCTGGGCTAGGTGGGCCATTGGCCTGATCCAGCAAATGCCCTTCTGATGTTCTCATAGAATCATAGACTGGCAGAGTTGGAAGGGACCCTGAGGATCATCTAGTCCAACCCCCTGCAGTGCGAAGGGACACGGTGCAAATGTCCCCCAGATCTGTATGCGTAAATAACAAACCCACTTGAATGATCTGGGAATCCATCTTGCAAGAGAAGTGTGCATTTATTTAATACACAGAAGGCATGACAGTATTTCTTTTAACGCAGCCGTGACTGAGGGTGGCTCTGGGAAGATGGAGAATTTGTTTTTTAATATTGTGTTTTAAAATTGCTGGAATCCTCCCAGGGAAGAGGGCGGTAGCAAAAACAAAAGTAGTCTAGACTAGATTCATAGAATTGAAGGGGTTAATGCAGAGGATTTCCAGTCTGCAACCCAGGGGGTCCTGCCCTCTCACAAGATGGGCGACCACAAGCGGGTGGGTGGGTGGGTGTTTGTGAGGCCAGAAGCAAAGGCTTCTCTGCCCACTTGACCTCTGGCAAAGATGGGAGCCATTATGTATAGGAGGCATCTTAAATACCTAAAGGATATTGACAAGCCGGAACGTGTGCAGAGGAGGGCAACCAAGATGATCAAGGGTCTGGAAACCACATTTGAATGTTGAATCGCCTTGGCACGCCATTCGCACCCAGAGCTCACCATGGCCGCTTCCCTGTCCTGGGTGGAGCATCCTCTGGCCTGCTGGCCTTGCATCCCTCCTCCCTCTGCCCACCATTTATCTGGTACCCTGAAAATATCAAGGCCAATGCTGCTGGTAATGAGAATGTGCTGAGACAGGAGGAATGAAGGGGGGGAGAGGGAGGGAGGGAGAGAGGGAGGGAGCGAGGGAGGGGGAGAGAAAGAAAAAAAGAAAGGGGGGGGAGGGAGGGAGGGAGAGAGAACGCTATTCCTGCAACCTGACAAGGAGCAGAGCGGCAAGTGAGATAAGGCAAATCGCGGCTTGTGGAGATTTCTCCCTTCTCCGCCTGTTCCTCTAATGAAAGCATTTGTTAAACCAGCCCGGCTTTTCCCCGGCATTATTGCCCACAGCTTGTAATTTTGATTTTTCTCTTCCAAAATGCACCCAGCTTCCTAGCTACACTTTTTGAAAAGGGATCTCCCAGAAGCCGGAGCTTAGGCGCAAATCTTTCTGGGCTCTCTGGGGATATTGTGATGCAGTGTCCCCGTCTCTGGGCAGAGAGAGATTCGGGGTTTTCCAGCTTTGGATTCCTTGGAGACTGTGGTACTTTTAGGATATCTGGTTTTATTTACACATATCTACAACCCGAGCAGAAGGTGGAGGGTTCACGGCATTGACACCCAAACAAATCTTGCTTCTCCTTCTATTCCTCTATATTTATATTTATTCCCCACCTTTTTCCCTGACAGGGACTCAAGGTGGCTTACAGGGAAAAATAAGAACTGCTGAAAACATAGGAAAAAACATAATTAAAAAATAATGAATCATCAATAGAATTAAAACTAGATATTGTGGTTGTTGCCCCCTGTTTGTCTCAGGAGACCATGGAGGGGGTTCACCTTTGGGGGAGAAGTCAAACTGTCCATCGCCTGCTGTGCTTGGAGATACGTTCACACACTCCGTACAAATAATTACAATAAAAACAGCACGGCACCAGCCCTCTCATTAAAAGCCGTCGGCTCCCCAAAGCCTGTTGGAACAGGAAAGTTGTCACTTGCCGGCAGAAGGACAGCAAGGAGGAAGCCAGTCTGGCTTCTCCAGGGAGGGAGCGCCAAAGTCTGGGAGGAGCCACTACTGAGAAGGCCCTTGTTGCAGCCCAGAGCAAGCAGGTCTCTGTGTCTCCGGCTCCCAGGCTGCTTACAGCTCACCTCACACACAACACATTGGCCCTTGATCTCCTACCTAACAGACAGGTAGGGGTGCAGGAAAGGCCCACGCGTTAGCCTGGTGAGCCCCATCACTTGGCTGTAGCTCTTGCCAATTTGCATGCCACCTTCCCATCGTCAAAACCCTGCTCAAGGCGGTTTACAACACAAGAAAATTTACATAGCTACAAACACAACAGAAGTAGTCATAAACAAAAAAGGAAAAACACATCAAGAAGTGCACAAGCAAATTGAGCAATTCCAACCTAAATAATGAATCACCATAAGATATAAAAAGAAAGATACAAAAATGTAATAAGAAGAGCAGCAAACGCCAGCCCCCGACCACCAATATCAATCCTCCAGCCCAAGGGATGCTGACGAGGATGACCTTGGGGGCCGGATGAGGCCCCTGTCTTACCAAGAGGCTTCTCTGACCCTCACTGGGCACAGGACCCCCCAAATTGGAAGAGAATCAGGGCATCACCCAGCCTGCCCACCCCCAATCCACAACATCACATCCATCTCTCTCTCTCTCTCTCTCTCTCTCTCATATCTCATGTCTGTGTATTTGTGTTGGCATCCGTCTGCCTCAAAAGACAATGGAGTGTGCCTCTGGGGGTGAAATCAAACTGCTGGAGAATCGCAGCGCCTGCTGTGGCTGCAGAGATTGGTGACTTGCAACTGCTGCCTCCCAGGACGTTTTTGTTGCACTAGCAGCACCAAAGACACCTCCCTGGGGCACAGGCCTGGGCCATGTGTCTGGGGGTCCTGGGCTGCCCAGATGACAAGACCCTGCCCCCCTCAGCCTCCCTGAAGACGTTGGGCACCAGCTTGGCTGCAGGAGTTGCCAGAAGGAGGAGCACAAGGCAACATCCAACTGCCTTAGGGACTCCACTCCAGCTTTCTGTAGGGTTTCTTCTCCTGAAGATGGGAGCAGGGGTTTAGGATCAGAGTTCTCCTGCTCCGAGATGGACTCCCTTCCCAGGTGGATGAGTCCCATCTGTCCCACCCCCCCACCCCCCACTCCTATCTGTGGCTGCCAGGTCCAGCAGCAAACCTCCAAAGCTGTGTGCCCCATATTGAATCGTGGGGTGAGCCAACTGACCCCTGAGCATGGGCCCACATAGGCCCACATGCTCTGGGTCTCAAGGAAGCATGCTGAGCAAGACTGGGCCACTGGCAGGTAACACAAGTATCAGAGAGAGTGTGCTTGTGGCGGGGTGGGTGGGTGTGGTGTTGATGGGGAGATGCTGTGAGAAAGGAAAGGGAGGGGGCACTTGCAGCCTTGAGGAGACTTGGTGACACCCCCCCCCTTGTGGGATTTAGCCATGGTGACACATTCAGAGGCCATATACTTTTCACAGCCAGTTGGTGAGGAGGGAGAAGAGCCTTCAGAGGTCTCTCTGCTTGTGAGATTTCCAGAAGGATCTACCTGCCTTCTGTCAGGGACAGACGATCCTTTGATCTGTGCCAGCAAGAAACACCGCTCTGGTTCTCTCTCTGGCAGATGCAGCCTTTTTGAGCAAGTCTTGGCTGCACGCCTTTCAAACTGGGCTTCTGAAGTGCTAGAAAATGCAGGTGAGCCAGGACTCTGGGCTCTCTCCCCATCCCTGTGAGGGAGCCGGCTACTCAAAGGAAGCTTTGTCCCTCCACACAAATGCAGAGCCTGTAGCTGGATCAGGCCCAAGGGGGCCCATCTGGTCCAGCATCCTGTTCTCACAGTGGCCAACCAGAAGCTCCCCATCAATGGAGGTTTTTAAGCAGAGGTGGGGTGGCCATTGTCAGGGATGCTGCAGTTCCTGGATTGCAGAGGGTTGGGCTGGATGCCCCTCGGGGGTCCCTTCCCATTCTGCAGTTCTGTGCCTGTGAAGCATTGCTGTCTCCAACTGCAGAGGCAGAACAGAGCCACCCATAGTCCTCTCCTCCTCCAGGAATTTGTCTCAGCCTCTTTTGAAGCCATCTAGGCTTCTTCCTGAGGGAGAGAGTTCCATAGCTGAACTCTGCACTCCCTCAATTCCAGACCTTGTGGGCATGAGTTCCTCACAGAAAAGGGGAAACTGGGGTCTAGAGAGATGGTGGCCCCAGAACGGGCTTTTATTCTTTGCTGCTGGCACCGACAATCAGGAAGCAAACGCAAGACTGATGGGTGTCAGAAAGGAGTGTTGCTTCTGCTCCTCCACCCGGAGAGCAGCTCCCCCAGCCATGAATGCCTCTTTGCAATGGGATGACTCAGGTCTTACTCCCTAGCCCAGGGGTCAGCAAACTTTTCCAGCAGGGGACCGGTCCACTGTCCCTCAGATCTTGTGGGGGGCCGGACTATATTTTGAAAATAAAAGAAAAAGAATGAATTCCTATGCCCCACAAATAACCCAGAGATGCATTTTAAATAAAAAGACACATTCTACTCATGTAAAAGCACACTGATTCCCAGACTGTCTGCAGGCTGGATTTAGAAGGCGATTGGGCTGGATCTGGCCCCCGGGCCTTAGGTTGCCTACTCAGGCCCTAACACCTGAGAGAGAGATCCAGGCCAGGCCTTCTCCTTCTGACAGGGAGAAGGTGAAACTGCTGAACACCTCCTCTGCCTCTGTCTTCACCCAAAGGGAAAGAAGCGCCCAACGTGGTGATCACAGAATGAACGATGCAAGTGGGGAGAGACGAAAAAAAGTGGTAAGGGAACACCTAGCTTCTTTGAATGAATTCCAGTCTCCAGGGCATGATTGTTATAAGTTTAATGCAGGCATAGGCAAACTCGGCCCTCCAGATGTTTTGAGACTACAACTCCCATCATCCCTGACCACTGGTCCTGTTAGCTAGGGATGATGGGAGTTGTAGTCCAAAAACATCTGGAGGGCCGAGTTTGCCTATGCCTGGTTTAATGTATATAAAATGCTGTGATTGAATACCTTGTATTTAAAATGCTACAATGGGAAGTTTACCAAAGGCAAAAAAGGTTGCACTCTGGCAAAAGCGTCACCACAGAAGGCTGTTATTTTTCCATTAGAAAGAGATAAGCTACCTGATGACTCAACTCTGGAAAGGGGAGCTGCAGAGTTCTCACAGCAGGAAGCTGAAACTCCCGCCAGGCAGTCAGAGTTTCCCTTCTGCTTAGAGAAGAATTGGTCAACATTTGACAAATACAGATTAGCCTGCAGGAGTTTTCACAAAAGGAAAGAGATCACAGACAAAGGAAGGTGGTTAATTAGCTTCTGGGCTACATTTTTGCTCCTCTGGTCTCTCTCTCCCTCCCTGGCCCTCTTTTCTCCTTTCATTGACTGGCTGGCTGTCATTTATCTTGTAACAGCAAACAGGACAAATCATGCTTTCTATAATTAACACGGGGATGCAGGCCGGCCTCTTTCTCTGTGGCTGGGCTGGAAAATGGGCTGAGAATTAAGTGCTGGGAAGAGGGAGGGGAGGGAACATCGGCACACCCAAAGAGCCAAGCAGGATTCAAGCACAAGAGCCTCTCTCCTCTTGGGGCAACTGGAGGCAGAGCAGAGCCATTGCGGCAAGGAGCCATCAGTAGCCCTCTCCTCTATCAATTCCTCATTTTGCGGGGTGGGGGGGTGGGGGGGTTTGCACATCCCTGACATCTGTGGCTACAATGAATCCGGGTGCTCCACAAGGAATGCCCTGAGAGCTGAAAAAAGGAAATAAATATTTTAGACCTTTAAAAGAAATAGCAATAAAGATTAATTTTAAAAACACACTTTGGGTACCCCAAACAAGCAGAAATATATATATCTGCTTTATATATATATATATAAATCTACGAAAGCATATATGTATTTGTATATATTTATATAACACAGTCATGTAAGAAATACACGCCTGGCAGTATATAAAAGGAGATCAGCACCTGGAATGTTCCCAATTGCATCTGTTGTGGGAGATGAGAAATTTAATCCAGCAGGTCAGTTGGGGACACTCGAAATTTGGAATATAATCAAGGTTTGGGACTTTTCAGGGGCTGGGCGCAAATGAGCCAGCAATTAGGAGAACACAAAGCCTGCTCCCTTCCTTCCAGTCTGTACTCATAAGGATGTTTTTAAAGTAGGCTGGGTCAAAGACACACAATAAATAGAGAACAAATGGATTAAAAAAATATTAATGGGAGGAAAGGCCCAAGATGTTTGCAAAAATATATTGGGATACTAATGGTTGCAAGATCTAATTTACAACGATCACAAGATACTGGATGTTCTGGGACCAAACGCTGCAAAATGCCACGCTTTTTTTAATCAGCAGAGGAACCACCTCCTCAAAAGCTACTAATTAAAAAAGAATTGCTTCAAGGTGATTTATCAGCAGCTTTGGACTACTTGGAAATCCTACTGCACTGGAAAAAGGGGAGGCGGCAGATGCTGGCAGGGTAGCTTCCCTCTCCCTCTCATAATGCTGGAATTTTTGGACATCCAGTGAAGAGCCAGGATGACAAAAGGAAGGGCTTGTTCACACAGTGCACCGTTAAACTGTGGAACTCCCTCCCACAGGAGGCAGGGATGGCTACCAACTTGGATGGCTTGAAAAGAGGATTGGACAGATTCATGAAGGCTCCCCAGGGCTGCTGGGCAGAATGGTTCTGTTCTACCATAGGAGAGAGGGGAGGGGAGGGGGAAGGGGAGGTCTTGGGCCACAGTAACCACCAAAATTGGTGAGATGTACCATGAACTGCAAGAATATCAAACCTCTCCATTCTTAAGGAAATCAGCCCTGAGTGCTCACTGGAAGGACGGATCCTGAAGCTGAGGCTCCAAGACTTTGGCCACCTCATGAGAAGAGAAGACTCCCTGGAAAAGACCCTGATGCTGGGAAAGATGGAGGGCACAAGGAGAAGGGGACGACAGAGGACGAGATGGTGGGACAGTGTTCTCGAAGCTACCAGCATGAGTTTGACCAAACAGTGGGAGGCAGTGGAAGACAGGAGTGCCTGGCATGCTCTGGTCCAGGGGGTCATGAGGAGTTGGACACGACTAAATAACTAAACAACAACAGCCAACATGATATTCTGCTTCTTCTGTTTGATTAATTATGTAAAGAACTGGATTCTGACTAACCATCAAACTCATCCTGTGTCTCTAAATACTGGCTAAAAGCTGGAAAGACAATAAGAAGCCAAATAAAAGGAACTTTCTTTGTAGGCACAACTAAATATTATAAATCTGGCTGCTATGAGATAAAGAAAGATTTACCCAATAAACATTCAAACCTTGTAACATAACTTATGCAAAAATAGCTAACATTTTTGGGAGGAGGAAGAGACTCTGAGCCGTTTTAATTTTCCTCCCAGCTGAAGTATTGTTTTAATCTCTCTGTCTCTGTTTCACATTATTTTGGTTGCTTTCGGCGCCACTTGCAGTCCCTTTTTCTGGTAGTAAATTTAGCACAAAGCCACTTGTCTCCCTCTTTCAAAAGCTCCGTCTTCTCTTTCAAGAGATGGGCTCTGCACAGTCCCCCTCCCAGCCACGGCTGGCCTCAGTCCAGAGGAACATTTGGCCCAAGTCACGTCTAATCACGAGGCAAAGGCTTCCTGTGAGCAGCATGCAAAGTCCTGGGCAACAAGGGGAGGCAGGCAGGAGAGATGTGTCACCTGCCAGGCAATCAGGGCAGCAAACGGACCCTCCTGGCTCTGAGAAGGAGTGAGGAACATAGAATTGCTCCTTCTTCCCCATGGAAGCCCTTGAGATATTTGAAGATGGCCCTCCTGTCTCTTCTCAGTCTTGTCTTCTGCAGGCTCCATGTCCCCGGCTCCCTCAACTGTTCCTCATAAGGCTTGAAGTGACAAGGAGGCAGCCTTCTGAGTTTAGCATGTAGAACTGGCACAGAGAAGAAGGTAGGAAATAATTATGCAGAGGATGCAAAGCTATTTCTTTTCCTTTGATGGGGTTTCCAACTCATGTTAGGAGTTCCACGGTTGCTTATGCTTTTAATTAAAAGTGACCTTAGCATTTCAGTTGGTTGAAGATCCCTTCTTAAAGGTCCATGCATTTTGCAAGTTGAACCTTTGCATTCTGAAATAATAAAAACTACCCATCATTTATTGATTGTGTTTCTACCATGCCTTTTCCTCCAAGGAGCTCAAGCTCACATACATGGTTCTCCCCCTTCCTTTTTCAATCCCCACGACGAGATGCAGTGACTGCCCAAGGTCACCCAGTGGGGATTTGGACCCTGGCGCCTCCCAGGTCTTAGTCCAACACTCTAACCACTACACCTTGCTTCCTGGGGAATCACTGCCAGCCCTCTGCGCACACACGTCCTTGCCTTCGCCTTACCTGCCTTCCTCTACTCACCTGAGCACAGAGACGGGTTTCCTGCCCCCACCTGCCTCTCAGACCCACAAAGCACACACCAGCCTCCCCCAGTTGGGGTGGATCACAGCCCCTACTTCTGCCCTGGGGGCCACCAGGCCCCTGACCCCACCAGGAAACCTGAGAAGCACCTGGCTGCTCTTCTATTTGGGGTGGGGCCTGACTTATGGGGTTTTAAAAATCCCATTCCATTTCTATGCTCCCTTTTCCCGCCAAGGAACTCACGGCGGTTCACGTGCTTCTCTGCCCTCTCCCGCATCCATCCTCACAACAACCCTCGAGGTAGGTCAGTGGCTGCCAACGGAGCGGGACTGGGAGTCTCTCCCTACTGAGAGGGCATCTCTGCACCCGTGCTTCGGTCAGCCGAGCCCAGAGGAAAGGGACACCCCCGGCCCACCAGTCCCCCGGGTTGTGCCGGAGCTGGGACCCTTTCCGACGCCGGCGGGGCTCCAGACCCGGGCAGAAGGCGCGCGCCCAGCCTTCGCCCCCCGCTATCCGGCTCGCCGGCCCGGCCGCCTTTCAGCACCTTGGAGAGAGGCGCGGGGCCGAGATCCAGGCGCCACTTCGGCTCGCCGGCACCTGGGCGGAAGGCACTCTGCGCGGGCTCAGAGGCGCGCTCTCCGCAAGGCGCTCTCCAGAGTGGAGCTTTCCACGGGCGTCGACCCTTCTCGCCTCCTGATCTTGGGCGTCCCGGGCCTCCTTGCTTGAGGACCCCCGGACGCCCCCCATGCCAGTCCGGGGGTGGTCCCGAGAGGCAGCTCCGAGCTCAGCAGAGCCCGTCGCCCGGGAGGCCGCCCTGCGCTGTTCCCGGCACCCGGCGGGGCTAATAGCTGCCAGGCGCCCTGGCCAAAGGCGAAGGCAAGAGACAGCCGGACTGGGCCGTGAGAGCCACGCCGGGGCTGGTAGATAAAGCAGGCAAGGCGGGAGGAGGAGGAGAGGGGCTTGAGGCGAAGGGAAGGGGTCGATCCCTGGGAGAGGCTGAGCCCCAGCTCCAGGGGGGCAAGGGCCGGACATTGTAGAGTTGGGGAAACTTCAGAAACTCCATGGGGGGGGGGGAGCGGCTCCCCTATGAAGAAGCGTTGCAGCCTTGGGACTTTTTAGGGGAGAAATAATAGAATCAGAGAACCAGAGAGCTGGAAGGGACCCCAAGGGTCATCTAGTACAACCCCTGCAAGGCAGGAATCTCAGCTTAAGCACCCAAGAGGGGGCGTGAGAGACTTTATAGAATTGTGCCTAACATGAAGAAGTGGACAGAGCAGAGTATCTCTCCTCCTCCCATAACTCGAGGACCTCCAATGAAACTGCATGTTGGAAGATTGAGGGTGGATAAAAGAAAGTCCTTCTTCACGCAGTGCAGTTAAACTGTGGAACTCCCTCCCACAAGAGGCAAGGGGGGCCATCAACTTGGGTGGCTTTAAAAGAGGATTCGGCAAATTCATGGGCTATTGGCGGCACCTCCTAGCCAGGATGCCTGTGCTCTGTGCTCCGCAGTCAGAGACAGCAATGCTTCTGAGTCCCAGCTGCTGGAACCTCAGGACGGGAGAGGGCTCTTGGGCTCAGCCCCTGGTTGCTGGTTTCCCACAGGCTCCTGGCCGGCCACTGTCAGAACAGGATGCTGGACCTGAAGGGTCACTGACTTGATCCAGCAGCCTCTTTTCATGTTTTTATATTCCTATGTTCCTCCATCCTAAATTTATATATTTAAATCACGTCTCTCTTGCATTGGTCTCTACAGCCAACGGCAGGCGCTGTAACCTCCCAACAGTTGGACTTCACCCCGAAGGTGCCCTCCTCCGTTATCTCCATTGTCCCCATGAGGTTTAGGGAGCTGCCTGAGCCCCCTCTTCCTGAGACTGCAGCTTGCTCAGATTTGGTGGTGGGGCTTCTGCAAATGTGACAAGGCTTGGAAAGCCTAGAAAGGCAATGAAAGAAGAATAATGTAGTAGCACAAGGATACAACCCAAGGAGGCCAGATAGCACCTTGGCTGGGGTCCCGGAAGACCTGCTCCCTGCCTTGCAAGCCCTTTCCTGCCTGGCCTGAAGGACGGACTCCAGCTGCAAACGCTGAGGCTGCTGAAGAGACTCTTGGGCTGGGGGATTGCTGGGGGGGGGGTTGTTGAGGGGGGGTTGCTGCTGCTATTGATACCAATTTTGTTATATATTTATTATGATTTATGTTGAATTTGTTCAGTTTGATTGTGTGCCTTTTGGATGTTTTGTTTATTGTTTATGACCACTTCTGTTATGCTTTGAATTGTGTAATTTCTTTCATGTTGTAAGCTGTCTTGAGCGTAGTTTTTCCTATGGAAAGGCAGACTACAAAGAGAAGCGTGTCTGTATGGTGCCTTCGTGTGATGAGGTGAAGAGCTTGGGGAAGCGGCTGGCCTTGACCTGCTTTGGAGGTGGGTGCGAAAGCAGGACGAGGGCAGCTAAGAATAGAAACCCAAAGTAGCCCAGCAGCCCAGAAACCAAAAGCGCTGACCACGTTCTCAGGAAACAGACAGCAACAGATTGTTTCTTGGAAAAGAGCAGCTTTGTGCTGCTGTTTGGATTGGGTGAAGGTTGAAAGGAGGACAGCAGGGTCCTCTAGGAAAGCTTGCTAGAGAGGGGGGGGGGCAAAGAGGCAGAGCTGAGTCTCTCTGCAGAGCTTTGCCTTATCAGCAACTATCTCAGCCAGCAGAAGGCAGCTAGGGAGCCCAGGACACAAGCGGAAGAGGCTCCACAGCATTGGACATTGTGCATCATGCAAGATTTCAAAGGAGACAGAAAATATCTAAGGGCAGGCAGGGCCGGAGAGTATCCCAGCTGAAAGTATTAAGGTAAATACCAGTATTATATAACCTGAATGAAAGGGAAAGCTGGGCACAGAGAACTACGTATCAAAAGCAAATCCCCTACCAGGTGTATTTAAATCTGAGCTGTTTACACAATGCTAGACCCCTATGGAAAGGGAGGACTTCAGGCGTGATAATATGGGGCCAAGAGCAATAAATATTATGGAATCATAGAGCAAGAGCAAGGGTCGTCAAATTCAACCTCCTGCAATGCAGGAATCTTCACTAAAGCATCTTCGACAGATGCCCACCTAACCTCTGCTTAAAGACCTCCAAGGAAGAGGAGACCACCACCTTCTGAGAGAGTTCATTCCACGGTCAAACAGCTCTGGCCACCAGAAAGTTCTTCCTAATGTTTAGTTGGAATCTCTTTTCTTTGTTTGGGGCTTCCCCTCTGGGGCAGCAGAAGACCAGCTGACTCCCTGTGCAAAGTGAATCGTCATTTGCAGGAGGTTTTCTTGGTGTGAACTTCTTCTGCCTCTCCCAGCCTCCCCCCTCCTCTGCCTTTCCCGCGTTCTGGATCAGCTGCACAAATCCTCTCTCTCAGCCAAGCGTGTCAGTCAGCAAACTCCTTTCATTAGGGATTGCTGATCCATCCAGGCAGGTCCGCAAACGTCCCTTGATTGCTTTCCAGGAGAAAAGCTTGAAGGTGAGTCAGCATCTTCTCCCCCAGATGCTTCTCAGGAACCCAACAGCATCTAGGAAGGGTGCAAAGGAGAAGTGATGGCTGAGCTTGGGGAAGGCACCTGCCTTTCCAGACCCCAAATCCGAGGAGGAGACAGTGCTGGACCATGTGGACCACTAAGAACATGGGGTACACACAGAGGAGAAGCAGCTCTCATGGCACTTAGAATCCTAGAATCCTAGAGTTGGAAGGGACCCCAAGGGTCATCTAGTCCAACCCCCTGCATTGCAGGGATCTGAGCTCAAGCAGCCATGACCAATGGCCACCCAACCTCTGCTTAAAAACCTCCAAGGAAAGAGACTCCACTACCTTCCGAGAGAATCAGTTCCATGGTTGAATGGCTCCTACTGTTGGAAAGTCCTTCCTGATGTTTAGTTGGGGTCTCCTTTCCTGTAACTTGAGGCCATTGGTTCAAGTCCTACACTCTGGAGCAGACTAAGCAGATCCAGCTCCTTCAACTGTTCCTCATAAGGCTTGCTTTCCAGACCCAGGATCATCTTGGTCTCCTTCCTCTGCACACATTCCAGATTGTCAATATTCTTCGTAAATTGTGGCGCCCAGAACTGGACACAGGACTCCAGGTGAGGTCTGACCAAGGCGGAATAGAGTGGGACTATTATTTCCCTTGAGCTCCACATTGGGCAAACAATTCCTGCATTGCAGGGGGTTGGACTAGATGACCCTTGTTGTCCCTTCCAACTCTATGCTTCTATGACCCTGGGGAGTCCCTATCAATGGCGATGAGGCGGCAGGACTGCAAAGTAGAGGAGGAGGCTTGAGAGCTGGGGTCTGAGGGTGGCTGGGCACAGGGGCAGCCATGATGCCCACTTCAAGAAGTGACTGCAATGGCAGTGGGCACCCAGTAGCCCCCTGGAGGAAACCACTGGGTGGAACTGGAACCCTCCGTATCTGCTGCACAGGAACATCCTTCTGGTCAGAGGAAGAACAACTTGGTTCTAACAGGCTTGCCTTATATGTTGTAGAATAACGGAGACGACGGGAGGTTGAATGCAGGTGAGCTGTGCAGGAGCACGCTGGCAAGGATGCTCCAAGCAAGCTGCCGACTAGTTCTGCCGAGGCTCCTTTTATTAGCAGAAATTAACAATTGGAAACAGTAGTGAAACCACCCTGAACTTAACGTATTTCCATCTAAGCACATTTCCAGCGTTAGCAAATACACATGTCAGCAGGTGTTTCCCTGAAATGTTTTCCCCTGATACTTGATTATGTCTGCGTCCCTGGTCATGCTCCAGCCAAGCGATATGTCTAGCAAACAATTTGTAAGAGGACAAATGGTCAGGGGGGAAACCTTGTTTCCTGGCCAAGAAGGCAAAAGGTCAGGGAAAGCAGGTGCAACGCTCCTTCAGAGCCAGTGTGGTGTAGTGGTTAAGAGCGCTAGTCTCGTAATCTGGGGAACCGGGTTCTTGTCTCCGCTCCTCCACCTGCAGCTGCTGGGTGACCTTGGGCCAGTCACACTTCTCTGAAGTCTCTCAGCCCCACTCACCCCACAGAGTGTTTGTTGTGGGGGAGGAAGGGAAAGGAGAATGTTAGCCGCTTTGAGACTCCTTCGGGTAGGGATAAAGCGGGATATCAGATCCAAACTCTTCTTCTTCTTCTTGACATACTGTTGCATGTCTGGTGCGAGGTTTGCCTTCGCAAAGTGGAGCGTTACCTCCACAATCTGTGTTTATCCAGGAGCAAATCAGTGATTCCTGCATTGCAGGGGGTTGGACTAGATGACCCTTGGGGTCCCTTCCAACTCTACAATTTTTCATTTTATGAAGTCCTGATGAATTAACCAGAACTTGCTGCCAAGTCCATCTGCTCTGGTAAGTGGTGTCCCTCCAGCAGAAGTGTTGGGGCTCTGATATAAGATATACATGCCATGGAAGTGCAGATCCTGTTCACAGCACCAGTCGCCACACAGAAGCAGAGTGAGGTCCAAATCTTTTGCTGCTGTAGAAGTAACAGGCTGGGCGAGCAGCTTGGGATGTAGCTGTACACAGAAAGACAAGTGCCAGCATGTAGGCTTTTCTGATACAGATATTTAGAGATATAGAGAATCACTGTTGCTCTGACTAACACCAATGAACCAAAACAGAACACAACACAACCGACACCCATCAATCACAGCTCTCGTCAGGGCTGTGAGCCGTTACCACAGCAACTGGCGCACTTGACCTGGTACCTGTGATTACCTCACCCAGGGGGTGATTGATGCTCATGAAGGAGATTAGCCCTTTCCAGTGTCCAGCTACTCCAACCAGCCTCTGTCCGGCCCTCTTCTAGCTCAGAATACCATTTCCATGGAGCAGGCCCGAGCGGCTTTGCAGGGAACCCCCTTGTTCTGAACCCCGACACCTCCCAGAGACAGCTGGGCACACAGCAGCCACGGGAAAGGCTCTCTCCTGCTTTCGCTCCTGTAGCAGACTGGTTGTGAGCCTCTGCCGTTCCCAGGGCAAACTGGGATTCTGCACACAGTTCTTGACTCCCGTCTCAGATGTGTGGAGACACACACACACACACCCCAATGTGGGAGGGAAAATGAACTAAGCGACACCTTAGAGAAGAGCAGATTTATGGGGGCCCTGTGAGCTTACAGAAGCAAGGGCAGCATCTTATGAAATAGCTCTTGCCGAGATACATTCCCGATGCCATAAATCCAGCCGTCTTTAAGGTGCCTCAGGGGAATGACAGTTGCTGCAATGGACTCACATAGGTATTCCTCCAGAGTTCACCCCCATGGAAGGAAATGAACTCTTCACATGCACAGGGGAAGTCTATTCTTTATTGTTATTATTTCAGGTGTTATGTCTGAGGCCTGGCTGAAGACAAGCTCTGTATGAGAGATTATTATTTTGAAGAAGAAGAAGAGGAGGAGGAGTTTGGATTTGATATCTCGCTTTATCACTACCCGAAGGAGTCTCAAAGCGTCTAACATTCTCCTTTCCCTTCCTCCCCCACAACAAACACTCTGTGAGGTGAGTGGGGCTGAGAGACTTCAGAGAAGTGTGACTGGCCCAAGGTCACCCAGCAGCTGCAGGTGGAGGAGCGAGGAATCGAACCCAGTTCCCCAGATTACGAGTCCACCGCTCTTAACCACTACACTGCACTGGCTCTCTTTTGGCTGATATGCATAATGGATTGGATTTTATGATGAAACATGTGTGCATAACTGTATCATCTCTCTCAATATCTATTCATGCAACTCTTTTAACTGTTTAATATGTGCAGATGCTTCTATATGTTGTCTGTCTGTTTGGGATGCCTCCTGGGAAGTGACTCATACGAATCCCACCATCTCACAGGAGTTGCCCCTGGAAAAACCTGAGGTTCCGTTGATTGCAACGTCCCTCTTTGTAGTAGAGGAAATGGAGCCAGGCCTGCAGGTGGCCAAGGAAAGAGCCAGTCCCTGCCAGCATCCCAGGCTGAAAAGGAGTCCAAGGGCAGGGCTGGGAAAGTGAATCCACCTGAATTCAGACAAGGCTAAAAGAGAGGAGAGGGCTGGCTGTTGATGGCTCCACTGTCAGAGGCAAAATGCCTTTTGAAATACCAGTTGCTGGAAACTGCAAGAGGGGAGAGTTACTCTTGTGCTCGGATCCTGTTTGTTGGTGTCTGGTTGGCCCCTGCGAGAAGAGGATGCTGGACCAGATGAGCCTGGGCCTGATCCAGCAGCCAGGCTCTTCTTACACTCAGGAAGGAAGGGAAGGTCAACTGAGACTGGCTGGATAACCTACTTGTTTTTCCCTCTTGAGATTGGCTCTAGATTTCTGGCTACAGCCAAAGCCTTGAGGTGATGGAGGGAGCTCCCCGTCAGCTACTGGTTCCCAGTGGCCACCAGATAAGCTGAGTCCTAGGGAGGTGGGAGAGTCACCCAGGGAGGCTGCCTGCCTGCCTGCCTGCCTGCTGCTCAGCTGTTGTTTCCACTGCTGGGCTGCACTTGCAGTTCTCATTCTGATTCTAGGCTGCCCGCTGCTGATGTTTGGAGCTGCTGCTGGGCTCCGTGGCAAGGCCAGGAGGGGCAGAAATGCTGGCAGGTGAGCAGGACCTTGGAGCGCCCCCCCCCAGACCCCCCTCACCTGGACTCCCTGCTGTGGCCAAGGCAGCGTCCTCCTGTTTTCTCCCTTCCTCTCTCCTCTGGCTTGTTTGTTGTGAGCACGTCTGACATTTTGCCCTGGGTGGCTCTCAGGGGACCCGGCGCTCCTTCCAAGTCCTAAAATACCACCAGCCTCTGCGCCCTTTGAGGTGGAGCAGAGGGACAGAGGGCGGCTTGGAGAGAGAAGCCAGGAGCCCCTGGGCCCAGAGGGGAAGAAGAAGAAAGAGGGAGCCCAGAACCCGGCAGGTTCCAGGTCCTTCCCTGGATGTGAGCCAAGAGGAGACCTGGCAGCAGAGAAAGGCTCCCAGGTGGGAGAGGGATGCAAGCAAGTGTCTCTTCCCCCCACCCAGATAGGGGTGAGAAAGGGGGGGGGGCAGGAAGGAACGCTGCTCCATCAGCAGATCCACAATTCAGTGAACATAGAGTGGATTCAATATCGCAAAGGGACAGTTTAGACTTAATGCCTAAAGGTATATGTTGTTTAGTCGTTTAGTTGTGTCCGACTCTTCATGACCCCCTGGACCAGAGCACGCCAGACACTCCTGTCTTCCACTGCCTCCACAGTTTGGTCAAACTCATGCTGGTAGCTTTGAGAACACTGTCCCACCATCTCCTCCTCTGTCGCCCCCTTCTCCTTGTGCCCGCCATCTTCCCCAACATCAGGGTCTTTTCCAGGGAGTCTTCTCTTCTCATGAGGTGGCCAAAGTATTGGAGCCTCAGCTTCACGATCTGTCCTTCCAGTGAGCACTCAGGGCTGATTTCCTTCAGAATGGATGCGTTTGATCTTCTTGCAGTCCATGGGACTCTCAAGAGTCTCCTCCAGCACCAGAATTCAAAAGCATCCATTCTTCAGTGATCAGCCTTCTTGATGGTCCAGCTCTCACTTCCATACATCACTACTGGGCAAACCATAGCTTTAACTAGACGTACCTTTGTTGGCAAGGTGATGTCTCTGCTTTATCACAAACCATTTATGGCAAAGTCAACCCATCATTTGAGTCAGTCTGCATCAATGGAGATGCATTCAGAAGCAGAAAGCCCAAGGTGTTGGTGCCCAGATGCTGCCCTGGGCAGAGTGGCAGGCTGGCACCCCCAGAGAAGACCAGAGATGGTGGCCCCAGAGGAGGCGGGGGGGAGCCTTCCAGGTCATCTGGAACTACAACTCCCATCATCCCTGGCAACTGGCCATGTTGCTGGGCTGCTGGGGTTTATAGTTCAGTCACTGAGATAATGCTGATAAAACTGTATAATGTTGTTATACAAATCTATGATGAAACTGCATTTGAATATTGTGTATAATTCTTGTTCACTCACCTAAAACAGGACATTGCGGTTAGAAAAGGTCAAGAAATGGACAACCAAAATGATCAAGGGGTTGAGCGACTCCCCTGTGAAGAAAAGTTGCAGCGTTGGGGACTTTTCAGCTTAGAGAAAGGGAAGGAAGAAGAGACATGACGGAGGTGGATAAAATCAGGCAACGCTCCCAGAAAGTGGCTGGAGAAACTTTTTTCTCCCTCTTTCATGAGACTGGAACTTCCAGTGATGCTTCCCTCCACAGGAGGCAGAGACATCACCTTGCTGACAAATGTCCATATAGTTAAAGCCACGGTTTTCCCAGGAGTGATGTATGGAAGTGAGAGCTGGACCATCAAGAAGGCTGACCACCGAAGAATTGATGCTTTTGAATTCTGGTGCTGGAGAAGACTCTTGAGAGTCCCATGGACTGCAAGAAGATCAAACCTCTCCATTCTGAAGGAAATCAGCCCTGAGTGCTCACTGGAAGGACAGATCCTGAAGCTGAGGCTCCAAGACTTTGGCCACCTCATGAGAAGAGAAGACTCCCTGGAAAAGACCCTGATGTTGGGAAAGATGGAGGACACAAGGAGAAGGGGACGACAGAGGATGAGATGGTGGGACAGTGTTCTGGATGCTACCAGCATGAGTTTGACCAAACTGTGGGAGGCAGTGGAAGACAGGAGTGCCTGGTGTGCTCTGGTCCAGGGGGTCATGAAGAGTCGGACACGACTAAACGACTAAACAACAACAAAAGAGGATTAGACAAATGAATGGAGCAGGAGAAGGCTGTCAACGGCTGCTAGCTATGCTCTGCCTCAACAGTAGGGGGCAGCAATGCTTCTGAGTACCAGTCGCTGGAAACCCCAGGAGGCGAGTTCGGATCCTGATGTGGGTCTTCCTTTAGGGTATCTGGCTGGTCCCTGTGAGGACAGGATGCTGGACTAGGTAGGACCTCTTTGGCCTGATCCAGTCACCCCTTCGATCAATTTTCTTAGCTAAAATGGGAGTGCTTTTTCCTACAATAAATATGTCTGCTGGCTGGTTTATGTGTGTTTGGGGGTTGGGATTCTTTTTCCTTTCTCCTCCTGTGATGAGGCTGCATTTTAATTGTTTTAATGTTTTAATGTTGTCTTTTAATCTTGTTTAAGTTGTACTCATTCAACTCGTTTTTATTATTGGTTGTTAGTCGCCCTGAGCCCGGCCTTGGCTGGGAAGGGCGGGGTATAAATAAAAAAAAATATTATTATTATTTGTTGATTAAAAGTTGTCAATCAGTTGACGGAACCTATTGGTTGATGCAACGGTGATTAGCTGTGACTTCCTGCCTGGCTAGCGGTTGGACTAGATGACCCCGGGGGTCCCTTCCAGCTCTGCAATGCTAGGATTCTGTCAAACACGGCAGCCCTGAAGGGAGCGCCCTTCCGAATGATGGAGGCTACCAAGTGGGGCGTGAATTCCCCCCGCCCCAAACACACCAACACCACCTGGCGAGGAGCAAAGAGCTGACCCGGCTCCCGAGGGGCCACGAGCCCCGGCCAGCCTCCCCCGACCTTGGCCGCTTCCTCGACTTGCTTCGGAGCCCGGACAGCGCCTCGTGGGGAGCCCGCCTTTCTCCCTGGCACCGCTCGGGCTGGGACTCGGTCGGGGGACCCCCACCCAGGGACTCAGGTGGGGGACGCCCCCTCTCAAGCGCAGAAGCGCCTCCTTGAAGGGGGGGGTCTCCGAGGGAGCGGCGCTCCCAGGACGCGCTGTCCGCTCCTCGCCGATCTCTGCGCCCTCGCCCGCCTGGCCGCGTCTCGACGCTCCCAATAGGATCCGGGGCTGCGCGCCCGCAGGAGCTTCTCCCGCGCAGCCCCGCTGCCCCCTCTCCCCCAGCCGCCTCTCTCGCTCGCTCTCTCCACCCTCCCCGGTCCGTCCGTCGCGGCGCTGGGCGCCTCCATTGGCTGCGCGGCGCGCTCTGGCTCCGCCTCGGCCGGGCTCTCCCTCCGCCGCCGCCGCCGCGCATCTCTCGCCCGGCCTCGCCGCCGACACCGCCGCGCTCGGAGCCTCGCCTGCGCGGAGCAGAAGGCGGAGACGCGCCCCCGGGGCCACGCAGCAAGCCGGCCGGAGAGACAAGCGGGCGCCCCGCCGCCTCCCCCCCCCCCGCCTCGCCTGCCGTCCCTCCTCCGGTCCCTCCCGCCGCTGCCTTCGCCTTTGCCTAAATAAGGGAGCTCTTGCTGCTGCCTCCGCCGCCGCCGCCGAGCCAAGCCGGGCCCGTCCCGTCGAGCAGGAGAGGCGCGCGGGGCGCCGGGCCGGACGGCGGCTTCCCTCGGCCCCCGCCAGCCGCCCGGCGGGGCTCCCGGGCCAGCCGCTGTCGGGGCGCCCCATGGGGCTGGGCGCCGCCCGGAGACGCCCCCTGCCCGCCGCCTAAGCCCCGACACCTGCGGGAGAGCAGCGCCCGGCCGCGCCGACGCCGCCCCGGAGCCGGAGCCGGAGCCGGACTGCGCGTCGGCAACGCGGAAGGGCCCACGTCGCCCCAGCGCGCCCCTTCGAGCCCCGGGCGCGGCTTGGGGGGCAGCAGAGGCCGGAGAGCACCCTCCCCTCCCCGCCGGGCGGCTGGCGGCTTGACGGGCCCCAGCGCTGGGCCGCCCCTCGCACTCCGCGGACGGCCCCGGCTGCGCGTGGGGCGGGGGAGGCCGGGCACCCCCATGGGCTGACAGCATGCCTGTCCGGCGCGGGCACGTGGCCCCCCAGAACACCTTCCTCGACACCATCATCCGCAAGTTCGAGGGGCAGAGTAAGTAGGGGTGGAGGGGGTCTTGTCCCGGAGCGGAACTGGGGGCTGCTCGGTTGGGGGTGGGGGTGAAGAGAGGCCTGGGGGTCAGTGCTCTGACATTATGGGGGTCATGTGGGGAGCTCCAGGCAGGTCTGTGGCGGCCCTGTGTGTTGAGTGCTCTGGAGTCAGAAGTGGGTCGTACATTTGTTTATTGTTGCATTTATTTATTTTACATGTCTGTCCCACTGTCCCCCCCCTTTTCTTCTCACAACAACCCCGCCAGGTGGGTCAGGCTGACAGGCTGGGGCTGGTGGGAGAGGGCTGGTGGTGTGCAACCCTGTGAAGGGGTGCTTGCAGGTGCGGGCTGGGCCCCGCTCCCTTGTGCTCCCAAACTGCCCAGGGAATGGGGGCCTTGCGACTGGGGGTGTCCACCTGCCCTGGGGACGTGGGCAGCTCCATATTTGCAGCAGGACGCTTGCCAGCTGGGTGACTGGGTTCCTGTGCTTGGCCACCTGGACTGGCGACGGACTGGCCGCCCCTCTTGGAGTGGGGCCTGCCTGCCTTGCAGTCACTCCTGGGCTCAGGCCTAGTGGTCTGCTCTCCTTCCCAGGACCCCCTCTCTCTGTTTCCGGTGTGGTTTGGGGTGGTGGGTGCATGTCCCTGGGCCCCAGGGCAGGAGGAGGAGGGAGAGGCAGCTTCTCACTGTGGGGTCCCTCTTCCTCCTTGCTGGGGGACCCACCAAGAGCACATCCTATTGGGGAGCAAGTGCCGGCATCCAGAGCGCCACTGCAGGAGCCCAGATTTCCATCTCTGGCCATGGGGATTTTGCACAGCAGCAGCGTGGAGCATATGGCGGAGTGTGGGCGTTTGTGTAGTGTTCGGGTGCCTGGATGCCTCATGGTGTTTGTGTATCTGGAAAGGGGTTGTGTGCACGTGCAGGCACACACACGCAGTTGTGCAGTGTTGATAACCTGGTGTGTGTCTTTGTGTCTGGTGGTGGGGAGTCGCTGGGCTGATGCCAAGGGAGTGGAAGGGGGCCACTGAGCGGCCAAACCCTTTCCCCCCCGCCTTCCCTCTGCTGGCTATCTTAAGGAGGACAGAGCTTGAGGACAGAGCTTGGGGGGGGGGCGGGAACCGGTAAAAGATGGAGGTGATCCTGTGACCTCTCAGAATGCGCTGTCTGTCTGTGTGTGGCTATTCTCATGGTGTTCTGAAACCTTGAGCCGTCTGGCTTGTGAAGAATCACCAACACTTTCTGGTCCTCCCCAGAGTTAAGGCAACTTGGAACATTTCAGGGTGAAGAAAACTATGTGAGACTCACCTCTACTTTTGCACCCATCATCCTGAGCCGAGCAGGGCGAAAGAGACCAGTGGCCTGGGCTGGAGGGGCAGTGTTGGGGGTAGGCTCAGAGGTGCTTTTTTCCTTGGGGGAGGAAGAAGAAGAAGTTGGATCCTACCCGCCCCTCCACATTTTGCTCGGTGCTTGTTTTTCTGTTTGTGCCCAACAATAAAATAACATCTAGATCTGCCATTCCCTTAAGAAATGAAAGAGACTCTCCTCCTGGGCCTAGGAGGGTCTTCCTCCCCTCCCCCCACCTGTGCTCAGGGCAGGACTTCCCCACATCTCAATCCTCCTGGCAGGTGCCTGGCTGCCTGCTCTTTGCAAACCTCCAGAGGAGGTTCTTTGGCTTCCCTGGACAGCCTTGCTTCCCTCCCTCTCCCCTGGTAATTTAACCCCGCTGCCTCTTGGCTCTCCGTGTGGCATCTCTGCAAAGGCTGCTGCAGTCTGTTTTCCTTCTTGGGGGCCAGCTGCCACCGCTGCCGCTGTTGCTGCCGTCCTCCTCGTAGCGAAGGGCGGCCTGCTCTGCTCCGCTTAGGCCTCAGCTGCCTTTCAAGGCCAAGGCAGACAAATTGGAGAGGATTCAGGGAGGGAGAGATAAGGCGCTGGAAAGCACGTTGCGTGAGGGAGGTTAAACAGTTGGGGCACTGGGGCTGCTTTGCCTTGAGCAACCAGGAGCCTGATAACCATCTCCAAATACTTTGGGTTGTGGAAAAGCTGGATAAACATCGCAGTGTGGAAGGAAGGCAAAAGCTGGCCTGGGACATCAAAGGGGGGATTTTGAGATTTGCAGGCGGGGGAGGCAGATTAACTTGGCTGCACTGAATGAAAATGGCAAAGGGCAGATGGAAATTAAAGCTAGCAAATTTTGGGGTTCAAGGGTTGCGGCTACTCCCTTCCCCAAGTCAGGCTGGAGGCCACGGGGTCTCATCTCAGGCATACAGCCTGTTTTCAGCCCTAGAGCATGTGAAGAAGAGGGATCTCTTCAACATTTGCAGAGTATCCTTCTGCAAGGAGCTTGCCCCTCTTTCTTGCAAAACCCTGGGCTGGAGAGGAATGTCATCCCAGCTGGAGCTGCTAAGCAGCCTGGGCTTTGGCTGAGCTCTGAGGCTTGATCCCTGGGTTCTGCGGAGAGAGAGACAGGGCCACAGCCAGCTTGCACAGGATCTAGGACCGAGCCACCAGGGCCACCTGGATCCTTTCGGAAAGGCTCAGCCTCGCAGCAGAAGGAGATGCTCAGGAAGCCTGTCTCTCCTGCCCAGTGGGCTCTGCTGGGTGGCAGATGGTCTGGGAGAGCCAGAATCGTGCTTCAGCTTGGAGGCTGTGGCAAATTTCCCACACCTGTTTCTCTGCAGACAAGATGGCTATGATTCTGGCCTGCCTCCGCTCTCTCCAGGGCAGCCACCTGCGCCTGGAGCGCTGCCCGTCCCGGCTGCCACTTGGGAGAGGCGGCTCCTTTGCTGGCGGAGCTGGGCTTGTTAATGCCCCATTTAGGGAGGGCTGGCTGCCAGGTGGCCTGCGATCTGTGGTCACTTGGCCTGCAGTCAAGCAGGCTAACCTGGAGCAGAGATGGATTTGCAGCTGGCCGGCTACCACCTGGCCCCTTTCGTCATTACTCAAGAAAATAATATGAGCTGCAAGAGTCTGGCTTCTTTGCAATGGTATATTTGAATTACGCAAACTGGATTTCCTGCGCTAACTTACTAACTTGGGGCCAGAAGCTTTGGTGTACCAGAGTGGGCTTCCCCTGGAACAAAGGTGCCGGGAGGCTGCCCCCAGGGAGGAGGAGGAGGAGAAGGAGAAGGAGACAAACCCTTGGAGAAACAAGACACAAAAAGCAGGACAGTCAGGAGCCATGCTGTAACTCTGCAGCTACAAAAACAATTCCACACCCTCACCTCAGACACTGTTTCTCAGCCAGAGGAGCAAGCACACTGGTTGCAGACTTCAGAACGTACAGAGGCGGCAGTGGAACGGACAGTGTACAGAACAATTCCTGCCGCTCCCCAGAGAAGGAGGAGACGTGTAGTGGTGATCGGTGACTCCTTACTGAGGGGGACAGAGGCAGCAGCGTGCAGAGGAATGACTCATGGTTTCAGTTGTCTCTACACGAATGCACAGAGTATAGGAAACAAGCAAGACGAACTGGAGCTTTTAGTATAGGATGGCACATATGACCTGTTAGGCATTACTGAAACCTGGTGGGATGAGACTCATGACTGGGATGTAGAAACTGAGGGGTGTGACCTGTGCAAAATGAATAGACCAAACAGGAAGGGGGGAGTAGCAGCATTATATGTAAAGGATGTATACATTGGTGAAGAAATCCATGACCTGGAGCATGGAAAGCAGAATGAGAGTATATGGGTAAAAACTGTAGGAGAGAGAAGCAACAGTGACCTTACTGTGGGGGTCTGCTATAGACCGCCAAGCCAGACTGAAGACTTGGATGACGCCTTCCGAGGGCAGATTAGCACACATTCAAAAAGGAGAGAGATAGTCGTCGTGGGAGACTTCAACTTCTCTGATATCTGTTGGAACTCAAACTCTGCCAAGAATGTAAGGTCTGACAAATTCCTCCATTGCCTCGCTGACAGTTTCATTTCCCAGAAGGTGGAAGGAGCCACAAGGGGGTCATCTGTCTTGGACCTGGTCCTCACCAACAGGGAGGAACTCTTAGATGAAGTGGAAGGACAGGGAAACTTGGGAGGAAGTGATCATGTCCTCCTGGGTTTCAGGATACAGAGGAAAGAAAGAAAGATCAAGTGGTAAGTCCTCTGGAGAAGATGGAGAAATGCTATTGGGTGACAGAAGGCAGAATTATTCAACCCCTACTTTGCCTCTTCACCCAAAAGGAAACCAATGCCCAACCTGGTGATAACGGAATAAACAATGCAAGGAGGGAACTGCAACCCAAGATAGGAAAAGAGGTGGTAAGGGAACAACTAGCTACTTTAAATGAATTCATATCTCCACGGCCTGATGAGTCAAGGGGACTAAAGGAGCTTGCAGGTGTAATCTCAGAGCCTTTGTCTATTATCTCTGAGAATTACTGGAGAACAGGTGAGGTCCCTACAGACTGGAGGCAGGCAAATTGGAGTGGGGAACCCTGGTGAACCCTGGCCAGTGAGCTTGACATTGATACCAGGAAAGATCCTAGAAGAGATAATTCAACAGTCAGTCTGTGAGTACTTAGAAAAGGATGCTGTGATTTCTAAGACCCAGCATGGGCTTCTCAAAAATAAGTCATGACAGACAAACCTCATTTTTTAATGGAGTTACAAGCTTGGTGGATCAGGGGAATGCTGTGGACAGAGTGTATCTTGATTTCAGTAAGGCTTTTGTCAAAGTCCCCCATGATATTCTCATGAGGAAGCTGGTAAAATGTGGGTTGAATGGTAAGGTAACTGTTAGGTGGATTTGTAGCAGGTTGACTGATTGAACCCAAAGAGGACTCATTAATGGTTCTTCGTCATCCTGGGAAAAAGTGACAAGGGGGGTGCCACAGGGTTCTGTCCTGGGCAAGTGGTTGTTTAACATTTTTAGAAACAACTTGGATGAAGGCATTGAGGGGATGTGCAGCAAATTTGCAGATGACACCAAACTGGCAGGAGTAGGTAATGCTGCAGAAGACAAAATCACAATTCAAAATGACCGCCACAGACTGGAGAACTGGGCACAAGCTAACAAAATGAATTTCAATAGGGACAAATGTAAGGAAGAACCACATGCAGAAATATAGGATGGGGGAAACCTGGCTGACTAGCAGTACATGTGAAAGTCCCCAGTGCCATGGGCATAGCGGGGGCGGGGGGGTAGCTGCCCCCCCCAGATCAAGTAAAACAATAGAAATACTTAATTATCTGACCAATCGCGTCGTTCTGTCCCCCCTAACAAAAATCCTGGCCAAGACCATGCAAATGCTTCACCCCTTCTTCATAAGGGAATCCCTCCCCCCCCCCCGGTCATTTCAGTGTCCTTTTCTGAAACTTTCCCAACTCTACAAACCTCCTTCTGGAGGTGAGGCTACCAGAACCGTCCACAGTATTTCAAATGTGGTTGCACTGTAGATTTTTTATAAGGGCATTATGATAGCGGCTGTTTTATTTTCTATTTATTTCCTAACATTCCCTAGCATGGAGTTTGCCCTTCTCGTGGCTGACATACGCTGGGTCCCTCTAAAAGGTGACAGGGAGAAAAATGACCTTTCTCTGCCTAGAGGGATCCTTTTGGGAGAGATCTGGGCTGGATTTCTTTTGGGATTGTTTTGCTGGTTTTGTCGTTTGCGAGTTTGCTTGTTTCCATGAGGATAGCTCTTAATTTGTGCAGGTGAGGTTGGGGGTGTCAGGGAGCAGGTGGAAGCAAACAGCGGGGGGGGGGCTTTTGTGGATGACTGCCAGTGATCTAAGAGGTGCCACATGGGAGGTGAAGCAAGCTTGTCTTCTGTTCCAAGGGGAGGACCCGAAAGAGCGGATTCGAGTTGCAAGAAAGGAGATTCCAATTAAACGTTAATTTAAGGTGGGGGAGTCTCCTCTGTTGGAGGTTTTTAAGAGGAGGTTGGATCTGTCAGGAATGCTTTAGCTGCAACTCCTGCAGGGGGTGGGACTAGATGGCACCTTGGGAAGAGCTTGGCACACAGTTGTGCCAATGGGGGAGGAGCAGCCTTGGCAGCATGCTTAAGAGGAGGCTGCAGTCTGTGGAAGGGACGACTTCCATTTCAGATAATAGCGGGCGCCTTAGGAGAAGGCGTCGTCGTGTGTGCAAAGAATACGGAGCATCGCTTGGCACAGATTAGTCATCCCTGAACTCATTTTTAATTGGCCTTTTCTTGAGTCAGGCAGCCTGGGTCACCAGCCTGCCAGCTAAGCGGATCTGGGGTGCTTTTTGTTGTATGTGCAGTGGGCCAAACACAGGAGATGAGAGCCAGTGTGAGAGCCAGGGAGTGCAGCATAGTGGTTACAGCACCAAGCTAGGACCTGGGAGACCAGGGTTCCAATCCCCTGCTCCCCTGTGGCCTTGGGTCCCTGCCTCTCAGCCTGACCTACCTTGCAGGGCTGTTGTTGTGGAGAGAAGAGGGAGAACCACGCGCACGACCCTGAGCTCCTTGGAGAAAAAAGGGAGGGGGTGTAAATAATAATAAAAAATTTTATTTATACCCCGCCCTCCCCAGTCAAGACCGGGCTCAGGGCAGCTAACACCAAATATAAAACAAATTGATTGAAACACAACTTAAAAACAAGATTAAAATACATTAAAACATTAAAATGCAGCCTTATTTCAGCTCATCACAGCTATCTGCCAATCACCCAATCCCACCACCCTTCTGAGTAATACCCCTCCCCACCTTCTCACTATATAGAAGGGTCTGGTGACTTCTGTTTCAGTGTATCTGAAGAAGTGTGCATGCACACGAAAGCTCATACCAAGAACTGACTTAGTTGGTCTTTAAGGTGCTACTGGAAGGAATTTTTTTATTTTGCCTTATTTCAGCAGAAACTCAAAAACGTGTTTGGGGATAAATGTAATAAACACATAAATAGCTTGTCGAGTGTGATTTGAAATAAGAAGCTATTCTCCTCTGTTTGGACCTTGAGTGTGAGTGGTGCCCAATGTGCCCCCCCCTGCGCCCCCCCCCCCGGCTACGCTGCTGCTGGGAGCCCTTGCTGCAAGTTGCTGTGTAGACCGTGGCTGAGCCAAGTGGGCCCAGGAGGGCTCTGGTGGAGGGGGGGCGGCTTCCTAGGAGTGCTTCATGCCCCCCCCAGTGGAGTCTGTTCCTCCTCTCCTTGTTGGCTTAGCAGGGGGGTCCTTCCTTCCCTCCCTCCGAAGCATTAGCTGCAGCAAAATGGGAAGCCCCATTCTGAAAAGGTTAGGGGGCTGTTCCAGGTGCAGTTTCTGCCATTAGAGATGATGGTCTCAGGGTCTGGGGCGCTTCATTTGGGAAAAGGCGGTCCTGAGCCACTTAAGGCTTTATAGCTCAAAACTGAATTAGGCCCAGAAACTAAGGGGCCCAGGCAGGATCAGTGTAATTGGTGCTGTTGGGCCAAGATCGGTGTAATATGTTCAAACTGTCTTGTCCCAACAAGCAAGCTGGCCGCTGAATTCTGCAACAGGTGAAGTTTCTGGACCGCCTTCAAAGGCAGCCCCACATATAATGTGTTGCAGTATTCTAACCTAGAAGTTACCAGAGTATAGACAACGGTAGGATGGATGGCGGCTAACAGATTGGGGTTGAATCCTGACAAGACAGAAGTACTGTTTTGGGGGGACAGGGGGCGGGCGGGTGTGGGGGACTCCCTGGTCCTGAATGGGGCAACTGTGCCCCTGAAGGACCAGGTGTGCAGCCTGGGAGTCGTTTTGGACTCATGGAGGCACAGGTCAATTCTGTGTCCAGGGTGGCTGTCTGCCAGCTCCACCTGGTGCACAGGATGAGACCCTGCCTGCCCACAGACTGTCTGGCCAGAGTGGTGCATGCTCTGGTTATCTCTCGCTTAGACTACTGCAATGTGCTCTGTGTGGGGCTACCTTTGAAGGTGACCCTGAAACTACAACTAATCCAGAATGCGGCAGCTTGACTGGTGACTGGGAGCAGCCACAGAGACCACATAACACCAGTCTTGAAAGACCTACATTGGCTCCCAGTATGTTTCCGAGCACAATTCAAAGCGTTGGTGTTGACCTTTAAAGACCTAAACAGCCTTGGTCCAGTATATCTGAAGGAGGGTCTCCACCCCCATTGTTCTGCCCAGGCACTGAGGTCCAGCTCCGAGGGCCTTCTGGTGGTTCCCTCCCTGCGAGAAGCCAAGTTACAGGGAACCAGGCAGAGGGCCTTCTCGGTGGTGGCGCCCACCCTGTGGAACGCCCTCCCACCAGATGTCAATGAGAACAACAACTACCAGACTTTTAGAAGACATCTGAAGGCAGCCCTGTTTAGGGAAGCTTTTAATGTTTGATGTGTTACTGTATTTTAATATATTTTTGGAAGCCGCCCAGAGCGGCTGAGGAAACCCAGCCAGATAGGCGGGGTATAAATAAATTAACAACATTATTATTATTATTATTATTATTATTAATCCATCGCTGTCCAGAGAGGGGCGCAGCTGGGCCACCAGCCGAAACTGATTCCTTGTCTCTCCCCCCCCCCCCTTGCAGGCCGCAAGTTCATCATTGCCAACGCCCGGGTGGAGAACTGCGCCATCATCTACTGCAACGATGGCTTCTGCGACCTTTGCGGCTACACTCGTGCCGAGGTCATGCAGAAGCCCTGCACCTGCGACTTCCTCTATGGGCCGCGCACACAGAAGACCTCGGTGGCACAGATTGCGCAGGCCCTCCTGGGCTCCGAAGAGCGCAAGGTGGAGATCTGCTTCTACCGGAAAGACGGTAGGGTCCCTGCTTGGGGGGGGGGGAGAAGGGTGAATCTGTTCCCCACAGCTCTCCGCTGCCACCTGTGCCTCCTTAACGTGCCCACTTCCTCTTGTCAAGGAACATTAGATTCTGCATTAATGTTTCCCCAGCGCAGAGGAGCCTTGCTTTGCAACCCTGATGAATTATGCAGAAGGACGCTGTGTTTGCTGATTTCTGCATAATGTATCCTGCCTTGGAAGCCGCGGCTGGGGCCACGTGGGCTGCATGGGGGCCACACAAGGTCCTTCTCTTGACCACAGGGCAGTCCTGCCCCGTCACTCTGATTTCAGAGATTCTCCCAAGTGCTTTGCAGCCTTGAAGTCCTCTTTGCAAATCAAGCAAGCTGCAGATCTGGAGAGGCTAATGTTGTGCGGCAGATGTGAATCCTCTGCTTGCTTGGCATCACAGCAGGTGCATTGAGGGTCCTTGGCTTGGTATATTTCGCAGCCTGTTCCTGACCATGTTTTAGGTGTGTGTGTGAAGTCTGTATGCAGTAAACTCGCAACCTATGTGCATCAACATGTGAGATTTTGGCTGGAAAAAGTAAGGGGGGGCAGGCATTCAGGGGCTCGGTCTGCAATCCCACCTGCCACTGCGCTCACCTTGGGAGAGCATTCCAAGGGGCAGGGAGAGTGTGTTTTGAATACACGTGATTTTGGCTTTACACACAACCCCCGGAACATAAGCTCTGCACAAGTTGAGAGTTGGCCATACATAAAAGCGTTTGTTTTTCTGCCAGTTGCCCTGCTCTGACTTGGCTAAAATAAAAAAGGGGCATTTTGAAAGGGTGGGGGCGATGGTGTTGCCTTTGGGACTTTGACACTCTTGCCCACCCCCTCTGCCCTGGGCCCTTTTCGTTCAGATTTTTGTTTATTTATTATTTATTAATTAAATGTGTATACTGCCCCATACCTGTAGATCTCAGGGCAATGTGACAGTATTAAGAAAGCACAATGCATAATAAAAATAAAAGCTAAGGCTAGCCACTGAGTTTGGGGGGGGGGGAGAGACGGGAGAGACGCTGCCTCTCGACTTCTTGGGCGATTTGTGTGCAGGGAGGCTGGTGGGGCTGCAGAGAGGATCTTGGGGCATCAGCAAAGCCTCAGCACCTTTCCAGAGTCTGCCCTCTGAGGAGTGACGGGGAAAACAGCCAGAGTCTCTGTTGCCCCGAAAATGTGCAAAGGCGTTTGCTCGGCAGAGATAGGAGATACAAAATTCCTGGGACTTGGCATGCGACCAGAACTCATCAAGGAGGGAGGCCCTGTCCCTGGTGCCCTGTCGGTCTCCTTCCCAGCTAGGAAAAAATATTTCAAATTCTTCTGTGTCGGCATTTGGGGCAGCTCAGAGCTCAGGCTCCGCATGCCTGGCTTCCTGGGCCGACTGTGGGGAGGCCGGCTGGGAAGGGCCCCTTCTTGCCTGCCTGCCTGCCTGCCAGGGACCTCGGAGGGGGTGCTCTTCCCTCTTGGAGCAGGCCTGGAGGGCCAGGTGGGCCAAGCGTCTGGCTTGGGACGTCCTGGGGGGAATTTAGCATTTGGGAAGCGGAATGGCCTGTTCAGCCTCCGCTCCTGTGGGAGGCTCAGAACATCTAGAAAGCAGAATAAATCACGTAGGAAGCCCAATGGCCTGGGATCTTTGTCCGGGTTAATACCAGCCGAGGTGGTAAATGGGTTTTCTCCATGTCAGACACCCAAATGACGCCTGTAGGCAGGGAGACGCTTGCAAGACAGAGCAGTCGGCTTTGGAGATAATAATAGAGGAATCACCTGCAGGATCAGGCCAACGGCCCATCCAGTTCAGCGTATTGTGCTCAGTGGCCAACCTAAAGTTATTAGGGGTGCAAAATTCCAGCGCCCAGTGCTGCCTCACGACAGCTGTGCCCGCCCATTAATGGGGAAACCCAGCCTGGAAAAGGGATCCCTCGTGTCAAAGCTCCCCCCCCCCCATCCTCTGGCTTAATGGAAGGGCTTGTTGAATGTTTTGGCAGTCCCCGTGGAGACGCCAGGGGCATCCGCGGCCCCCGCCTAGGCACCCACAGCCCTCCCAGGAAGCAGGCGGCCGCGAGGTTTATGTCTATTTGTGCCTGTGGGGACGGGGGCATCCATCACAGGCAAGCAGGCTCTTGAGTGGAGAGGCCTGGAGGCAGGGGGGGGGGCACGTCACTTGGGTAGATCCTGGCCCTCAGCTGGCAGATGGGCAGAAAACTGACTGGCTCCTGGAAGCTGCCTTGGCAGGGGTCTCATCCAGAGCAGGTGCTTATGTACCAGAGACGGCTGCCTGTTCTGCCGTTGACGCTGCTTGGTGGTGGCTCTCTGGGGTTTCAGCGGGGCTGGGGGGGGCTCTTTCCCACCTCCCCTGGAGATGGGAGCCTGGAGGTGCTCTGGCCCTTGGGGGCTGGTGGCCCTGCTGCCCTGAGGAGGGAGTTGCCCACAGGAGGGGTTTCCCATAATCAGCATCTGGTTGGCCATCAGGAGAGCAGGATCTTGGACTCGATGGGCCACTGGTCTGATTCAGCAGCCAGGCTCTTCAGATGCTCTTATGGAGCCTCCAAGCCCAGAGGCAGTCTATCTGTGTCCCTAGGTTGCTTGGGGTATTTGGCTGCCGCAAGAACAGGAGGCTGGACTAGATGGGCTCCCTTGGGCTGCATCCTGAGTACCAGTTGCTGGAAGCCACTG
This sequence comes from Podarcis erhardii, assembly GCF_964252035.2. NCBI lineage: Eukaryota > Metazoa > Chordata > Lepidosauria > Squamata > Lacertidae > Podarcis > Podarcis erhardii. The sequence continues at coordinate 434,715 of NC_138513.1, forward strand.
GAGGGGAGAGCTGCTCTCGTGTTCAGAGCTTGTGGTTTCCCACATGTGTCTGGCATTGTTAGAAACTCAGGTGTATAAGCCAGGGGCCAAGTGACTCCTTAAAGCAGGGTTACAGTCGCCAAAATGGAATGTCTACTTGCCATTTTGGGACAAGACGGCTCTGAAGTCTTACTTTTCAATCAATGGGCTGACTGTGATGGATTATCCATTGAACATCTGGCTAGATCAGAGGACCACCTTGAGCTCGGTTAAGAACTTTGAGAACTTAAAGAAGAAAAGTCCCTTGATCCAAGAACACTCCACATCTATATCAGCCTGTTCCGACTGTTTTCTGAATGGCGACACAGACCATTCATAGCGTAGGGATATTCTTCACAACTGTGAGCAGGGTGGAAGCAAAGACAACAGTTAACTATAACATTCTTCACTGCTCCTGCTGCACAGAAAAAACTTTTTGGTTCCTGAAATGCGATCTGATCGTGCAGATTAAATATAACGGATAGAATTCTACAGGATGTGGTCTTAGTGAGTGAAAACAGTCCAGATACAAGGGTCCTCAGGTGGCAAAGATGTCTGGCCCCATCCTGGCACATGGGCATCTTCACTTGGTCGCAAGTGGCCAATAAAGGTAAAGGGACCCCTGACCATTAGGTCCAGTCACGGACGACTCTGGGGTTGCGGCGCTCATCTCGCTTTACTGGCTGAGGGAGCCGGTGTACAGCTTCCGGGTCATGTGGCCAGCAGGACTAAGCCGCTTCTGGCAAACCAGAGCAGCGCACAGAAACACATTCCCGCCAGAGCAGTACCTATTTATCTACTTGCACTTTGACGTGTTTTCAAACTGCTAGGTTGGCAGGAGCAGGGACTGAGCAACAGGAGCTCACCTTGTCATGGGGATTCGAACTGCCAGCCTTCTGATCGGCAACTCATACCCACAGCGCCACCCACATCCTTAAGTGGCCAATAGCCAGGGGCAAAATGCGGCTTGTGAAACGTGAACACAGCTGGGGGGCCACTGTGAGAACAGGAGGCTGGGTGAGGTCAGACTCTTCTTGCATTCTGATGCTCTTCCAGCCTCCGTCCAGCCTGGCCCCTTCGTGGGGACAGCGGCCAGCCTGGCCCCCTGCCCTTCACACCGAGGTCTCCTGCACACTCTGCGTGTGGCTCCTGCTTCCTGCTTTTCTGCTGCTGCAGCAGTTTCTTCCCCCCCCCCCAAAAAAACCCCAGCCTGGCCCAACTGCTGCTTTTGTTTACATCATCCCCCAGGGGAGCCACATCTCATCCCAAGCTGCAGCTTCTGCAGCATGGAAGCCAGAGTCCCAGGCAGGCGGAGGGGGCTGGGCTGTGGATGTGTCCTCTGCATCTCAAACTCCCCAAGACAGATCCAGGCAGGCTCCTCTCCCTGCCTGCTCCCTTTTTCAGCTGAGAATCCCTCCCCCACATCCTGGCTTTACCTATGCCCCCCCCCTGCACACACACTTTGCTCCCCGTATTCAGGCTGTTGCAAAAGCTGTGCAGAAACCACGCAGCCTCCTCCCTCTCCGTCCCCTTGGCCCAAACCCTGGTCCTTGCCCTGGTGCCATTCCTTGCCAGGGCCACGCCCCAAATCATTTTGCTGCCAAAGGTGCCCCCTCTCCCCCCACCAGCCAAGCAGCACCTAATACTCCAAGGCTGGTAAAATTATTTTAACGGAAAACCCCCCAGTCAAAATGCAGCAGCGAAACATTTGATAGCCAGCCATGGGCATCCCTTTCATGACACCCCAAATCTGCCGCCTGAGGCAGCTGCCCCTCTCTGCCTGAGGTCAGGGCTGGCCCCATCTCTGGCCGGGACTGCAGCAGCCGGCTCCTGTCTGATCTTCTGGTTCCCCAAGGCCCACGTTCCAAATTCCCCAGGCGCAGTTTGCTGCTGGTGCCGGTCCAACTGTGGCAACATGCAGATTTCTGGACCCCAGGTTGGAGACGATAATTCAAAAACCTCTGCCTTAGTCCATAGTTCATTCCATATCCATTTCCACCTCATCTCTTTTTCCTTCTTGCATGCTGGGAGGTTGAGCAAGCGGCACTCAAGCAAAGAGAGTAGAATTGGAGCACTGGAAGGGACCTCGAGGGTCATCTAGTCCAACCCTCTGGCAAACAGATAATCCGTTGCAGCAACAGGGTTTGGAACAGAGCTTGGATGGCCACCCATTAGGGATCCTTCAGCTGCAATTCCTGCACTGGAGGGGGTTGGACTTGATGAGCCCTGGGGGTCCCTTCAGACCCTTCAGTTCTCTGCTTCTGTGTCCTAAAGGTTCTCCCTCCTTTTCTCAGCCCCTCCTGAGCCAAGTGCTGAACTCTGCAAGCCTCTCTGCTTCTGTTGCTGCTCCTCTTTACTAGAGTACCTTGTCTGGGGAGCGGCGGGGGGGGGGGGCAGCAGCTGTTTTATAGGACTCTAACCGTCATTCTGGTTGGGGACCTGCCTGGTTAATTATTTTGCAAATCGATAAGTGTATTTTTAGGCGTAATGGCAATAACAATTTTAGAAAGCGCTGTGCGGCAGAAAACGTCTCCAAAGCATTGTTCGCCTCAGCAGGCGGAGGATCCGCAGCTTCAGAGGGGAGGGGGTGCCCTTCAGGACCCACCCCAAGGTCACTCTTGCCACAGAAAATGAATTTGCCCTGGGGAGGGAGAGGGAAAGGTACTCTGCGTGTGCTCAGAGGCACTCTCCTTCTCTTTGCTGCTCCTCCATCAGGGATCCTTCCAGGCTGACCCCAGGCATTGATGGGGGGGGGGACAATGGAGCCTTGGGGAGCCAGTCAGTGGGGCATGGGGGGGGGTTGAAGAAAGGGGTCAACCATTTGGGATCCGGATGGGTGGGGTAATTAATAATAATAATAAGAATAATAATAATAATAATAATAGTATTCCAGGCAGGTTTGCCTTCTAAACCCTGCAGCTCCTTGGCAGTGCCAGCCGTGTGGGGCTGAGCAGGAGCGCCCAAGTTCCGCCTGGGCTCCCCCCCCCCGGCCCCTGCGCCAGGTGTCTCTTCTCTCCCGAGGCATCGGCCTCCGGCTCACGTCAGCCAGCCCAGTTCCGGCAAGGCGGGTAAACAAAGCCGGAGCCGCCAGCGCTGTCTCCCAGCTGCCTCTCCCTCCCTCCCCCCCCCCGCAAGATGGCCTGCGCTGGGGGGGGGGAGGAGATGCTCCCTCTTCCTTCCTCTCGGGCTTTATAAACGAACAGGATGGGGAGGCAGAGCAGAGTTATCCTGGCCAGGAAACTCTCCAAAGCCCTTTTCTCCTTCTCCATGAACGTCTCTCCTCCTCTCTTAAAGCCATCTAGCATGGTGGCCATCCCTGCCTCCTGAGGCAGTGAGTTCCACAGGTTAACTCTGTGCTGCGTGAAGAAGGACTATCTTCCCTCTGCCCTAAATTTTCCAACAAGAGGGAAAGGAAGGATGCCTTGCCTGCTCTGGGGAGAGTCCCCTTCTCTCTCAAGGGAAGGTCATGGCTGTGGGGAAGAGTCCCGGGAGGGGTGGGAGAATCTCCTCTGCCTGGAATCCTGGAGGGCCATTGCTGCCAGGAGACCAGGCTGAGCTGGAGGCACTCTCTGTAAGACAGCTTCCTAGGATCCTGCCCCCCCAGCCCCCCAGGAATCAGCGCGTCCCTTTACAGTCTGCCACAGCATGTCACAGTACTGAGCTGGGGAAGAATATCTGGGTTTGTTGGGTTCAGAGATGGGGTGCAGAAGGGGATTTGGGAAGAAGCATCTGGGTCCTGTTCTTTGAGGTTTGGGACCAGAGAGAAGGTCCAGCTGTTTGGGGGCAGGAGCAGCAAACTCCTCAAGGAGCCTCAGCGGGCAATGAACCCAGGCAGGGCGGAGGGGGGGCGGCTGGCTTGGAAGAGAGGCTGCCGGGGCCTCTTCTCCCCCCCCCCTCCTTCCTTGAGGGGGACAGAAGGCAGGAGCCCTTCCCTTCTCCCCCAGAAGACAGGGATGGAAGGAGGGGAGAGAAGGCAGGGATAAGGCTGGCAAGAGCTGCTAGTCAGGGTGGCTCTGCCCCACCCTCCGAAGTCTGGGAACTGCAGGAGGGGAGAGGACTCGGGTTCAAATCTTCTTGAGGCCTTCCCTTTGGGGCACCTGGGTGGCTGCTGTGAAAGCAGGAGGCTGGACCAGATGGGCCCCTATGGTAAGGTTGCCAGACGTCCCCGTTTCCTGGATTTACAAATCAGTCCCCTGACAAAATCCTATCATTCCTAATGAAGTTGAAAAATGTCCCTGGATTCTTTGGGAAATATCTGGTAACCTTACCCCATGGGCCTGATCCAGCAGGACTCGCCTTATGTTCTGTACTCCTCCCCACCCCGGCAGGTCCTTGCCCCCCTCTCCTCTCCCCAAAGATGCCAGCCTTTCGTTCTTCTTGATCTGGAGAGCCCTGCCAGGTCGGCCATCAGAAATGTCTACACAACTGGGGGCCGATTTGCACCAGGAGAGGACCCCATCCCTCTCCCACTTCCCCAGCTCTGCCCCCTTTGACCTGCCCTCCTTCCTGCTTATAGGGACACAGGTGGCGCTGCGGTCTAAATGGGGCTGGCAGATCAGAAGGTTGGCAGTTCAGATCCCCGTGACGGGTTGAGCTCCCGTTGCTCGCTCTCTGCACCTGCCCACCTGGCAGTTCGGAAGCACCTCAAAGTGCAAGTGGATAAATAGGTACCACTCTGGCGGGAAGGTAAATGGCGTTTCTGTGCATGGCTCTGGTTCTCCAGAAGCGGCTTAGTCCTGCTGGCCACATGACCCAGAAGCTGTACGCCGACTCCCTTGGCCAATAAAGCGAGATGAGCACCGCAACCCCAGAGTCATCTGCGACCGGACCTAATGGTCAGGGGTCCCTTTACCTTTTTACCTTCCTGCTTTGCTCCTGCTGTGAGTGTCAGAGTGTGTCCACCTCTCCATTGTCTGGCTGGAGCCAGCCTTGCTTATCTCTGCCCTTTTGGTTGGTTGTTTGTTTCTTTAATTCATTAATTTATTGAATTTATATACCGCCCTGTACCTGGAGGTCTCAGGGCGGTTCACAGAATAAAATCAAAATCTAAAACCACAAAATACGCAATCAAAATAAAAACAACAGCCCAATAGCCCCCCTCCAAACCCCCAAATTTTAAAGGGACAGAGGATGTTATCTCTCCCAATGCAATTTCCCCTGCTTGCAGGGTGCCAGACAGATGGATCCTGCGGCCCCAGAGGGAAAAGCACCTCCCTCCACTCATTAACTTTCTAAACATAATAAAAAAATTCCTTCCAGTAGCACCTTAAAGACCAACTGAGTTAGTTCTAGGTATGAGCTTTCGTGTGCATGCACACTTCTTCAGATACACTGAAACAGAAGTCACCGGACCTTTCTATATAGTGAGAAGGTGGGGAGGGGTATTACTCAGCTCCCAAGTTAAAACAGTACAACGCATCATCAGAGATCTACAACCTCTCCTGGACAATGACAGTTCTCTTTCTCAAGCTCTGGGAGGAAGACCTTTCATTGCCTACAGACAGCCACCCAGTCTTAAACAACTCCTAACCCACAATAATACTACAACCAGACCTAACACGGACACTGGCACCAGAGCCTGCAATAAACCCAGATGCCAACTTTGCTGCCACATACACCCGGACAACACCATTACTGGCCCCAACAACATCACACATACCATCTCGGGACTATTTAATTGCTCATCGTCTAACATTGTGTATGCCATAAAATGCCAACAGTGTCCTTCAGCTCTCTATATTGGACAAACAGGCCAGACCTTACGCCAAAGAATAAACGGACATAAATCCGACATCAGGAACCACAAGACAGAAAAACCAGTAGGAGAACACTTCAATCTCCCAGGACATTCTATACAAGATCTCAAAGTAGCTGTTCTATTACAAAGGAATTTCAGAAATAGACTGGAAAGAGAAGCTGCTGAATTGCAACTTATCACCAAACTTAAAACTATGGAGAGACCTGGTTTGAACAAAGACATTGGATTCTTATCTCATTATACATGACAAAGCCATTTTTCACCTTCTCACCCCTTGCTTTTTCCTGTTAGACCTATTGCAGTCGTTAAGAGTCGTCAACAGGCTCATCGCAGCTATCTGCCAATCACCCATTCCCACCACCCTTCTGAGTAATACCCCTCCCCACCTTCTCACTATATAGAAAGGTCCGGTGACTTCTGTTTCAGTGTATCTGAAGAAGTGTGCATGCACACGAAAGCTCATACCTAGAACTAACTCAGTTGGTCTTTAAGGTGCTACTGGAAGGAATTTTTTTATTTTGTTTTGACCATGGCAGACCAACACGGCTACCTATCTGTTTCTAAACATATTAACTGCATTCATGATTTTAAAGAAGAAAACTTTCCTTGGGAAACAGAAGCTCTCTGGCAACCCACCCAGAATCAAGAGAATTCCCAAACTGGTTCGTGTGCCTTGCAGGGGGTTGGAGCAGCGGAACCCTGGAAGTCCCCCCCAACTCCACAATTCTGTCATTCAATCTGCCCCCCCCAAAAAAAAAGATTGAGCACGGGGTGCCCTCACCCCCCCCCCCCATCTTCAGGCCTCTGTATAAACACGAACACCCCCCATGCTGGAATAAAGAAGGCAGAAGCAGTTTGCATTGATCCAGGAAACTTTGCAAAAGGCTGGCTGGGGGGCCTGTTCTCTTCTCTCCCCCCCCCCCATCAAGGAGCCTGGCTCTGCTCAGCCAAGTCTCAGCTGCTCATTTATTCATTAGAGGCTGCAAGTGCCAATCTCCGTGGCTGAACGTGCTGCTGCCCCAAAAGCATTCCGGTGCATTAAAGCATTACTTCGAAATCCATTACAACAGATTTTGATTTAAAATGAAAATGGAAGGAGACCTCTGGTCCCTTGGCTAAGAAAGGCGGGGGGGGGGGGGCAGACCCAGCCTCTCCCGTCTTCCGGAAAGTGAGTTTGAGGGGCTTGCGGTGCATTCAAATAGCACCCTCCTCCTCACATCATCTCCCGCTTCACTTGCTGGCAAAGGGGCTAATTAGGAGTTAATTGCGAGAGGGTGCCAAGCCCGAAATGTCTGACGGTGGCAGCTGTGGTGGTTGGGCTCCAGGAGGAGCAAGATCCTGCCTTGGGGGGGGAAGGGGCAGAGAATGGAAAATACTGCTGTCTCTCTTCTGGGGATGGGTGCTGTTCTTGGATGTGGGGGGGGCACTTTTGCCCTGGCCTTCTCAGCTAATACAACCGAGGCCCTCATTGTGCGAACAATTCTCTTGTGGGAGGGGAGAGCCCCCACCAGCCCAGGCACCCTTGCCACCCGTGGCATTTTGTAGCGCTGCGCTACTTTCAAGCTCTTTGAAAAGTGGGGGGGGGGGTGCCGGGAAGAGGGGAGGAGCATTTATCTCCAGGCTATTCCTGGCTGCTGATAGCAGGGGTCAAAGGGCAGCTGGTCAGGGCTCTGCCATGTGGGAGGGGGCAAGGAGGGCACAGGAGCCCCTCCCTCAGTACAGCTATTCTCTTGTGGTCCAGAGCCCCTTCCAGTCGCCTTCTCCAGGAGGAGACCAGCTCTTCCCCTCCGCAGAGGCCAGGACTTGAATTCGGCTCCCTCACATCCAGTTCAAGGTCTGCCGGGGGCATGGCTGGTGGATTGGCTGCTGCTGGGTGTTTGGGGCGGGAGGGGAGTGTTTGGTGCTTCCTTTGGGACTGCTTGTGAGCCCCCCAGCCCCGCTTGCCCCCGAGTTCCTTCCAGGCTTGTGCCGGAGCGGCCTTGGCTGAATGTTCCTCCTCCTCCTCCTCCTCCTTGAAGGGCTTTTGGCAGCCAGGCCACCCTGCTGACAGCTGTGTATGCTTTGTGTCTCCGGAGCAGCAGCGTCTGGGCTGCGTCAGGGCTGGGGAGGCCGGCAGGAGGAGGGAGGCGGCCTCGCCAGGGCGGGAGGGTGCTGGCAGCTGAGATTTAGCGGGGGCGGAGAGCCACTTTTTGGGGGGTGCCAACAGGCCCAGCTGTTGTGGAAGCACCATAGGTGGCGGCATCTTTGGGGTCTGTGTCTACAGCACAAGACTGCCTGCACGGGCTGGCAGCCAGGAGCCTCCAGGGCTCAGGAAGGGAGACATGGCCCAGCCATTGGAGACCGGAACTGAGACCTTCTGCATGCAGCGCAGGTGCTCTGGAGCTGAGCTGCCATGCACATGGATTCAGGGGTTGCCAGTTTCCAAAGGTGGGGAGCAGAGGCCTCCAGAGGGGTTCCCACCCGGGTTGAGAGGAGAGGGCTATGGATGGCTCCCAGCCAGGACCAACTCTGCTCTGCCCCCCCCCCCCCGAGGCAGAAATGCTTCTGAATCAGTGCTAGAAACTCAGAGAGATCAGCTCTGCCCCAAATGGCCCCTTCAGCCAAGGTTGCAGTCACCCAAAGAGAATGGAAAGTGGCCATTTGGGGGGCAAGAGGCCTCTGAAGTCTTATTTTTCAAACGATGGACTGACTGGCATTGATTCTCAGTTAAGCATCAAGGATCACCTTGAGCTCAGTTAAGAACGTTGAGAACTTCAAGAAGAAAAATTCCTTGATCAGGAATTAGATATGTTGGCCTCTTCCTGCCCTGCCTATTTTTCTGAATGGTGACACAGACCATTCATAACGTAGGAATATTCTCCACAGCTGTGAGCAGGGCAGGGCAGTGCGGGAGGCGAAGACGAGCGCCAGCAATTAACTACAGCATTGTTCCCGGCTCCTGCTCAGGCTGCGCAGAAAAAGCAATTTTGCTTCCAGAAATTCATTCCGATTGTGCAGATAACTGATCGAACTACAGAATGGAGCTTTGGTGAGTGATAACAGCCTAGATCCCGTGATCCTCAGACAGGCACCTCCAGGTGGTGGAGATGTCAGGCCCCATCCTGGCACCCGGACATCTTCTCTTGGTCGCAAGGGGCCACCAGCCACTAATTTCAAACACTGTTCCGAATCGCAGTTGCTGGAAGCCCTGGGAGGAGAGAGAGCTCAGGGGGTCAGATCCTGCTTGCAGGCTCCGCGTTGGGGCATCTGCTTGGCTGCTGTGAGAAGAGGAGGCTGGTCTAGAGGGGCCTCTGGCCTGATCCGGCCGGCTCTTCCTCTGCATAACCTGATAGCTGTGCTGTGCAACTGTTAATGGAGAAATCTGAGGGCTCCCTTGGACAAAAAACAAGGACACCAGCCCAGAATACCCGAGCAAAACAGCAGCCAGTAGGCTTGGTCTTGATTGAAGACTGGACAGGACTCCCACCTGCCACAAGATGAAGCAAGATGGAAGCCCCAAACAAAAGAGAACCCAAACTTTTATTAGCTGCTAATCACAGGTGCCGCTGTGGGTTAAACCACAGAGCCTAGGGCTTGCCGATCAGAAGGTCGGCGGTTCGAATCCCTGCGACGGGGTGAGCTCCCGTTGCTCGGTCCCTGCTCCTGCCAACCTAGCAGTTCGAAAGCACGTCAAAGTGCAAGTAGATAAATAGGTACCATTGGCGGGAAGGTAAACAGCATTTTCGTGTGCTGCTCTGGTTCGCCAGAAGCGGCTTAGTCCTGCTGGCCACATGACCCGGAAGCTATATGCCGGCTCTCTCGGCCAATAAAGCGAGATGAGCGCCGCAACCCCAGAGTCGGTCACGACTGGACCTAATGGTCAGGGGTCCCATTACCTTTACCTTTAATCCCCATGTTACACCCCCTCCCCCAAAACTACATCACTAATACATCACAGTTACATCATGAAAGGGGAGGTCTGGTGGCCGTAATCTGAGCATCCTGGACCCTGCCCCATGGTTCCCCTTGCCCTCCACCAAACACCCATCAAGTGGAACAAAAGAGATATTTACATTTCCCTGTTTCTCAGCCAAGTTCATCACACCCTTTTGTCTTCATCTGGGTTTGTTATTTCTGGAATGGCTACCTGTCTGGCACTCAGGTATCAGGATGCCAGGGATTATCCCTCAGGCAGAGGGGTGTCTGAGTAGCTGAGCTCAAGTGTCTATATGAATTTCTGAAGTTTTCCCAGTGAGCCAGTACATAGATAACATTTATCAGTGAATTCTTACATTTGGTACCATGCAGCAGAGGCCCTTTGCATAGATAGGAAGAAACTGTGATGAAGTGTTTTGTGGGGACAAGTCACAAAAGTCACAAAAGTGATTGTGCTGATTTTGGTAGTGGGCTGCATGTGCATGATATCTGCTGGAGGGGCAACACCCCCCCAACCTAGACATAAATCCCCACAACACCTCCACCGTCAGAGGCAGTAGGCCAGGAAGTGCAAGGTGGGACTGGGCTCTTGGGTTCCAGCTTGTGGTTACTCCTGATGGGCAGCTGGTTGGCCCCTGGGAGTGCAGGAGGCTGGGCTTGAAGAACCTGCTGGACCAGCCAATGGCCCATCTATGGGCCTGAGCCAGACACCTCCTCTTATGAGAGGTTTCCGGCCTGGCTCCTCCTTGGGACATTCTGCTGCCTTCTGCTTTGTTTCAGAGATTGCAGGGGGAATGGCACTCTGCATGCGCTCAGGGGCACTGCTGCCTGACTCCTGGCATTTGGGGAGGGACTGGCAAGCAACCAACAGGCGCTCCACATCTGCTAAATGCCCCCTCTTCCCCAATACTACCTTGGCCTCCTCCAGACAAGTGGATTCTGCAATGCATTTTTGACGCAACCACGGAGTGCAATGCGTTTTGCAATACATCGTCAGAGGCAGGAACAGAACAGGAAAGAGCATAGGTTTTGTGAAATAAATAAAAGCTGACACAAGTTTTAATCTTTTAAAATCTATTGCTGTTGAAACGCTCTTCCTACTCATAATCTTATAGTGTAATCTTTCTTTGCAAACGGCTTTGAGGCTTTTCTTAAACATTCAAGCAGTGTATAAATTTAATGAAGTGAAATAATGATTGGCGAAGATGGTGCTGGGAGGAGCCGTTTGTGCTGGGGACTCAGTTCTGGCACGGGAAACTTCCAGCCCTTAAAATGGACGAGGTCCCCTGTCTGCGAGGGGGGGCGCCCTTCAGTGTTGCCTCTTAGCTGAAGAGAGAGGGGCATCTGAGTGCTGGGGTGGGGCAAGGGGTGTGTGTGAAGGGGGTGCTGTGCCAGCGGCTTGTGACCCCCCCCCCAGCACAAGGAGGGCCTGGGTGAGGGAGGGGCTTTCTGCACTCAGCACCAGCCTGGAGGACCTGCATTTTGTCAGCCCCCGTCCCCTGCCTCATCTTCTGACCTCCCGCCCCCCCAGTCCTCCAGAGCAGCTGGCTCACTTCTCCAACAGGGATATTTATAGTGTCAAGAGGGCCTGTGATAGAGAGGGGGGCAGCACTCTTTTTCCGGCACCCGTGGGGGGGGGGAAGCAGCAGCGCTCTGGGGTGTGATGGAGAGGAGCAGGAGCTGGGGGTTGGCAGCTGGGAGGGGACACAGCCCCTGCCCCTCCCCTGCCCCATTTTGAGAGGCTCTCTTTGGTCCCCCTCCCCATGCTCTACTAGCTTTTAGACTTCATGGAATGATAAAAATGTAGAGTTGGAACCCCCAAGGGTCCTATAGTCCACCCCCTGAGATGCAGGAATCTCAGTCCAAGCATCCATGACAGATGGCCAGCCAACCTCTGCTTCAAAACCTCCAAGGATAGAGAGGCTACCACCTTAAGGAGTCCACTTCACCATGGAACGGCTCTTGCCATCAGAAAGTTCTTCCTGATGTTTGGTTGGAATCTCCTTCCTTTAACTTGAAGCCATTGGTTTGAGTCCTATTCTCTGGAGCAGGAGAAAACCAGCTTGCCCCATCTTCCATGTTCAGCCCTTCAGATATTTGAAGATGGCTATTGTGTCTTCTGAGGGACACAGGTGGCGCTGTGGGTTAAACCCCAGAGCCTAGGACTTGATGAACAGAAGGTCAGTGGTTCGAATCCCCGCAATGACCAGGTGAGCTCCCGTTGCTCAGTCCCTGCTCCTGCCAACCTAGCAGTTCGAAAGCTCGTCAAAGTGCAAGTAGATAAATAGGTACTGCTCCGTCGGGAAGGTAAACGGCATTTCCGTGCGCTGCTCTGGTTCACCAGAAGCGGCTTAGTCCTGCTGGCCACATGACCCGGAAGCTGTACACCGGCTCCCTGGGCCTATAGAGCAAGATGAGTGCCGCAACCCCAGAGTCGGCCACGACTGGACCTCATGGTCAGGGGTCCCTTTACCTTTATTGTGTCTTCTCTCCTTCTTCCTTTCTCCAAGTTAAACATCCCCAGCTCCGTCAACTGTTCCTCATCAGGCTTGGTTTCCAGACCCTTGGTCATCCTGGTCTCCCTCCTCTGCCCCCCTTCCAGCTGGTCAACATCCTTCTTCAATTGTGGCCCCCAGAGCTGGACCCAGGACTCCTGGTGTTTGTCTGACCAAGGCAGAAGAGAGCAGGACTATGACTTTCCTTGATCTGGACGCTACATTGCTCTTGATGCAGCCTAGAATAGTGTCTGCTTTTTTTGCTGCTGCATCAAACTATGGACTCCTGTTCCTCTTGGTCCACTGAGACCCCTAGACCCTCTTCACACACCCTCCTGGCAAAGCCTGTATGGCAAGACCACCCTGCCCTGGCCCACCCAGTCGAGCGCCCTCTTCCCCACAGGGACTGGGAGGGATGGCTTAGTTGGTAGATCCTGAGACCCTTCATCTCAAGGTCCTGAGCCCCACTGTCACCAAAAGGATTCCTGCCTTGCAGGGGTTTGGACTAGATCAGGCACCCCCAACCTTCGGCCTTCCAGGTGTTTTGGACTACAATTCCCATCATCCCTGACCCACTGGTCCTGTTAGCTAGGGATCATGGGAGTTGTAGGCCAAAACATCTGGAGGGCCGCAGGTTGGGGATGCCTGGACTAGATGACCCTCAGGGTCCCTTCCAACTCTACAGTTCTGTGAAGCCCCCTGAACAGGGCCAGAAGGGGCCAGCTCCCTCCCACTGTGGCTTCCGGGGCTCAGCGCCAAGAGTTGCCCAGCCTTCCTATCTTCCTTGTAGAAGGGAATGCAGGAACTTCATTAACTCCTCTCCTCCTCTAATTAAGTAGCATACGGTAATTGCTTTCTGGGAGATGAGCAAAAGACCACCCCCCCTGCAAGGAGCTGTGCTGTCTGCAACTGAGGCTCCTCAGAAGCCTGGTCACTTGGGCGCCCCCTAGTGGCACAGGCAGGACTCTTGCAGGGGGTGGCCTCTGTGTGTGTGTGTGTGTTTTGCGCCTCTTCCAGGGGCCTGGGACTCCTGGGTTCGACTTATCCACAGCTCACTTCAAAGGTCCACACTTATTGTCTCTCAGATAACAGAAGGCAGCGAGATAAGCTGATATGAGATGGGGGGGGGCAGAAGGACTTGCAGCCTGAATGGAGGCTTGGAGGTTGGAAGATCAGGGGAAGCTCAGAAATCAAGATGACAAGAAATTTTAAAAAGAATGGAAAATGTTTATTATGTATTTGCAAAGGTAAACAGGCTAATACAGTGGCAGGATTTTAAGAATACTTGTAATTTTAGAAATAGCACAGGTAAGTGGAAGTGAAATAATAATAATTTGGAGAAGAAATGATATGCAGTTGAAAAGAAAATTTAAGGAAGGTGGGGGGGGGAGTCACGGGATTTGGAGAATCTGATTTTATGGATTTGATATTGTTTTGTGCATTTTTTTCTTTTTTGTGGTTGTTGTTTGTGGTTTGTTTTTGTTGAAAATTTAATATATATTTGTCAGGGCTGCCCAAGGTCCCAGCTCACAAAGGACCAACGCCAGTTCGTTGTTATATACAAAAGTCTTTATTGAAGTTCAGTTTCTATTTCAAAGCCGCGGCGCGCAGCTCTATGTCTTAAACTCTAGACCGCTGAAGCTCCGTCTGAATCTCCTCCCCCCAGACACCAGTTTAAGACTCTAGCCTTGCTCCACCTCTTCCTTCGCTCCTTTCTCCTCTGGGTCCGCCTGTCCGCTGGGGTCTCGCCCTTTCTGGAATCTTCTGATGCTGAGTCCCCTGAGTCATCCCCCACCCTCCGGCGGGCTTTAGGACCTGGTTCCCCCTCCGGGCTACCTGCTGTGCCGCGCGTCTGTACATTTGAACTTGGCGCGCGCGCCCAGCCGGCAACCTTCCTCCTGACCGTTCCCTCGCTCTCCGATGGAGGCGTGGTCAGCCCTAACTCATCTTCTCTCCCTCCTGGAGGAGACGCTGGCCCTGACACCTGAGATTCTTCCCCCCCACTACGCTGGTCCTGATCGCCAGCCGCTGCTCTGGGAGTCCCCGCTGGCCCCTTGCTTCTGGTGCGTCCCCCCTGGGACCCCCCTTGCCCTGGCCCTCGGCGCCCCCCTCTGGGAATCTTCTGATTCGCTGGAAAGGCTCATGGAATCTCTCGGGCCACTGTCATCTTCTCCCATGCTGCCCTCAGATTCTTCCCCTTCGCTCTCCATTCCCTCTCCTCCCTGTGCCTCTGCTCCTGAGCCCCTGACAATATTTTTTTAAAAAAGAAGGTTGGAAGAATCAGGGCAGAATCTAAAGTCCTCCTTTATGCTGCACAGAGTAAAACTATGGATTCGACCGAGGGATGGAGGCGGGGGCTGTGAGGGGCTCCTCTCTGGCTGGAAGAAGCCTTGCTCACAAAGACCACTGGAAACCACTGGAGGGGGGGAGAGTTGGGGCTCCCCAAATGGGCATCTAGGTGGGCCCAGGCCGGATTCTGCAGGCTCTTCTGAGGTGCTTAATTTTTCACACCATTAATGCATGGTGAAATTGTGGATTCAAATGACAGGAGAGGAGATTTTGACGCAACATTAGGAAGAATTTTCGGAGAGCAAGAGCTGTTAGACGTGGAACAGATCCCCTTGGGAGGTGGCAGACTCTCCTCTACTGGAGGTTTTTAAGTGGAGGTGGGGGAATGGAGGCTGGGCGCTCACCTGCCCCTTCCGAGTAGACCTGGTGGCTCTGCTATGGGGGCAAGCAGTACTTCTGAATACCTGTTGGTGGCCGTCTCAGGAGGGGAGAGCTGATCTTGTGCTCGGATCCTGTTTGTTGGCGTCTGGTTGGCCCCTGCGAGAAGAGGGTGCTGGACCAGATGGGCCTGGGCCTGATCCAGCAGCCAGGCTCTTCTTACACTCAGGAAGGAAGGGAAGGTCAACTGAGACTGGCTGGATAACCTACTTGTTTTTCCCTCTTGAGATTGGCTCTAGATTTCTGGCTACAGCCAAAGCCTTGAGGTGATGGAGGGAGCTCCCCGTCAGCTACTGGTTCCCAGTGGCCACCAGATAAGCTGAGTCCTAGGGAGGTGGGAGAGTCACCCAGGGAGGCTGCCTGCCTGCCTGCCTGCCTGCTGCTCAGCTGTTGTTTCCACTGCTGGGCTGCACTTGCAGTTCTCATTCTGATTCTAGGCTGCCCGCTGCTGATGTTTGGAGCTGCTGCTGGGCTCCGTGGCAAGGCCAGGAGGGGCAGAAATGCTGGCAGGTGAGCAGGACCTTGGAGCGCCCCCCCCCAGACCCCCCTCACCTGGACTCCCTGCTGTGGCCAAGGCAGCGTCCTCCTGTTTTCTCCCTTCCTCTCTCCTCTGGCTTGTTTGTTGTGAGCACGTCTGACATTTTGCCCTGGGTGGCTCTCAGGGGACCCGGCGCTCCTTCCAAGTCCTAAAATACCACCAGCCTCTGCGCCCTTTGAGGTGGAGCAGAGGGACAGAGGGCGGCTTGGAGAGAGAAGCCAGGAGCCCCTGGGCCCAGAGGGGAAGAAGAAGAAAGAGGGAGCCCAGAACCCGGCAGGTTCCAGGTCCTTCCCTGGATGTGAGCCAAGAGGAGACCTGGCAGCAGAGAAAGGCTCCCAGGTGGGAGAGGGATGCAAGCAAGTGTCTCTTCCCCCCACCCAGATAGGGGTGAGAAGGGGGGGGGGCAGGAAGGAACGCTGCTCCATCAGCAGATCCACAATTCAGTGAACATAGAGTGGATTCAATATCGCAAAGGGACAGTTTAGACTTAATGCCTATGAACTGAGTGCATGTAAAGGTATATGTTGTTTAGTCGTTTAGTTGTGTCTGACTCTTCATGACCCCCTGGACCAGAGCACGCCAGACACTCCTGTCTTCCACTGCCTCCACAGTTTGGTCAAACTCATGCTGGTAGCTTTGAGAACACTGTCCCACCATCTCCTCCTCTGTCGCCCCCTTCTCCTTGTGCCCGCCATCTTCCCCAACATCAGGGTCTTTTCCAGGGAGTCTTCTCTTCTCATGAGGTGGCCAAAGTCTTGGAGCCTCAGCTTCACGATCTGTCCTTCCAGTGAGCACTCAGGGCTGATTTCCTTAAGAATGGATGCGTTTGATCTTCTTGCAGTCCATGGGACTCTGAAGAGTCTCCTCCAGCACCAGAATTCAAAAGCACCCGTTCTTTGGCGATCAGCCTTCTTTATGGTCCAGCTCTCACTTACATACATCACTATTGGGAAAACCATAGCTTGAACTATACGGACCTTTGTTGGCAAGGTGTCTGCTTTATCACAAAGCATTTATTGCAAAGTCAACTCATCATTTGAGTCAATCTGCATCAATGTAGATGCATTCAGAAGCAGAAAGCCCAAGGTGTTGGTGCCCAGATGATGCCCTGGGCAGAGTGGCAGGCTGGCACCCCCAGAGAAGACCAGAGATGGTGGCCCCAGAGGAGGCGGGGGGAGCCTTCCAGGTCATCTGGAACTACAACTCCCATCATCCCTGGCAAGTGCCCCCCCCATTCAACTCTGTGACTGTTGCTGCCCTTGGCAAAGTAGACAAATTCATGGGGGGGGGGGGCAGCCTTGTAGGCTGTTGGAAGAGCAGGCCAAGACTGCCTGTGTTGAGCGAGCGCCGAAGAAGGCTGAGAATGGCTCCTGGCCAGCATGGCTGTGCTCTGCCTGCACCCTCTGAGGCAGCACTGCTGCTGAATCCCAGTTTCTGGAAACTTCAGAAGAGGAGAGTTGCTCTGGGGCTCCGATCCTGCTTCTGAGTTTCCCATTTGGGCATCTGGTTGGACCTTGTGAAAACAGGGGGCTGAATTTGGTGGGGGCCACTTTAGCCTCATCCCTCTTAAGCATCTGGCAGACCAAACGTTCCCCATGCCCTGCTCTCTGGGGTACTTTTTGTAAACTCTGTAGGGTTGCCTTTTCCTAAAATAAACATTTCTTAAATCTGCTGCATGGTTAATGGTGCTGCGGGGAAGGAACATTTTTTCTGATGTTTCAGATTTCAACCAGTTGACCAAACCAACTGTGATTAGCTGTGATTTTCTGGACTAGATGACCCTTGAAGTCCCCCTCTGACTCCAAAATTCAAGGATGCAACAATTCTGCATTTCTCTGCCCTGAGCTTTCAGGGCTGCCAATGGCAGCACTAAGGCAGGGGCGCCACCTTGTGGCCATAGTGCAGAACTGCACCACTGCAGTGCAGGACAGGTCTTCTGCTATCCGTGGCTAATAGTCGGCTCACTCGCGGGATCATCACTACCTAGATTGAGGTTGAATCCTGGCAAGGCAGAAGTACTGTTTTGGGTGGACAGGAGGCAGGCAGGTGTGGGGGACTCCCTGGTCCTGAATGGGGTAACTGTGCCCCTGAAGGACCAGGTGCGCAGCCTGGGAGACATTTTGGACTCACAGCTGACCATGGAGGCGCAGGTCAATTCTGTGTCCAGGGCGACTGTCTGCCAGCTCCATCTGGTACACAGGATGAGACCCTCCCTGTCCATGGACTGTCTCACCAGAGTGGTGCATGCTCTGGTTATCTCCCGCTTGGACTACTGCAATGCGCTCTACGTGGGGCTACCTTTGAAGGTGACTCGGAAACTGCAATTACTCCAGAATGTGGCAGCCAGACTGGTGACTGGGAGCGGCCACCAAGACCATAGAACAACGGTCTTGAAAGACCTACATTGGCTCCCAGTACATTTCCGAGCACAATTCAAAGTGTTGGTACTGAAATTTAAAGCCCTAAACAGCGAGATGGTGGGACAGTGTTCTCGAAGCTACAAACATGAGTCTGACCAAACTGCGGGAGACAGTGGAAGACAGAAGTGCCTGGTGTGCTCTGGTCCATGGGGTCACAAAGAGTCAGACACGACTAAACGACTAAGTAACAACAACAACAACAACAACAACAGCCTTGGCCCAGTATACCTGAAGGAGCGTCTCCAACCCCCATTGTTCAGCCTGGACACGGAGGTCCAGTTCTGAGGGCTTTGTTGTGGTTCCTTCACTGCAAGAAGCGAAGTTACAGGGAACCAGGAAGAGGGCTTTCTCGGTAGTGGCGCCCACCCTGTGGAATGCCCTCCCACCAGATGTCAAGGAAATAAATAACTGGCGGAAATGACTGGCAGAATCCGAGACCAGGGAGAAGAGTCAGTGGAGGAAGATTGGAAGAAATTTAAAGACTATTTACAGAAACATTGTAAAATTAATGAATGTTAGAAGGATGTTGGAATGAAGTTATGTGGTTTTAGCAGAAATGTTATAAGGGTTTAGGAAAAAATAGACTGTTAATTGGTGAAAGGAGGGAAAGTAAAGTTACATCATACTGAGATAAATTACAGAACAAAAATTGGAAAAGATGGAAAGGATTTGATGAAATAGTTAACCGAATTAGAATACAAAAAAGGGAGGTGTGAGAAGGCCAAGGAAACTAGCAAATGAAAGATAAGTTATGGGAAGATTAGTTGTGGGTTTTTTTTCTTTTTTCTTTTCTTCTTTTTTCCTTATTGTGATGTGTTGTTTTGTTTTTGTTTAATACGGTGTTTTTACTTTTGCTTTTTGTAACCCTTAAATTTTTTAATAAATATTATTTTTTTTAAAAGGAAATAAATAACTGTCTGACTTTTAGAAGACATCTGAAGGCAGCCCTGTTTAGGGAAGTTTTTAATGCCTGATGTTTTATTGTATTTTTAATATTTTGTTGGAAGCCACCCAGAGTGGCTGGGGAAACCCAGCCAGATAGGCGGGGTATAAATAATAAATGATGATGATGATTGTGATGATTGGGCTTGCATGTTCCTATGACCCTTGTGAGCAAAGCTGTGGGGAGTCTCCTACTCCCAGCAGGGTCACCCAAGGCGTAAGGTCAAAGGGGAGATCAAAGACAAAGAATGACCCAAGAAGTCCTCAGTGGCAGAACAGGCGGATGATAAGAAGCGGTATGTTACAACAGCTGTGAAGGTCGTTGCACATGCCATCAGAACAGAGCCTTACTGCGAAGACTGCATGGGTCAGCGTGCCCTGATCTCCAGACATAAAGCAAATTCACGCACAGGCATCTTCCAGAAACCCATCCAAAAATCTATTTACTACTTTCAGCGCCACAATCCTACACATTGTTGAAGGGAAACTCTCCGCCGAGGTAGAAATCTTAGACTTCAAACGCCGCTGTGGACTTTTCATGTGAACAGTTACTTTTTAAATATACCAGGAAAGGTTCCCAATTCTCCTTGACAGAGTCTTGATTTGTGTTTCTTTTTGGTGCCCTCAGTTTTGCCCTCTCTGTCTTCCGTGATTTCCACCAGCCCTTCTCCCTCTGAGGGGATTCTCTCATCTCTTCCCCTTCTGCGGAAATTCCTTGCTGCTGTGGCTACATGCATAAACAGAGTCGGCGCTTTCTTTGGGGTTTCACTGCCCAGTATCCCCAGCAGGAAGACTTCCGACCTCTTGGGAAAAGCCACTTAATTTCATTTCATTATATATCATGTCCGAATAGGCCATAAGGGATGGCCACCAACTCTGATGCTTTTAAAAGAGCATTGGGCAAACCCATGGAAAAGACAGCTGCACCACGTTTTTAATATTCTGTTGGGAGATAATAATATTATTATATTGCCAGGGTCATTGGTTTGGATGACCCTTGGGTCCCTTCCAGCTCTGCAGTTCTGACTCTGGGGCTGAGCTGCTCTGCCTGGCCTCCTCCGCTCCGCCATCTCCTTGGGCGGGGAGGGGGGTTGGGCTCGGAGTGTCTTTAAGCAGATTCCCAGAAGATTGCAAGATTCCAAATCCCTTGAAAATGAGGTCAGTACAACTGTCCTCCCCTCCCCCCTGCCTGCCATGCCTGTGGAGGCCTCTGCCCTCCCCTGGAGGGGGGCAGGATTGAGCCCTGCATTCTCCCACCCCAACAGAAGGAGAACCCCACCTTTCCTCTCTGCTTGGGACCACATTTTGCGGCAGGAACATCGCAAGTCTGCTGCCACCTAAGGGGCAGGGGAGGGTATCTGGGCAGCGAGACCTGGGCCTTGAAGAGGGCCTGGCACCCCCTCTGCCCGCTTCCCCCAGCCGCTGGGTGATGCGAGTGTGAGATAATCCCCCTGCAGCCAGCGGAGGAGTGGGGAGGGGGCTCCCTGCGCCCAGAACCTTACGCCTGCCTGAGGGATTAGTGCTGCAGCTGTTAAGAGCTGTGCCTGGATTAGGGCTTGCCCTACCCACTCGCTGGGTTCCTGGCGCTGCCACCCTGCGGGCACATTCCTTGCCTCTGATGCTGCCAAGTCTGCCAAGTCGGTGGTGGCCCCCCTTACTCCCGTAGCGAGGTTTGGTGCCAGGAGCGGGTGGCCTTCCATAGGATTTGTGGGCATCCGCTTGGAATCATAGAATTGCAGACAGGCAGGCCATCATCCGACCTCTGCTAAAGGACCTCCAGCGAATCACAGAATCACTGACTTGTAGGGTTGGAAGGGGCCTTCAGGGGTGATCTAGCCCAACCCCCTGAAATGCAGAAATCACAGCAAAAGCTCTCCTTTCTGGTCCCTTGGGTCCTCCCCTCCAGAGCAATGCAAAGCAAGTTTTCTCCATCTTCCTCTGCACAAGACATGAGAAGCTGCCTGTCAGGCTGGACCAGGATGCCAGCATCCGTCAGCCGGATCCGGAAAGAAGGATCATCAGTCAGTTATTTCCCCTTAGAAGGAAAACTAAAGAAAATGGACAGACTCCCCTCCCCAAACAGCTCCCTCTTAAACTGGAGATTTAATAATATTCTCTGCAATTATTTTCCAATGTGTTCAATATATTTCTTTGTTTTCTGTATTTCCTCTCCCTTATCCACTAGTAGCTGGCTGCTTTTATTGCTCCTTTTTTATAAAATAATAAAAAAATGGTTTCATTACATTTCAAGCAATTACTATAAATATTTAAATTTTAATCTTTTTTTTTTTTAAAGACACATATCTATTTGGGAGGGTGTTTGGATTGTGGCAATTGATTCTTGTTGTTTTAATGGATTTTGTGGGTTTTTGTGGATTCTTAATCACTTTAATCACATAGAGGAGGGAGAAAGATTGTTTTCTGCTGCTCCAGAGAAGCGGACACGGAGCAATGGTTCCAAACTACAAGAAAGAAGATTCCACCTAAACATTAGGAGGAACTTCCTGACAGTAAGAGCTGTTCGACAGTGGAATTTGCTGCCAAGGAGTGTGGTGGAGTCTCCTTCTTTGGAGGTCTTTAAGCAGAGGCTTGACAACCATATGTCAGGAGTGCTCTGATGGTGTTTCCTGCTTGGCAGGGGGTTGGACTCGATGGCCCTTGTGGTCTCTTCCAACTCTATGATTCTATGATTCTATGACTTGTCAAGCACCCTGTGACAAAGGGCTGATTGCAGATGAATAATCTGTATAAATAGGTAAATTGGAAGAAGGGGGAAAGTTGCATTTAAAGCACACCCACCCCAGAATCTTCGGACCCTGAATTTGTCTAATCCCCTTTTCAAGCCTTCCAGGTTGGTGACCATTAGGGCTGGGCAATATATTGATATATCGTGTAAAACCGGCTTGAAGTCCATATCATGATATCAGTCTCTTAATGGCCTCTCGAAGGCAGTGCTAGAAGCTGAGCTAGAAAAGCTAGGAGCCAAATGACGCCTTAAAGGTGGGTTTCGGCTGCTACAACTGAATGCCCAGGCACCCTGCCAATCAGTTGATTCACCAAGCAGTGCAGCACCCTTGGAGGCGTTTCTTTGGGTGCCATGCTGCCCCGCAAGCCAGCTGCCTGGCACAGCGGCATCGCCAGCCAGTCAGATGGAGATGGTAGTCGCCAAACCTGGCAAGCAGACATCACGGCTTCCTCGCAAAAGGCTGCTTGCCTGTTGCAAAATCAATGTGACTGGCGCCCAGTTACCGTATTTTTCACTCCATAAGACGCACTTTTTTCTTCCTAAAAAGTAATGGGAAATGTCTGTGCATCTTATGGAACGAATGTGTGGTCCCTGGAGCTGAATTGCCCAGGGGCAAAAAGCAGATCATGCTCTTTTTTTAAAAAAAGAGGGAAGGGGGTGTTGAAACAAAGCCGCTGATCGTTTGCTGATCGGGAGAGAGATAAGGGACGCTAGAGATAAAGGAGGCTGCCTGGGAGGGGGCCTCAGTGGCGCAAAAACGTGGTTACAAAGCATGGATCTACATGGATCCTCAGGATTTTTGCATTGGGTCACCCCAAATTCACCATCCGATCACATGTCTGTGGCCACAGCAGGAGCCACAAAAATCATACATCCACTGTTTCGTTCAGAGTATTTTTTTTCTTGTTTTCCTCCTCTAAAAACTAGGTACGTCTTATGGTCAGGTGCGTCTTATGGAGCGAAAAATATGAGTTCTGAATGTTGCTCCAGGGACATGAGGGACCGGGGGCGGGATGCCAAGAATGCCAGGGGGCCCTAGGTCTGCCTCTGCTTCTCGTCTCCAGAGAGAGGGAGAAGAGCTGCTCCCTCTTCTTTCTCGGTGCTGCACGGCATTTTACAAACTTCCCTCCTCTTGTCTCTTCCTTTCTGAAACCTAACCCCCCCTTTCTCTTCTGCTCCTTTGCCCCCCCCCCCCAGGGAGCTGCTTCCTGTGCCTGGTGGACGTAGTGCCCGTCAAGAACGAGGATGGCTCCGTCATCATGTTCATCCTCAACTTTGAGGTGGTGATGGAGAGGGACCTTCTGACCAGCCCCGTCAAGAACACCAACCACTGGGTCTCCCCAGCCGCCTGGCTGCCCACAGGTAGGGGGGGCCCTATGTGTGGGCGGGGGGTGTCACCCTCCTGCAACCCCCTCTCCCCTCCCACCCCAGAAGGCTCTAAGGCAACCCATACACAGGTGGAACATGGGGTGGTCTCAGGGCCAGACGGAGGTGTGAGGAGGCCCTCAGCTCCTGAAGGGAATGGGGCCCTTTCGATGTCCACCTGTCCTTTGTCAACAACAAATTGCCACTATTTTTTGTGTTGAATAAATGCTATATGGCAGGGGTAGGCTACCGGATCTGGCCCAATCGCCTTCTAAATCCGGTCCACGGACGGTCCGGGAATCAGCATGTTTTTACATAAGTAGAATGTGTGCTTTTATTTAAAATGCATCTCTGGGTTATTTGTGGGGCATAGGAATTTGTTCATTCCCCCCCAAAATATATATATATATATATAGTCCTGCCCACCACATGGTCTGAGGTATGGTGGACCAGCCCCCTGCTGAAAAAGGTTGCTGACCCCTGCTATGTGGTAATTTATGAACCTAATAGGTATCTAAAGCCATTTGCACATCACAAAATACGTATTTTATCAAAGCAATTGTTGGACTGAGATACAATTAAGAAGAAGTATATTAATAGTGAAATACAGTTAAGAAGAAGTATATTAATAATGAAATAATTGCCAGTGATATTTTAGGGAGCAGGCTAGCAGGTGGGGCCCATGACTTACATCATAGGAGTCTACACAACACAAAACACTGTTGCTGTATGCAGGTTTTATTTATCTTATATTTTGGAAATGTACATCCAGTGTTTCCCTTTAAATTTGGGGGGGGGGCTGCCAAGAGAGTGGGGCCCTAAACTAGAGCTTGTTTAGCTTATACGTCAATCCAGCCCTGGGTGGTTTGGAGGAGCCCCCCCCCCACTGCACCCTCCCACTGGGGCTCTTGCCCACCCTGGGCTGCCCAATTCCTCCAGGGATGCTATCTCAACCTGCCTGCCCCCTTCCTTGCCCTCGGCTGCAGAGGGGCTGCTCACCCTTCATGGCTTCGCTGCCGGAAAGTGACATTTATTTGGTCAGGTGAAAAAAAAGCAGAGGTGGAGCTCTGGGGAGGGGAAGGGTTAGTGACTTCACAGGACCGGCCAATCCGTCCTGTGCCCAGCCGTTTCCTCCTGCAAATGGGCAGAGCTGGTGTCAGGGGCTCAGGAGCAGAAGCACAGGGAAGGGAGGAAAGGGAGAGCGAAGGGGAAGAATCGGAGGGCAGCGTAGGAGAAGATGACAGTGGCCCGAGAGATTCCATGAGCCTCTCCAGCGAATCGAAAGATTCACAGAAGGGGGCGCCGGTGGCCAGGGCAAGGGGGGTCCCAAGGGGGACACTCCAGAAGCAAGGGGCCAGCGGGGACTCTCAGAGCAGCAGTTGGAAATCAGGACTAGCTTCCCCACCAGAGCATAGTGGGGGGGAAGAGTCCCAGGTATCGGGGCCAGCGTCTCCCCCAGCAGATGAGTCAGGGCTGACCACGCCTCCATCGGACAGTCAGGCAACGGAGGGGAGGTCAGGTCCAGCTAGCATCCCGGAAGAGGGAAGCAGTGACAGAAGCAGTGTAACGGTCAGGAGGAAGGTCACTGGGTTGGCGCGAGAGCCAAGTTCAAATGTACAGGCGCGCGGGACAGCAGAGAACCAGGATTGGGAACCAGGTCCTAAAGCCCGCCGGAGGCAGGGGGAGGAGTCAGGGGACTCAGCGTCAGAAGAGTCCAGAAAGGGGAATGCCCCAGCGGACAGGAGGACCCCGAGGAGGAGAGAGCAGAGGAAGAGGTGGAGCAGGGCTAGAGTCTTAAACTGGTGTCAGAGGGGAGGAGATTCAGACAGAGCTTCGGCGGTCTAGAGTTTAAGACATAGAGCTGCGCACTACGGCTTTGAAATGGAAACTGAACTTCAATAAAGACTTTTGTATATAACGACGACCTGGCGTTGGTCCTCTGTGAGCTGGGACCTTGGGCAGCTCTGACAGCTGGTTTCTCTGGAGTTTGGCCCTGGGGAGGCGGCAGCGAGGGGGCTAAGCTCTGAAAAGCGGCCCTGAGAGCTAGAACTGCCCACAAAGGTTCACAAAGAGCAAATTTCTCTTTCCTTCTTTTTGAAATATTTTTATTCGTTTTTATCATTACACATTTGCATTCAAACAATTTATATAATCATTTCATGAGATTCTCTGAATCTCATGACTCCCCCCCCCCATCCCCTACATGGGTCCTTGTAACAGAAATCTACATATCTGTACGTTCTCCACAATTTTCATTTTTCAAATTATTCATAATCTTCGTCACTTTACAAGTGCTTCTTAGAGCCCAACTAAACTTTTGATTTGCTTACAATGGTCTCCTAAATAAATTACATTTTTCCCCCATTCTTTTTCAAAGTCCTCCTTGATTCCTGCTTCTCTCGGTTAGTTTTTCCATTTTGGCAAAGTCCAGCCGTTCGGCTTGCAATTCTTCCTTAGTTGGGATTATTTCTGACTTCCATCTCTGAGCTAGTAGCATCCATGCAGCTGTTGTCGCAGACGTAAACAGTCTTTTCTGGTCTTTTGGAATCTCTGTACCTATAATTCCTAATAGGAAAGCTTCTGGTTTTTAAACAAATTTTACCTTTTTTTTACTTTTTTAATATAATTTTTTATTAGTTTTTTAACATATAATTTTCAACAGTAATTAAACATACTTTTACATCTTATTCAATTTTTTTGACTTCCATCAATCCTGTCTGAAAATTTTCCAATCTAGTCTCTTAGTATGCATTTCTTATCTTCCCTATTACATTTCAAACTCATAACCGATATCTCTATCTTTTCCTACTTTGAAACGCTTCGTGTATTTCTCCTTCCAAAACTTCTTGTAGTCCTACTAGCGTAATTTGTGGATTACAGTTGCTCTTCAAATAATTCCTATACTTCTTCCAATCTTCTGTAAATCTCTGGTCCCGCAGGTTTCAAATCCTTCCTGTCATTTTGTCCAATTCTGCATAGTCCATTAATTTCGTCTGCCATTCTTCTTTCATCAGAATTTCTTCTTGTTTCCATTTCTGGGCTAGCAATACTCTTGCCGCAGTTGTTGCATATAAAAACAAATTAACATCTTGCCTATTAATGTCCTGACCTATAATACCAAGTAAAAATGCTTCTGGTTTTTTAAAAAATGTATATTTCAACATCTTTTTCATCTCATTATATATCATTTCCCAGAAGTTCTTTACTTTTTTACATTCCCACCACATATGATAAAATGTTCCTTTTTTTCTTTACATTTCCAACATTTATTATTTGTCTTATATAATGTTAACTTTCTTTTTTCATTTTATTATATATCATTTCCCAAAATGATTTTACCTTACACGTCCACCACAAGTGATAGAAATCTCAGAACCCTACAGAGGACAAAGAGCGTTCAGCGGAAAGGACTAGAATCTAGAATGGTTGAGTCAAAGGGACCCCCAGAGAACATCTAGTCCAACCCAGGGCAAGACCTGAATCCCAGCCGAAGGATCTCTTGATGGGGAATTTCTCAGGCGCCCTCTGGGAAGGGTTGCAATGGGGCCTCATCCAGGGTGAGTTGGGAGGGGGCCTCCCTTTCTCCCTGGGAGGGGGCAGCCCCTAACACCTTCCTCCAACTTTTAACCCTTTCCAGGTCGGGGCAAGTCCTTCCGCCTGAAGCTCCCGGCGCTGCTGGCGCTGGCGGGCAGCAAACAGTCTCTCCCGCAGGATGACCCGGACGAGGCGGTGGTGGTGGTGGACTTCTGCAAGCAGAGCAGCGAGTCAGTGGCGCTGGACGAGGTCACCTCCTCGCTGGACAACAACTGCCTGGGGTGC
Organism: Podarcis erhardii; assembly: GCF_964252035.2. Classification (NCBI taxonomy): domain Eukaryota; kingdom Metazoa; phylum Chordata; class Lepidosauria; order Squamata; family Lacertidae; genus Podarcis; species Podarcis erhardii. The sequence continues at coordinate 461,458 of NC_138513.1, forward strand.
AGGGAGCCCGAGGACCGGCAGGCGCTGATGGAGCGCCAGGGGGGTGGGGCCTCAGAGCCGCCCGTCACCCACTCCTCCCCCTGGGCCGAGAAGACCCGCCTCAACCTGGATGCCTCCTTCTCCAACTGCAGCCTGACTCGCACCCGCTCCCGGGAGAGCTTCTACAGCGTGCGCAGAGCCTCCTCCGTGGACGACATCGAGGCCATGAAGGGCGAGGGGGAGAAGGGCCGTGGGCACAGCCGCCACGCCAGCACAGGTAGGGAGAAGAGGGGCTGGGGGGCTCAGGGTCTTGCCTGCCCCTCGGTCCCACGGCAGGGTCAGGGGGCTCCAGTCTCTCCGACTATGTGGGTCCTTAGGCACACTCGGCGTGGAATCTCTCTAGTGCAAATTAAAGCGCTCACAATAGGTCCCACATACACAATCCACCAGTGCCAACTCCAGGCGTCCCTGGGGCCCCCCAAAAAACCCCTCGGGGGGCCTTGGAAACAGCGCCTGAGGCCTTGCAGGGCCCCCAGTTCCAGGGGCCATGAGGTCACGTGACGTCAGCATCACTGGGCACCCATGATCTGGGGCCCAAGTTGGCGCCCCAACACAATCAATAGTTTTAATTAAATATATATACTTAAATGGACAAGTAGTAGAATCCTAGAGCTGTAGCGTTGGAAGGGACCCAAAGGGTCATCTAATCCACCCCCCTGCAAGGCAGGAATTTAGATTGATAATAATAATAATAATTTTATTATTTATATCGCACCCATCTGGCTGGGTTTCCCCAGCCACTCTGGGTGGCTCCCAAGAAAACACTAAAAACAGAATACAACTTCAAACATTAAAAACTTCCCTAAACAGGGCTGCTTTCCGATGTCTCCTAAAAGTTTGGTGGTTATTTTTCTCTTTGACATCTGATGGGAGGGCGTTCCACAGGGCAGGTTGCCACCACCGAGAAGGCCCTTTGCCTGGTTCCCTGGAACCTCACTTCTCGCAGGGAGGGAACCACCAGAAGGCCCTCAGTGCTGGACCTCAGTGTCCGGGCAGAACGATGGGGGTGGAGACGCTCCTTCAGATTTAATGCACAAACAGTTGTTTGTGCTTTCTCTAGCAATGCATGGCACAAAAAGTAAATTGCAAAGAGATGAAGATGTTTTTCTCAAATGTTGCCAAGGGCCAAGAAAGGCATTGTGGGCCAAGGGTTGGAGCACCCCGGCACAGTTAACCTCTGGAACTCCCTGCCACAGGAGCTGGGATGGCTCTGAAGGAGGGTTGGGCAGAGGAGGAGAGGGCTGCTGGCGGCTCCTGTCCAGGATTGTTAGACCCTGAATGGCAGTTTCTGGAAACTGCAGGAGAGTGTCGCTCTTGTGCTCAAATCCGGCTTGTGGGTTTCCCATGGGGGCAACTGAGTGACCCCTTTGAGAGCAGGAGGCTGCACTCAGTGGGTCCCCTTGGGCCTGATCCAGCCCCTTCTAGTCTGTCTCCCTGGAGGCTCAGCTGAGCCTGGGCCCCGGACCTGAGGCTCCACTGTGTGTTGGGGGGCAGAGAGGGGTCCCGAGGGAGAGGGGTCCCGAGAAGGAGGCCAGCAGTCTCTCTGGGGTTTCCCACCTGGCCTCTGTGTCCCCGGCAGGCGCCATGAACAACGTCCGCAGCCACCTGCTGAACTCCACCTCCGACTCGGACCTGATCCGCTACCGGGCCATTAGCAAGATCCCCCAGATCACCCTCAACTTTGTGGACTTCAAGGCAGAGGCCTTCCTGACGTCGCCCTCCAACGAGAAGGAGATCATTGCCTCCAGCAAGCTCAAGGATCGCACCCACAACGTCACCGAGAAGGTCACCCAGGTAGGTTGGCCGAGCGGGACCTGGAGGTGGTGGTCAGGTGTGGGCAGAGACACCCAGGGGTGGGCTGGCATGGGCTGGCAGATGTGCCCAGAGGCCCCAGCCGCTGTCTCTGAGAATAGCTTCCAGCTATTTATTCCATTTAATTTTGATTTAATAGTTCTGCATTGCAGGCAGTTGGACTTGAAGACCCTTTGGGGGGGTCTCTCTCTGATTTTTGATTCTGTAGCTAAGTTAGGGCCCCATAGAGGCTGCGGAGGAAGAGATGAAGGCACCGTTAGTCTTTATTACGTTTTATCTTGATTTAATATTGCTGCACTCCTGGGGGCTTCCCTAGATGACGCTTGGGATCCCTTCCGACTCTGCTATTCGACGATTCTAGGATTTGTATTCTGCTTTTCCAGCAACAAATGTCGAGCTCGCAGTGATCACAACAGCAAAGGGGGGGGGGTGTAAGCATCGTAATGTCAAAGGCAGTAAAACAAAGCAGACAGCTGCAACATATTATTAATCAAAACAATGCGAATAAGTAAAATCATAATTCAAAATGAATGCGGGCCCTGCCTACGCTGAGGTCTCCATGGCACCTCAGTGGACCGGGCCCCTGCGCCCAAGCGTTGACATTTTCCTATGGCTCAAAGTAATCCTTGGGGGTCTGGAAGGGAGATGGGATGCCCTCTGCATATGTTTGTGTATCCTCTATGAGAAAAGGCGTTCCAAGCATTGGAGGGTTTCTCTCCCAGGTTCTGCTCTTCCTTTCTGCATCTAAGTGTTAAACTGTGGGACTCCCTGCCACATGAGGCAGTGATGGCCACCAACTGGATGACTTGGGAAAGAGTATTAGATAAATCCAAGGAGGGGGAGGGGGCTATGGGGGGCTCCTATCCAGGATGGCTCTACTCCAGGAGGGAAAGGTTGCTCTTGTGCTTGAATCCTGCTGGGGGTTTCCAGCAGGAACATCTGGTGGGCCCCTGTGAAAACAGGACTAGATGGACCCCCTTTGCCTTCAGCCAGGCTCATTTGATGTTCTTGTGGAACCTCCAGACCCAGAGGCAGTCTATCTCTAGACCATGGGTAGGCAAACTAAGGCCCAGGGGCCGGATCCAGCCCAATCACCTTCTAAATCTGGCCCACATATGGTCCAGGAATCAGCATGTTTTTACATGAGTAGAATGTGTGCTTTTATTGAAAATGCATCTCTGGGTTATTTGTGGGGCATAGGAATTCATTTATTTTTTTCCCAAAATATAGTCCGCCCCCCCCCCATGGTCTGAGGGACGGTGGACCGGCCCCCGGCTGAAAAAGTTTGCTGACCCCTGATCTAGACTGAGGTTCTTAGGAGTATTTGACCACAGTGAGAACAGGATCCTGGACTGGGTGAGCCACTGGCCTGATCTGGCAGACTCTTCTTAGGTACTTAGTAGCTGGGAAATAGGAGGGGGGGACAAAATGCCCCTCTGCTTCTCCCCCCCCCATTTTTCCTGACTTCTGCAAGCCCACCTGCGCCTACCTCTCCATCCCTGCATCCCTCTCTTCTGCTGCCTCTCATTGAGGGCCATATTGGGGTGTCAGAGTTGGCTTGGCTACAGGCAGGGGTGTTGTGTGTGTGTGTGATTTGGGGCTCCTCCCCCCTTCCTGCAGCGGAGGTCTCTGCTCCCCCCTCCGAAATCTCTGGGTGCCTCCTCTGCCTTGTGGCTCACGCTCTGCCAGACTGGATCAGGGACGATGTGGAGAGCAGCTGGGAAGAAGAAGAAGAAGCCTGGCCAACAGAGGATTTGGCGACGTTGAGTCTGGAGAAGAGGAGACATGAGAGCCACCTTCAAATATCTGAAGGGTGGAGCTCGCTTCTTTTCTGCTGCCCTTTCCAGAGGGCAGGATCTGAACCCCATGGCTCCAAGGTGCAAGAAAAGAGATTCCGACTAAACATCAGGAAGGACTTTCTGACAGCAAGGGCCATTCAACAGGGGAGCAGACTCCCTCACAAGGGGGCAGACTCTCCTCCATTTGAGATGGCCAGGCAAAGGTCCGGTGGCTAATAATAATAATAATAATAATAATAATAATAATAATAATAATAATTTATTTATACCCCCCCACTGTGGACAGCTCCCAACAGATTGAAAACAGAATAAAAGATCAAACATTTAAAACTTCCCTAAACAGGGCTGCTTTCAGATGTCTTCTAAAAGTCAGATAGTTGTTTATTTCCTTGACATCTGATGGGAGGGCGTTCCACAGGGAGGGCGCCACCATCGAGAAGGCCCTCTGCCTGGTTCCCTGTAACTTGGCTTCTCGCAGGGAGGGGACCGCAAGAAGGCCCTCAGAGCTGGACCTCAGTTTCCGGGCAGAACGATGAGGGGGGAGATGCTCCTTCAGGTCCACTGGGCCGATCTCTCTCTTTTTAAAAAAAATAATATTTATTAAAATTTTAAAGGTTACAGAATGAAAAAATAAAAATACCACATTAAACAAAAACAAAACAGCACATCACAATATGAAAAAAACAGAGGAAAAAAACCATTAAACAAAAACAAAAACGCAAAGAAAAATACGTCAGATCTCCTCATTACTAATCTTTCATTAGCTTATTTCCTTGACCTCCTCACACCTCCCTTTTTTGTATTCTAGGTCAATTATCCATTTCAGCAAATCCTTTCCCTCTTTTAAATTTTTTGTCCTGTAAATTGTATTAATATAATGTAACTTTACTTTTCCTCCTTTCACCAATTAACAGTCAGTTATTCCCAAATCCTTTATATCATTCCTGCTAAAATCATATAATATTATTCCAACATCCTTCTAACAGTTATTAATTTTACAATGTTTCTGTAAATAGTCTTTAAATTTCCTCCAATCTTCCTCCACCAACTCTTCTCCCTGGTCTCGGATTCTGCCAGTCATTTCCGCCAATTCCATGTAGTCCATCAACTTCAACTGCCACTCTTCCCGGGTGGGTAGATCTTGAGTCTTCCAATACTTTGCGATGAGTATTCTTGCTGCTGTTGTCGCATACATAAAGAAAGTTCTATCCTTCTTTGACACCAATTGGCTGACCATGCCCAGGAGAAAGGCCTCTGGTTTCTTCAGAAAAGTATATTTAAATACCTTTTTTATTTCATTGTAGATCATTTCCCAGAAAGTCTTAATCCTTGGGCATGTCCACCAAAGGTGAAAGAATGTGCCTTCAGTCTCTTTACATTTCCAACATTTATTATCGGGCAAATGGTAAATTTTTGCAAGCTTGACTGGTGTCATGTACCACCTGTAAATCATTTTCATTATATTCTCTCTTAAGGCATTACATGCCGTAAATTTCATACCTGTGGCACTGGGCCGATCTCTCACGGATGCTGTAGTTTGGATTCCTGCCTTGCAGAGGGTTGGACTAGATGACCCTGGGGTTCCCTTCCAACTCTACAGTTCTGTGATTTCCTTCCTGCCTCTCTCTGGTTAAGGGAGCTGGGTGTGGCGGAATTGGGGAGAGCCCGGTGGAGCCCCCACGCCTGCCTCTTCCTTGCACCACTGCCTTCCCTGCCCCTCCGGCATGAGTTTTTGCAGACCTTCTGCCAGGGGTGAGGTCATCGCACGCTCCTTTGGCCCAGGGGTGAGATGTCTCCTGTCCCAGGTTCAAAGCCAGGGCTTAGCCTGGGCGTCTGCTTCCCGGGCCGAGAATGCAGGGGTGTCTCTGGGCCACGTGCAGAGTGCCTCTCTTGCCGCTGCTTTTCCGTGGGATGAGGGAAATTAGAGTGTCCTTCAGAGAAAGTGCACATCTCTCCTTCCAGGAAATTGATGGAGGGAAGATCCGCGGCCAGAGAGGGGGAACCATATTAAAATGCTTGGCGGGATTTATAGATGTTTTCTCCCTCTGTCTCGCTTGCAAGAACGTTCCCCGTAAAATATGACCCTCCCTCTCCCCGCACGCACGTCCTTCGTGTGGCTGCCAGGCTCCTCGTGAGAATCTCCCGACTGTGAGGAGGGCGGAGGGAGGGAGGGCAGGTCTCGCTGCTCTTCTGCCATCTGAGTGGAGAGACAGGGAGCTCAATCTGAAATACAAGGAATCCGCTTGAAGCAAGGGACCCAGAGAGCCGGACGGACGGAGCTTGGCTCAAGCTTCTCTGCAGAAGGGGCTCCTCCTCCTCTGGGCTGTGAATCGGCGCATGGATCCGATCCAAGGTGCTAGGAAGCAGCTGGGGGCAGTTTCTGTGCTGGGGGGTGGGGTGGGGAATTTAGTCCCATTCAGACTCAAGGTTTCATTGTTATTTAGTCATTTAGTCGTGTCCGCCTCTTCGTGACCCCCTGGACCAGAGCACGCCAGGCCCTCCTGTCTTCCACTGCCGCCCTCATGTTCGTAGCTTCGAGAACACTGTCCCACCATCCCGTCCTCTGTCGTCCCCTTCTCCTTGCGCCCTCCATCTTTCCCAGCATCAGGGTCTTTTCCAGGGAGTCTTCTCTTCTCATGAGGTGGCCAAAGTATTGGAGCCTCAGCTTCAGGATCTGTCCTTCCAGGGAGCACTCAGGGCTGATTTCCTTCAGAACTGATAGGTTTGATCACGGGGACTCGCCGAGCAGTGCCGAAAATCGCGTCTGCGCACACACAGATACCAGAAATCACTTCTGTGCATGCTCAGATGCCGAAAATCGCTTCTGCACAGGTGTGACTTTCAGCATCTGGGCATGCACAGAAGTGATTTCTGGTGCCGTGGACATACGCAGACACGATTTCCAGTGTTGTGCTGTGCCAGTGTGGCCCACGGACGATCTCTGTGGGAGTGATCCAGCCCATGGCCGGTAAGCCTTGCCGACCCCTGCCCTAAGATATAAGGAGTCAAACCCAAGATCTTGCATGCAAAGGAGACACTCTAACCACTGATCTACAGGCCCCTACAGCTCGTGTTGCCCTAATTCTGCCTGCCATTTGAAACCCTTTTTAATGCTGGAACCTGGCCTGGGACCTGGGGCAGGTAATGAATAAATACAATAATAGTTGTAACTAATAAACAATGAAAACACTTAGGGGAAAGTTGCCCACCTCACACTATTATTATTATTATTATTATTATTATTATTATTATTTACCCCACCCATCTGGCTGGATTGCCCCAACCATTTCCACACTGATAAGGGCAAAAAGGAGGAGGAAGCTGCCCCCCCCATAAGAGGGCTGTGAGTGAGAGGGTGCAAAATCCCATCAGAAGCTCAATGACCATCTCTCTTCCTCGCCCCCCCCAGCCGCCCCCCAGCACCCTTCCTCTGGCCCCTCCCAGGGTCCTGGCTCTCCCGCCCCCCCTGCAGAACTTGTCCAGACAGAATGAGGCCACTTCCTTGCGCCCCATGGTGGGGAGGGGCTGTGGTGCGCTTGCCAAAGTTTGCATCCGCCGCCCCCCCTCGCGGCAGCCAGCGATGGGTCCATCAAGAGCTGTGTGCACATTGGCCTGATGAGGCTGGCATCCTGCCAGGGCCTGGCGGGCTCAGCTCCCCTGAGTACCTGCACTCAGGATGGGCAGAGAGAGAGGAACAGGCTGGTAATTAAAGCATCTCCCCTCCGAAGAAAGGTTGGCACATTTGGGAAAAGGTGATTAAGGGGGATTTGATGGAGGGGTTTTCAGATTAGGCCTGGCGTGGAGGAAGCAGAGGGAGAAGCGTTTCCCTCCCTCTCTCCAAAGTCCTGAACAGCCTGGGAAGCTGAATGCTAGGAGATCCAGGACAGAGGAAAGGAAGACGTACTGTATTTTCTGCTCTGTAAGACGCACCAGACCACAAGACGCACCTAGTTTTTGGAGGAGGAAAACCAGGAAAAAAATATTCTGAATCCCAGAAGCCAGAACACGAAGGCAGGCCTGGGCCTCGAGGCTCTTCCCTGATTCTGAAGGGTCTCCGGCCTGGTTCCAGGTGGGGGGCGGCTGAGATGGGAAAGGCACCATGTCATTCCTTGTGGCTGCAATGCCTGTGTTGCAGGGGGTTGGACTAGATGGCCTTTGGGGTGTCCCTTCTAAGTCCACGGTTCTACGGCTAGAAGGTTCACTGGAGGTTTTTAAGGAGAGGTTGGGTGGCCAGAGCTTTGTCAGGAATTATTCAGCCTTGGCCAGTCACTCCTGCATTGCAGGCAGTGGCATAGCGTGGGTTGTCAGCACCCGGGGCAAGGCAAGTGATTTGCGCCCCCTAACCCGTGGATTTGCGCCCCCTAACCCTAACCCCCAGATGTTGTGCCGGGTGCGGCCGGCCCCCCTGCACCCCCCCACACTACACCACTGATTGCAGGGGGTGGTCTAGATGGCCTTTGGGGTGTCCTATGATTTTGTGCCACTTCAGTGTGGAGCAGTAGCAATGAGGACAGCAAGTTGGAGGGGAGAGGGGCTTAACAAGCCCCCTCCTCGCCTCCCCAGCCCCAGGGCATCTCTCCAGGCTCCTAATCCCCTCCAGACAGCCTTTGCCTCCCTCTGTCCTTGCTTAATCGAAGTGCATATAGTGGGTGGGTGGGAGCGGGGGGGGGGCATCCCGGGGCCTGACATGCAGAAGGTCCCCCCCCCCGAGCCCCCACTGGCATCTCCAGACTCCAGGGAAGGCTGGGAAAGTCCAGTTTCTGACTCCCCTAAGAGCCCCTGAACACCGGCTGAGTTGTTTGAAAGAGGAACAAGGAGGGCTGGAGCCTTCCTTTATTTCTCCGCGGGACGAAGGGGGCAGCTTCAGCCCCCCCCCCCCCCGCGTCTCCGGAGAGGGTTGAGGCAGAGCGACGCCCGACCCAGGGGAGAACGGCGGGCTGCTGCCGGCCCGTGTACGGACAATGCAGAGCAACTTGGTGCTCTGAGGCTGCGCTATGATCCAGCCGGGGCTGAGGCGAGCCTGGCCCCAGATGTGGGGCTGCTGGGGCGCGCCCCCTAGGGATGTGGCGAGGCCGCACGGATGATGGATGGATGGTCTTCTTCCTGCCTCCCTTTGTCAGGAGAAGACCCCGAAGGGCTGGAGCGAAGCCCCTCTTCCGTGGGGCGGGGGCTGCTTGCGCACGCGCCCTCTCCGACTTTATGGCCCCATAAGTCCCGGCTGGAGGGAGGGAGGGAGAGTTGGGGGCTGGGGATGTCTCCGCCAAGCAGCCGCATCGGAAGCCCGCAGCGGCTCTGTCTCCCGGCGCGCTCCAAGGTGACCCCCGTGCCGCAGAGGGGGGCCCGGCCGAGGTGCGCCCCCCCGGCCGGGGACTGGACCGCGCAACGGGAGCGGGGAAGGATCTCGAGGGCCGGAGGTGCCTCTGGAGAATAGGGGAGAGCTGCCCACAGCGGGGAGGGCGGGGTGCTCCTGCCTTGTGCCTCAGTTTCCCCGACCGCACTCGGGGGAGGAGGAGAATCCCGGGAGCCAGTCAGGGCTGCGGAGCGGACTGATTCAGGAGCCGGGGAATCAAGAGGAGGGATGGGGAGGGTATGCCTTAAGGAGCCCCCTCCCCAGCACAGATCTCCCCGTTTGGGGCTGGGGAGTGGGGCTGGGTGCGCGCTCTCGCTCCCTCTCCCTCTCCAAATGCTCATTGCCGGAGCAGATGGACTCTCCCCTCCTTGGAGCAGAGCTGGGTGTGAGGATGCTCTGAGAGCAAGGAGGAGCCCGGGGGGGGGGGACGGGGGGAGGCTGGCAGCGAGTGGGCGGAGGCCAGCCGGGGCCTCCCCGTGGGTGGGCCAAGGAGGGAGGGAGGGAGAGAGAGAGACCCTGGCATCTGTTCCCATCTGCCCAGCCTCGGCTGGTGAGGTGCCTGGCTGCCTCCCCCTCGCCCTCCTCGCCACCCCCCACGACAGCGGAGGGGCGCGGCGGCCAGACCCCCCCCCCGAGCCCCCTCCCCCTGAGCCCCATGCCCTGAGCCAGGATCGTAGCTGCAGCGGACATGTCTCAGGGCAGGAAGGACAGCGGCGTCGGGCAGCCGGAGGGCAAGAACGCCCGAGTCCGCCGGGCGGTGCGCATCTCCAGCCTGGTGGCGCAGGAGGTAGGGGGCTGTGGGGGCGGGACGGGCAGCCCGCCAGGGGGCTTTCCAGAGGGGAGGGGCTCTGGTTCTCCCGAGGATAGGAGTAGGGCGGGGAGAGCACTCTGCACGCGCTCAGAGGCTCCGGGGGGAGGTGGTGTGGGGCTCATGAAGTTCTGGCGAGTTCTGGGTTGGGAGGGAGGGGAGTTCTTTGTCCGAACCCCTGCACTTTGGGGGGGGGGACACCCAGAAGGAGGGTCTTCAGGGCACCAGAAGCGAATTCTGCCGGGTCTTCTGCAGACACCCTGGCCCTGGCCTGCCCTTTCCTGCCCTTGTTTCCTGATCTGTATCCAACTGTTGCTCCCAAATATTTCTGTGACACCAGCTGGACACTCAGTGATGCGAGACCCAGCCAGCTGATGCCACAGGGAGCCATAGATCCCTATGTGCGTGGAGGGGGCTGGCTGAGGGGACCCCTGCTGCCCCCCTCCCCAGGCAGAAGAACTGCTTTGGGGTTGCAGAGGAAAGCGGGAGTGAAGAGTTTGGGGGTTCAGGATAAAGGCTTTTGGGGAGGGCCGCTGGGCAGGTCATTCTCTGGAGCAGAAAGTCTTATTACTACCTCATCATTACTGATTGGTATTATTTATTACTGCCTTGTTATTATTAGTGTCTTATTAGTGGACATGCCATGAGGGTGGGGAGGGGGCTTCAAATACCGCCCCCCCCTCGCCATGAAAAACAGAGGAGGGACGTTGGCGCTGTTTTGTTGCAGAAGTGAGGCATGTATTCCGAGACCATCCCTGACTCTTTGGGTGCTGTTCAGCTACATCCTACTCAGTGTAGGTGCATTGAAACCAATGGACCTCTCTTCATTATGGTCATTAATTTAAATGGGTCTACTCTGAGCAGAGATTTGCTGAATGTTGCCTTTAGTGTCAGTGCGTGCAAACTGGAAGGGGAAGCAGAGAGACTGTGCATTAAAGTTCCTTTTAGCCCCCCATGGCTGGCGATGAATCCCACACACACATCACCATGCAGTCCAAATGTGTTGCTAAACCTTTTTTTGGGGGGGGTCTTGGTTCCCCAAATAATATTTATTAAAGTTTTAAATGTTACAAAAGGAGAAAGAGATAATTCCAAAGTAAACAAAAACTTAACAACACATCACAATAAAGAAAGAAGAGAATAGAGAAAAACAATTATAAAAAACAAAAAAAAACAGAAAAAGAAACAATTAAAAAACACAACGAACCTTCCCATAACTTATCTTTCATTTACTTTTTTCCTTGACCTCCTCGCACCTCCCTTTTTTTGTATTCTAGTTCGATTAGCTATTTCAGCAAATCCTTTCCATCTTTCCCAATTTTTGTCCTTTAATTTATCTTAATATAATGTAACTTTACCTTTCCTCCTTTCATCCATTAACAATCTATTTTTACTTAATCCTTTATAATATTTCTGCTAAAGCCACATAACTTCATTCCAGCCTCCTTCTAACATTCCTTAATTTTACAATGTTTCTGTAAATAAACTTTAAATTTCTTCCAATCTTCTTCCACCGACTCTTCTCCCTGGTCTCGGATTCTGCCAGTCATTTCCGCCAGTTCCATGTATTCCGTCACCTTCATCTGCCATTCTTCTTGGGTGGGTAGATCTTGTGTCTTCCAGTACTTTGCAATGAGTATTCTTGCTGCTGTTGTCGCATACATAAAGAAAGTTCTATCCTTCTTTGGCACCAATTGGCCGACCATGCCCAGGAGAAAGGCCTCTGGTTTCTTCAGAAAAGTATATTTAAATACCTTTTTCATTTCATTGTAGATCATTTCCCAGAAAGTCTTAATCCTTGGGCATGTCCACCAAAGGTGAAAGAATGTGCCTTCAGTCTCTTTACATTTCCAATAGCTCTGTTAAGCTTTAGATCACAGGGGGTTGGACTAGATGGCCCTTGGGGGTCCTTTGCAAACCTACAATTCTAAGATTTTTTTAAATAAAAAAAATATGTATTTAATTTGTGTGCTGCCAGTAGGCTAGGCATTTTGCTGTGGGGGTTTGATGGTAGCCGCCCCCCACCTGGTGGCTTCCAGATGCTTTGGGCAACAGTTTCCGCCCGTCCCGGCCAGGTCCACATCTGGAGCACAGCTGTTGCAAGTGGCGGCCCCAGACGTCTGGAGAGGCAGGACACTTGTCCTTGCGGTTTGGGGACCCTTTGACTGGGAGCCACTTCGGAACTAACTTTGGTTTGGGAACATCGTAATAGCAAAAAATAACCGTAAAAAATGTCTGCTCAGAATTGGGGGCGCAGGAAGCTGCCTTCTTTCGAGTCCGGCTCTGGGGCCAGGCCAGTCCAGCATCGCCTACGCTGACCGGCAGCAATGGCTCTCCTGGGTTTTGGACAGGGGTCTCTCTCCCAGCCCTACCTGGGGTTGAACCAGGGCCCTTCTGCATGCCAAGCAGGTGTTCTGCCACAGAACTCTGGCCCTTGAGATCTTTCCAGAGATTTCTTTGCTTGCTTGCTTGTGACCCGGAAACTACAACTAATCCAGAATGAGGCAGTGACTGGGAGCGGCCGCCGAGACCATATAACACTGGTCTTGAAAGACCTACATTGGCTCCCAGGATGTTTCCGAGTATAATTCAAAGTGTTGGTGCTGACCTTGAAAGCCCTAAATGGCCTCGGCCCTGTACACCTGAAGGAGCGGCTCCGTCCCCATTGTTCTGCCCGGACACTGAGGTCCAGCTGCGAGGGCCTTCTGGCGGTTCCCTCACTGCGAGAAGTCAAGTTACAGGGAACCAGGCAGAGGGCCTTCTCGGTAGTGGCACCCGCCCTGTGGAACTCCCTCCCACCAGATGTCAAAGAGATAAACAACTACCAAACTTTTAGAAGACATCTGAAGGCAGCACTGTTTAGGGAAGCTTTTAATGTTTGATGTATTACTGTACAGTGGTACCTCAGGTTACATAGGCTTCAGGTTACATACGCTTCAGGTTAAAGACTCCACTAACCCAGAAATAGTACCTCGGGTTAAGAACTTTGCTTCAGGATGAGAACAGAAATTGTGCTCTGGCGGCACAACGGCAGCAGGAGGCCCCATTAGCTAAAGTGGTGCTTCAGGTCAAGAACAGTTTCAGGTTAAGAACGGACCTCCGGAACGAATTAAGTACTTAACCTGAGCTATCACTGTATTTTAATACTTTGTTGGAAGCCACCCAGAGTGGCTGGGGAAGCCCAGCCAGATGGGCGGGGTATAAATAATAAATTATTATTATTATTATTATTATTATTATTAGTTGTTGGGGTCCCAGCTGGACCCCCTGCTCTTATGGTCAGCTCTCCTCCCTTGGAGGTTTCCAAGCAGAGCCTGGGATGCTTTCGTTGCAATTCCTGCCTTGTGGGGGCTCGGACTCGGTGTCCCTTGGCATCCCTTCCGGTTCCAGGGGTCTCTCAGTGGAGTCTCCTTTGTGGGAGAGCTTTAAACAGAGGTCCATTGGCCAGCGGTCAGGGATTTGCCAACTGGCCTTCCTGCCTTGCTGGGTCTAGATGGCCGCTTGGGGTCCCTCCCAAGTCTATGGTTCTTTCTTTCTGCAAGAGGCGGGGTGTGGGGAGGGTCTGGGTCTGGTCTGCTCCCATGTGGACTCTGCCCCCTAGGCCAGGAGCAGGACAGAGGGGCTGGTGAGAAGAGAGGGTGTTGCCCCCAGCCCCCCATCTCCCACCTTGAAGTTGGAACCAGTTCAAGCTCTGTGAGGTTTGCATGTGTCCAGGCAAACCTCTTCAAGATGCCCCCCACTTGGGATTTGGCACATTGCACAAGGCAAAGACCCCCCCCCCCGGTCCGAAAAGTGCTCCTGGAGAAGCAATTTCATTTCATATATATATATATATATATATATATTTGCTTTCGTAGATTTTCACGGGTACAGGAATGCAGGTTTTGGTGTCCTCGGGTGTCTTCCCGTGTAAAAGTTGGGGTGTCTAGGCGACGTTTTGACGAGGTCTCACTCGTCATCTTCAGGCTGGTGCTTTCGGCTTCTTGTTCTAGTAACAAGAAGCCGAAAGCACCAGCCTGAAGATGACGAGTGAGACCTCGTCGAAACGTCGCCTAGACACCCCAACTTTTACACGGGAAGACACCCGAGGACACCAAAACCTGCATATATATATATATATATATATATATATATATATATATATATATATATGTCCAGTTCCTGTGTCTCCCGCTTTGTTCTGCAAGGAGGTCTCCCCCCCCCCATTTAAATCCCCACAATTTATTATGGGTGTTATTTATTAAATTTTCACCCGGAGTTTTCAGGGTGCTCCACAGCACAAAAACACAGAATGAAACCCCAAAGGACACGATAAAAACAAGAACAAAACAAACCCGTAACTTCCCCCTCTTACAAAGACATTGAAAAGGACATAGGCTGTTGCTCAGCCAAAGGTCTGGCTGAAGAGGAATGTTTTCGCACAGAAACCCTGTGGGGTAGGCTAATATAATAATAATAATAATAATAATAATAATAATAATAATAATAATGGTCTGAGAGGCAGTGACTGGTCCCAGGTCACACCCAGGGATCTTCATGGCTGAGAGGCGGAATTCGAACCCTGGTCTCCCAGGACCTAGTCCATGACTCTATTTTATTTTTTTTAAAATATTTTTTATTCAGATATTTTTTTTAAACACATAAACAAAAAGCCAAACACAACACATAATACAAACAAACCAAATCAAAAACAAACACATATAATTTCACAATCTTATTTTCATATACCTTCTTTTCTCCGACTTCCCCATACCTCCCTTTCGCTGCATCCTTATTTTACAATTATTTTTTTTAGCAACCCTTTAATCCATTAATCCCTTTAGTTCCCTTTCATTAACTTTTCTTTAATTTTTTAGTTACAGCTGTAATTCTCTCTCTTTTTTTTTTTTTTTTTAAATAATTTTTATTGATTTTACAACATAAACAAAAAACAAATAAACATAACACGACTTCCCCAAACCTCCCCTTCCCTGCATCCATATTTTAAAATTTTTAGCAATTCTTCATCCCATTTTTATATTTAGTTCTCTTTAAAAAAAAAAAAATTCTATTTTATAAATTTCAATTTATAGCTATAATTCTTTGTATCCAATCCCTTGACATCTTAACATTCCGAAATTTTACAACAATTTTTAAGATAGATTTTAAATTTTTTCCAGTCCTCCTCCACTGTCTCTTTCCTCTGGTCACGGATTCTGCCGGTCATCTCTGCCAGTCCCATAAATTCAATCACCTTGGTCTGCCATTCTTCCAGAGTAGGTAATTCTTTAGTCTTCCAATACTTCGCCAAAAGGATTCTTGCTGCTGTTGTTGCATACATAAAAAAGGTCCTATCTTTCTTTGGTACCAATTGGCCGACCATGCCCAGGAGAAAAGCCTCCGGTTTCTTTACAAATGTCCACTTGAGGATTTTCTTAATTTCATTATAGATCATTTCCCAGTAGGCCTTAATCTTTGGGCAGGTCCACCAAAGGTGATAAAAAGTTCCTTCACATTCATTGCACTTCCAACAATTGTTATTGGGCAAATGATATATCTTTGCAAGCTTGACTGGAGTCATGTACCACCTATAGATCATTTTCATTATGTTCTCTTTCAGGGCACTGCATGCCGTAAATTTAATACCTGTGGTCCATAACTGCTCCCAGTCAGCAAACATAATATCATGACCAATATCCTGTGCCCACTTAATCATAGCTGATTTAACCGTTTCATCCTGTGTATTCCATTTTAGCAGCAGATTATACATTCTAGACAAATTCTTAGTATTGGGTTCTAGCAATTCTGTTTCTAATTTTGACCTCTCCTTCTGAAATCCTAGTTTTCTGTCCTGCTTAAAAGTTTCATTGATCTGGAAATAATGTAACCAATCTCGGACTTTAGGTTTCAATTTCTCAAAACTCTGTAGTTTCAACTTTTCACCATCATATTCTATAATTTCACAATATTTTGGCCAATCTGTATCCATGTTCAGTCTTTTTACCGCCTTGGCTTCCATTGGTGACAACCACCTGGGGGTTTTACTTTCAAGCAAATCTTTATATCGATTCCATACATTATACAATGCTTTCCTAACAATATGGTTTTTAAAATTTCTATGTACCTTTACCTTATCATACCATAAATATGCATGCCAACCAAAACTATTATCATAACCTTCCAGGTCCAGAATGTCTGTATTCTCAAGAAGTAGCCATGGTTTCAGCCAGCAAAAAGCTGCTGCTTCATAATAAAGTTTTAAGTCCGGCAGGGCAAAGCCCCCTCTATCCTTTGCATCAGTCAAAATCTTAAATTTTATTCTGGGTTTTTTGCCCTGCCAGACAAATTTAGATATGTCTTTCTGCCACTTCTTGAAACAGTCCATCTTATCTAGAATTTGCAATGTCTGGAACAGAAACAAGAATCTCGGCAATACATTCATCTTAATAACAGCAATTCGGCCTAACAAGGAAAGTCTCAATCTTGACCATATGTCGAAATCTTTCTTCACTTCGGCCCAGCATTTCTCATAATTGTCTTTAAATAGGTTCACATTCTTAGATGTTAAATTCACCCCCAGATATTTTACCTTTTTAGTAATTTCCAAACCAGTTTCTCTTTGAAAACTATCTTTTTCCCCCACCGTAAGATTTTTTTCCAACACCTTTGTCTTATGTTTATTTAGTTTAAAACCTGCTACCTGACCAAATATTTCAATAAGTTCCAGAACTCTTTTTGTACTGGTTTCTGGCTGTTGTAATGTCAAGACTAGATCATCTGCAAATGCTCTTAACTTATAATGTTTAGTTCCGACCTGTATACCTTTAACCAGCTGGTCTCTTCTAATCATATTTAGGAAAACCTCCAGTACCGATATAAACAATAGAGGGGAAATTGGGCATCCCTGTCGTGTCCCTTTCTCTATTGGAATTTCGTCCATAACCATACCATTTACAATTAGTTTGGCCTTTTGCTCAGAGTAAATTGCACTTATACCATTTTCAAAGTTCTTGCCTACCCCCATCCCTTGGAGATTCCTCTTCATAAAGCTCCAACAAATATTGTCGAAGGCTTTCTCTGCATCCACAAAAATCAAAACAGCTTTTCTATTTATGTCAGTTTCCAGAAGTTCTAAAATGTCTATAATATTCCTCACATTGTCTGACAATTGCCTGCCTGGTAGAAAGCCAGTTTGGTCCCTGTGAATCTCCTCTAACAAAACTTTTTTGAATCTTTTTGCTAAAATGTCTGCAAAAATTTTATAATCCACATTCAAGAGTGATATAGGGCGGTAATTCTTAACTTGATGTTTCTCAGTTTCTGTCTTCGGTATAAGTGAGATGAATGCTTCCTTCCACGATTCGGGGGCCTTTTTCCCTTCCAAAATTTGATTGCAAACTTCTTTCAATGGTTGTATTAACCAATCCTTCAGTACTTTATAGTATCTCGCGGTTAGTCCATCTGGTCCTGGTGATTTTCCCAGCTGCATATCCTGAATGGCGCTCTCTATTTCTTGATCTGTAATTTTCTCATTCAAACTCCTTCTATTATTTTCAGAGATTTTTGGTAAGCCGTATTTTCCAATGAATTCTTCTATCTCCTGTTCGTTTTTTGGCCCTTGTTTGTATAATTTCTTGAAGAAACTTTGAAAACAGTTACTTATCTCATTTGGTTTATTAATAGACTTCCCATCTACTTCGAGTGATGTCACTGTATTCAATTTTTGCCTCTTTTTCAATTGCCAAGACAGTAGCTTCCCACATTTATCTGCGGACTCAAAAGTCTTTTGTCTCATTTGTTTAATTTTCCATTCTATTTCCTGATTCATCAATTCCATATATTGTGTTTGATAGAATTTTATTTCTCTTAATATCTCTTGAGATTTAGGCTTAGATCTCAATTTCTTCTCCCCTTCTTTTATTAGATTCCAAATTTTCTCTTTCTTCTCATTCTGTTTTTTCCTCTTTATTGAATTCTGTTGTATTAGGAAGCCACGCATCACGGCTTTACTTGCATCCCAAATAACTCTTTTTTCAGTGTCTGATCTCAGGTTAATCTCGAAGTAGTCTTTAAGTGTCTTTTGGGCCTTTTTACAAATTTCTTCATCTCCAAAAAGAGTGTCATTCATTCTCCATCTAAAGGTTCCAGCTGTTGTCAGTTTCATTTCCATCTTGACAGCATTGTGGTCAGAACAGGTCTTTGGGCAGATTTCTACTTTTTTAACTTTTGATGCCAGATTACTAGAAGTCCATATTTGATCAATTCTAGTCCATGTCATTTTTGCTTCAGAGAAGAAGGTCCCCTCCCTTTCCAGAGGGTTCCTAGTTCTCCAAATGTCAATCAGGTCCATAGTGTCAGTCAGTTCGAAGAATGTCTTTGGTAGTCTTCCATCATTAGATATTGTTTGTCTTTGGGCCTTGTCCATGTTTGTGGAGACGACTCCATTCATATCACCCATCATTATAATTTTAAAATCCAAAAAGTCCATTAAAGTCTCGTGCAACTTCTTGAAGAATTCAGCCTTCCCCTCATTTGGTGCATAAACTCCAACAATCAAAATCTTTTCTCCATGAATTTGAATTTCCACTGCCAGGTATCTTCCTTGGTCATCCTTAAAGATCAGTTTTGGTTCAAATTTTTCCTTGACATAGATCACAACTCCTCTTTTCTTAACTCTATCTGATGAAATAAATTCTTGTCCTAATCTCTTATTTGTTAAAAGTTTTCTATGTATCCTGGCAATGTGAGTTTCTTGTAGACAGATTACATCTAGATGTTCCTTCTTTAATAGATGGAATACTTGACCCCTTTTTCGAGGGTGGTTCAAACCATTACAATTCCAGCTGAAGAGTTGCAGAGACATTTTTGTTACTGGGTAGCTCTTCCACCGACTGCACCAAGTTGTTGTTCCTCCTCGGTCGGTGCTCGGTTCAGTCCAAATGATAGATTTGAAATGTCCGGTACTTCCCCCTCACTAACAGTTCCTTTCTGAAGATCCTCTTGATTTCTTTCCAAAAAGAGTTCTTTATCCTGGTTTGTTTTTATTTTAATTTTCTTCCCTTTAAAGTTAAAGGACAGCCCTTGTGGAAATTCCCACCTGAATGGGATATTATTCTGTTTAAGTAGATCAACTAATTCTTTAAATTGAGATCTAACCTCCAAAAAGTATTTAGGAATATCCTTGAAAATCTGGATCTGAGAATTTTTAATGACCAAGGCCTTCTGGAAATGTAGGTTCAGTATTTTGTCTCTTTGTTCCTTTGATCCCAAGGTAATTAAACAGTCTCTTGGCTTCTTCCCTTGCTTCCTGCCAATCCGAAAGGCTGAGGTTATCACAAATTCATCTTCTTCTCCATCTAACTCATCATTCCAAAAGTCTTGAAATTTATCTGTGAGGAATTCCCCAAGCTTGTCCTCTTCCTCTTCTGGAACCAGTCTTAATTTCAGGTTCTTGCTTTTCCTTTCCAGTTCTAGTAGGGCTAATGCTGTATCATGTTCATGTACTTTTTTTGCAATAGGCGCAAACTTTCCTTTGGTTTCTTCGGCAGTAGACCTAGCACTCTCAGCTATTCTCCTTGTTTCCGTAGACTCTTGAACCAAACGGTTTATAGAATCTGTATTAGATGAGATTGTTGTTGTGTTCAGGTCTAGTCTTGTTGTCAGCTCCGTCAGTTTCTTAGAGTTCTCTGTAGACTGTTTAGTAAGTTCTGCAGATTGCTTGGTGAGTACTTCTAATGACTGATTTATTTTGAGCAGAGCCTGTGTCATTGACTCCATTGATGCTGCTGTTATTTTTTCTTGTGCAGCTGCTGCTCCTGATAAAGAGCCTCTTTTTTGAGCTTGTTTTTGAGCCTGCTTTGTTTTACTTCTTGTTGAAATCTCTTCTGGCGGGTTGCTCATAACTCAAGGTCATTCACACAGGAAAGTTGCAAGTGGAAAATCCCGCTGGATACACCGTAATACAACTAAAGCCCTCTAGAGGAGGAAATTGTAACCATCCAAAGGCACCCACAACAAAGAACAGAAAGTCCAAAGGCAAAAGTCCCACTAAGAGTCTTTAATTTGTAGCACTTTACTGTTAAAATTGTAATCCACCAAAGTCCCGTTAATATGTTTCAAATAAGTCTTATTTTGTAGCCACTGTCTTTTGACAGCTCACTTGACAGTTCCTTTTTCAGGCGATCGCTGCTCCGGCAGCCTGACCAGAAGTGTCAGCAGCAGAGGTTTTTTATTCCTTATCCCTTTCTTTTGCAGGTTAAATTAATTCTGTTTCCTCCCCCCCTTCTCCTGCACTACAGGGGGGAGATCCTTTCGATGTCTGGTTTAATAAGAGTTAAAAGGAAAGTCCGTTTAAACACAGCTCAGTCTTTTCATTGCTCCGTTAATCATGCAGATCCGGGAGGCTGACTTCCTTAATTTTTGCCTTCCCGTTTTCAGCCAAATCTTCTAGATTTTTAAGTCCCGTTTTAATTTTGCGTTCTTACTCACGGGTATTGTTGTTGCCAATCTTTAGTTTCAGAAAGGAATCGGCGCTCTCCGTTAATGGCGACGCGGCTTCACTCCGTAAGCTGGGTAGCGATCCTCAGCACCGCGCTCACCCCGATGCCGCTCCGGAGCCTTTAAAAAGGCTCTTTCACGATGCCGGGGGGGCGCAAAGGTGCCCACCGAATCTCCTTGCTCACAGGCTTCAGCGCCTGTGATTTTAGGGGTCCCCCGCTTGCCGTAGCGGGTAAGACCCGAACTTACGGAGCAGTCCTGCCTCGGAGCTCGAGGCTAGGACCGCCATCAAACGCTGGCGCCGACCGGAAGTCTACAGCTGTAATTCTCTGTTTCTTACCCCTTGACATCTTAACACTCCTCAATTTTACAACAGTTTTTAAGATACATTTTAAATTTCTTCCAGTCTTCTTCTACTGTCTCTTTCCCCTGGTCGCGGATTCTGCCGGTCATCTCTGCCAGTCCCATGAAGTCAATCACCTTTGTCTGCCATTCTTCCAGAGTAGGTAGTTCTTGCATCTTCCAATACTTTGCCAGTAGAATTCTTGCTGCAGTAGTAGCATACATAAAAAAGGTCCTATCCTTTAGTCCATGACTCTAACCCCTACACCACACTGTCTCTCTCACTGATTTCCTCAGAGCTCAGTCCTTGGCCTTCCATCTCTTCTCCCCTGGGGAGCCCTGCGGCCAAAGCCCTCCTTGGGGGGCGCTGGGAGTGTGGGGTGCTGCCCCCCAGCCTAGCCAGGTAGCCCTCCAGCCCCTTAGGAAACCCCCCTTCTGTCACCCGCAGGCTCTGGGTTCGAGAAAGGCTCCAGCACGCCCCCTGCTGCTGCTTTGCCTGAACTGTGAATCCTGGAATGAAAGTTACAGATAGGTAGCCGTGTTGGTCTGCCATAGTCAAAACAAAACAAATTCCTTCCAGTAGCACCTTAAAGACCAACTAAGTCAGTTCTTGGTATGAGCTTTCGTGTGCATGCACACTGTGTATCTGAAGAAGTGTGCATGCACACGAAAGCTCATACCAAGAACTGACTTAGTTGGTCTTTAAGGTGCTACTGGAAGGAATTTGTTTTGTCCTGGAATGAAAGGCGCAAGCAGAAGGAAGCACTTTGCACAGCCGGCCCCTCTTCCAGGATTTAGCCCAATCCTCTTTTAAAGCCAGCTGGCTTGGTCGCCATCACTGCCTCCTGTAGCAGGGAGTTCCGTAGTTGAACTCTGTGCCCTGGGATGGGCAGGCAGAGGCAGTCCTCTGTTCCCTTTCTCCCTGATGCTCCACCAACCATTGCAGCTGAATTCAAGAGGCCTCACGGGGGTGCAGCTCTAGGCTTTCTCAGCGTTGCCATAAATCCACTCTGCTCGCACTCAGAGGCACTCTCTTCTTCCCGAGTCAAGCCCTTGCATGGAAAGCGGGTTCCGGAGCTGAGCTCTGTGCCACCCCCAACGTTACGAAGAGGGCAAAGGCCCCACTTGACCAGCCCTGTGAGGCCAGGGGCACAGGATGGGGGGCAAGAAATGGGGGGCAGCTTGCTTGGGGGTGGGAGGGGACTCCGGGAAAGACCATGCTGTGCCCCTGCACTTGCCCTGCCCCCTCATCTTCCCCCCTTCCTTCCTATGTTCAGCTGTGGGGCAATTCAACAGAGAGGCAGTGTTGCCTAGTGGTTAGAGCACTAGGCTCAAGTCCCCACTCAGCCATGGGTGGCCTTGGCAGGGGCAGTCGCTGCCTCACCGCCTAACCTACCTCACAGGGTTGTTGTAAGGATAAGGGAGGAAGCAGGAACACACTGGCCACCTTGAGCTCCCTGCAGGGACCCCCAGGGGCTATCTAGTCCAACCCCTTTGTGAAATGTAAGAAATAAATAAAGTTTTGCTGTACCCACAGCAGACAAGGAGCAACAGAAGCAGGCAGAAAGAGGGCAGAGGACACCAGGGGGCTTGTTCAAAGGAGCCCCCCCAAGTGTGGGTCATTTTGACTGCCCTCAGTTTCCAAACCAGGCCAAGTGAATCGGGTGGGTCGGGTGGGTCGGGTGGGTCCCCCCCCCCTCTCTATATATATATATTTCAATTTCAGGTGCTAAATGTCAGGTACGGACTGTGGTTTTTTCCTGGGGGGACGCTGGGGTACTCATACCCCTAAACGTTTTATGAATCTAAGTTTGGCCTCACTGAGGGGCAGTATTTCAATATGAGTAGGAAAATGAGAGCACCTCTCAACATTTTTTTAGGGGGGGAAAGCACTGGGTTTGGAGGAGCCTCTTCAGCACGGAGGAAGCAATGCAGTGGAAGTGAACGATGCCCTGGGGGGGGGGATCCCACGGAGAATGGCCCCTCCCAGGCCACCACCCAGGGGTCAGTGGAACCCCCAAGAAGGACCCAGCCCCACTGATCAAGAGGGTCCGTCACAAAGGCTTTAGCACAGCCAGCTGGTCTGTTTCAGTTCCTCTGGTGAGCTGGCCATAGGCCTGCATGTTCAGGAAGCAGGCGAATGAGCTCCTTGGAAGTCTGTTCCCCTGGTGCAAGCCGTGCCAAGGACCCCCCCCCCGAACCCCCCTGGGCAAGGCAGCCGCCCTCAGTCTCCACTTCTGTAAAATGGGAAGAGGAGCCCCGTGTCGCCAGGGGGGGCCTGACCAAGGCTGCAGGTTCAAAGGGTTCAAGAGGATGGATGCCGTTCCAATCCTCATATTCTCAGGGAGGGCTAGATCGGGTTAGTGCCAATTTTGCGCCACCCACTCCTGCATTCCTCCGTCTTCCTGCCATCTCCCTGGCTCAGGCACTCAGGAAATCAGCCGTAGAGTTGTAGAGGGGCTGGCAAGGGTCATCTAGCCCAGCCCCCCAGATAGAGAGACGGCCTTCCCAGGGCGCCCCTTCGGCTGTCCAAAGGCTCCCCGCCCCCCCCCCCATCAAGATATTCCTAATTAATTGATCAGGAATTCTGCAGCAAGAATGCCCAACGGTGCCTTGGGGTCTGGAAAAGTGCATTTTTAATCAAATACAGCGGGCGCTTTTTTCCAGGCTGCTGAATCCTGTCCAATGGCAGATCCCCCTGTCAGGGATTCTTCAGCTGCAGTTCCTGCGCTGCACGGGGTTGGGATGGATGAGCCCTGGGGGGCCCTTCCAACTCGACAAACCTGTGCTTCTTTGATTGTATTGGGGGGGGAGACTCTGGAGTGGGCAACCTGAGTCTGCGGGGGGGGGGGTTGTTTGGGGGGGGGTAAGGGGGGTGTCCTGCAAACCTTCCATGAGTGAGTTTGATTCAGAGAACCTTCTTTCAAGGAACATGCCCCTCCCAAAAAATACATCCAGCCATAGCCAAGCAGAGCCCCCTGCTAAGACGCCTGGAGGTGCTGACCCCTCTCTGAGCTGCCTTCCGGTCTGGAGGGGGCTCTGGAGGGACCCCCCTCCCCAAAAAAGGCCATTTCAAAAAATGAGTTAGGTGGAAGACCTGGGGAAAGAGATGCAACACACACACACACAGTCATGGCTCCCCCCTCTCCCTTTGTCTCTCTTGTGGGGAGGAGAGATTGCTCCTTCCTCCACCCTCACCCCCCCCCCACATCCCCCCTGTTCAGCTTTGCCTTGCTTTCCCAGCAAAGGCCAATATTTTGTCCCAATTTGGTGCCCAAAGGAGGCCAGTTAATTTTAGCGCATCTCTCCTCAGCCTGGGTGGCCCCCTCCCCCTTGGACCTCTGCCCCCCTCCCTCGCTAAAAATGGAACTGGAGCAGACAGGGAACATTTTGGCAGCCCTTGAAGAGGCAGCTCAGCCCAGGAAAGGAACCCCCCCCCACCAAGAGGGGCCACCAGCTTCATCCTACAAGTTGGCCCCACACCCCTGAGAAAAGATCTGGGTGTGTAGGGGCCTCTCATGACCCCCCCCTGCCTGAAACCCTGGAGAACCAAGGGGGCCTCGCTCCACACCCCCATGCCTGCCCCCCTTGTTCCTGCATCCTTTTAGACCAGCGGTTCTCCACCTGTGGGTCAACAGATGTTGTTGGACTACAACTCCCATCGTCCCTGAGCTCTGGCCTTGCTAGCTAGGGGTGATGGGAGTTGTAGTCCAACAACATCTGGGGACCCACAGGTGGAGAAAGGCTGTTTTACACTGACTGGAGGGGGTGAGGGGGGGACCATATCACTGAATGTGCCAAGCCCACCCCCTCCCTCATCAGACCACATTTTGTGGACACTCCATGAAACTGAACGTGAGAAAATCCACCACCAATAAAAGAAAGCCCTCCTTCCCTCTGAGTTTAACTATGGAACTCCCTGCCACAGGAGGCAGTGAGGGCCAGCAACCTGGATGGATTGGAAAGAGGGTTCAAGAAGATTCCTGCATTGCAGGGTTGGGCTGGATGACCTTTGGGGTCCTTCCCAACGCTACAATTCCATGATTTTAAGTTCATGGATGAGGAGGCGGCTCTCAAGGCCTGCTAGCCAGGATGGCTCTACTCTGCTTCTGGATGGTGGTGGCTGGAAACCGCAGGCGGGGAGACCGTGGCTCTCATGCTTTGATCCTGTTTGGAGGCTTCTCAAAAGGATCCGCTTGGCACTGTGAGAACAGAATGCCGGACTAAAAGGACCCACTGCTGACCCCATCCTGCCGGTTCTTCAGGGGGTCCTGTCATACCTCGGGTTACAGACGTTTCAGGTTGTGTTTTTTGGGGTTGCGGACTGCCGAATCCCCGAAGTACTGGAACAGGTTACTTCCGGGTTTCAGCGATCACACTTTGCGCATGCGCAGAAGCGGCGAATTGCAACCCGAGCGTCCACTGTACTTAGGCTCTTCTGGAAACCGCAGGAGGGGAGCGTTGTTCCTGTGGCTGCTTCCCGGACGGGGCCTCTGGTTGGCCTCTGCGAGAACAGGATGGTGGGCTTGGGGAGCCATTAAGAACCTCAGAAGAACCACTGGCAAGCCATTAAGAACATCGGGAAGAAGCTTCAGGCCGCAAGAGCTGTTCCGGTGCAGGATGGACGGGGTGGACGCTCCTTCCTTGCGGGTTTTGAGCAGAGGCTGGATGGCCATCGGCCCTGGATGCCTTTCAGGGGGTTGGTCTGGATGACCCCTGGGGTCCCTTCCAACACTATGGTTCTGTAAGAGTCTGCTGCGTTGAGCCAGCTGTGAGCCTGAGCCAGCAAGGCTCTCCTTAGTCTTCCCCCTCAGTGGCTCTCAGCCAGCCGGGATAAGGGGAGGGTGGCTCTGGGGGTCGGATCCTGCCTGTGGGTTTCTTCGTAATGGGCCAGCCCAGATGAGAAGAGGAGGCAGGGCCAGATGGGCCATTTTCACCATTTCTCTGCCAGCCTTTCCTCGCACACTCAGGAACAGTTATTTATTCATGGGAGGCTTTCGAAAGTGCCCTCTTGGAAAAGTATCGCGTCCACATCAGACTATTTGAACGCAATCCCATTGGATTTGGAATATAAGCCGTGGGTTTTCGAAAGAACTAATGACAGCAAAGTTCAGATAAGAAAAGCATATGTGCTGTAAGGCAGCTCATAAAAAGAAGTTTAAAATAAACATCAGGAAAGGAGGTCTGGGAAGTCAAGAAGAAGGAAAATTGTACACAACAATGTTTTGGAATCTTTTTGGAGTTTTGATAAAAATGATAGGTCTAGAAGGCAACCCACGGGGTCCGCAGCATGGCAGGGGGGCTGAGACCCACAGGACCCCCCCCCCGGCCAAGCCCACAGGCCAGTCTCCCCCAACCAGGCACTGCCAGGGGGGCCTAATGGTTAGAGTGCTGGGCTGGGACCTGGGAGAGGAGGGTTTGAATCCCCAGGGGGTGACCTTGGAGTCAGTTGCCATCACTTAGGGTTGTTGTGAGGGTGGAATGGGGAGGAGGGCAGCCATGTGACCCCCTGGAGATCCTTTGAAAATTAAGGTAGTATATAAAGATAAATAATAATAATAATAACAACAACAACAAGGCACCCTTCCACATCCTCCTCCTTGGCACCTGCCGCCCCTCCTGCCTCAGTTTCCCTACTGCTGAAAGCAGACCTGAGCATGCAGAAGCAGGAACCACGATGTTCCACCTATCCGTTCCTCTATTTGTTGTAGTTGTTTAGTCGTGTCCGCTTCTTCGTGACCCCCTGGACCAGAGCACGCCAGGCCCTCCTGTCTTCCACTGCCTCCCACAGTTTGGTCAAACTCATGCTGGTAGCTTCGAGAACACTGTCCAACCACCTCGTCCTCTGTCGCCCCCTTCTCCTTGTGCCCTCCATCTTTCCCAGCATCAGGGTCTTTTCCAGGGAGTCTTCTCTTCTCATGAGGTGGCCAAAGTCTTGGAGCCTCAGCTTCAGGATCTGTCCTTCCAGTGAGCACTCAGGGCTGATTTCCTTCAGAATGGAGAGTTTGGATCTTCTTGCAGTCCATGGGACTCTCAAGAGTCTCCTCCAGCACCAGAATTCAAAAATAAAGGTGGTATATAAAGATAAATAATAAGAAGAAGAACAAGGCACCCTTCCACATCCTCCTCCTTGGCACCTGCCGCCCCTCCTGCCTCAGTTTCCCTGCTGCTGAAAGCAGACCTGAGCATGCAGAAGCAGGAACCACGATGTTCCACCCATCCGTTCCTCTATTTATTATTTGCTTATTAAATCCATTTAGGGGTCACTTTCTGTCCAAGGATTCCAAAGTGTCTTGCAGAATAAAGTAACAACACTAAACTGTTAACTACCTATAAACTCAAGTGTTAAAATATCAGGGGCAGATGGGAAGGGAGCCCATGAGAAGGAAAACTCTGATCCTGAAGCTCCACTGTCCTGGGGGGAGAAGAGAAGGCTCACCAGAAAGCCCTACAGAAATCCAGAGTCCCACGCCTGGCTCGCCTTTCCTTTGGGCCACACCAGCCAGGCTGAGAAAGGGGGCCTGGTCATCTGGGCAGCCCGGGACCCCCCCCCCACGCACACGGCCCAGCCTTGCGCCCAGGAAGGTCACTCTGGGCTGCTCACACAGCGGTTTGGCTTCACCCCTGGAAGCGCACTCCATTGTCTCTGGAGGCAGATGGGTCGTAGAATCGTAGAGTTGGATGGGACCCCTGGTGGCCATCCAGTCCAACCCTCTCAGTGCAGGAATCTCATTGAAAGCCTCCATGACAGGCTGCCATCCAACCTCCAGCCTTCCATCCCACCGTTGAGCAGCAATTCCTGCCAGCAAGTCCTTCCTGAGGTTGAGTCAGAATGCCAACAACAACAACAACAGCAACAACAACCTTATTAAAATATACAGTGGTACCTCGGGTTAAGTACTTAATTCGTTCCGGAGGTCCGTTCTTAACCTGAAACTGTTCTTAACCTGAAGCACCACTTTAGCTAATGGGGCCTCCTGCTGCCGCGCAATTTCTGTTCTCATCCTGAAGCAAAGTTCTTAACCAGAGGTACTATTTCTGGGTTAGCGGAGTCTGTAACCTGAAGCGTCTGTAACCCGAGGTACCACTGTGCATGAAAGCTAAAGAAGAAGCAACAAGCATCCTCAGAGCACTTTGGATGTGCAAAGTACCTTTGGGGTGGAGAGCTTCCTTTGTACATCCAGCCTGTGTGTGTGTGATCGTTTAGCTGCAGTTCCTGCAATTGGGGGGGGCACGACTAGATGGCCCTTGGGGGAACTTTCCCAGTCAACAGTTATATCATTTGATGAGTCTCTCATTTCAGAAGGCGGCGGAGTCTCCTTCATTAGGTCAGTTGGGGTTCTTCGGCTGCGATTCCTGCCCTTCAGGGGGTTGGGCTAGATGACCCCCAGGTCCCCTTCCCACAACTCTTATGATTCTATAGTTAGGAGGGACTTTTCCCCCAGGAGGTGGGGAGGCAAATTCCTTCCCCTACAGGATATACCTTGACTCGCTTGCTTGAGCAATCAAACGACATCACATTTCTGCAGGGGGGGGGGCTCTTTGTGGCCTGCTCAGCTCCTGAAAGCCCTGCTGAAAAATCTTTTTTGTGTTTCTCTCCCCCCCCCCTTAGCATTAGAACTCTTTCACACACACGCCAGCCTGTCTGGTACCAAAATAACTGTGCGCAAACACACGCAAGGTGGGTGGGGAGCGAGGCTTGGCATGTCTTGCCTGGCGGGGAGGGCTTTCTCCTGCCCCGCCAAGGGGGCCTGTTTTGGGGAGGGGAGAGAGGATACCCACGCAGCTGCCAGGGCTGCCACCCTCCTCCTCTCCCCCCCGGGGGCCAGGCTTCTCCGGAGCCTTGGCAGTGCCAGGGGGGCATCTACCAACCCGTCCGCCCTGGCGAAGGGTTAACGGCTGGGGAGGCTGACCAGCCTGGCTCCTTCTGGCGCTGGGAGACAGAGAGCAGGGCAGGCTGGGTAAAATTTCCGCCCCAATAATTTTCCAGCCTGCCTGCCTGCCTCTCTCTCGCACTGCCGCCTTGCTCGCCTCCCCAACATCCGAGCCTGGCAGCCGCTCTGGGTGGCTGCTTTGCCCGCTCCCTGCGCCCCCTCCGCAAGGGGCTCCTCCTCAGGCCGGCAGCATGCCCAGCGCACCAGGCACCAGAGGGTCGCCCGCCCCCTGCCCTCTGGGTGTCCCCCACCGGGCACGCAGCTGGGGCTGAGCACCATGCAGGCGGCAGTGCCTTCGCGAGAGGATGCTGGCTTCCCTCCTGCAGCTGCTCCAGGATTTCTCGGGCCCCCCTGCCGCCGCCACCGCTGCCCCCCAGCCCGGAGCGCCCCCCATGCCTGGGGCTTCCCTGTGTGGCACCTGCCTGTGCCTGGACAGCGGCAGCGGCGCCCACGCCAGAGCCAGGGCCCAGGATGGGGAGCAGGGTGACAAGGTAGGCGCTTTCCCCTGGGGGGGTGGGAGGAGGGGAGGGTCTCCATTTGTCCTCCGTGGGGCAGAAGCAGGAGGGTGGGGTCCCCTCTCTGGTTTATTTATGGAAGGAATAGGTGCTGGGGGGCTGAGTTATCACTAAACTGGGATGCATGGGGCAGGACTTCTTCAGGCAGCAAATAGTTAAACGGTGGAACTCCCTCCCACAAGAGGGGTGGGCGGCTTTGGAGCCATAGAGTTGGAAGGGACCCCTGAGGGTCCTCTAGTCCACCCCCTGCAAGGCAGGAATCTCAAGTAAAGCATACAGATTAGAGGGTTGGACGGATCCAGCCAGGATGGCGTCTGCATCCCAGCTGCTGGAAGGGGAGAGGGCTCTGGGCTTGGATCCTGCTTGCTGTTTTCCCATAGGGGCATCTGGTGGGCCCCTGGGAGGGCAGGAGGCTGGGCTGAATGGTCCCCCACTGGCCTGATCCAGCAGGCTCATAGCTGTCATCTTTTCCCTTTTCTTGTGAGGAATCCTATTCGGAATAAGGGAATTTCACTTTGAAATAGGGAAACTGTTTGAAATAGCTATGAGCAGGCTCTTTTGTAGTTCATACGGCTGCATAGAGGGATGCTCACTCTTTATATGCTCAGAGGCACTCTTGGCTGCGGTGTGGACTCAGCTTTGGGGCTGAGCTAGGGGAGAGTGAGGTGGCCAGACCCCAAGGGATCCGAGTTCAAAAGCCGCTTGGAGCTGCTGTTCAGGAAGGTGGATTTGCGAGGGTCCCCCAGCATCCCACTGCGCTTTGCTGGGGAGAGGGGCTTGGGTGTGGGGCTGAGGATGAAAGGGAGCAGAGTGACCCCCCCATCCGCCTTCAGCCCTTCTTCGTTCCTGGGGGGGGGGCAGAAGGGGGCGGGGGGGCACCCGCTCTGGCGCTTTGTGGAGCAGAGGGTCAGGTGGGGCAAAGCTGTTTGGTTGCACATCCTTCCTCCGGGGAGCTTTGAGCTTACGTAAGTCTTCTGAGGTTACACCGTCACGTGGGAAAGGTACTCTGTGTGTGCTCAGAGGCACTTGCTTGATGTTTTTTGTCATTTTTAAAACATTGCTGTGGTTTAGGACTCTGAGGACATCTCTGGGCTGGGATCCCATTCCGATGGGGGTGCAGGTGCTGCCTTGTGGGTGGGGAGGGGGCTTCAGGTGGGGGGGGGAGTCAATGGAGAACAGACCAGCACCCAGCAGCACGGAGGTCCCCAGCTGATGGGCTGGAGAGACACTGGGGTCTTAGCAGTTCCCCACCAGAGGTTAGGGGGCTTCTGGGCTGCTTTGATGTCTCCCTGAACAAGGGCTTCTCCCTGCTCTTAGCAGAGTGGGGGGCGCTGTTGTGTGTGGTGGGTTGCACTGCAGAGAGGAAGACACTCTGCCTGTGCTCAGAGGCACTCTTGCTGTGTCCCATGTTCCAGCTCTGACTGGGAGCGTTGCAAGGAGGGTGTCTTTGGGGTGTCTTGGGCTCACCTGAAGTGACAGAACAACGCAGGGAAAGGGTCTCCCCAGAGCAGAAATTGTGGAGGGGCTCCTTGCGGGCAAGAACTCAGCCAGTCTCCACGTGCCAGTGACCCAATTTGAAATGGGTGGCCAGTGGTTTGCCCATTTCATGAGCCAAAGCCAGGCCAGAGTTCAAGGGAGTGGGGGGGGTGCAGCAGCAGCACCCATTTTTGAATTTTGGGCAGCGACCCCAAAGGCTCCTGCTCATGATTTCCAGTGGGTCTACTCTGAGTAAGACAACCACCCAAGTCAAGGCAGCCATACTGAATTTGTAGGTTCCCCTGAGGATGTGCAGAGTGCTTTGTTGTCACCATGTCGTGACCAGAGCCAAATTCAACCTTGCCCCCCCCCCAAGATCACAAGGGTGGTGCTCAGCACCCTTTAGCTAAGCAGCATGATCTGGAGCCTTTTAGGGGGAGTCTGCCAGGGTCAGGGGAGGTGCCCCTGGGGGGGGTGGCAGCATGAGGGGTGGGGGCAAGAGGCCCATTTTCAGGACGCTCCATTCCTGGGACTTTTGGCAGAGGGGCCAGAGGTGGCTGTGCAGCTGCTGCCCCCCCTCCAGCTGCTGACACCCCCCCCCCCCCGCTTCAGAGCCAGGAGGAATTAGGTGCCCTGCCCATCTGGAGGGCACCCTGGCATGGGATGGCCAGGAAGGTTATAAATAGAAGGTGCTCCTGGGGCAGCCGGCTGGGGAATCGGAGGCAGCAGGGAAGGGGGGGGGCGCAGCAAAGCATGCTGGGAACAAATAGCTCAGGGTCTCCCTGGGTGGGGGGGCAAGCAGCTGGCTTTCTCCCCTCCCCCCCATTTGTGGTGTGTGTCTCCCCACCTTAGCCTGAGACAGATGGCAGGAGGAGGAGGAAAGAAGCGCTGAATGTGCCAGCGATGCTTCAGCTCCCGGTTTGGACTAGATGGCCCTTAGGGGTCCCTTGCAAAGCCTGCAGCTCCTTGAAGGGGGACTGAGGCCCACGGCTGCATCGCCCATGGAGACTAGGTGTGGGGACCCCTCTCCTTTTTCCACAGAGGCCATCCTGGGGTGAGGAGAAGGAGGCAGAAGGGATGGCAGAATTGCAGAGCTTTGAGGGAACCCCAGGGGCCATCCAGCCCAACCCCCAGGCAGAGCAGGAATCTCAGCTCAAGGATCCTTGGCATGAGGCTGCCCAACCAGCCAAGTCATGGTCTCTTTACTGAGCTGGTGACTTTTCTCCTTCAGCTTCTCAGTGTGTGTGGCCGGGGGGTGCTGTTCCGGCCTCCCGGGGCCTGGATCCATCACTACTGCGGTCCCTCCCTGCAGCCAGGCCACGGCCTCTGTCACATCTTATCAGGAGAGCAGGGCCTGGTGGGAGAATCACAGAACTGTCGGGTTGGAAGGGTCCCCCAAAGGTCATCCAGTGCAACCCCCTGCCTGCGGCGCATGAATGGCAACCGAAGCGTTCCTGACGGATGGGCATGGAAGCTGACTCTGTTGGGGTCACTGGGGGGCACCTTTCCGGGGGGGGGTGTGATTCTGCCTCTCTCTCTGATGGCCCCCGTGTCCCTTCCCTCCGTCCCCAGGTCCTGTCTCTGGGCGCTGACGTCCTCCCGGAGTACAAGCTGCAGGCGCCCCGCATCCACAAGTGGACGATCCTGCACTACAGCCCCTTCAAGGCGGTCTGGGATTGGCTGATCCTGCTGCTGGTCATCTACACGGCCATCTTCACGCCCTACTCGGCCGCCTTCCTGCTGCACGACCGGGAGGAACAGGCCCGCCGCTTCTGCGGCTACTCCTGCAGCCCCCTCAACGTGGTCGACCTCATCGTGGACATCATGTTCATCATCGACATCCTCATCAACTTCCGCACCACCTACGTCAACTGCAACGAGGAGGTGGTCAGCCACCCGGCCAAGATCGCCATCCACTACTTCAAGGGCTGGTTCCTCATCGACATGGTGGCCGCCATCCCCTTCGACCTGCTCATCTTTGGCTCCGGCTCTGAGGAGGTACAGTCCCAAAAAGCCCGGCGTTTCAGCGCTGCTCCCCTTTGCAAGGGCTCTTTGAGTGGCCACCAGGTTACAGAATGTCCCCAAACACTCTTCCTGCTCCGGGGGAAGGCGAGGGCAATAGAAAGCGGAGGGTTTGGTTTCTGTGAAAAGAATGGGCAGTGCCTTTAGTGGGTGCAGGACAGACAGGAATTCAACAGATGCAGACTTTCCCTAGACATCCTAGGAGAAGGAAGCGTCCAGCTGTCAGATCTCTGTCTGTCATGGAAAGGGCCTGAACTCTTATCTACATAGAAAGTTTGGAAGTGGGGGCTGCAGAGGGTGGGGGGCAGATGGCAGGTAGCCCCTCCAGGTAGCTGTGGATGGAGAAGGAGAGAAGGACAAGTCCCAGGCTCAACCCTCAATGGCCTCAGGATTCATGGCAGATGAAAGAAAGTCCTTCATGCAGTGTAAACTATGGAACTCTCTGCCACTGGAGGCAGGGATGGCCACCAATGTGGATGGCTTTAAAAGAGGATTGGACAAATTCATGGAGAAGGAGAGGGTCGTCAATGGCTACCAGCCATCATGGCTGGAGGCCCCAATGCTTCTGAATCCGAGTTGCTGGAAACCACTGGCGGGAAGAAGGCTCTGGGGCTCAGATCCCGCTTGTGGGTTTCTGGCTGACCACTGTGAGAACAGGGTGCTGGACCTGATGGGCAGTTGGCCGGATCCAGCAGGCTCTTCTCAGGTTCTTATTATCCCCTGCTGGCAGTCAGTGCAGGCGACCCTGAGCGGCCGGATGGGCTGTGTGGTAGGAGGCAGTTTTGAGACACGTCCTTCTGTCCTGGTGTTCCGCCTTTGAAACTGAATGGGCGCCAGTTGCATTTTGCGACAGGGAACCGGCCTTTTGCGAGAGATGTCTGGCCACCGGGTTTGGCCACTAACATCTCCACCTGGCCGGCAGGTGCTGCTGCTGTGGCGTGGCCGTCAGCTGGCTTGTGGGGTCTCAGGGCACCAAAGGCCTCTTTTGCTGCTGCGCTGCCCCGTGATCAGCTAATCCGTGGGGCGCCTAG
The DNA here is from genome assembly GCF_964252035.2 of Podarcis erhardii. Taxonomy (NCBI): domain Eukaryota; kingdom Metazoa; phylum Chordata; class Lepidosauria; order Squamata; family Lacertidae; genus Podarcis; species Podarcis erhardii. Next base: position 495,062 of record NC_138513.1, read on the forward strand.
GCATTCATTTGTGGGGAACAAAAAGGGTTATGGTGCCGTTTGGCCATTCGGTTTCCTATCTCAGTTTCCCTGCCCAGGAGACAGGGAAGTGGCGGCCACAGGAGCCTAAGGAAGGGGTGGCTGGAGGGGGGTGTCTGTCCTTTTCACCCCCTGCCCTCTCAGCTCAACCCGTCTCCCCCGTCCCCGTCTGTGTGGGGAGTTCATGGCCTCCATCGGCCAGGACCGGGAGGGATTTTGCTTCGGATGCGAGGCTGCAATCTTGGCACCCCAAAGAACGTCTCTTGCCCCCTCCCCACGGTTCCTGCACATGCTCACAGGGCAGCTGGAGAGGCAGGAGCCGGCGAGGAAACTGGGTCTGGCCCCCAGGGAGGCCCCCCATCCTGTGCTCCAGGTGCATGGGGGGGGAGGCGGAGGAGAATTTGTCAGGCTCAGGTGCGCCAGCTGAGATGGCGGTTGCCTCAGAGGAGCAGCTGGGGGGGCACCCGTCTGCTCCTGGCTGCGGAGAGCAGGCTGGGAGGTGGGGGGGTGTCTCTGGACCCAGGGAGAAGCGCACCTGGGGGGTCCGCTCTTTCCGCTCCTGGGGGGGGGGGAGACTCATAGCAGCCGGGGCTGTGAGTCCTCCGAACGGGGCTGGATCACATTTGGACCCAGGGTGGGTCACCATACAGGATTCCCCGTGGAGCATCCCATTGGCCACAGAGAGAACAGGACCCTGGACTAGGTGGGCCATTAAAGGGTAAAGGTAAAGGGACCCCTGACCATTAGTTCCAGTCGTGGCCGACTCTGGGGTTGCGGTGCTCATCTCGCTTTACTGGCTGAGGGAGCCAGCGTACAGCTTCCGGGTCATGTGGCCAGCATGACTAAGCCACTTCTGGCGAACCACAGCAGTGCACGGAAACACCGTTTACCTTCCCGCCAGAGCAGTACCTGTTTATCTACTTGCACTTTGAAATGCTTTTGAACTGCTAGGTTGGCAGGAGCAGGGACGGCAATGGGAGCTCACCCCTCGAACCGCCGACCTTCTGATCGGCAAGTCCTAGGCTATGTGGTTTAACCCACAGCGCCACCCGCGTCCCTAGGTGGGCCATTGCAGTAGGCTAAATGGAGCCTCCATGGACAGAGTCAGTCTACCTGAGGATAGTAGCCACCAAGAGTGGGAGACGGCTGTTGCTCTGCCATCCCGCTTGGGCTTCCCCTTGGCTGGCCACTGTGGGGGGCAGGAGGCTGGACCGGGCGGGCCTCCTTGGGCCTGATCCTGCTGCTGCTCTTCTGAGGTTCTTATGGGAGCTCCTGACTCTGAAGGAGCAACTGAAGAGGAAGAAATGGGCGGGTGGGAGATGGGGAGCCCCTTTTGTCCCGAAGTCCCCTAAGGGAAGTTTGCAATCCAGTTTGCAAGATCCCTTGGGCATCTTGGAATAACAAGAGGGATGGGGGTGGCGGTTATTTATACAGTCAAACCTCGGTTTTCACACGTCTCAGCTGCCGAACGTTTTGGAAGCTGAATGCTGAAAAACCGGAAGTGAATGCTTCTGTTTTTGAACGTGCCTCAAAAGTCGAACGGCTGCCTAGGCGTGTTTCTTATTTTTCCCCATTGAACTTGCTGACAGCCCTTTGAACCCTGGTTTTCAAACGTTTCGGAAGTCAAACAAACCTCCGGAACAGATGATCTTTGAAAACTGAGGTTCCACTGTATATTGCTTTCTGGACCCCCAAGAAACCAGCATACGAAAGCAACCCAATTTGCAACAGAGTACAGTACAGTGGTACCTTGGGTTAAGTACTGCCGCTGCATGATTTCTGTTCTCATCCTGAAGCAAAGTTCTTAATCTGAAGCACTATTTCTGGGTTAGCGGAGTGTGTAACCTGAAGCGTATGTAACCTGAAGCGTCTGTAACCTGAAGTGTCTGTAACCTGAAGTGTCTGTAACCCGAGGTACCACTGTATTAAGGAATCAGCAAACCAAAATTTCTAAGGCAGTGGAATCCAAGCCCATGTGTGTGGGGGGGGGGTTGCAGGGGAGGGGGGTCCAAAGGGGCATTTTGCCCCACAGGATCTGTATCCTGCATTCGGTCAGGCAGAGAGCTTAATGCAGATTGTCCCCCTTGTGTCTCTTCTCACTCACATAACTGTCGGGTTGGAAGGGTCCCCCAAAGGCCATCTATTCCAACCCCCTGCAACGCAGGGATCGCAGTGACCGTTTGATGGTTCTGTGACACGTAACCCAATTTGGAGTGGCGGCGGGGGGGGGTTGTTGTTGCTCCTGCCCTCACAGCCCCTCTCCTCCCCCCCCTGCAGACCACCACCCTGATTGGGCTGCTGAAGACGGCGCGGCTGCTGCGCCTGGTGCGAGTGGCGCGCAAGCTGGACCGCTACTCGGAGTACGGGGCGGCCGTCCTCTTCCTGCTGATGTGCACCTTTGCCCTCATTGCGCACTGGCTGGCCTGCATCTGGTACGCCATTGGCAACATGGAGGACAAGACCATCGGCTGGCTGCACTCGCTGGGCAGCCAGATCGGCAAGCCCTACAACGAGAGCACCCCCCACATGGGACCCACCATCAAGGACAAGTACATCACGGCCCTCTACTTCACCTTCAGCAGCCTCACCAGCGTGGGCTTCGGGAACGTCTCCCCCAACACCAACCCCGAGAAGATCTTCTCCATCTGTGTCATGCTCATCGGATGTGAGTGTGGGGCGCGAGGGCCGGGGGGCAGGGCGGGGGGCAGGCAACGCAGGCCAGGCGCAGTTTGGCTCGGCCGTTCTCCACCCCCCAAACACACTCTCAACTCAAGCATCCATCCCCTTCGGAGGGATCCTGTTCCACCATCAAATGGCTCTTCCCAATGGACCCCTGCGGCACTCACCAAAAGACGCCCAGTCATTGGGATTGTCAAGTGGCAGAGAGTTCCAGAGGTTCCCTGCCATTCTGGGCCAGAAAGCACCTCTGCAAGCAGCCTCTGCTCAGATGCACAAGGCTGGTGGACTGAGAGAAGCTCTTTGAGGGAGGAGATTGAAATTATTATTATTATTATTATTATTATTATTATTATTAATAATTTGACTTCTACACCACCCTATACCTGGAGGTCTCAGGGCGGGTCACAACAAGACCACAACATATAAAATCAACTCAAGAGCAATAACCCAATAACACTCCCCCCCCAAAAAGCCACATTTTTAAAGGGTATGGGATCAACCAAAGGCCTGGTTAAAAAGGACGACTTTTGCCTGGCACCTAAAGGTGTGTGATGAAGGCGCCAGGCGAACTTCCCTGGGGATAGCATTCCACAGACAGGGAGCCACTGCAGAGAAGGCCCCGTTCTTGTGTTCTTGTGTTGCCACCCTCCTGACCTGGTCCTTGAGGTATTGAGGGAGGGGCAGATGATGTTTTGGGAGAGGCCTTGATGGGCAGGTATTTCCACCTTGCATGTGGGAAGAGTTGGGGTGGAGACAGACCCTCACACAGCCCCCCCCCTCTCCACAGCCCTGATGTACGCCAGCATCTTTGGGAACGTGTCGGCCATCATCCAGCGCCTCTACTCGGGAACGGCCCGCTACCACACCCAGATGCTCCGGGTGCGAGAGTTCATCCGCTTCCACCAGATCCCCAACCCGCTTCGCCAGCGCCTGGAGGAGTACTTCCAGCATGCCTGGTCCTACACCAACGGCATCGACATGAACGCGGTGAGTGGGCCGGGCCTCTCCATGCGCAGCGCCAGCTGGGGGGCGGGGAGAGGATTGGGATCGCGAGAGCAGCCAAGTTTCCTTGCTCCCTACGACCTGCGAGATCACCTTGCCCCACATGCGGCCCCTTGAACGCTTCGGTCAGTGGAGTGGGCACGCTGTGAGTGCCACAAAACACCGGTTTTCCGCATTTGTAAGCTTTCAGTCGTTTAGTGTGGCAGCACCTGTCCTTGGGAACTCCCTGCCTCTTGACCCCAAGCAGGTGCCTTCCCTGTGTTCTTTTTGGCACTTGCTAAAAACATTCTTGCTTCAACAAACCTGTAGGGATGCTTAGACAGGTGGTGGGAGTTTTAACCTGTCTTAGTATTTTAACTTTTTGTATGTTTTAAACTATGGCTGTCCGCTTTCTTGATTTTATAATCTTTTTTTTTTGCAAGCCACCTTGTGGGGTTTTTTATTTTATTTTTACAATCAAGAGGTGTATTTACTAAATAAGTAAAACAATAAATATTTGGGGCTAGCACTTATTTATTTCTAAAAATGTTTGTACACCTCTGTGTCAATGAAATTATATCAAAATGGTTTGCAATGAAATGTTTTTTTAAACCATACAATAAAAAGTTATAAAGAGGCACTGGTCAGCTGTTGTGGAAGAATGCCTTCTTAACTGTCTGCATAGGTCTGGCAGAATAGAAGAAGTTTCAGCAGGAGTTTATAAATTGGCACAGAAGGCGCCTGCTGGATCTCCAGTGGCAGGGAGTTCCGCAGGACTGAAGGCTCCATTTCAAATGAGCCGCACCGACTTGGGGAATGCCCAGCAATGCTCTTGTGGATGATCTCAGTGATATTAGAAGGGTCCAGGCAGTTCTTGAGGTTCCCTGGACCCACGTTGGAACAGAACAGTGGATATTTGGCCTGGCTGGGCCGGGCCTGGACATATGTGTGTTTGTCTTTTGCCTGGTACAGAGGTCCAATAGACCCCATTTTTTTTGCCTCTAGCCCCACCCACCACAGTCACACAGCTCCACGAGCAAATGCGGACCTCAGCTGGCAAAGGTCCCTCCCTCTCCACCACCGTCCTGGAGCACAGGGCTGTTTTTGCGGAGAGGCTCCTTCCTCTGCTGATTCGAACCCGCCTCTCTCTCCCCCCGCAGGTGCTGAAAGGATTCCCCGAGTGCCTGCAGGCGGACATCTGCCTGCACCTGAACCGCAGCCTCCTGCAGAACTGCCGCCCCTTCAAGGGAGCCACCAAGGGGTGCTTGCGGGCGCTGGCCATGAAGTTCAAGACCACCCACGCCCCCCCGGGAGACACGCTGGTCCACGCCGGAGACGTCCTCACCGCCCTCTACTTCATCTCCCGAGGCTCCATTGAGATCCTGCGGGGAGACGTGGTCGTGGCCATTCTAGGTGAGGGGGCGCAGAGGGGGTCCTAGGGCAGATATTAATATCACGCAGCAATCGGATGAAGGGAAACCGACTCCACTTGGAATAAAAATTGTCCAGGCCAAAATATGGTCCCAAAGCTTTGCTTACGGAACTTTCTTCAAACAGACACAGAAACAAAGGATGCTACAAGCAAATCGTTGCATAAAAGCCCGTGCTTCTCCAGGCATAGGCTCAACTTACAAATATAAAACTACTTCAAACACACCAGGAATCGCAGGTCTGTCTCACCCCTGGAGCTGCTTTCTCTTCAGGCGGGGGGGGGGGGGGGGTTGGACTAGATGACCCTTGGGGTCCCTTCCAACTCTACAATTCTATGACTCTGTGCAAGACTCATTTGCTTGCCTTTTTTCTATGGTGGCTTGAGAACTAAGACAACTCCCTCAAAATGGAGATTTGTAACTGAATAACCCTCCCAGGTGATCTGAGGTTAATCACCTGCAAGGGCTAGCAGAGATACATCAACAATTGATTATCAACTTGTTAGGCACCATGCAAGCTCCAATGGAAATTTCCATGTTCCCTTCAGCAATACACATACAAAGCTATTTTCCATTTCAATGTTCAATTAAACAGTTATACTTAACATGACAGGAGAGATTGGAAGGCTCCAGGAGCAGAAGACCCACTGAATTTTGCTGTGTTTTATTTGGCTTTAGTCAGAATGCCCCCACCTCATGTTTCCAGCATGATTTTTCAGGCCCTCATTGAGTCAGAATGTGAGGGGCTCATAGAATCAGAGGGGAGGAAGGGACCCCCAAAGGTCATCTGGTCCACCCTCTGCAATGCAGGAATGAGAGCTAAGGAACCCCAGGACCCCAGCTTGGAACCTCCAAGGAAGGAGTCTTCTGAGGTCGCCTGTTCCACTGTCAAACGACTCTCCCCATGCGAAAGATCTTTCCAATGAAGAATTCTTTACAATTCTGTGATTTGCCAATTCTATGGGTCTCCAGGCAGGGCTCAGAGAGACAGCTGTCTCTGAATCCCTGGAGAGCAATGGCTGCCGGTCAGTGCAGACCGCACTGAGTGAAACTGACCAGGGGTCTGCCTTGGGGCCAGAGAGCAGCTTCTGACTCCCCGGTGGTGATGATGATGGTGGTGGTGATAAGGATGATTTTATTATTTTATTTTTATTATTTATACCCCACCCATCTGGCTGGGTTTCCCCAGCTACTCCGGGCAGCTCCCAACAGAATTAATGATGATAATAATAATAATAATAATAAAAAGCGAGAAAACATTGGGCATTAAAAACTTCCCTAAATAGGGTTGCCTTCAGATGTCTTCTAAAAGTCAGATACAGTGGACGCTCGGGTCACGATTCAGCGCTTCTGCGCATGCGCAACCGCCCAAAACCCGCAAGTAACCCATTCTGGTACTTCCGGGTTCGGTGCGGTGCGCAACCTGAAATCATTCAACCCAAAGCGTCTTTAACCTGAGGTATGACTGTAGTTGTTTCTTTCCTTGGCATCTGATGAGAGGGCGTTGCACAGGGTGGGTGCCACCACTGAGAAGGCCCTCTGCCTGAAGAAAGGTTGCAATGATAGAAGTTTAAGGCAGGATGCCTGGCGTGGGGAAGGCGGACAGAGAGACGGTTTTCTGCCCCTCTTCAACTGTGGAACTCCCTCCCACAGGAGGCACAGGGAGGGCCACCCACTTGGGTGGCTTCAAAAGGAGATAAGACAAATTCATGGAGGAGGAGAGGGCTCTCGGTGGCTGGGATCTGGGCAGATTGAGGACCAGGCCGTGTGTCTGGCGATCTCCCCCAGGCAGCAGGGACCTCCCCCCTTGCCAGCCAAGTTATTCGTGGCAGCCTAGATGCTGAGGGCTCTGCCTGCAGTTGGAGGCACCAAATACTGGAAACGGCAGGAGGGCAGAGATCCTGCTTGCTGCTTTCCCGCAGGCATTTGGGTGGCTCCTGTGAGAACAGGATGCTGGACTCGATGGGACACTGGCCTGATCCAGCAGCCTCTTCTGATGCCCTGCTGCTGGAGGACGGGCACCTGAGCAGAGCTTGCCTCCGTGAGAAGCCCTGGCAGGAGACTCTCCTGGCGGGTCTCTCTGCCCGGTTTCCTCCAGGGGAAACCAGGCCTCCCAGCAACCTCTCCTTCCTCCGGCTCCAGCGTCCAAGGTGGCCGGAGCCCAGGAGGAAGAAGCCGCCCTCAAATGAATCTGGGCCTCCTGTTTGCCCTGCAGAGACAAAATCCGGCTTAATGAGTCTCTGCTCTTCCTTCTGAGACGCAGCTGCCTCACCTGGGACCGAAGCAGAGCATCCCAGGATATTTATAGGCAGCTCTTCTCGGCTCCCTGAACCCGCCTTGCTCTCAGCTGCCCATTTCTCCCCACCTCGTTCCTGCCCCCTGCGACCTGCCTGAGACTCAGCACCACCCAGGACTGCCTGCCGCCCTCAGCATCTAGGCTGCCACAAATAGCTTTGCTGGCAAGGAGGGAGGTCCCTGCTGCCTGGTGGAGATCGCCAGACACACGCCCCGGTCCTCAGTCTGCTGTCACTTTGCAGAGGGTTGGACTGGGTGACCCCTGGGGTCCCTTCCAACTGTACAGTCCTAGGATTTTGTGACTTGCTGGGCCAACTCCCCGACCCCAAACAGCTCCTTTCCTGCACGAGCCATGTGGTCGCCAGGGCACAGGAAGGTTGGGACTGTGGCCCCAGCCAGGAACAGCAGCAAGAAAGCTTGCCAGGAGCAGTGATGGGCAGAGAAGAGGACCAAACGCAGCCGCCCCAGCAGTGTAGAGTTGGCAGGGACCCCCAGGGGGTTCTCCAGACCAACTCCCTCCAACGCTCGGTGACTCTCAGGGTCCCTTCCAGCCCCACAAGAAGCCTCTGCAATGCTGGAATCACAAGCAAAGCTGCCACAACCAATGACCACCTGACCTCTGCTTAAAAACCTCCAATGGATCATATAATTATAGGAGGGGACCCTCAGGGGCCATCTAGCCCAACCCCCTGCAATGCAGGAATCTCAGCTCAAGCACCCCCAGGAGATTGCAAAGCCTCCAACTAAGGAGAGGAACGTTTTCGCCTGGAGCCTAAAGATTTATAATGAAGGCACCAGGCGAGCCTCCTCCCTGGGGAGAGCATTCCACAGACGGGGAGCCACTGCAGAGAAGGCCCCGCTCTCGTCTTGCCACCCTGCGGACTTCACAAGGAGGAGACACACAAAGAAGGGCCTCAGAAGGTGATCTCAGGGTCTGGGTACGTTCATATGGGAAGACGCGGTTCTTGAAGTATTGGGGTCCCGAGCCGTTTAAGGCTTTATACAGGGGTTAGCAAGGTTTATCTTGCCTAGGCCAGATTGTTCCCATGGAGATCCCATGGCACAATTTTTGGCGTCTGCGCAGACACAATTTTCAGCGCCGCGGAAGCGAGTCGCCGCACTGCGCTGGTTTAGCGCAGCACACAAGTGGGCAGCTTGGTTCGGGGGCGGCTTGTGGGCCGGTCAAACGACCTCCGCAGGCCGCTTCCGGCCCATGGGCCTTAGGTTGCTGACCCCTGGCTTTATAGGTCAAAATTAGCACTTTGAATTGGGCCTGGAAACCAGTTGGTAGCCAGTGCAGTTGGACCAGGATTGGTGTAAGCCTCTCACACACACACACATATATATATATATATATATATATATATATATATATATATATATGCAGGTTTTGGTGTCCTCGGGTGTCTTCCCGTGTAAAAGTTGGGGTGTCTAGGCGACGTTCCAGTAACAAGAAGCCGAAAGCACCAGCCTGAAGATGACGAGTGAGACCTCGTCGAAACGTCGCCTAGACACCCCAACTTTTACACGGGAAGACACCCGAGGACACCAAAACCTGCATTCCTGTACCCGTGAAAATCTACGAAAGCATATATATATATATATATATATATATATATATATATATATATATATATATTAGAGTTTTCAAGATTAATACATTGTAACAGAGAAAAAAAACAGAAATACAAAAATGCAAAAATTAAAAACAATTTAAAAATAAGGAAAAACAAAAAGAACACGTATAAATTCCATTTATATATTTTCTTTTACCTTACTTTCCAGACCTCCTCATACCACCCTTTCTTATATTCCAATTCAAATTGTTTGTTCAGCAAATCCTCACCATTAAGTCTTTTACTTATTTCAGATTCTTATTTTCTATCTCTTAAGCATTACAGCTGAAAACCACTTAGTTACTATCCAACATCACTCTAGCATTCCTTAATTTTACAGTGTTTCTGCAAATAGTCTTTAAACTTCTTCCAGTCTTCTTCCACCGACTCTTTTCCCTGGTCTCGGATTCTGCCGGTCATTTCTGCCAATCCCATGTAATCAATCATCTTCATCTGCCATTCTTCCAGAGTGGGTAGATCTTGTGTCTTCCAGTATTTTGCGATGAGTATTCTTGCTGCTGTTGTCGCATACAGAAAGAAAGTTCTATCCTTCTTTGGCACCAATTGGCCGACCATGCCCAGGAGAAAGGCCTCTGGTTTCTTCAAGAAGGTATACTTAAATACCTTTTTCATTTCATTATAAATCATTTCCCAGAAAGCCTTAATCCTTGGGCACGTCCACCAAAGGTGAAAGAATGTACCTTCAGTCTCTTTACATTTCCAACATTTATTGTCAGGCAAATGATAGATTTTTGCAAGCTTGACTGGGGTCATGTACCACCTATAAATCATTTTCATAATATTCTCTCTTAAGGCATTACATGCCGTAAATTTCAAACCGGTGGTCCACAACTGTTCCCAGTCAGCAAACATAATATTGTGTCCAACATCCTGTGCCCATATAATCATGTAAGCCTCTCAAACCGACTTGCTCCGCTGAGCAACCTGGCTGCTGAATTCTGCACCAGCTGAAGTTTCCGAACCATCTTCAGAGGCAGTTCTATGTATAACGCATGGCAGTAATCTAACCTTGAGGTTGCCAGAGCATAGACAACAGTAGTCAGGCTCTCCCTGTCCAGAGAGGGGCGTAGCTGGGCCACCATCCGAAGCTGATGGAAGGCACTCCGGACCACTGAGGAGCCACTGAAGCTGAGCCTGGGATCGTGGCCACGGAGGGAGAAGCGGGTGGAGGAGGGGTAGAGGGGGGTTTCTGGAGGAACATCAGAGCCAGCTCTGGGTGCGAGAGGATGCTAAGGAGGGAAATCTCCTGTGTGGCCTTCTATGCGCCTCTCCTGGCTGCGCAAGGGCTCAGTTCCTCCCCCTTCTCTCCCTCCCTCCCAGGGAAGAACGACATCTTTGGGGAGCCCCTCAACCTGTACGCCCGGCCCGGCAAGTCCAACGCAGACGTGCGCGCCCTGACCTACTGCGACCTGCACAAGATTCACCGCGAGGACCTCCTGGAGGTGCTGGACATGTACCCCGAGTTCTCTGACCACTTCTGGTCCAACCTGGAGATCACCTTCAACCTGCGTGACGTGAGTTGTCACCCTGGGAGACCCGAGGGGGGTGGGCTTCTGTGGCCGGCCAGCTCAGGGTCAGGAAGGTGGGGGTCCTGGGAGACCCCCCCGGCACGCTTCTCACGGCCACCCCTTCTCTTCCAGACCAACATGATCCCGGGGTCGCCCAGCAGCGACGAGATGAACGGCGGCTTCAACCGCCTGCGGCGCCGCAAGCTCTCCTTCCGCCGCCGCACCGAGAAAGGTGAGGAGGTGGGGGTTGGATTGGATGACCTCAAGGGGTCTCCCAACACCCACTGTGCTCCCTTTCCCATGGGTGCTCCTGCAGCTGCTACTTCTGGGTTTCTCAGCTGGGAGGAGCTTTCTCCCCCTCCTCATTTAACTCCCACAATGACCCTGCGAGGTAGGCGAGGCTGAGAGGAGGCTGTGACTGGCCCCCAGGTAGGTGGATCTGAACCCTGGCCTTCCCCAGGTCCTGGTGCCTAACACTCTAACCACTGCACTGCACTGCCACTCACTGGATCTGGCCGGCCAATAACCTTTTCTCCTTCTCCGCACAGATGAGATTCCGGGGGAAGGCAAAGCCCAGCCCAAAGTGCTGCACGTCGGCCAGAACTGCCAAGCTCCGGGGGCTCCCCGCGGACCCCCCAAATGGGACCCCTGCCTCAGCAGCTCGTTGGCATCCAGCCCGCCCTCCAGTGACGAGGAGGAGACACCCGTCCCCATCTCCAGCGCCCCAGAGCTGTCGCCTTTCCACCCCACGGACCCCGCCGGCCAGCCCCCCTCCCCTGCAGCCGCAGACCCCAAACGCAGCGACGTCTGCAACCCACTCTCAGGTAGGACAGGATCAGAGTCGTAGCCGCGTGATCTTGCGCCCCTGGCAGAACGGTCCTGGCCTCGCCGTCGAGAAGCTCACCTCGACCTGCAGCAAGCTCATGAGCCTCCGCCAGAACCGGGAAGTAAATTGTTTTCCGCGATCTGAGATTACCCTCAGTGGGGTGCCATGCGGCCTAAAAATGTGGTCCACAAACAGCCTGGCTGTCTCCTCTGCCAACACTGCATGCAAACACGCTACAAAATGGCACATTTTAGTCAGCAGATCGACCACTACCATGACCGCTGTCTTTCCCCTTGACTTGGGCAGATCTGTCATAAAATCAATGGACACCACCTCCCAGGGCCTTTCTGGTGTTGGTAAGGGTTCCAGTAACCCTGCGGGGGCAGTCCTTTCCCCGTTTGCCCTCTGGCACTGGTTGCACCCTCGTACATATTCTCGTACGTCCTTCCTTACCTTTGGCCACCAGAACTGCCTGGTGACTAGTAGCATGGTCTTGTGCTGTCCAAAGTGCCCAGCTGTTGGGTTGTCATGGAGCTGCCTAAGTATCTTGCCCCTCAATGTCTCTCCCGGTACATACAGCGCCCCCTTGTAGTACAGTAGCCCTTCCTTTTCCTCAAACCCCCCATTGTCTTCCTTTCTACCTCTGAGCTCCCTGATTTTAGTCTGAGCAAACTCATTGTCTCTGGTGAGCCCTGCTAGCTCTCGTTTACCTACCAATGCTCCCCCCCCACACACACTGGTCCTCGGGGAACACGTGCCTGGCCTCCGGAGGCCCTTCCCCCTCCATGTATTCCAGTTTCCTGGAGAGTGCATCCGCCCTAACATTTTCCCCTCCCGGCACGTATTGTATCTCGAAGAAAAACTTGGCGAACTCCTGGAACCATCTGATCTGTCTCTGGTTAAGCACTCGTGCAGTCCACCAGTATTCCAGGTTCTTGTGGTCAGTTTGGACCTGGATCTTGTGTTGCGCCCCTATCAAAAGGTGTCTCCATTGATGAAATGCCGCGTAAATCGCAAGCAGTTCTTCGTCATACACCGTGTAGTTTTGCTCTGACTTGCTCAGCTTCCTAGAGAAAAAGGCACACGGCCTCCAGTCCTCCTTGGACCCGGGTTGCAACAAAACTGCTCCAATCGTGCGGTCGGACGCGTCCATCTCCAGTCTCATGGGCTTCTCTGGATCCACATGCAGGAGCTGCTCTTCCGAGGCGAACGCCTTCTTCAATTTCTCAAAGGATTGCTGCGCATCCTCTGTCCATGCGAACTTCTTTTTGCTACTAAGACAATCCGTAATGAGTGCTGTCAAGTGGGCGAAGTTCTTTATGAACTTCCTGTAGAAGTTGCTGAAGCCTAGGAACCTCTGCACATCCTTTCGGTTTTTGGGGGCCTTCCATTCCAGCACTGCCTCCACCTTGCCTGGGTCCATGGCCAGTCCCTTGTCTGACAACCTGTATCCCAGGAACTCGACCTCCCGGGCGTGGAATTAGAAATTTTCCAGCTTGACCCACAACTGATGCTTCTGCAATCTCTGTAGGACCTCCCTGATGTCTTTGACGTGTTGCGCTTCATTCTCCAAATAGATTAAGACGTCATCCAAAAAGGCCACGCAATTCTTGTACAGCAGGGGCCCCAACACATGGTGCATGAAGGATTGAAAGCAGGCGGATCCCGATTGTAATCCAAATGGCATAACTACATACTCAAAAGCCCCCAGGTGGGTGAACATGGTCGTTTTCCATTCGTCCCCCTCCCGTATTCTAATCAGATTGTATGCCCCCCTTAGGTCCAGCTTGGTAAAAATATTTCCCTGCCTCACACGTGTCAGAATATCGTCGATTCTGGGCATTGGGAAAGTCACGGGTTCTGACACCAAATTCAAACGGCGGTAATCCACCACCAATCTGAGCTGATTGGTTGATTTTTTGTCCACACAGAACACTGGACTCCCCCCCATACACACCGCCTTCGATTCCCTTATGAAGCCCCTCTTCAAGTTCTTGTTAATAAACTGCCTCAACTCCTTCATCTCCCGGTCGGACATGGCGTATAGCTTACCCACCGGTAACTGGGCCCCCGAAAGCAGGTTGATTTGGCAGTCATATGGTCTGTGGGGGGGCAGTCTATCCGCCTCTCTCTCGCTGAAGACCTCCTTCAAATCTGCATATTGCGGTGGCACCCGTCCCTTTTCCTCCAGAGCCACCCCAGCCACCCTGGCCACAGTCCTTCTTGGTTCCTTTCCTCCCAGGCAGTGTTCTAAGCAGTAAGCTGACCCAAAGGTGAGCGACCGCTGATGCCATGACACCACTGGGTCATGTAGTGCCAGCCAGCTCATTCCTAGTATTATTGGGGGTCCCGCCAGCGTGGCCACGTGAAAGGCCATGGTTTCCGTGTGCCTGGAAACACTCATCCGCATTGGCAGTGTCTGGTGTGTCACTTCCCCTCCCAGTAGTTCCCTGCCATCAATGGTGGTCACCTGCAAAGGGAAATCTAGTGGCAACAGGTGGAGCTGGTGCTCCAGGGCGAAGTCTCTACTGAAGAAATTACATGAGGAGCCAGAATCCAGCAGTCCCTTAACTTTGACTGGGTGCCCATTTGGGAGTTCTAGCACTACTTCAATGGCTATAGCTGCCTTGGGAGGGTCAGGCCGGGGCACTTCTACTGGTCGCTGGCCTGGCTGCTGCCCCTGCTGGTCGGCAGCCAGGCTTTCTCGTTTCCCTGCACCGGCCCCTCCTACACCTTCTCGGCGTGGCCTGCTCTCCCCATCATGCCTTGCCAGGCCTTTCATTGGGGACAGACCTTCGCAAAATGTCCTGGCCGCTGACAGAGGAAACACTTCTTGGTAGTTTTCCACTCCTTCAACTCCTTTTTCCAGACTTCACTAGCGTTTGAAACTTCGTGCGCGCGTGCTCCATCAATTTCCATTGGCTCTGCCGCCTGGGAAGGCTCCCTCAGCATCTCAGGAATCCGGTTGCCAAAGGAAACACTCCCCTCATATCTCCCGCTTTTCCTGAGCCCGCGCTTCCTGGCATACACCAATCGCAAGCACAGTATTTGTGAGCTCATCCATCAACCGCGGGCAGGGCGGAAAAGGCGTGGCTAATTGGTTTACGAAAAGGCGTGGCTAATTGGTTTACGACCCCAATTAGGCGCAGCTTACAGCGATCTCCGGGTCCGGCACGTTTCCCTCAAGCTGCGCCGATCCTTCGCTCAGCCACGACATGCAGAGTAAACACAGCGGAAAGCTGTCGCTTCTCGGTGTATAAGATCCAAACACACATAGGCGTCTGTGTGTTTACATAACAGTCTTTATTACAGCAGTAAAATACAAAACAGCACTTCTCAGATTTCTCCTGGGCTGCTATCAGTCATGGCTGCTACCGTCTCCCTCGGAAGCAGAGACGGAACAGTGAGGAACAACTCCTCCCTCCTTCTGAGTCACGCGACGGGAATTGAGGGACGTCACACAGAACTCTTTAACCCTGTGAGTTCTGAAAACACTAACACCCCCTCTTCCCTCCATTCCTGAGGTGACTTGGGTGTTTACCTTTACAGACCTCTGTGAGATCAATCCCTTCCCCAATGCCTTGCGCCTTCTCTTGGCATTCCTGTCAGGCACCTGTGGAACATCCTCACAACTCTCAGGTTCGCACTGTGCGAAACCAACCCACACACCTGTGGCCTGATACCTCTCAGGTGGAATGCCCTTCGTTGTGCAACTGGACCGCCTGGGCACAAACTCAGGTATTTCTTCTGACTCACTGTTGTCAGCAGGTGTGTCCTCTGCATCACGGGATTCCCCCTCTGACTTAAAGCGTCTTCGAATTCTCTGCATTACGCTAACAGGAGACGCAGGCTCACTCTTGGGCTCTCTTTTGACAACTTGTGGAGACGCCCCACCCTGTTCTTGACCCTGGTCATCATCAACAGGTTCAGCCTCTGGCTCTCCCTCATCCTCATCAGAATCGGACAGGCATTCTGAGAGAACATCACGCCTTGCAGGAGTCTTTGACCAACTATCCTGCTCATAGAACTCAGCGTGTTTACTGATCAGAAGCTTACTCTGATCACCTTCTGGATATGCAAACCGCCATGCTTTAGAAGCTGGTTCATACCCACAGAAGATCATTTTCTGGAACTTGGGTCCACCTGGCTTTTGCAAAGCCTTTGGCACTGGCACCGAGGCCGGCGACCCAAACGAATGGAGGAAATGAATCTGAGGTTTCCTTCCGTGAAGCATGAAGAACGGGGTGTCACCTACCACTGAATTGTAGGACCGATTCCAGGTGAAATTCACAGTCTTGATTGCCTCCATCCAAAAGCTTGGAGGTAACCCAGAGTCTGACAGCAACACCTGTGTAGCCTTAACCAGAGCTTCACTCCTGAGCTCTGCCACCCCCCTCTCTTGAGGAGAAGTCACCTTGTGATGTATCCCTTTCTGGTGAAAGTACTTCTGCAGAGCAGACCCAGTAAACTCTGCACAACGGTCACTTCGAACTCCCTGTACCTTGGTGGAGAACCTTAGTTCCACCTCCTCAATCCAATTTTTAATCAGTTGTGCTGCATCTTCTTTGCATTTCAGAGCATGTGTCCAGGAATTCTGCGTATGATCATCCTGCATCGTTAGCAGAAACCTGGCTCCTCCCAGACTTGGCTCTGCCATGGGACCCAACAGATCTATGTGCACAAGCTCAAAAGGTTTTGTGGTCACCCTGTCCACCCTGGGGTAACTGCACCCTTTTACCTTTGCCTTTCTGCAAGCCTTACAATTTATGGACCTTCCACATTCCTGAATTTTACAGCCTTTAGTGCACTCAGGTAACATCTGAAGTTCTTCAAGAGAACTATGGGCTGTCTTCTTGTGCCATGCACATGCACATAAAACATGAGTGGGAACTGTAGCACGCATAGCTTGTGTCCTCTCAACTTCCTTCTCACACCTCAAAGGCGTTTTAAGAACAAAGAGATCATTCTGCCCCTTTCCAACTCTGACCAGCTGCTTCCTTCCCTTGGAGATTGCACAAGCATCATTTTCAAAGTACACCTTAAACCCCTTTTTCAACAAATAAGGGACAGATAAAATACAGTGATGCATCCCAGGTACAACACAAACTTCCATCTGCTCCTGCAAAACAGAAAGATAGACATTTGCAACGTTAGTCACATTTTTCTTTTCTCCATTTGCAAACTGAACAGTTTTTCCAGCCGGAAATGCCTTGCAATTCCACATCTCGACAGCAGGGGTCTCAGGAATCAGGTTGCGGTTAGCTCCTGAGTCGATGACAAAGCATAGGTCATTGTCTCTCTCAGAGCTGTCCTTCAACATCGCCATAGCAACAAACGTCTCGCTGCCCCCTCCCTTTGGGCTTCTGCAGCTGTTCTCTCTGGTTGTCACGGCAACCAACTCCCCCTTGCAGGGAGATTTGCTCAGGACCTTGGCAGCTTCCGTAGAAGCAACTTCCCCCGTTGCCTTGGAGACCGGACTGGCCTCTGCGTTCCCACGCAACTCCACAGCTCTTATCTCTACTTGCTGCAGGTGGCCGGCCTTGAAGCCTCCAGCACGGCTAGGCTTCAGCTCTTGGCGTAAACAACTCTTGCCAGCTTTTGGAGAAAGAGGCATCTCTGAGCTTTCACTGCTCACTGCCCCCCCCCACTGCTCACAGGGCCCCCAGGACGTTTTCCTGCACCCCCTCTGGTGGGTAAAGGGCTCCCAACGCTTGGCCTCTGTCCTGGCTCCTCACACAGGTACGGTGCAGCATCCATACAGCTGCCAGCAATAGTCCCGTCGTCCCCCCATGGGGGCTCACAGCTTCCCTCAGCTGTGTGTTGGCTCTCAAGAATGTGCCCAGCGCCATCTTGCCTCTCCCCTTCGGATGCAGCCACATCTTGGCTCTTGCTTTTCACTCCTGCTTCACAAGCCTCACAGAGTGCCAGCCAAGCAGCCTCAGGCCTTTCAGCATCCAGGATAACTGGCTTCAGAGCAGCACTCACATTTTCTGCCAGAAAAGCAAGCACACGCTTTTCAGCTTCACTTAGCCCTGCAGCCTTTATAGCTGCCCCAGCCGCTATCTGTGCCGGCTGGACTGCTTCCCAAAGGTTTTCTCCGACCAGGAAAAGTTCTACGTGAAAGCTCCACTCCCACCAGCTTTGGCACGTCAGCTTCTCACATGGCAGCTTAAGCTCAAAGCCATGCTTTTGGGACTGCGTCATTTTTCTTCCCGGGGCCCCAGCTGTACTCACGTAACCAGTCAGCTCTTCCAGCACCCGGTTCTCAGCTGCTCTCAGCTCTCAGCTCTCAGCTCCTGTTCAGCTGCTTCCAGCCAGCTGCTTTGCCTCAGAACGCAGACAGGACCTCAGCTATCAGCTTTCAGCTTTCAGCAGCATCTTGGCCTCCTGGCGTTAAACACACACCGGCACACTTCGCAACAGCTTTATAGCAGTAATTAGTCCCATAACCTGTCAGAAAAGGCATGGCTAATTGGTTTACGACCCCAATTAGGCGCAGCTTACAGCGATCTCCGGGTCCGGCACGTTTCCCTCAAGCTGCGCCGATCCTTCGCTCAGCCACGACATGCAGAGTAAACACAGCGGAAAGCTGTTGCTTCTCAGTGTATAAGATCCAAACACACCTAGGTGTCTGTGTGTTTACATAACAGTCTTTATTACAGCAGTAAAATACAAAACAGCACTTCTCAGATTTCTCCTGGGCTGCTATCAGTCATGGCTGCTACCGTCTCCCTCGGAAACAGAGACGGAACAGTGAGGAACAACTCCTCCCTCCTTCTGAGTCACGCGACGGGAATTGAGGGACGTCACACAGAACTCTTTAACCCTGTGAGTTCTGAAAACACTAACACTCTGGACAACTCGTCTTTCACTTCGGAAGCCAAACCTGCCTCAAACAGCGTTTGTACTGGTTCAGAGTCCAGGTCCTACCCGAGCTTGTGCACTAACATCGCAAAACGCGACCAGTAGCTTCTGACGGACAGGCTCCCCTGCTTGCACCCAGCGGCTCCCTCCGTGTCACACTTTGCTCCACCTCGCTGGAGAACATTGCGTCCATTGCCTGGTAAAAAATTTTAAGATCTTTTAATGCATCATTCCCCGTCGCCCTGTGCCCCATCCTGCAGAGGTCCAATAATGTACGCCACCCTCTCCCTGTCATCAGCAAAGTCATTTTTCTGCAATTCCAAAGCGTATTGAATTTCCGTTCGGAAAGCATTGTAGTCTTGGGGCTTTCCTCCAAACTTATTTACCAGCCTGGGGACCTTCCTCCCTATCGGGGTGGCTCTGACCTGTGCATCCTGAGCCCACCTCTCCTCCAGCCGCGCCGACAGGGTAGCGGCATGTGCCTCCAGGTCTCGGTTCCTCTTGACCAGACCTCGCACCATGGCTTCTTGCTCTGTCTCTCTGGCTGGTCCTGTCTGGCTCATTGTGCTGCCTCCCCCGGGCTGCGCACAAGCAACGTCAGCGACTCACGGATTGCTGTAATGGTTCCCAAGGGGTTGCTCATGCGTAAGCAGGTATCTATCTCTGCAAACACCTGGCTGGGTTGCCTAAGTGAACCTCATCTGTCCGGACCGCCACTCGCCCGTGGCTGTCTCAATCGCTGGCAGAATCTGTCAGTGGGCGTTTCTTAAACTTCTTCCAGCAAAGAAGCTCTTTGACGCCTAGTCTCCTCCTACTCTCTCTGCGCGAAAGCCTTCTGCGCAGGGAGGGCGTGGGCAACGGAGGACCCCTACTCTCCCCGCTGATCCCAGGCAAGGAGTCATGGGACCGCCTTGCCGCTTCCCCCATCTGCCCCCCTTCTCCGCTGGTGCTACGCTGATTCTCTTCCCCAGAAGATGGGCTGCTTCTCCCAATCCCAGGACGCTCTCTGGAATCCCTCTGGCTTTTGCTCTCTCCCTCCAGTACTGATGGCAGTTCCCTGACACATCCCAAAAGCCTTCATGCCACTTTCTGCAGCGTTTTGTTTTAAAAAAAGATACGTTATATCTCAACATCTCCACGATCTCTTTTTGGGGGGTGGGGTTGGCTCTAACTCCCAGTGACACACTTCCAAATGAAACAACCAGCCCCCACCCCCACTTTACTCCTTTCAAGCCGCACACAGCTTTACATCTTATTTTAAATATCTCTGCTACATCGCACATCAAACCATCCTTAGTTGTATATCATAAAATCCAATATTAGGAGAGGGTTGCCGAATCAAAAATGTAAAAACTTCCATAAAATGTAGCAGAGAGCCCCCTCCAGCACAAGAATCTTCTCCCAATTTCAAACCTCCGTTTCACACAGTTATAATGTCCATCTCCTTCGTTGTGTGCGCCTGTTCTTAATGCCAATTACAATTCTAAGGAGAACTTCTGCATCCAAAAGCAATTTGGGGGGTTTCGCATCCTTTATTTTGCTGCTAAGCCAGGTGGCATATTACTGCTTCTGCTTCTATTATGGCTGCTGAATCAAATGTGTACTTACTCTCAAAGGTGCTTAGATGTCCCAGGTTCTGTAGCACTAATGCCTTGGTTATCTCTATGCTGTTATCCAAATCTACCTGCATTTCTCATTATAAAGTGGTCAAAAGCAGATGTGAAGGAACAATGCCACACACCCTAGGATTGGTAGTAGCCAGTGTTACAATGCACAATAATATATGTTTATTTTTTAAAAAATCTGAAGGCAGAAGAGTTTTCTCATAACCATGTACAGTCTGTGTATCTAGGACCACAAGAGGACCCCTGATTTCAGCCAGAGGAAGGCATTCCAGAATAGTCAAGAGAGAGAGATGCCATTACAGTGGTACCTCGGGTTACGTACTTAATTCGTTCTGGAGGTCCGTTCTTAACCTGAAACTGTTCTTAACCTGAAGCACCACTTTAGCTAATGGGGCCTCCTGCTGCCGCCGCTGCATGATTTCTGTTCTCATCCTGAAGCAAAGTTCTTAACCCAAGGTACTATTTCTGGGTTAGCAGAGTCTGTAACCTGAAGCGCATGGAACCCAAGGTACCACTGTATGACTACTGGACAGAGAAGGTGTATTTCCTGCCCTGCTGTGAAATGGGAGGAGCATGTATTGTGAGACAAGGCACTGTTCCTCCTGGCGGAAGAGGAGGCTTCAGGAGTGAAGGAGGAGAGGTTCCTTCTTGCTTATCAACAGCTCCTTATTCAGCAGAGCTTTTCTTGGTCTGAGCATGCCAAGGGGTCTTTTTGAAAACAAACCGGCAGTTTCCAGCCCACACTATAATGCTGACAAAGCCAAACAGCACAGAGATGTGGGCCGGCCCCCGAGAAGGTGTGGCCCCCAGCACTGCATGCAGCAGTTTTGCGTTGACACACTGACATGGCAGCAATGAGACTGGAAGGCCGCGGAGCTCCTTTCACGTCTGACAGACCTTTGCCCCAAGCTGAAAATGCCACTAGCCAGAAAAAGGTAAACGAGACGGTCACACAGAAGTTAGCAAAAGGAAGCTTCTTCTTTTCTTTGTAGAGTGTGTGAAACTGTAGATAGACTGCAAGAGTTGCCATGGTATATAGGAAAGAAAAAAGACCCAAGGTCACAAAGAACTCAGCAGGTGCTGAAAAGTCTCCCGAGAGATGCAGCGTCCTTTTAGCAGTAGATCCTTCAATACTGTCTGGCACATCAAATGGAACCCTGTGCAACCTGAAAGGATATCCAAACTGCACAGTAACAGCAGTTGTCTCTTTAGGACTCTCATTGCATTTCACAGTAGCCCCCGTTTCTGCAATGAAAGAACCACAGGCTACCAAGGCAAATATGGCAAACAGCACTGGGCTCTGGGGTTCCTTGTCCGCTGCCGCTGCCCTCTGGGCTCTGGGCTCTGACATTCTCAGTAAGGAGTGGGGTTTTGAGGAGTGGGATTTCGCATCAGGTGAAGTGTGTGGCACCCAGCGCCTCCGCCTAACCCCCGCTGACCTGTGATTTAACTGAGGGGTTTATAGGGGGTGCTTGAACCCCTTCCATCTCCAATGTTGAGAGAGCCATCGCCATAAGGCAGGACAGGAACCGGAAGCCAGCAAACACAATTGCCATTTTGACTGCAGAGTTTTCCGCACTTAGGTGCTCAAGTAGGAGAGTTCATTCAGAATAAAATACAGAGGAAAAGCAGGAAGAAGGTCAAAGCAGAACACAAAATAAACCAGAGCACTGCAGTTCTAAAACCAAACTGTAAAATTTCTGGCTGGAGATGTTGATCGCCACTTCCTTGCAAACAGCCGGTTGCCTGGCGCCAAATGCGCCCGGCTAGTTTCGAACACTGTGTGTGGCCCCCTGCCAGGGATTCTTCCGATGACTCTTTGCGGTCCCTTCCAGCTCCCCCACTCTCCAGCTTCTCTCCCTCCTCCTCTCCGCAGGGGCCTTTTCAGGCGTGTCCAATATCTTCAGCTTCTGGGGGGAGAGCCGGGAGCACCAGTACCAAGAGCTGCCCCGCTGCCCCGCCCCTGCCCACACCGCCCTCAACATCCCGCTGGGCAGCAGCGCCCCCCTCGGCCGGAGGCAGCGCTGCGAGCTGGAGGCTCGCCTGGACCTGCTCCAGAAGCAGCTCAACAGGTATTGGAAGGGGGGGGGAGCTCCCGTCAGGGCTCCCTCGGGAGGGGGGGGCAGAGATTTCCCCCCAGGCACGCTAGGCAGCTCAAAACAGATTAAAAACAGAAGAAAACACCAAACATTAAAATCTTCCCTAAACAGGGCTGCCTTCAGATGTCTTCTAAAAGTCAGGTAGTTGTTTATTTCCTTTGACACCTGATTGGAGGGTGTTCCACAGGGCGGGTGCCACCACCGAGAAGGCCCTCTGCCTTGTTCCTTGTAACCTCACTTCTCGCAGGGAGGGAACCGCCAGAAGGCCCTCGGAGCTGGACCTCAGCGTCCGGGCAGAATGATGGGGGTGGAGACGCTCCTTCAGGTCTACTGGGCCTTTGAGGCCGTTTAGGGCTTTCAAGGTCAGCACCAACACTTTGAATTGTGCTCGGAAACGTACTGGGAGCCAATGTAGGTCTTTCAGGACCAGTGTTATGTGGTCTCAGCAGCCGCTCCCAGTCACCAGAACCCGGCAGGCCTTAAAAATAGGAGAGCAAAGAGCTCGAAGACAGAGGGCACGTAGCAGCACCCGTAGAGGAGACAATGAGAATGATAAATGAGGAAGTGGGAGAGATTGGGGAGGTGGAGATTCACTCGGGACAACACCATTAGCCAAGAGGCTGGGTTCTATAGCCTCTCTCTGTAAAGTTTGAAATAAAAAAGGACGGTAAGAAACTTTTCCTTGTCTTTATACTTTCCTGGGCAACCAGCTGGGAGCCGCTGACAGCACCCTGACAGCTGTGGTTCCAGCCCTGCAAAGGGGTTAGACTAGATGTCCCTTGGGGGTCCCTTCCAACTCTACAGTTCTGTGTTTCTCTTCTCCCTCCAGGCTGGAGAGCCGCCTCACCGCGGACGTGTCGGCCATCCTGCAGCTTCTCCAGCGCCAGGCCGTGCTGGTGCCTCCTGCCTACAGCGCCGTCTCCTCTCCACTGCCTCCAGTGGCCCCGGGCCCCGGGCCGGCCCCAGGGGAGCCCCCCCTGCCCATCAGCCCCACCCGGCCTCAGGCCCTCCACACCCCAGCTCAGGTGAGGGGAGGGAGGCAGCCAGGCAGGCAGGCAAAAGAGTGGTCTTTGCAGCCTGACCAGCTTCAGGGATTTGGGCAAGGCTGGAGGAAGCAGAGGCGTGTCTGCCTCCAACGCTGCTCAGAGAGGAGGGGAAATGATGTCACGCAAAGCCCTCTCTGCCAGTTGCCTTTCTATGGTATCAGGCTCTGCCTAGGCAATGCAGCTCAAATGACTTAGGACTCAGCTACATTAGTCAAAAAACAGCCTTTTTAATGCATTATAGACATGCAACACCAGATGGCGCTGTAGAGCACAAAACTTTTCTATGCAATTTCACATAGCGGGTTTTTTTCTTTTGTTATAACTGTAGCCTTATTAGACTTTACCGATTGGTGGGCTCTGCGTTGCTCCCGGACGGGAGGAAGGATGTCAAATGACACCGAGGGTTGGTTCAGAGAAAGAGTTCTTTATTTCTGCGCTCTGGAGCAACAGAAAGGCACTTGTGTGGTCAGTCCACAGCAAGTCCAAAGAAATGAGAGATTACATGCAGTATATATATCCTCCAGGCACCCTCTCCCCCAGGAATCCATCCACGTCAGCTTATACACGCAGGTTGACATCACAGATGCTCCTGCTCCGGTACTTTTAACCATAAAAGGGTGTTCCTTCCTGTATTCTTGACCATATATGGGTATTCCTGTTCCTATGCTCTTATCTTGGAGCAAGAGGTCACCAACTCCAAGAACACACTCTGGCGCTGTTCCCGGACTAGGTCTGTGCGTCAGAGTGTGGTAAGGTAAGACTCAGACATGTCATCCCTATTCTACTGGAACAGCCAAGGTCATCCTTTGCCGTGACTGATAAAAGAGAGAGCTTTGTTTATACAGCTGTGTTCTTGTTATGCATTTGCTCAACAGCTCGAGTTAATGCATTTTAGAAATGCTCTCTTGGAGAAAGAAGAAAAGGGGGGGGGTGAGTCAGTTTCAAACTGACTGCACAGAAACCTATTCCTTCATAATAATTAGTTATTTATAGTGGGGGTTTTCCTGTGTGTAGATCCACCCTTAGCCGCTTCTCGTGGTAACTAGCAAGAATATGCAGTTGTTAGGTAAGGCTGCTAATCTCCCACAGGGGAACAAGATGCTGGACTAGGCGGGAGGCTGGCCGGATCCAGCAGGCTCTCCCGACATTCTGAAGTGGATTCCCCACTTCCCAGGAATTTGCAGTGCAGCTCTTGGCTCTGAAAAGACACCAAAATGTGTTGGGGGGGGGGAGAATTTTAGGACAAACTATGGTTAGAAATAAGTGAATGGAGATAAAAATGGAATTAAGGGCAGGACGATCACATCTTACATGGGACTTTGGTTCCAGGGGTCTCATGTGTGTGCCCCCAACCCCTTGGAGCCCCCCTGACAGCAATTGGGTGAGGAAGAGAGAGGATCCTCGTACCCCTGGGGGTCCCTCCTCCTCCTCCTCCTCCTGGACTGACTCTGTCTCCTCTTTTTCTCCCCCCCCCTTCAGGTTTCCCATTTCCCGGGACCCTGCATGGACTCAGCCCAGCCCCGGGACGTGGTGCTGCTGGTGGACCCGCTGCCCCCCGCCCCCCCTCGGCGCCTTTCGCTCCCAGGGCAGCTGCCCGCCCCCCCTCAGCCGCCGGCCCCTCCGGACCTCTCCGCGGACTTGCACAGACACTGCTCGGACCCTGGCAGTTAATGGACTTTGCAGAGGCGGCCCCAGCGGAGGGCCTTTTTGGGAGTTGGAAGCGGCCCCCCACCCACCCGTTGCAGTCGGAGAGGGGGGTGCACCATGAGCCTCAAGGATGGTGGTGATTGGCTGCCCAGGGGGCGTGGCCAGAGGAGGGGCAGCCCCCCCACCCACTGTGATGTTAGCTGGCCTAACAGGGGTGGGCCAGTTGCCGTGGTGACCACCAGGCGATTGGCTGGTGCGGATGGCGGCGAGCGGACTGGTTGCTTGCAGGAGTAGCGGTTGTAATAATGACTCATAACAACTATTATTAATAATAATACTGATAAGGGTTAGAATCCCCTCCCTTGTGATCCCCAAACATATCAGACCAGCAGGACATGCAGAGCCACCCGTGGGTCCAAGGAGGGGCCGGGGGGAGGGAGGAAGCTGGGGGGCATCCAAGGGGTCCGGGGAGAAGGCGGGGCTGCATTGGGGTGCCAGGCGAGGGAGGCTCCCCCTGTTTGGCCCTGGTGGGTCCTTCTGGGGTCTCTCCTAGCTTAGAAGCACAGAATGGTAGAGTCAGGAGGGATCCCCCAGGGTCATCTAATAATAATAATAATAAATTATTTATATCCATCCCTCCCCAGCCGAAGCCGGGCTCAGAGCGGCTAACAACAGTAAAATAATACAGCATTCTAAAATCAATTCATTATAAAATCAGTTCAAATCAAATTAATGGCAACCATTGGGCTAGAGTTCTGTGAGAATTGCCAGAGTTGGTGGTCAGGCTGGGCCTTGGCCAAAGGTCTGGTGGAACAGCTCCGTCTTGCAGGCCCTGCGGAAAGATGTCAAGTCCCGCAGGGCCCTGGTCTCTTGGGACAGAGCGTTCCACCAGATCGGGGCCACAGCCGAAAAAGCCCTGGCTCTGGTTGAGGCCAGTCTAAGCTCCCTGTGGCCTGGGACCTCCAAGATGTTTTTGTTTGAAGACCGCAAGGTCCGCTGTGGGACATACCAGGAGTGGCAGTACGAGGGTCCTAGGCCGTATAGGACTTTAAAGGTGAAAAACAGTACCTTGAACCTGATCCTGTACTCCACCGGGAGCCAGTGCAGCTGGTAGAGCACCGGGTGAATGTGATCCCGCAGTGAGGACCCCGTAAGGAGTCTCGCCGCAGCATTCTGCACCTGCTGGAGTTTCTGGGTCAGTCTCAAGGGCAGCCCCACGTAGAGCGAGTTACAATAATCCAGTCTGGAGGTGAGCATCGCGCGGATCACAGTGGCCAGATCAGGGTGAGAGAGGTAAGGAGCCAACTGCTAGTCCAACCCCTTGCAATAATGGGGAGGGGGTCTGCCCCACTCCCAGCCCCCATCTGCCTCTGTGGGTGCCCACTCATAGCCATTGACCCTTGGTGGGGGGGACACCTAGAGCCAGCCCTCTGGAGTCAGGGTGGGGGGCCCCATGAAGCCCCACTTCAAATGCCAGCCCTTCCCATTGACCCCAGTCTCACCAGTCATCCCAGTGGGTCCATCTTCCATGGGGGGCGATGGGGAAGAGGGCCACAGCAGGCAGGTTTTGGGCTGTGGGCTCTCACCAGCCCCTCTCCCAGTGCAGTGTGGGGCTGCAGGGGGGCCCACAGAGCTAGGAAGGAGATGGGGGGCAGGAGAGAGGGAGAAACTGAGCAGGGGGAGGACCTGGAAGAGAAAGTGACCCCCCATAGGCTCCCCACCAGAGGTAAGATCCCCACAGGAGAAGCTTAAGCTGTGGGGCAGCCCCTCTCTAACGGCAAGTGGGGGCTTGTGCACAGTTCCCAGGTTTGGTTGTCTGAAAGGGCTTCTCCCTGCCCCCGCCCCCCGCCCCGCTGATTTCCTCTCCCTCCCCTCTGTGCGAAAACTTCCTGATCTTCCTGTCCTTTCATTTCACTGCATATAGGGAGCAGGGCTGACCCCTCATCTGAGTGACCCCTACTTTTCTCTCTGCCCCCCCCTAAGATCCACAGCCCCCGGAAATAGGAGTTAGGGCCAGGAGGTTGTGCTGGCTGCATCTCCCGCTGGACTCTGACGAGAGGTGGAAGCATGGGTTAAACTCTTCCCCACAAACAAGACACTTTCTTCCAAAGTGGGGGCAAAGGCGTTTCTTTTTCCATCAGTGGGGGGCCCATTTCCTTGAACGCCACGGGTGCTCCCAAGGGCCCTGCGCCCTCCTGGACCCTCCTGTCTATATGCACGTGACACCCCCATCTCCCCCCCCCACCTGCATGCTGTACTCAGCATTAGGAACCGATGCCCAATAAACTTCGAGTTGGATGCCTGCCCTGCCACGCTTTCTGTGTGTTTGATCCACCTGCATAGGGAGGGGGCGGGGGGGGCTTGGGATTTGGCAGCCTCAAAGAGGAGGCAACCCTTGAGTTCTGCAAATGGCACTGGGATTGGGGGGGGGGGGTAGGACCAGCCATGCAATGCAAACTCCGAGTGGTTCCTTTGAGACCAGATTTGTTTCATGCTAAGTAGGAACACAAGGGACGCGGGTGGCGCTGTGGGCTAAAACACAGAGCCTAGGACTTGCTGATCAGAAGGTTGGCGGTTTGAATCCCCGCGACAGGGTGAGCTCCCATTGCTTGGTCCCTGCTCCTGCCAACTTAGCAGTTCAAAAGCACGTCAAAGTGCAAGTAGATAAATAGGCACCGCTCTGGCGGGAAGGTAAACGGCGTTTCCATGCACTGCTCTGGTTCACCAGAAGCGGCTTAGTCATGCTGGCCACATGACCTGGAAGCTGGACGCCGGCTCCCTCGGCCAATAAAGCGAGATGAGCGCCACAACCCCAGAGTCGGCCACAACTGGACCTAATGGTCAGGGGTCCCTTTACCTTTAAGCAGGAACCCTAGGAAAGGGTTAAAAGAGAATTTGTGGAGGA
Organism: Podarcis erhardii; assembly: GCF_964252035.2. Classification (NCBI taxonomy): domain Eukaryota; kingdom Metazoa; phylum Chordata; class Lepidosauria; order Squamata; family Lacertidae; genus Podarcis; species Podarcis erhardii. Next base: position 522,622 of record NC_138513.1, read on the forward strand.
AGGGGCTAGGGAGGGCTAACAGCCCAATGCTCTGCCCTCCATCCTGGAAAAAGTGACAAATTGGGGTATGTGTGAAAGTTCTGTCCTGGGTCCATTGTTGTTCAACGTCTTTATAAATGATTTGGATGAAGGAATTGAGGAGATGCTCATCAAATTTGCCAAAAAAAGGTGAATGCTTTTCTCTGCTGCATCAACAGAGGTCTTGTGTCTGGGTCAAGCGAGGTCATAGTCCGTCCCTGCCTCTTCTGCCTTGCTCACACCACACCTGGAGTCCTGGGTCCAGTTCTGGGCTCAGAATTGAAGAAGGATGTTGACAAGCTGGAAGGTGGGTGAGGGAGGGCAACCAAGATGATCCAGGGTCTGGAAACTAAGCCTGATGAGGAACGGTTGAAGGAGGTGGGTATGTTTAGCTTGGAAAAGAGGAGACTGAGGGGAGACAGGAGAGTCACCTACCCATATCTCAAGGGCTGCCACATGGCAGATGGAGCAAGCTTGTTTTCTGCTCCAGAGGGTAGGACTCGAACCCATGGCCTCAAGTTACAAGAAAGGAGATTCTGACTCAACACCAGTAAGAATGGTCTCCCTTGGCAGGGGGTGGGCTCTCCTTCCTCGAGGGTTTTTAAGCAGATGTTGGATTCATTTCACGCAGATTCCTGCTTTCCAGGGAGTTGGGACAGCAATAAGTAACCAAACAAACCAACCCCTGTGTTGCAAAGAGAACGCCAGGAATGTCCAGGCAACACGATGACCGTGTACATACACAATAGACAATCTTTATAGACAATCCTTCAAACCAATAAATTCCTTCAAACGGGGGGTTGGGCCAGATGATCCTTGGGGTCCCTTCCAGCTCTACAATTCCACTCCCACAAAAGGTGTGACAGACGCCCCTTCAGAAGGCTTCGCCTGAAGGGGCCAAGGGTTTTGCGGCCAAAGTGTGTCACTTGTCACGTATTTGATTTGCATTTGCATTTATATCTCTCTTTTCCTCCAAGGAGCATAACTAGCTTTCCTCCTCCCCATCTTATCCCACAACCACCCCATGAAATAGGCCAGGCTGAGGCCTTACTGGCCCCCAAGGCCACTCACTTGAACCTTGCCCTCCCAGGTCCTGGCCTGACTCTCTAACCACTACACCCCATAAAATGGCATTTGCCCTTTGGTGACCATTCGCTCGGTTTGGAGAAGTCCCCACAGACCCTCTTAGTTTTGCACCCCACTCCGAATAGTTTGGCATTGTCAGGAAACCCCCGCCTTAAAAGGGGATCCCCATATCAGGGGTGAATCCACTCTGAAATAAATGGACCTTCAGCTTCAGGGCTCCAGAAGTGACTGCAGTTCACGTTTCTTAACAATTTGGGGTCAGGAAGACCCAGTTGGAGTCACACAACTCAATCTGAGAGTTTGAGAGTCAGTTCAAGCTTCAGGGGCCCCCTACTTACTCTCCTGGTCTGTCCCACAGAGGACCTTAAGGTCCACAAATGACAGTACTTTGGCGGTCCCAGGTCACAAGGAGGTTAGATTGGTCTCAACCAGGGCCAGGGCCTTTTCAGTACTGGCCCCGACTTGGTGGAACGCTCTGTCACAAGAGACCGGGGCCCTGCAGGACTTGACATCTTTCCGCAGGGCCTGCAAGACGGAGCTGTTCCGCCTGGCCTTTGGTTTGGATTCAGTCTGACCCTTATGTTTCCCTCCCCTTACGGTTTTGATCTATGGGCCACTTTTAAAATGAGGCTGAATTTTAAACTGCATTTTAACTTGTATTTTAAAATGGTCCCCCCCCCCAATTATGATTTTACTGTAATTTTATTGGTGTTAGCTGCCCTGAGCCCAGCTCTGGCCAGGGAGGACGGGGTATAATTATTATTATTATTATTATTATTATTATTATTATTATTATTTATTAAATGTAGGTCAGCCACTGCCCCATAGGGATTCTTCTGGGAGATTATTGTCCGCCCCCTGGTGTCTGATGTAGGGACTGCCCAGATGGATTGCAAGACTCTCTTCTGAGAGTTAAAATCCATCGTCTGCTTGGGAAAGACTCTGAGGTGGACTCTTCTGCGAACTTGGCAAACAGGAGAAGGAGAAGACAGGAAAGGGATTTCGCTCCCCCCTTCCAGATGTGTGAAGCTGGTGAAGAAAACCACTGGAGTCACCGTAAGACTTTTAATTAAATAGTTATCAGGATGGATCCAAGAAGGTAAACCGTGGGACTCCCTCCGGCAGGAGACTGTGGGGGCTGGATGGCTTTAAAAGGGGTCAGAGAAATTCATGGAGGGCTCTGCTCTGCCCTCCACACTCAGAGGCAGCAACGCTTCTGAACAGCAGTCGCCGGAAGCCACAAGAGGGGAGAGGGTCTTGAGTTCGAAACCTGCTAGTGGGCTTCCCTTTGGGGGCACCTGGTTGGCCACTGGGAGAACAGGGTGCAGGACCAGATGGTCCACGGGCCTCATCCAGCACATGCTCTTCTCGTGCTCTTAGTCAACTAGTTATTTTATGACCTTTACATATGACTAAGTGGACATTTGGAGCAGGAAAACTCACTTGAGTCCAGCGTCCAGTACTTTGGGGAGTCTCACAAGCTGGGCCTGTGGGCATCAGGCCCTCCTCCCTGCTGTGTCCCCAGAGGACAGTGCTCAGTGGTAGACCCTCTCAGCACATGGAGGTTCTACTTAGCTCCTGTGAGTAATAATTGCTGGCACACCTGCTGCCGAGGAGGAGAGGTCAATGTCTGGGGTTGGGGTTTGAGGGGTGGAGAGGAAGAAGATGGGGCCAATCCTGCCTGGGGCTGGGCTACACCTGCCAGTAGGTGCCATTGTAGCTGAAGGGCTCCTGGGAGACGCAGGGCATGGGGTCAGCCGGGGTCCAGCGCTGGACATGCACCCCAGACCTGCCCCCAGGCTCAGAGGGGCGCACGATGACGGTGCGTCGCGAGGCCACAGAGGGGTCTTCGTCAAAGAAGTTGAAGGGTCGCAGGTAGAAGCCCACCACGTTGCCCGGCGTGGACGTGTTGGGGATGTCCTCCGAGTGGGGGATGTGGAGGAAGCCCACCGTCACCCAGGCCACCAGGTCCTGCCGGAGGGAGAATAAGAATAGTAATAATTTATTATTTATACCCTGCCCATCTGGCTGGGCTTCCCCAGACACTCTGGGCGACTTCCAACAGAATATTAGAATACAGTAATGCATCAAACATTAAAAACTTCAGGGCTGCCTTCAGATGTCTTCTAAAAGTTTGGTGGTTATTTTTCTCTTTGACATCTGACGGGAGGGCGTTCCACAGGGCGGGCGCCACCACCGAGAAGGCCCTCTGCCTGGTTCCCTGTAACGTTGCCTCTCGCAGGGAGGGAACCGCCAGAAGGCCCTCGGCGCTGGACCTCAGTGTCTGGGCAGAACGATGGGGGTGGAGACGCTTCTTCAGGTATACAGGACCGAGGCCGTTGAGGGCTTTCAAGGTCAGCACCAACACTTTGAATTGTGCTCGGAAATGTCCTGGGAGCATCACGGAGCATGAATCTGCCTGGCCTGGATCTCTGTGTGTGCTCCCCCCAAAACCCCAAGTGAGCCGCCCTGCTGCTCCTCTTCCTGCCCCCCACCCCCAGGCCGCCCTCACCTGGTTTTCCAGGGTCTCGTCATTCTGGAGGAACTTCTCAAAGCTGACCGTGGGGCTCCAGGGGTCGTTCTGGATGTAGAGGCTGCTGCTGGTGTCCTCATTGTCGTGATGCTGGGTCACTGCTAAGGGGTACCTGCCGGAGGGACACGAACCCACAGGCAAGCAGCAAGCTTCAATAAAATGTAATTTGGGGGGGGGGATCAGACCATGCTTGATTTTGGGATGTTAACCTGGAACCCCGTTTGCTATGTTAATTACTCAGTTTTTTTGGGGGGGGGGAGTACAAAATGCAGAATTTCTGCTCCAAATGGGCACAAAACGAATACATACCTTTGGCACCAGTTTGGAGGAGATCCTAAATTTTGGGGTTACAGGCTAATGAAGCTCAATCCTAAATAGCTCCCTTGGTTAGAGAGAGGGGCTGAGAATTCCAAGGTTGCAGGTTCCATCCTGATGTGGGGCAGCTGCATATTCCTGCCTTGCTGGGGGTTGGACTAGTTGACCCTCGGGGTCCCTTCCAACGCTAGAATCCCATGCTTCTCTGAAGCAGGAGCCCAGCGCCAGAGCAGTACCGTCCCCACGGGGCTGTCCAGCAGCGGCTCCTCGGGAGCAATTCCTGCCTGCCACCCGTTTCCAGCCTTCTTTCTGGCCAGATCCCGACGGCCGGGAGTGAAACCGTCCCGTCCACTCCCGAGAATCTCCAGGCGTGGGCGACCCGCTGCTCCCTTGGGCTGGGAAGTGGGGTGGGGGCTGCCCCCCCGCTCGGCGTCCCAGCTCACCTGCCTGCCCCGCCCGCCCCACCTGCCGGGCCTCACCTGCTCCAGGTGATGCCGCGCTCCTCCTGCCACCCGCGGGGCAGGACGCGGTCGGCGTGCGAGCTGAGCTGCAGGCGGTAGCTGCGCCGGTGGCCCCAGCGGTTGGGCTTCGCCGGGTTGCCGAAGAGCAGGTAGCGGGGCAGCGGCTTGCCGAAGGGGAAGGCGGCCTGGCGCTCGCGGAGCCGCGGCTGAGGATCCAGGCGCGGCTGCACCAGCGGCTGGCTGGGCTCCCAGGGCAGAGAGATGTTCTCGAGAGCCACGTCCAGCGTCTGGAAGCTGTTCTCCAGGCCTGCAGGGGGGAGAGCAGGGGGGACGGGGGTCAGGAGAACCGGCAGGGGAGGGGGCCCTGAGGCTGCGGGGGGGGGGGCTCGCTAAGGCCAAGGAGGGCGCCTGGCACGGCAAAAGGGGGCAGCCCCAGGGTTCCTCCTCTGCCCCGAGCCAGGAGAGCCGGCGGGGGCAGCTCCAGCAGCAGGAGGGAGGAAAAGCTTCCCCTCTCACAACAAGGGTTCCCCAAGGGGGGAGCGGGAATCCTTGGGGGCGCTATGGGGCAGGGGGCGCTGCAGGTGCAAATCACCAGGCTTGGAAAAGAAGCTGCGGTCTCTGAATGAAGCGCACCAATTTTGTTGAATTAGTTAAACTAATCAGTTTTTATCGGAGTTTGCGTAAACGTGCAATGAATTGTCCCTGTTTGAATTTTATTACGTTGTGCCTTGCAGGGGGTTGGACTAGATGACCGTCGGGGTCCCTTCCAACTCTATCATTCTCTGATTCTATGCTTATCTTCCTGAGATGGTTGCGCAGGCCAATATTCTGAGTATAATGCTTTTTGTAGGGTAGAGGGCACGGGGAGTAAGTTGATGGCACCAAGCGCCCCCCCCCAAAAAAATTGGTAACTGCTGCCCTACAAATTCAAGAAGCAGAGTTGGGGGGCGGGGAGACCCCTCTGCTCTGTTCTGCAGACCTTGCGATGGAGCCTCCAGAGTGACTAGGAGGCGGGGGGGGGGCAGCTCGCTCTGGCGCTTGGAGGCAGAGGCTGGGACCTCCCCCTTGCCTGCCTGCCTTCGAGCTCCTCTGCCGGGGGTCAAGGACGGGGCTTGGCCGCAGGAGCCCCCTCCCCTCCCCGCTTGGCCTTCGAGAGCCCAGCGTTATCTTCCGGGGTTGCCTGAGGACAGAACGAGGCGCCTCTTGCCCCCTGAGACTCTGGACCTGGGCGAGGGGCGAGGAGAGCGGCTTAGGAGAACATCACAGCCGCCCCCTCCCTTTCACCGACCGGGGGGGGGGGCGCCTGGCTCTTCTTCAGACGTGACCCTCATGGCAAGGGATGCTCGACAGCAGAGCGGACATCCTTGGGAGGCGGCGGGCTCTCCTTCGTGGGAGACGACCTGCGGAGGGTTCTGTGATCGGACTACATGACCCTGGGGGGCGCCCTTCCGCCTCTACGATGCTATAAAAGCAGCCACAGCTGCGAACAGGCGCAATTCCTCGGAGCTCGGCCGGTTCCGTAACTGGAAAGGGGGAAGGGGGACTCTTGCGACTGAGGATGGACTGGGCTTAGGGCCCCCCGACTCCCCCGCGCCCCTGTCCGGGAGCGAGCGAGGGCCCCACCTGCGACGTCCAGGTCGACCTTGTAGTGCACCAGGTGCGTGTGGATGTTGCCCAGCAGGTGTTCGTGCAGGCGGTTCCCGTAGCGGAGCCCCTCGGGCGTGTAGAAGGAGGCGTGCACGTAGCCCGTGGCGTGCACCTTGGTCTCCAGCACCCCGTTGGGGTAGAGCAGGAAGTCCCAGATGTAGTCGTAGTTGTAGACGGTGGAGGTGGTGCGCAGGACCAGCGCGGCGCCCTCGAGGCCCGCGTAGAAGTGGGAACCGCCGCGGAAGTCGCTGTCGAAGTGGCGGCGCAGAGGGACCCCCGTGGGCAGCTCGAAGACGCAGAGGGCGCGCGGGAAGCGCACGGGGCCCGGGGCGTCATACAGGTGGTGGGCGTCCAGGAAGGTGGCCCCCTCGGGGCAGTCGACGCCGGGCGCCAGCTCGTGCGTCACGGAGCCCATGCCCCAGCCCACGTCGATGTACTTGGTCTGCATGGCGGCCGGCGTGTTCCCCCCGTAGATGGCGATGGCTTCCTGCACGCTCACCTCGTAAGCTACGCGCTCCCCGTTGAAGCGCACGTCGAAGAGCTGCAGCCCCGTGGACGTGCGCAGGCGGAAGGCCAGGCTCCAGCCGCTGTACTCCACCAGGTTGTCGCTCACCGAGTAGCGGCGGCCCTGTGGCTCGCACACCTTGGCGCCGTGCGCGTCCGTCGGGGGCCCCGCCGAGAAGCTCCCCCGCGGCACGAAGGTGGAGAAGAGGCTCTCGTCCGGCTGCGGCGGCAGAGGCACGACGGGCACGGCGCCCGAGGCGTGGAGCTGGGCCAGCTCCTCCACGCTGCTGAAGTAGCGCCCGTTGTACCACAGCTTCTGCACCTGCCAGAGGCTCGGGTCGAGCTCCCGGTGGTCGAGGAGGACCTCCAGCCCCACCGGGTGCAGGAAGAAGCCCTCCACGAAGCGCTGGAGCATCAGCCAGGTGCGGCGCTCGCCCGAGGCCAGGCCCCGCGGGGCCACCTCCGTCAGGGTCAGGCACCGGTCGCCGCAGTTCCCGAAGCCGAAGCCCGAGGCGTCCAGCAGGAACTGCTGCAGCGGAGCCAGGCTCTCCGCCAGCCGCTGCGAGAGCAGCCCGAACTCCAGCTGCGACATCGGCCGCGCCGCGAAGGGCGCCGGCTTCCCCCAGGGCCGGTAGGAGGTGGGCGCGGGCAGGGGCCACACCACGTACTCGGTGACATTGGGCTGCGCCTCGGCCCCGAAGAAGACCACGGCTCTGGCCTTGCGTCGAGGGCGGCGCCCCCCGGACTCCAGGTACTGCAAGGCGCGCCCTTTCTTCGGGGCCAAGAGCTCCACCAGGAAGAGGCTGTTCTTGGCCAGGGAGGGCTCTGCATCCGCCTGGAGGCCCAGCTCGGGCCGGCCCAGCAGAAAGTCGCGGACGGCCCGCAGCTCCGCCGGAGTCAAGTCGGAGAAGATGGAGACCCCCTCGTGGCGCTCCGGGGGTTGGCCGGAGGCGGCCGCGGCCAGGAAGCCGAAGATGGCCAAAGCAGAGGACCACATCTCGCCCTGCGGGAGAAAGAGGGAGGTGTCAGAAAGGGGGGAGGCGTCAGGAAGTGGGGTCGGGGCAGGATCCGGGCCCCATTCTTTCTCCAGAGTCTGACCCCGGAGTGTGGTGTAGTGGTTCAGAGAGGTGGACTCGTAATCTGGGGAACCGGGTTCGCGTCTCCGCTCCTCCACATTCAGCTGCTTGGTGACCTTGGGCCAGTCACACTTCTCTGAAGTCTCTCAGCCCCACTCACCTCACAGAGTGTTTGTTGTGGGGGAGGAAGGGAGAGGAGAATGTGAGCCGCTTTGAGACTCCTGAAGGGGAGTGATAAAGCGGGATATCAAATCCAAACTCTTCTTCTTCGTCTTGGCTACACTGAGTAGCAGCCGCAGGTCTCGGGGTCTCAAGTGTGGGAGATGGCAGTCCAGCAAGGATGTTCTTGCTACTTAGCAGAGACTCAGACCACAGAAAATGTAATCGGTAGAGTCGGGTAGACGAAAAGGGAGAGCCATCTCGCATCCTGGCCGGCTAAATAGACGGCTGTACAACCTTCTTCAACTCTGCTGCTAAGGGTGGGATGTTTACCGCTACTCAGCCCACAAATGTGGGTGCCTGGAGGGATAAATCGAATTAGTATATCGTCTCCTACCTGTTAAAACCTGCCCCGCATCAAGCAAGGGTCTTGCTCATCCCAAGTTGGAGACGCCCTTGCCGAGTGAACCCGGGATATTCTTTCCGCGTGGAAGGCAGGGCCCTGTCCCACTCGAAGTCGTCAAGAGCCAGCAGAAAACTCTGGTTTTAATCCGATCCAGTTTGGACATGGAAACCTCCGTACAAGTAGCTATCGTACGAATGGGTTTTTTTGGGCGGGGGGGGGAAGCAGCGCCCACGAAGGGAGGGCTAGAGAATCTTTAACCCTTCCCTGCCTTGCATGCTGCCATCCCAAGTCTGGATCAGCCCCATCCCCGCTACTTGCGGTGGGAGAAATTCTCCCACTGGTGGCACCGTGGAGCACAGCTGAGCAGTTCGGCCAGGCGCTTTGCTCGACAGGGAAGCTCAGCTTTGGGGCCGCCCCTTTCAGCAACCACAACCCACCCCGACGGAGCCGAGCGCAAGGCTTTGCAAAACCTCCTCTCCCGCTTTGCTGAATGTCAACTGCCTGGCAGCGCCGCCTGATCGCAGCTGAGCCGCTGCGGCCGGAATCTCCCGGGGTAAAAGTCTGTGGACTTCAATCTGCTGTAAAGCGCAGAACGAGGATTTTGTTATCATATTTTAGACAACTTATCTGAATTCAGATATTGCAACATCTCCCTTGTTTTCTTGCTTTACTTTAATAGTGGATGAAACGGAGTTCTTGGGGAGGGTCGTAATGGGAAGAGGAGGCCTGGAGGGTCTCAGGGAATCATAGAGTCGGAAGGGACCCCAAGGGCCATCTCGCTCACCCCCGGCCACGCAATGCCTCGCCCCTCCCTCTTCCAGCCTCGTAGAGCAGCTGCCAAGAATCCGCTCTGACGGCAGGGTCGCCACTTTGCAACGGGCCACGAGATATTTTTGGAGGGCCTGCCTGACTCTTCGCTTTTTGCGGAACTCTCTAAAGTGCTATAGAAATAACAAATATATCCAGGAAGGGGTCCCCCCCCCCGAGCACGTGCAGAGTGCATTTTCCTCAGCACTGAGTAATAGCTGGAAGTCTTTGAACCAGAAAACCCGTCTGCTTGCATCTCAGGAATGAGCCCCCTCTGCGACAGAAAACCACAAACTCCCGTGCCATGTGGGGCATCGCGGGCTTGGCAGTAGCGAAGGTGCCCTCGTTCCCTGGCCTCCTTCCTGAGGAAACCAGGCAAATGCCCTCCCTGGAGCTTTGACCCCCCTTGCCCCTCTGTGCTGCCCGGGGGGGCACCTCTGGAGCTGGGGTGCAGCCCTGGCTCTGAGTTGGATCCCTGGCGCCCCCTCCCTAGAGGTGCCCCTTACCTGTCCAGCTCCTGGGCTCTGCTCCCCTCTCAGGGCTCCTTAGGCTGGGTGCTCCTGCGGGCAGCCCTGAGCTATCATACCTGGGAGAAGGAGGGAGGGGCGGGGAAGGCTGGCCGAGAGAGGCAGCGATTGGCTGCTGCTGGGCAGTGGGTGGGGCTGAGTAGCAGGTGCCTGGAGGCGGGGGGGGCTGCTCCCAGAGCTCCTGGGAGCTGGCAGGGTGCAGGGTGGGCACCCAGGCCTTCCAAAAAGGCTGCTCAAAAGTTCTTTTCAATGCCTCCTGTGATCCAGGGCTCAGGGTCCACCCTGGAAAAATGTTTTGGACCTGAAAGGGGGGCGAGGAGAAAAAGGTGAGTCCCCCCCCCCGCGAGGGTGGGTCAGCAGCAGCAGCAGCAGCAGCAGCAAGACTGTTGCCTCCCAGGGCAGCTGGGTCTCCTCTCTCCCATGGTTTGGATCTTGCCCAGGCCGGTGGAGGGTCCCCTTCCCCAGGGGGCTCCTAGGAAAGGGCAGAGCCCAGGGAATAAGAGCATCCTAGGGTCATAGAACCAAAGGGTCATCTACCCCTGCAGTGCAGGAATCGCAACTCCAGAATCCCTGGCAGGGACGTCACTTCTTCCTTCGGGGTCGGAGGAGGAGAAGGCAAGTCGATCCCGCCGGTGGAGGTTTCCCCGCTGATCAAGTTTGGCAGGTATTCAGCACTGACAGTCTGTGGAAAGAAAAGATAGGTCTCTTTGAAGCCTCTTGCTGAGGAGGAAAGGAGAACAGAAGCAGAGGAGAAGGAGAAGCGTCAGGAAAAGGAAGGAACTGCAAAAGCTCTGGCAGAAGCTGACGATGATTCAGCGCTGAACTAAAGCTGCTGATCTTCATCTTCACCTTTTAATACCCAATGTATGAAGTGTATGAAGTAGTTGATCTCAAGTGTCAAATACAAACTTATTTACATCAATAAACAGTTGCTGGAGCGGGGGAGAATCCCTGGCAGAGGCCCACTCAACCTGTGCTTTAAAATCTCCAGGGAAGGAGAGCCCACAATCTCCCGAGAGAATCTGTTCCACTGCCCAACAGCTCCGACTGTCAGAAAGCTCTTCCTGATGTTTAGTCACAATCTCCTTTCCTGCAACTTGAAGCCGTGGGTTCGTGTTCCTCCCTCCTCCATGTAATATCCCTTAAGATATTGGAAGGTGGCTCCCGTATCTCCTCACAGCCTCCTCTTTTCCAGGCTAGACATCCCCAGCTCCTTCAACTGCTCCTCATAAGGCTTGGCTTCCAGACCCCTGATCATCTTGGTCTCCCTCCTCTGCCCCCCTTCCAGCTGGTCAACATCCTCCTTCAATTGTGGCTCCCAGAACTGGACCCAGGACTCCAGGTGGGGTCTGACCAAGGCAGAAGAGAGCGCGACTATGACTTCCCCTGATCCAAACACAAGACTTCTGTTGAGGCAGCCTAGAATAACATTCACCTTTTTTGCTGCTGCATCACAAAGTGGACTCATGTGAAGCTTGTGGTCCACCAAGACCCCTAAGTCCTTCCCCCACGCAGACTGAGTGCAGTGGCAGACTGAGGTGGCAGAGGGGGCCCACAAAAGCCCCCTGACCAACACACGGAAGAAGTCAACGCAGCAGCTCTGCATCCCCCCCCCTTTTTGCCTGGACTGCCACTTTTGGAGGCTGAACTTCCACAGGGATACAACCTCACTCCTGCCACCAACTTGACCCCAGTACCAGATCCAAAAAAGAAAAAACTAGCACTTTTGCAGACACCACATTATACCCCTTCCACATTGGTAAGAAACTGATGTTTCAGGGAGGCAGCAGCTACACTTTGGAACTGCCTGCCACTTGACATCAGGCAGCGGTCTTCGCTGGACTCTTTTTGCCACATGCGAAATTTCAATGCAAAAGAAACACAAGGCAAATTGTGGGAATCATCAGTGGAAGAGATTCCCTGAGAAGGAGGTGGCTTCTCCTTCCTTGGAGGTTTTTAAGCAGAGGTTGGCTGGCCACCCGTCATGGATGCTTGGGCTGAGATGCCTGCGCTGCAAGCGGGTGGCCTAGAGGACTCCACAGTCTGCGATTCTGTTAACAGTGACATGTCATTTGCAGACCACAAACAGCAGGGAAGACCGGTTGTGTTTGATGGTGTGGTGTTTATTCTGCACAAATAGTATTGCCAAGGGACGCAGGTGGCGCTGTGGGTTAAACCACATAGCCTAGGACTTGCTGATCAGAAGGTCGGTGGTTCGAATCCCCGTGTCGGGGTGAGCTCCCATTGCTCAGTCCCTGCTCCTGCCAACCTAGCAGTTCGAAAGCATGTCAAGCAGCAAGTAGATCAATAGGTACCGCTCTGGCGGGAAGGTAAACAGTGTTTCCGTGCGCTGCTCTGGTTCGCCATGCTGGCCACGTGACCCGGAAGCTGTATGCCGGCTCCATCGGCCAATAAAGCCAGATGAGTGCCACAACCCCAGAGTCGGCCACAACTGGACCTAACGGTCAGGGGTCCCTTGACCTAGTATTGCCACTGTGATGGCCTGGGATTCCGATTCAGAGGCTGAACCAGAGGAATCCCAGCCTGCACAGGAGTCCTCCAGGGCCGGCTGAACTGGGGCAAGGCCTAGATTCTGAGGAGCCTGCACCTGTGTCAGATCCTCAGGAGCAGGCACCAGGTGAAACCCTTCTGGCCCCAGAGGTGCTTGAGGACTCAGTGGCTACAGGTGAGCCTCCTCCGGGGCCCAGTAACCCTTCGGCCTCTCCTGAACTACAGAGGTGTGCTGGACCCGGGGGAAAGGTACCGTGAGCGTAGTCTGAGTCCACACGAAGAGGGGCGAAGTCCGAGGCAGAGAGCCGGGCGGGGAACAGGAACACTGGAACAGGAGGCCGAGCAGGGAACAGGAACACCGGATGGTCAGGAACAGGAGGCCGAGCAGGGAACAGGAGCACCGGATGGTCAGGAACAGGAGGCCAAGCAGGGATCAGGAACACAGGAAGGTCCAAAGCCAACAACGACGTTGCTCCCGCAACCTGGGGCCAGGCTGACTGGGCTTTTATCCTCTTCTAAGGCCGGGGGCGGTCCCGACCCCCAGGAGCCCTGCCTCCTCTGGCCTTAAGGCGAGCACTCCTCCTGGGGGCAACCAGTTCCCTTCGCCTCTCTGCCCTAAGCCTCTGCAGATCAGGAGAGGCCGAAGGGTTACTGGGCTCTGGAGGAGGCTCACCTGTGGCCACTGAGTCGTCAAGCCCCTCTGGGGCCAGAAGGGCTTCACCTGGGGCCAGCTCCTGATGCTCTGTCACAGGTGCAGGCTCTTCAGCATCTAGGCCTTGCCCCAGTTCAGCCGGCCCTGGAGGCGGGGACTCCTGTGCAGGCTGGGATTCCTCTGGTTCATCCTCTGATTCGGAATCCCAGGCCATCACACCATCCCCCCTCCCAGGCCCCCCCCTCAACCGAGGGTCCGGACCCGGCTTGCCGGGGTACGTCGCATGGAACTCTCGGAGGCAGGCAGGTGCGTGGACGTTGGCCGCTGGTTCCCAGGAACGGTCCTCCGGTCCATACCCCTTCCAGTCAATGAGATACTGCAGCTTTCCCCTGCGGTATCGGGAGTCCAGGATGCGTTCCACCTCGTACTCAGGCTCTCCCTGAACCAACACTGGCTGCGGACGGGGACGGTTCGGGTGGAACTCGTCGGGTGGGGCCACCGGACTCAGCAGGGACCTGTGGAAGACCGGGTGAACCTTCAGGGTTGCGGGTAACCGGAGACGGAATGCTACAGGAGAGACTTGGTCCACGATAGGGAACGGGCCGGTGAAGCGGGCGTCCAACTTCCGCGAAGGTCGAGAGGGGTGGAGGTGGCGAGTGGAGAGCCAAACCAGGTCACCGACGCGAAGTTCCGGCCCCACCTGGCGGTGGCGGTCGGCCTGGGCTTTGTACGCTTCCTTGGCCTGGTGCAGTTGCTCCACCAAAAGCTGTTGCTGGGACTGGAGCTCTTGAAGCCACTCCGTCACCGCCGGGACCGCGGATGCCGGCAGCACATCTGGAAACAGCCGTGGATGATAACCGTAACTGGCCTGGAACGGGGTCTGCTGGGTGGATGCATTCACCGCGTTGTTGTAGGCGAACTCCGCCAATGCCAGGTGGTCGACCCAGTCATCCTGCTGGTAGCTGCAGTAACACCGGAGGTACTGCTCCAGCACCGCGTTCGCCCGTTCCGTCTGGCCATCGGTCTGTGGGTGGTAGGCTGACGAGAGGCAGACCTCTGTCCCGAGGGTCTGGTGTAATGCTCGCCAGAACCGGGATGTGAACTGAACGCCCCGGTCGGACACCACGCGCTCTGGTAGGCCATGCAGGCGGAAGACATGCCGAAGGTACAGCTGAGCGGTTTCCTTGGCTGTGGGTACAGATGGGCAGGGGGTGCAGTGCACCATCTTGGTGAAATGGTCGGAGAACACTAGAAGGCAGGTACAGCCACGAGACGGGGGTAAGTCCACTACAAAGTCCAACGAAACCGTGTGCCAAGGGCGCGGTGGAACTGGCAATGGCTGAAGTAGGCCGGGGGGTCGCCCGGTAGGACCCTTGGCGCGCCGGCAGACATCACAACCAGCAACGTAGCGAGCCACGTCGGCCTTCAGGCGGGGCCACCAAAACTCACGACTGACCAGATGGGTGGTCCGATACCGTCCAAAGTGCCCCGCTGCTGGGGCATCATGGGCCATCCGGAGAACCTCCAGCCGTAGTGGCCCTGGCGGGATGTACAGACGGCCGTGGTGCAGCAGAAGGCCCTGATGCAGGACCAGCCCCGGATACTGTGGGCTGGACCCTTCAGCCAGCTCCCGGAGTCGTTCCTGGGCCCAAGCGTCGACCCGCTGCTGTTCCCGCACCCGAGCCTGCAGTGGTTCCGCCTCCTGGGTGGCCAGGAACGCAGCTGGAGGTAGGATCGTGGTGGGTTCTGCTTGCTGTACCGTGTCTGCGTTGTCTTCAGGTTTCCGGGACAGGGCATCTGCCTTCTGGTTCTGAGAGCTAGGGATATAGCGGATCCGGAACTGGAACCGGGAAAAGAACAACGCCCACCGGATCTGTCTTTGGTTCAGCTTGCGGGTGGTCTGGAGGTACTCCAGATTCCGGTGGTCGGTTCTCACCTCCACCGGATGTCGTGCCCCCTCAAGATGGTGGCGCCAGACCTCAAAGGCCACCTTGATGGCCAGTAGTTCCCGCTCCCACACAGTATAGTTACGCTCCGCTGGTAGGAGCTGGCGGGAATAGAAGGCACAGGGCAAGAGTGGCGCTTCAGGTCCATTCTGTTGAGACAAGACGGCACCGAGAGCCGTACTGGAGGCGTCGGTCTCCACCACAAAGGGTCGAGAGGGGTCAGGATGTTGTAAGATCGGCGCCCTCTGGAAACAGGCCTTCAACCCCTGGAACGCCTCCTCTGCCTCCTCGTCCCAGGAAAACGGCGTCTTTGGGCGCAGTAGCCGGGTCAACGGGGTGGTGCGATGAGCATAATCTGCGATGAAGGTCCGGTAGTAGTTGGCGAACCCCAGGAAACGCTGTAGGTCCTTGCGGTTCCGGGGTGCCGCCCATTCTCGAACCGCTGCCACCTTCCCAGGGTCCATCTGCACCCCATCTGGAGAGAGCCGGTGACCAAGGAAGTCCACAGTCCGCTGATGGAACTCGCACTTGCTGAGCTTTGCGTACAAACGGTGCTCACGCAAGCGCTGCAGCACGGTCCGGACATGTCCCTCATGGCGAGCCAGGTCACGGGAGTAAACCAGTATGTCATCCAAGTACACCACCACGTACTTGTCTAACAAATCCTGGAACACGTGGTTGATGTAGCGTTGGAACACAGCAGGCGCGTTGCATAAACCAAAAGGCATAACCAAGTATTCGAACTGCCCGTACCGGGTCCCAAACGCTGTCTTCCACTCATCCCCGGCTCGGATCCGAATCAAGTTGTAGGCCCCCCGGAGGTCCAGCTTGGTGAACACCTGTGCCCCTTGCACCCGCTCCAGCAACTCCGAAATAAGGGGCAAGGGGTACCGGTCTGGGATGGTGATTTTGTTCAGGGCTCGGTAATCATGGCAAGGACGGAGTTCCCCACATTTCTTCTTAACAAAGAGCACTGGTGCCGCAGTAGGCGAGGTGGAAGGCCTAATGAACCCACGCTCCAGGTTCTTGTGCAAGAAGTCCCGCAAAGCCTCGCGCTCTGGCTCTGTTAGAGAGTATAAGCGACTCACCGGTAGGGGCGCTCCGGGCTGGAGGTCTATGCCGCAGTCAAAAGACCGATGCGGCGGCAGCTGGTCTGCCCCCCGTTCCTCGAACACGTCTTGGTAGTCCCGGTACACGGCTGGGAGCGTGGGTGCTGCCTCCTCCGTGGGTGCGGCCGCTAGCATCTGCGACTGAGCATGGGAACATGGATCTGGGAAGTGTACGGTCCGTTTGACCCAGTCAATCTGAACGTTGTGAGCCTCTAGCCAGTCCATTCCGAGCACCAGGGGGAACCGGGGCATGGAGGCAATGTCCAAGGTTCGCACCTCCCGGTGCTGCTGGAGACACAGGACCAAGGGCTGGGTCTCCCGAGTGACGGCACCCGAACGCAGGAGCCGTCCGTCAATTGCCTCCACCTGTACCGGTTCTGGTTTGTTCTGAAGTGGCACCTGATGATGCGCGGCAAAGGCAGCGTCCATATAGGAGCGGGTTGCCCCCGAATCTACCAAAGCGTGGGTAAGAATCCAGGGCCCACCTGGAGGGTAGAGACGCACCGGTACCATGAGATGTCGCAATTCTACTGGTGAGGGCCCTTCTTGCATGGTTTGGGACCCCACGTTGCTAGGGCCTTCGGCTACCGAGGTTGGCGGTTTCCCTGCGACTGGTAGCTTCTCGGGACAGGAACGGGCGTAATGTCCACCCCCACCGCAGTAAAGGCACAGGTTCCCCTCCCGACGCCGCGACTTCTCCGAGGGGGAGAGCCGAGGTCGCGCAGCCCCGAGCGGCGTTGGCTCGACTGGCAACTCGGCTGTGGGCGTGGACCTGCTGGGAAGGACTGGCGCCAGGAGTCGGGAGTGCTGGCGGTCCCGGGTCTGGCGACGGTCCTCCAACCGATCGTCTATCTGCAGGCTCCGCTGAATGAGGGTATCTAGTGTGGTGGGACGATCCATCATGGCCAACTGGTCCAGTATCTCGTCCGACAGTCCCTCAAGATACTGGTCCCGTAGTGCAGAGTCATTCCAAGACAAGTCTTGTGCCAACAGCCGAAATTCTGTGGCGTAGGCGGCGGCTGTGGACTTGTCCTGTCTCAACCGACGAATCGCCCGATTGGCTTGGCTCTCCTTCAGTGGGTTACCAAACGCAGTCTCTAAGTGGTTACAAAACCCCACATAGTCCGTTAGCAAAGGAGAGTCTTGCCGGAGCAGTGGCAAAGCCCACTTGGCCGCCTGGTCCTTTAACAAACTGATTAAAAAATGCACCTTGGTGCGGTCGTCAGGGAAGTTCCGGGCTCGCCCCTGAATGTACAACTTGGCCTGGGCGAGGAACATGGGAAAACTGGCCTGGGTCCCATCAAATTTCTCTGGCAAGGCCACTGGGTACTTGCCTGGAGCTAGGGCGTCGGCCCCAGGATCTGGAAAGGCTTCCAACCGCTGCTGAAGCGCCGCAACCACATCGCTTAGCTGCTGAACGGTGTGGGTCAAGGCCTGGTTTTCCTGGGCCAATGCCACCAGCGCAGCCGCCTGGTCAGCCATGGCCTCTGGCTCTTCCCGAACGCACCCCAACGAAGGGGGAGTGCGGGTGTGGCGGGAGCAAACTGTGCTGGACCCGGGGGAAAGGTACCGTGAGCGTAGTCTGAGTCCACACGAAGAGGGGCGAAGTCCGAGGCAGAGAGCCGGGCGGGGAACAGGAACACTGGAACAGGAGGCCGAGCAGGGAACAGGAACACCGGATGGTCAGGAACAGGAGGCCGAGCAGGGAACAGGAGCACCGGATGGTCAGGAACAGGAGGCCAAGCAGGGATCAGGAACACAGGAAGGTCCAAAGCCAACAACGACGTTGCTCCCGCAACCTGGGGCCAGGCTGACTGGGCTTTTATCCTCTTCTAAGGCCGGGGGCGGTCCCGACCCCCAGGAGCCCTGCCTCCTCTGGCCTTAAGGCGAGCACTCCTCCTGGGGGCAACCAGTTCCCTTCGCCTCTCTGCCCTAAGCCTCTGCAGATCAGGAGAGGCCGAAGGGTTACTGGGCTCTGGAGGAGGCTCACCTGTGGCCACTGAGTCGTCAAGCCCCTCTGGGGCCAGAAGGGCTTCACCTGGGGCCAGCTCCTGATGCTCTGTCACAGGTGCAGGCTCTTCAGCATCTAGGCCTTGCCCCAGTTCAGCCGGCCCTGGAGGCGGGGACTCCTGTGCAGGCTGGGATTCCTCTGGTTCATCCTCTGATTCGGAATCCCAGGCCATCACAAGAGGCTTAGGGCAGAGAGGCGAAGGGAACTGGTTGCTCCCAGGAGGAGTGCTCGTCGTTGTTAGCTTCAGACCTTCCAGTGTTCCTGTTCCCTGCTCGGCCTCCTGTTCCTGACCTTCCAGCGTTCCTGTTCCCCGCCCGGCTTCCTGTTTCGGACCTCGCTTCTCATCTCGTGAACTCTGACTACGATCACGGTACCTTTCCCCCGGGACCAGCACAGCCACATACAGTCTTCAATGCATAGCAAGGGTCTCTGAGACCCTGGGCAGGGAGCGGGTGTGACTTGGAAGACAGTTGGTCTTTTCATCACTCCTTCCTGTCGAAGAGAGAGGAAAATACTTGAGGTAAAACACTGGATGCGCCGGTAAGCACCGTCAGGAAGGATTTGTGCTTCTCGGATCCTGGTCTCCGCTTCCTTGAGGAAAGAGTTCTGGCACCTCACAGCAGCTGGCAAGAAGGTGTTTGCCCAGAATCTCAAAAATCTGATCAGGAGAGCTTTCAACTAAAACTTGAGCTTACAGAGAGAGGGAACTTAGATTGAAACCAGTGGAAAAAGTAAGGAGCCCAGTTACAGATTGGTTACAGTACCATCAAATATATGATACGTTTAAATTAGGTTTTAAAAATGGGTTTCTGGATCAAAGCTCACAGTTTTAAAGAGAAATATTATGGAACAAGGATAAACTGTTGTCAAAAATGTATAACTTATTATTACAATGGGAAATGAAAGACGAGTTAAAGTTTCAATAGCCCACTGGGCAATGGACATAGGACATAACATAGACCTAAATCTCCAGGGGAAATTCTGGAAGAATGATTTGAAATTTACTGAATGTTATAGTTTGAAAGAGAATTATATGCAAATGATGCCTAGATGGTATTTAACTCTGAGTAGGTTGGTAAAGATGTAGCAAGTAGGATCAGATCTGTGTTGGAAATGCAGAGAAACAGAAGGAACATTTCTTCACATGTGGTGGACACGTAAAAAGGTTAAAGACTATTGGGAAATCTACAATGAGTTAAAAATAATTAAAACATTCCCCCCCCCAAAACCCTGAGGCCTTTTTGTTAGGAATAGTACAGTCTGAAGTTACCAGTTGTCAGAAAAAAATATTTATGTACGCAACCATGGCAGCTCAAATTTTGCTAGCCCAAAGATGGAAAATGAGTGAGAACCCTAGTAAGGAAGATTGATAGAATTTGTGGAAGCAGCAGGTTTTACTTATAGAATAAGAGAGCAAGAAGAATCTTTATTTGAAGAGGAGTGAGGGTTTTTTGGCTGAATATTTAGAAAACAACTGTGTACAATTGAAAACGCTGGCAGCATTTAGATAAATTCAGCAGTTTGGTAATTATTTGAAGGATGAAAAATGGAGAAACAATTAGATTGAGTATAGCAAAATATGCAGGAATGATAAGTAAAATGAACTGTGAAAGAGGAAGGAGGGATGTCAATTGTTACATAGTATTATGTTTTTTAAAAATAATAATTTTTTTGAGACCGGAAAATCAATAAAAAAAAATTAAAATAAGCTAGAACTTGGGGGGGGGGGAGGCAACATTACAAATGACAGAAGAATACCAGGCACTGGAGATAATGGCTTCACTGATGCACAGGAAACTGAAGTGCTGCTCCAGAAACCCCCTAAAGGGCAGGAAACTACTGGAAGGAAGCAGCTGGAGGGAACGACTCATGGATTCAGTTGTCTCTACACGAATGCACAGAGTATGGGAAACAAGCAAGATGAATTGGGGCTTTTAATACAAGATGGCAAATACTGGTAGGCATTACTGAAACCTGGTGGGATGAGGCTCATGACTGGAATGTAGGAATTGAGGGGTATGACTTGTTCAAAAGGAATAGACCAAACAGGAAGGGGGGAGGAGCAGCATTACACGTAAAGGATGTGTATACTTGTGAAGAAACCCATGACCTGGAGGATGGAAAGCAGATGGAGAGTATATGGTTAAACTTGTAGGAGAGAGATACAACAAGCCAGACTGAAGACTTGGAGGACGCCTTCCAATAGAAGATTACCACACATTAGAAAAAGATACTGTAGTCATGGGAGACTTCAACAACCCCAATATCTGTTGGGACTCAAACTCTGCCACGAGTGTAAGGTCTGACAAATTCCTCCATTGCCTCACTGAACATTTCATTTCCCAGAAGGTGGAAGAGCCCACAAGGGGGTCATCTGTCTTGGACCTTGTCCTCACCAACAGGGAGGAAATGATCGACAAAGTGGAAGTACTGGGAAACTTGGGAGGAAGTGATCCTGTTCTCCTGGGTGTCAGGATACAAAGAGGAGGAGGAGGAGGAGGAGGAGGAGGAGGAGGAGGAGGAGGAGGAGGAAGAAGAAGAAGAAGAAGAAGAAGAAGAAGAAGAAGAAGAAGAAGAAGAAGAAGAAGAGTAATAGTTTGGATTTGATATCCCGCCTTTCACTCCCCTTCAGGAGTCTCAAAGCGGCTAACATTCTCCTTTCCCTTCCTGCCCCACAATAAACACTCTGTGAGGTGAGTGGGGCTGAGAGACTTCAGAGAAGTGTGACTGGCCCAAGGTCACCCAGCAGCTGCATGTGGAAGAGCGGGGAAGCAAACCCGGTTCCCCAGATTATGAGTCCACCGCTCTTAACCAATACACCACACTGGCACTCCAAGGGGAAACTGAGTGTAGTCAGACACACACTGTGGACTTTTAAGAAGGCCAGTTTCATAAAACTTAAGGAGCTACTGGGTGAGATCTCATGGTCAGAAATACTCAAAAGAGAAGGGAGTCCAAGATGGATGGGAGTTCATAAATGATAGATGTTAATAAGCTGGATGGAACTTAATGAATTATGGAGGGAGGGAGGAAGGAAGCTAGGAAATTATGGAGGGAGGGAGGAAGGAAGCTAGGAAGATAGGAAAATAAGTTAATTCAAATCTCCAGGGCCTGGTGAGCTGCATGTGAAAAGGATCTACATGTGAAAAGGATCTAGGAGTCTTGGTTGACCACAAACTTGACATGAGCCAACAGTGTGACGCGGCAGCTAAAAAAGCCAATGCAATTCTGGGCTGCATCAATAGGAGTATAGCATCTAGATCAAGGGAAGTAATAGTGCCACTGTATTCTGCTCTGGTCAGACCTCACCTGGAGTACTGTGTCCAGTTCTGGGCACCACAGTTCAAGAAGGACACTGACAAACTGGAACGTGTCCAGAGGAGGGCAACCAAAATGGTCAAAGGCCTGGAAACGATGACTTATGAGGAACGGCTAAGGGAGCTGGGCGTGTTTAGCCTGGAGAAGAAGAGGTTAAGGGGTGATATGATAGCCATGTTCAAATATATAAAAGGATGTCACATAGAGGAGGGAGAAAGGTTGTTTTCTGCTGCTCCAGAGAAGCGGACACGGAGCAATGGCTCCAAACTACAAGAAAGAAGATTCCACCTAAACATTAGGAAGAACTGTTGTTGATATGCAGCGTTGCGTGCACAGCGGAAGGATGAGGAGTACGTGCCACATACTCTATATTGCTTTATTTACACTTCAAAGCTGGTATGTTACAGAAAAACATCTTGCCTCTGCCGGAGCAGAGAAAAGCATCCTCTCTCCTCTAAAGCACGGAGAGAAGAAAAAACACACACTGAACTGCAAAGAACAGTGAAAAACAGGAAACCAGTGTACGTCACATCCAGTCTCCCTTTCCCGTGGGAAAACCCAACAGCACAGACTGTGGAATGTAAACATTGTCTTGTGACAAGCACTTTGCTGCACAGTGAAGAGAGCAGAAACCAACATCCTCCCCCTTTCTGTGAACATCACTGGGCAGCGTGTTCATACAATATCAGTACAAACCCAACTTCTGCACATAGGTACAGTGTTGATCCCTTGATACAATCTTGGACAATACATCAGCAGGAATTTCATTACCTGGCATATAGGACACCGTTACGAGTCCCTTCTGAATACGTTCCCTAGCATGTTGCAACTTCAATTGCAAGTGCTTCGTGCTTTGCTTACAACCTTCAGAATTCAGCAAAGCCAAACATGCTTTGTTGTCCTGGTAAACCTGGATTGGACATTTGACAGGAATTTTCATGTCTTTGCACAATTGTAACAACCATTCACAATCTTTAAGTGAATAAGACAGTGCGTTCAGTTCAGCTTCACAAGTACTTAAGCTAACTGTTGTTTGCTTCTTGCATGACCAATCAAATAGACTCTGATTGTACATATAGCAAACTCCAGACGTACTTTTCCTGTCTGTAGTGTCACTTCCAAAACTTGCATCTGCAAATATTTCAAGACCACCAGACTTCTGATTGTTAAATCTCAGTCTGTAATGCATAGTGCCTTTCAAATACCGCGCTATGCGTTTCAGAGCTTTCCAATCCTTAACAGTAGGATTGTTGACTTGTCTGCTTAGCAAATTACAGCTAACAGCAATGTCTGGTCTTGAACATCTGGCAATGAAGTTTAGCTTGCCTAGCACACTTCTGTACAGTGTAGTGTCAGAAAATGCTTCTTCAGTGTCATCTACCTGATAACCTGTTATCATCGGTGTGTCTACAGGGTTAGCATCCATCAGGTTCAGTTTGCTTAACACATCAGCAATTTTCCGTGATTGGTGTACTAGAATGTTACCATCTTGATCTCTCTCTATTTCCAGAGATAGGTAGTTGTTTACCTCACCAAGATATTTCATGTCAAAATGCTCTTTCAGTTGAGCTAGGGCGTTATTGTACATTGTGACATCCTTCCAAAAGAATAAAAGATCATCAACATAAAACAAGCAATACAGTTTCTTTTGCCCCTCCTCTTTGACAAATACACATGGATCAGCTTTCCCTTGCTGAAAACCTAGAGAAAACAATACTTCAGTGAGTTTTGTGTGCCAACACCGTGCACTTTGTTTGAGACCATAAAGGGATTTCTTCAGAGCACAAACAAATCCCTGTTTTACCTGTACGCCATCAGGTGGAAGCATATAAAGTGATTCATCTAGAGATCCGTACAGAAAAGCTGTATTTACATCATGGTGACTAATGTGTAGATTTTCCTCTGCAGCTAGCTTGAGCATAAGCCTAATGCTCTCATACCTCACTGTGGGTGAGTAGGTCTCGTGATAGTCTTCATCTGGTACCTGTGCAAAACCTCTGGCTACCAATCTGGCTTTGTGTCTGACTATCTTGCCATTTTGATCAGTCTTCGCTTTGAAGACCCATTTGCTTCCAAGCAGTTTCATTCCTGGAACTACTGGAACTAGGTCCCATGTTTTGTTCCTTTCCAAGGAATCAAGCTCAGCCTTCATTGCATTTAACCATGGCTCAGCTTCCTTTGAATCCAAATCCTGGATTTCTTGGAAACTTGAAGGTTCAAATACCTTCTTGGAGCTTTTAACAGCTGTTACTGCTATCTTAGCAAATTCATCAGCAAATCTCTTTGGAGGTCTGCCTTTTGTGGCTCTTTGTGACCTGCGAATTAGCCGTAGGTCTTCAACACTCTCCTCTTCCTTCTTGGGAGAATAGTGACCTATTGTGAACAATGGTTCTTCCAATTCCTGATCAGAGCTTTCAGAGGGTCGCATAGAGGCTTTCGCACTCTTGAAATCCTCTGAATCACCCGATTCAGTTTCAGACTCAGAATCAGAACCTTCATCAGTGGGTGTGGGTTGCTGTGGTTGCTTTTGACTATCCTCAGTCTCATCACTGTCATCAGGATAACATTGGAAAATTCCCACATTCTCCCCCCACTTGGCATTGTACTCAACACTTCTTGTGAGCTTAATTGCCTTTGAGTCAGTCATCATTATTCTGTAAGAACCTTTCTGATAACCTAGAAAGATACCATGCAATCCACGCTTGTCTAACTTTGAGTTTTGTGGTGAGTGAACCCACATGTCAGAACCAAAAATTTTCATGTGTTTGATGTATGGCTTCTTGCCAAACATCTTATCATAGGGGGTACAACCAATCGCTGAAGATAACCTGCGATTATAACTGTAAGTGAAACATGAGAGAGCTTCGGCCCAATAACTGTCTGGAAGATTAGCATCATGCAGCAAGGTTTTTAACCCTTGAAGCAATGTCTGATTTGCTCGTTCCGCAAGTCCATTCTGCCATGGCGAGCGAGGACTAGACAAATCGTGTTGAATTCCTTTCTCAGTCAGAAAAGCTTCAAACTGCTGAGAAGTGAATTCTCCCCCACGATCACTGAAAAGAGTCTTTACCTTCTTACCATGCACATTTTCCAACCAAGCACAGAATTCCTTGAACCTTGGAAAAGCCTCTGATTTCTGCTTGAGATTGTACACATAAATATACCTGGAAAAGGCATCAATGAGAACCATGAAGTACCTGTTTCCACCCAAAGAGGGCGCTAGTGGACCAACCAAATCAGCATGAACAATTTGGTATGGTTCTGTAGCTTGCCTACTAGACACCTTACCTTTCGCAGCCATTTTCACCTTGTTTGCTGCGCATGCCTTGCACTTCATGTGGTACCTGCAGGGTTTAATAGTCATACCTTCAACCAAGGCAGGCATTTTAGATACTGCCTCAAAATGCAAATGACCAAATTTCCTGTGAAAATCATGAATACATTCTGCATGCAAACTTTTGTTAGTACCTGCAATGCAACAAGTGTCATCCTGCACAATATCATCATAATACAAAACATATAAACGTTCAACATATTCAGCATACAATACATAATCATTTTTCTTTGTGATGATGCACCTTTTGTTCTTAAAGGAAACGTCAATATTCCGCTCATTCAGCTGTCCAACGCTGAGCAGATTATGTTTGGCATCCGGCACATAAAGCACATTCTGTATTGATAAGTCCAAACTGTGAAGAACAACAGTTCCGTAGCCTTTACTGGGGATTGTGTGGTCATCCGCCTGGTGAATCGCACCTTCCTGCGGTGTAAAAGACATGAACAGTCGCTTATCGTTGCACATGTGGTGCGTTGCCGCTGAATCAACAACGAAGAAAGATCTAGACGTCTTCTGGACCTCTGCAACCTTTGGAGTGAAGCGTGAGACCATTGCCTTGTGCTGCGTTGTCCTGGACACTGGACCTTTGCCTTTGCCTCGGCCTTTTCCACGCGATGAGCTTTCGCTGCGCTGCTCTGTCTTGGCCCTGGGATATTTGCATTCCCTCTTCATATGGCCTAGACGTCCACACGAGTAGCATTTCACTGCCTCCAAAGCTTTGGCGCCATCTGGTGGTTCCACTGCACTATGGGATGACGACTGTGAAGTCTCTCCCTTACCCATGCAGCCAGCACCCCGGCGGTCTGCTTCATTCTGAATCATGGCAGTATCACTGGCTACTGTGAGTTGAGCATTTGGCTGATCAGTGGTATCAAATTCCCCACTTGCCTCAGCCAGCCTTCTGCAGCTAGCCATCATGACTCTGGCATTAGCCTTCTGCGTCATCTCTGCTGCTTTAAATCATGCTGCTTTATACAAGCTGCGTCTGTGCTGCTTCATTCCAAAGGCAAGTTCAAAACAGCCTCTGCCTGTGAGCCTGTACCACTCTGCTTAACTGCAGCTGCTTCAAACCTTATTCCAAAGGCAAGTTCAAAAGGAAAGCTCTAAAGTGCTTTCTCTATGCTGCCTTAAATCCATGCTGCGTCACTATTGCAGCTGCTTTACTCCAAGAGCACTTTTAAAAGTTACTTTCGATTTCCCCGCATAGTAACTTTGCCCGGCAAACGGCTTTAAAAGTTCAAAGTCCAGCCATAAAGCCATTAATTAGAAGCTGGCAGGCTGCCCGGAGCAGTAGCACATACCTCATCAATCATCTTGACGCGCAGAGATATCGTCCGATCCGTCCCTCTGCCGCTGTTCCGATATCTGGAGCCCATTCTTAAGATGACTGTGTTTTTCTGGGCCCATAACCAAATGTTGTTGATATGCAGCGTTGCGTGCACAGCGGAAGGATGAGGAGTACGTGCCACATACTCTATATTGCTTTATTTACACTTCAAAGCTGGTATGTTACAGAAAAACATCTTGCCTCTGCCGGAGCAGAGAAAAGCATCCTCTCTCCTCTAAAGCACGGAGAGAAGAAAAAACACACACTGAACTGCAAAGAACAGTGAAAAACAGGAAACCAGTGTACGTCACATCCAGTCTCCCTTTCCCGTGGGAAAACCCAACAGCACAGACTGTGGAATGTAAACATTGTCTTGTGACAAGCATTTCGCTGCACAGTGAAGAGAGCAGAAACCAACAAGAACTTCCTGACAGTAAGAGCTGTTTGACAGTGGAATTTGCTGCCAAGGAGTGTGGTGGAGTCTCCTTCTTTGGAGGTCTTTAAGCAGAGGCTTGACAACCTCTATGTGACATCCTTTTATATATTTGAACATGGCTATCATATCACCCCTTAACCTCCTCTTCTCCAGGCTAAACATGCCCAGCTCCCTTAGCCGTTCCTCATAAGGCATCGTTTCCAGGCCTTTGACCATTTTGGTTGCCCTCCTCTGGACACGTTCCAGTTTGTCAGTGTCCTTCTTGAACTGTGGTGCCCAGAACTGGACACAGTACTCCAGGTGAGGTCTGACCAGAGCAGAATACAGTGGCACTATTACTTCCCTTGATCTAGATGCAATACTCCTATTGATGCAGCCCAGAATTGCATTGGCTTTTTTAGCTGCTGCGTCACACTGTTGGCTCATGTCAAGTTTGTGGTCAATCAAGACTCCTAGATCCTTTTCACATGTACTGCTCTCAAGCCAGGTGTCACCCATCTTGTATTTGTGCCTCTCATTCTTTTTGCCCAAGTGCAATACTTTACATTTCTCCCTGTTAAAATTCATCTTGTTTGTTTTGGCCCAGTTCTCTAATCTGTCAAGGTCGTTTTGAAGTGTGATCCTGTCCTCTGGGGTGTTAGCCACCCCTCCCAGTTTGGTGTCATCTGCAAATTTGATCAGGATGCCCTTGAGTCCATCATCCAAGTCGTTGATAAAGATGTTGAATAAGACCGGGCCCAAGAGAGAACCCTGTGGCACCCCACTAGTCACTCTTCTCCAGGATGAAGAGGAACCATTGATGAGCACCCTTTGGGTTCGGTCAGTCAGCCAGTTACAAATCCACTGAGTGGTAGCATAGTCAAGTCCGCATTTTACCAGCTTCTTTACGAGAATATCATGGGGCACCTTGTCAAATGCCTTGCTGAAATCAAGGTAGGCTACATCCACTGCGTTCCCTTCATCTACCAGGCTTGTAATTCTGTCAAAAAACGAGATCAGGTTCGTCTGACGTGACTTATTTTTCAGAAATCCATGCTGACTATTGGTGATCACGGTATTCCTTTCTAGGTGCTCACAGACTGTTTGCTTAATGATCTGCTCCAGAATCTTCCCTGGTATTGATGTCAGACTGACTGGGCGGTAATTATTTGGGTCCTCTCTTTTCCCCTTTTTGAAAATAGGGACAACATTTGCCCTCCTCCAGTCTGCCGGGACTTCGCCTGTTCTCCAGGAATTCTCGAAGATGACTGCCAGTGGTTCTGAGATCACATCTGCCAGTTCTTTTAATACTCTTGGATGCAGTTCATCTGGCCCTGGAGACTTGAATACATCTAAACTAGCCAAGTATTCTTGTACTATCTCCTTAGTTATTCTGGGCTGAGTTTCCTCTGCTGAATCATTTGCTCCAAATTCTTCAGGTCGGGCATTGTTTTCTTTATCGGAGAAGACTGAGGCAAAGAAGGCATTGAGGAGTTCAGCCCTTTCTGTATCCTCTGTTTGCATTTCACCATCTTCTCCTCTGAGTGACCCCACTGTTTCTTTGTTCTTCCTTTTGCTACGAACATACCCATAAAAGCCTTTTTTGTTGCTTTTAACCTCTCTAGCAAGCCTGAGTTCATTCTGTGCTTTAGCTTTTCTGACTTTGTGTCTACACGTGCTGGCTATTTGTTTGAATTCCTCTTTGGTGGTTTCCCCCCTTTTCCATTTTTTGTACACATCCTTTTTTAATCTTAACTCAGTTAAAAGTTCTTTAGATAGCCACCCTGGCTTCTTTAGGCACCTTCCATGTTTCTGTCTCATTGGTATTGCCTGAAGTTGTGCTTTTACTATCTCCCTCTTAACAAACTCCCAGCCATCATGAACTCCCTTTCCTTTTAGTATTACTGTCCATGGGATCTCACCCAGCACTTCCCTAAGTTTTATGAAGTTGGCTTTCTTAAAGTCAAGAAATTGAGTCCTAGTATGCTTGGCTGCTCCTTTCTGCTGTATAGTAAACTTCAGAAGAGCATGATCACTCGCGCCTAATGATCCTTCCACTTCTACCCCACTAACCAGGTCATCAACATTGGTTAGGACCAGATCTAAAATGGCTGTTCTTCTTGTTGCTTCTCCCACTTTCTGGACAATGAAGTTGTCTGCAAGGCCAGTGAGGAATCTGTTTGACCTTATGCTCTTGGCTGAGTTTGACATCCAGCAAATATCCGGGTAATTGAAGTCCCCCATTACTACTATCTCCCTTCCTTTTGCATGCTTGGCCATCTGTTCCAGGAAGGCATCATCTATGTCCTCCGTTTGGCTTGGGGATCTATAGTAAACTCCCACAATGAGGTCCCTGTTATTCTTCTCTCCCTTAATTTTGACCCAAATGCTCTCACTTTGGCTTTGAGGTTCTAAATCTTGGATCTCTTCACAGGTATACACATCCCTGACATATAACGCCACTCCTCCTCCTTTCTTGTCTGGTCTGTTTCTCTGAAATAGATTGTATCCCTCCATTATTACATTCCAGTCGTGGGACTTATCCCACCAGGTTTCAGTGATGCCTATTATGTCATATTTAGTTTGCTGTACCAAGAGCTCAAGCTCATCTTGTTTATTACCCATGCTTTGCGCATTAATGTACAGACATTGTAGTCCATTAATCATTCCCCCGTGTCTCTTCTTTAAGGATTTTTTCCTCCCATCACTAGGTCTGCGTGCTGTTTGCTCCATTCGGTCTATGACATTTGGACTCCTACCTTCAGGAGCACTGTCTCCCTCCCCCACATTAGTCAGTTTAAAGCCCTCCTGATGAGGTTTCTGAGATTTTTGGCAAAAACATTCCTCCCAACCGTTGTGAGGTGCAGCCCATCGCTTGCCAGAAGTCCATCTTCAAGAAACTGCTGTCCGTGATCTAAGAATCCAAACCGTTCCTGTTTACACCATTTGCGAAGCCAGCTGTTCACTTCCACTATTTTTCTCTCTCTCCCTGGGCCACGTCGTTCAACTGGGAGGACAGATGAGATGACAATTTGTGCATTTAATTGCTTCAATTTCCTGCCCAGAGCCTCATAGTCTCTTTTGATCTTCTGGAGGCTATTGCTTGCAGTGTCATTGGTTCCCACATGAACCAAGAGGAAGGGGTATTTGTCAGTGGGTTTTATGATTCCTTGCAGTCGTTCAGTTACATCTTGGATCTTAGCCCCGGGGAGACAGCACACTTCCCGAGACATCTTGTCAGGCCCACAGATCACTGCTTCTGTTCCCCTCAGTAGGGAATCCCCTATCACCACTACACGCCTCCTCTTAGGTTTGGTCGGGGTTCTTCCGTGAGCTGTCTGTTCCAAGGTCGCCTGCACGTTCCCTGAGGACTGACTTTGCTGCTCGTCTTCATATACCTGATCGACTGTAACGAGGGAGAGATCCTCAAACGGAGTCTGCTCTTCGTCTTCCATGCTAGGGGAGAGGACCTCAAAGCGATCCTCAGCTTGTCTCAGTGTGTACCAGTCGGGGCTGCACTCTCCTCAATATCGTGGCAGGGCTGATGCCGTGAGCCCCTCTGTGTCCTATGAACAGCTTGCATTGCGACGGACAAGGTGGGGGGGCTACCTAGCCAACACCTCGGAAGCGCTGGCCTCCTGAGCTTGCGTGTTGCGCTGCCGCTGAAAGGACTTGACAACAGCATTCCTCCAGAGCAAAGGAGCTTGCGCCACTCACTGCGCATTGCATGCACACACCGCCACGGATTTCTATGCAGTGGTACCTCTGTTTTCAAACAGCTTAGTTCCCGAACAACTCGGAACCTGAATGCTGCAAACCCAGAAATAGGTGCTCCAGTTTTTGAACTTTGACTCGTGCTCCTGAGCTTCCATTTTCACTGTTGCACAGTTAATTTGAGTCCCCCGCATAGCAATTAAGGTTTTTCTCCTCCCGTTTAACACTTAAGTAGCAAATTTAAGCCACATTGTAATTAAAGCCTTCCATTTCTGATTGCAGTGTTCTGAGGTGATATTTGGTGCTTTTGTTTTTGCTATTTTTTGTGGTTTTGTTTGTGTGGCTTCTTCATTTTTGTGTCTGTGGCTTGTTTTTTGTTTTATGATTGATTGATTGATTGATTGATTGATTGTGTGACTGCGGAAATGGTTTTAGAATGCTTTGGTTTTAGAACAGATTTCCAAAATGGATTAAGTTTGAGAACCAAGGTGCCACTGTACATTTCTCTCCATTAGACAACCTATACTGGACTCCCAATGTCATAATAAGGCAAGGAAACCCCACTTTCTGAAACACAGATGTCAGAGCTGCCTCTAGGTCCCAGCTCACAGAGGACCAACGCCAGGCTGATATTATGTACAAAAGTCTTTATTGAAGTTTAATTTCCATTTCAAAGCCAGGGCGTGCAGCCCTACGTCTAGACTCTAGATCGGCGAAGTCCCGTCTGAGTCTCCGCCCCTTCCACACCAGTTTAAGATCCTAGCCCTGCTCCACCTCCTGCGCTGCACTCTTCTCCTCTGGGTCCTCCTGCCCGCTGGGGCATTGCCCTTTCTGGACTCTTCCGACGCTGAGTCGCTTAGCTCCTCCCCCTGCCTCCGGCGTGCTTTAGGACCCGGTTCCCAATCCTCACTCTCTGCTGTCCCGCACGCCTGTACATTTGAACTTGCCTCTCGCGCCAACCCAGTGACCTTTCTCCTAACCGTTACACTACTTCTGTCACTGCTTCCCTCTTCCGGGACACTAGCCGGATCTGACCTCCCCTCCGTTGTACGACTCTCCGAGGGAGGTGTGGTCAGCTCTGCCTCGTCTTCTCTCCCTGGTGGGGGAAGTACTGGTCCCGATGCCTGGGACCCTTCCCCCCCACTCTGCTCTGGTGGGGAAGCTGGTCCTGATCTCCAACTACTACTCTGGGAGTCCCTGCTCCCCCTTGCTCCTGGGGCGTTCCCCTTGGGACCCCCCTGCCCCTGGCCACTGGCGCTCCCTTCTGTGAATCTTCCGATTCGCTGGAGAGGCTTATGGAATCCCTCGGACCACTGTCTCCTCCTACACTGCCCTCTGATTCCTCGCCCTCGCTCTCCATCTCCCATCTTCCCTGTGCCTCTGCTCCTGAGCCCCTGACATCCATCCCCCCCTCAAAGCCCCCCCTTCCCCCCTCCCCTTCTTCCGGTGTGGGTTCTGGGTGCTCCAGTGTTGTGGGGGTGAGTGCGGGGTACAGTTCTTCCCCCGTGGCGTGCCGCCAGCCGGATAAGTCCGGGAAGTCCTCCATGGTCTCGTCAACGGCGATCTCCTCTGCTTCCATCTCTTGGGAGGTGTGCTCGAAACCTGGATCTACCCCCAACTCGCCCGTGACCCCCTCTTCCCCTGTCGCTTGGGGTGACACTGCGTGCCATGGTCCTCTCAGCAGATCTCTGCGCCAGCCCACCTCAGGCTGATCCTCCCACCAATAAGATCGACCTGTGCCAAACCCTGAGAGGGACCCCTCTGGGGAGCTGGTCTCCGGTGACGCCTCTTCAGCTGAAGAGAAACCCTGGAACGTGCTGGTGGAGAGTGTGGGTGTGAAAAGATATTCGTCGAAATAATCTGCCGGCATGGGTCTGTGCGGGAAAAGTGTATGGAATTCGTCCTTGAGCCATTGCTCCTCCACTGCATAGTCCGGTACCCACCTGTTGGCGCTGGCTGGGGTGTCTTCCCTGGCGAGGAGATATTCAATCCCTTCCTCCCCCCATCTCGAGTCTAAAATCTCTGTGGCCTCGTTGATCGGCTCCGCCCTCGGCGGCCCCCCCTGTGTGGGTGCGTCTCTGAGCGGGCTGGGGGCAGTCCCTGGTGCCTGGAACCTGTGAGGTGCCTTGTAGGGCGTGAGCACCAATCTATGAAAGACCGGATGCATTCTGGATCCCTCCGGGAGTGTCAACCGGAAGGCCACTGGGTTGATCTGTGCCTCGACTTGGTAAGGGCCTAGCTGCTTGTGTCCGAGCTTCTTTTTAGCTAACGATCTGGCCGGCACTGCCTGGGCTGCTAACCAGACCCAGTCCCCCACCCAGATGTCCTCCCCAACTCTCCTGTGTCGGTCTGCCTGCATTTTGTAAGCGTGTTTAGCTAGCTCCAACTGCCTTCGGAGCTGTTCGTGGACCTCCTGTAACTCCGCTGCCAAGTTCTCAGCTCCCTGCGGTTCCCCCTCCCCCACTTTCTCTAAACCCGGGAAGGTCCTGGGATGCCGCCCATTGTTGGCAAAAAACGGTGTCACCCCCGTGGACACGTGTTTCGTGTTGTTGTAGGCAAACTCGGCCAGCGGCAGGTAGTCCACCCAGGTCGAGGGCTGCTGGTTCGCGTAGCATCTCAGGTACTGCTGCATGATGGCGTTGACCCTCTCCGCTTGTCCGTTGGTCTGTGGGTGTCTTGCCGACGATAGGTTGACCTTGACGTTCAGGATGCCCATCAGCTTCTGCCAGAAACTCGAGATGAACTGGCACCCCCGGTCGGACAGGATAGACCGTGGTAGGCCGTGCACCTTGAACACGTGGTCTATGAACATCTTGGCTGTCTGTTCCGCTGTGGCCACCTTCGCGCAAGGAATGAAGTGGGCCATCTTGGTGAACAAGTATACTACTACGAGTACCGCTGTCTTGCCTCGCGAGCTGGGCAGATCTGTGACAAAGTCCAGGGCCACTTTCTCCCACGGCTCGAGGGGCGTCTGTAGCGGTTCCAGCAATCCCGCCGGCGGCTTGTGCACCGGTTTGGCCCTTTGGCATGTGTCGCACCTTGTGACGTAATCCGCGACTTCCCCCCTCATCTTGGGCCACCAAAAGTCTCTGGCTACTAGTTCCACCGTCTTCTCTTTGCCGAAGTGCCCAGCGCTGGGTGCGTCGTGTAACTGCTGCAGTACCTTCGCGCGGAGGTCGTCTCCCGGCACGTAGAGGGCCCCTTTGCGGATGAGCAGTCCGTCGCGTATCTGAAACTCGTTGTCCTTCGCCTTGCCGCTTCGCACCTCCTCCATCTTGGATCGTGCAAAGGAGTCTGTCTGCAGCGCGTGACGTACTGCGTCCAGGTCCACCGTGGCTGAGGCGCATGCCCACGCTTCCGGTGCAAAAATGTGCTTGGCGCTCCCTTCTGTGAATCTTCCGATTCACTGGAGAGGCTCATGGAATCCCTCGGACCACTGTCTCCTCCTACACTGCCCTCGTATTCCTCCCCCTCGCTCTCCATCTCCCATCTTCCTGAGCCCCTGACAACAGAAATTCACAAAAAATAGTCAAATGGTACCAAAAGGTCATGGAAATGTAGACTCAGGGCATGAATAGGAACAATAGGATGTACAACCACATACTGGGGATCCCCGAACCCCAATTGCCCAAGCAGCAGGTGTTACCATCAGACAGAAAACTCATCCTCAGAGGGGAAGGAGATCCAGGAAGAGCAAATCAATAATAATAATAATAATAATAATAATAATAATAATAATAATGATAATGATAATAACAACAATAATTTATTATTTATACCCCGCCCAACTGGCTGGGTTTCCCCAGCCACTCTGGGCAGCTTCCAACAAAATATTAAAATACCGTAATACATCAAACATTAAAAGCTTCCCTAAACAGGGCTGCCTTCAGATGTCTTCTAAAAGTCTGGTAGTTGTTGTTCTCTTTGATATCTGGTGGGAGGGCATTCCACAGGGAGGGCGCCACTACTGAGAAGGCCCTCTGCCTGGTTCCTTGTAATTTGGCTTCTCGCAGTGAGGGAACCGCCAGAAGGCCCTCGGAGCTGGACTTCAGTGTCCAGGCCGAACAATGGAGGTGGAGATGCTCCTTCAGGTCTACTGGGCCTTTGAGGCCCTTTAGGTTTTTAAAGGTCAACACCAGCACTCTGAGTTGTACTCGGAAACG
Source organism: Podarcis erhardii (assembly GCF_964252035.2). NCBI lineage: Eukaryota > Metazoa > Chordata > Lepidosauria > Squamata > Lacertidae > Podarcis > Podarcis erhardii. The sequence continues at coordinate 556,664 of NC_138513.1, forward strand.
TACTGGGGAGCCAATGTAGGTCTTTCAGGACTGGAGTTATGTGGTCTCGGCGGCTGCTCCCAGTCACCAGTCTGGCTGCTGCATTCTGGATTAGTTGTAGTTTCCGGGTCACCTTCAAAGGTAGCCCCACGTAGAGTGCATTGCAGTAGTCTAAGCGAGAGATAACCAGAGCATGCACCACTCTGTGGGCAGGGAGGGTCTCATCCTGCGTACCAGATGGAGCTGGTAAACAGCTGCCCTGGACACAGAATTGACCTGAGCCTCCATGGACAGCTGTGAGTCCAAAATGACTCCCAGGCTGCGCACCTGGTCCTTCAGGGGCACAGTTACCCCATTCAGGACCAGGGAGTCCTCCACACCAGCCCGCCCCCTGTCCCCCAAAAACAGTACTTCTGTCTTGTCAGGATTCATCCTCAATCAACTGTGTTAACCAAGTTTTGAGGACAAAAGGACATGCAAATCCTTTCTTCTGCCAGGGTGAGACAGATGTTGTAACAAACAGGGCCATGTCAGGATCTCAGATTTCTGCCAGACACCTCACCTTTTCTGTGACATACCTATGATGTTTTGATGACACTGTGTGAAATATATTATGGGAAAGTGTGGGAACTTTAAAAAAACATGTAAACTTTTGTTCGGAGTTCTTCTTCCTTGTTCTTGCTTACGAGTTGGAACTGTTGTTCGGCTTCTTCAACCTGGCCGAGGTCTCTTGCTTGAACCCGACCGATTCTGAACCCGCAGGGCTAGACCCTGACAAAGTTGGGAGATGGTTTAAGTAGCAGACCCCAAGATTTTGTCCTTAACAGCATACATGTAAAACCGTAAGCCGAGGTCTTGGCTTTGGAAAAATAAAAGGGGTGAGTGTCTCTGAGGTAAATACACACACCTTGACCTCCTCGTCTGTGGAGCCAGTTGTGGAAAGCGCTCTGCGCATGCTCAAAGTTCCCCCCCTCTCTCATTATCACTGCCCAACATCCTAGGCTGAGCCCTGCCATGAAAAACAGGTTCTTGGGCTGACAAGCAGAAGAACATGAGAAGAGCCTGCAGGATCAGGACCGTGGTCTATCCAGTCCAGCATCCTGTTCTCACGGGGGCCCACCAGGTGCCCCAACAAGACTCGAACTCAAGACCCTCTCACCTCTTGTGGCTTCCAGCGACTGCCATTCAGAAGACCAATCCTCTTTTAAAGCCATCGAGATTGGTAGTCGTCCCTGCTTCCTGTGGCAGGGAGTTCCAAGGAACTCATTCCAAGGAAACCAAACTCTGGGCAAGACTTGGAGCTTCTCATTACTTGGAGAGTCCTGCTGCCCCCCGCTCCTCAGATCTTAAGCTGCTATGATGAAGCTGGGTGCACATCGCACGTGTGTGTGTGTGTGTGTGTGTGTGTGTTGCGGGAGAGCCTTTTGTCAAAACAGCATCAATAAAACACGCCCGCCACTTATACGGTCTCCGCATTACAACCTCCTTATCTCCTCTTTCCAGCATCCAAAGAATGCCCTTTAATCATTCTGTGAACGTCCCCGGTGATAAATTAATAAAGCCCATTCGGAGATGAATGGATCTGAACTTGGATTATCAGAGCAGATTGGAGCAGGATGGGGCTGAAGGAGAAAAAGTGCGCCTGGTTTTGGGAGTTCGTCTGACTCAGCTGAGATCTCTGGGTTGACAGAATGCCATTACAGTGGTGCCCCGCAAGACGAACGCCTAGCAAGACGGAAAATCCGCTAGACGAAAGGGTTTTCCGTTTTGCAGGTGCTTCGCAAAACGAATTTCCTATGGGCTTGCTTTGCAAGACGAAAATGTCTTGCGAGTTCCTGCGGTGTTTTCCCCCTCCCCCCTTTTTCTAAGCCGCTTATCTGCTTATCCGCTAAGCCGATAAGCCGCTAAAAGCCACTAATAGCGCTAATCCACTAAGCCATCAATGGGCTTGCTTCGCAAGACGAAAAAACCGCAAGACGAAGAGACTCGCGGAACGGATTCTTTTCGTCTTGCGAGGCACCACTGTATTGCCGGCTCATGAAGTCGGGAGGGGGCCTCTAAAGGTGACCCACAGCCACTGAAGCATCCTTGAGAGGTGGGCGCGCGCGCACACACACCAGGAATTGAAGGAAGGTTCAAGGAGAACCTTTGCTAGATGGGCAGGATAAATGAGGTGACTACAAGGACTCTACACAACGTTACATATTTCTTTCTAGCCAAGCACATATAAACTGATTTAATGCATGATTGCAAAGTAATAAACTTTATCTCTGTACCTTTTTAAAAAAGCAATGTTCTAACCCTGCACTGAACAAAGAAGGGCTGGATGTTCCAAACGCAATTGCCACACTTCCAGGTTAATTGCCGTGTCAACGATCTGCAAAATCTAGTGACAATAACCCCTGGAACATGAAGCAATTGGAGGCCTGGATTTGGCCAGGAAAACAAGGCTGCGTTTCACATACTGTGAAAATCTTTCAGTATCTCCAGGTCAAAAGCCATTTACAAGAGAAGGAAAGGAGTTGTTTTTGCACACTGGCAAAGAAGATGTTTATTTAAGTGTACCCATTTTACAGGAAAGGGTTGTTTAAAACACAGGTGGTTATCTAAGAATAAACAGCAAAGAGGATTTCAGTTAAAAAATTCCAGCAATTCTTTAGATCCCTGTTTTCCCAGGGCCAAAGAACAGCTGCGGCAGTCTCCCCCCTGCATTTTGGGGGTGTCCTACAAGGCTAATAGCTCCTGGGCAACCTGACGACCGAGTTATAAGGAGCAGGAAGTTGCGTATTTCTTGAGACAGCTATTTGGGGCTTTTTGGAAAGGGAAGATCAGCCACAAAACCTGCAGTGGAAGAGCAATCACTGTGTCTGGCCTTTTCCTCCTGCCATTTGCCCCCCCCCAACCCCACACCCCACTTTTCCTCTTTTACGGTTTGCCCCACAGAGGTGAGGAAAGCAGGTTTGGGGTGAACCTGAGAGGACAAGCAGGAAGGGCAAAGTGGCCCCTGCCCCACGGCCATTTCTCAGCCTTGGCTTCCAAGGCCGTTTCTCGGCTTGTTGTTGTTTTTTAAACCACCCCACCCCAGAACAAACTGTCCAGGGCAAGGAAAACGCAGCTGCCCCATAACTCAAAGCCCTGACGTTCATCCAGACTGAAGCCTCAAACCCTCAGCTCAGGCCCCTCGGCCACTTTGTGGGTCTTGTGACAGCCAAACCCTCGTGGGGAAGAAATCCTTGGCAGCAGAAAGCCTGAATGCCGCCCTGGCACCCGATGCGGGCGCCCCCTTGTCCGGGGAGATCCAGGAGCAGGTTGAGGGGGCAGAGAGGGGACCCCAGGTCCTCCTTCAGAAATAGCTCCTCCTGTCCTTTTCCTCGGCGGTGTCGCTGACAAAGACGAGGTTGTGGCAGCCGCCCAGCGGCTGTGGGGGGGAGGGCAGGGAGCTCGAGGAGCCCAGGAACGTCTTCAGCCGGGGGGCATTTGCTGGGCGCTGCCCCACGTCCTGCAAGGCACAAGAGGAATGGGGCTCAGGGGGCGGGACAGGCAGCGCCCCACATCTCCTGTCAAGGATCCCACCTGTGCAGCCAGAGGGACAGGCTGACCTCTGGACTAAACTAAGGATTTGGGTGTGTGTGTGGAGGGGAGACACATTTTGGACCCTCCAGGGAACTTGACTTCCTTCGACGCCAACCTGCAACATGGCCCACAGGCAGGGATGTGAGCGGCATCCATCTCGAGGGACAATGGAGTCTACCTCTGGGGGTGGAACAGCGGCATGAGCAGCCCCAGAGTGAACTCTCTGGGATGCAAGCCTGGGCAGGGGGCCTGGGGGTCCTGGCCTGCCCAGATGGCAAGGCCCCGTCTTGCCAGGCTGACGGGGTCCCAAGGAAAGCAGAGCAAGGCGTTTGGCACCAGCTGGGCTGCAGAAGTTGCTGGAAGACTGTCTTGCCAGATTGGTGCATGCTCTGGTTATCTCCCGCTTGGACTACTGCCATGCGCTCTACGTGGGGCTACCTTTGAAGGTGACCCAGAAACTGCAATTAATCCAGAATGCGGCAGCTAGACTGGTGACTGGGAATGGCCGCCGGGACCACATAACACTGGTCCTGAAAGACCTACATTGGCTCCCAGTATGTTTCCAAGCACAATTCAAAGTGTTGGTGCTGAACTTGAAAGCACTAAACGGCCTCAAAGGCCCAGTCTACCTGAAGGAGCATCTCCACCCCCATCGTTCTGCCTGGACACTGAGGTCCAGCTCCGAGGGCCTTCTGGCGGTTCCCTTCCTGCAAGAAGTGAGGTTACAAGGAACAAGGCAGAGGGCCTTCTCGGTGGTGGCCCCCGCCCTGTGGAACACCCTCCCATCAGATGTCAAGGAAATCAGCAGCTAGCTTATCTTTAAAAGACATTTGAAGGCAGCCCTGTTTAGGGAAGTTTTTAATATTTAATGCTGTATTATTTTTCAACACTTGATTGGGAACCACCCAGAGTGGCTGGGGAAACTCAGCCAGATGGGCGGGGTATAAATTTATTATTATTATTATTATGATGATGATGATGATGATGATGATGAGGCGTCATGCAACCGCCTTCAGGACTTCACTCTGTCTTTGTGGAGGGTTCACCCCTGAGCCTTTTCTTCTCCTGAAGATGTCCCACAAGACAGTGGAGGTTTAGGGTCAGAGTTTTCCTTCTCCTAGATGGGCTCCCTTCCCGGGTGGCTGAGCCCCACCTGCCCCCCACTTGCAGAAACCACCTTCTTGAGCCTTGGGCCACCTCTTGGCCTCATGGGCCCCATCCGCTGGAGCCTGTCTTCACACACAGGCAAAGTCCCAAACTGCCCTCACCTGGTTCAGCCATTCTGGGAGTGTCACCTGCTGGCAGCTTCCAGGAACCACAGGTGTCAACAGAGTGCAGGAGGGAGGTGGGCAAACTGCCCCAGAAGCAGCACAGTGTGCCCCCCATCAGAGGCATGACCCCACTCCGAACACCCCATTCGTCCCAGGGATGATGCTGGCGGAAATTGGGGTCCAGCCATCAGAGGACCAGAGGGTCCCCATCCTTAACCTGGACCATCCCATGTGTTCAAATAATAGTAATAATTTATTTTATTTGTCCACCGTGGGAGCAGGGCCAGGGCAGGAGAGTGCTAGAGTCCTGTCTAGTCAAGTTGCATGGGATCGATTCCAACCTGTTACCTCCGAGGCTGCAGACAGGCTGCTTGGACGAGTGAAACCAACCACCTGTCTCCTTGATCCTTGCCCATCCTGGCTAATAAAAGCAAGCTGGGAAGGGCTGGGCGATGGGCTCTGCGGGGCGGTGAATGCTTCCCTCTGTGAGGGAAGTTTTTTAATGACTGATGTGGGTGGCGCTGTGGGTTAAACCACAGAGCCTAGGACTTGCCAATCAGAAGGTTGGCGGTTCGAATCACCGCGACAGAGTGAGCTCCCGTTGCTCGGTCCCTGCTCCTGCCAGCCTAGCAGTTCGAAAGCACGTCAAAGCGGCTTAGTCCTGCTGGCCACATGACCCGGAAGCTGTACGCTGGTTCCCTCAGCCAATAAAGCGAGATGAGTGCCGCAACCCCAGAGTCGGCCATGACTGGACCTCATGGTCAGGGGTCCCTTTACCTTTAATCTCCTGTTGGAAGCCGCCCAGAGTGGCTGGGGAAACCCAGACAGATGGGTGGAGTATAATAATAATAATAATAATAATAATAATAATAATAATAATAATAATAATACCCCATCCATCTGGCTGGGTTTCACAGTCACTCTGGGTGGCTCCCTACAGAACATTAAGAACAGAATAAAACATCAAACATTAAAAGCCTCCCTAAAAAGGGCAGCCTTCAGATGTCTTCTAAAAGTTTGGTAGTTTATTTCCTTGACATCTGATGGGGGGGGGTGTTCCACAGGGTGGGTGCCACCACCGAGAAGGCCCTCAGCCTGATTTCCTGTAACCTCACTTTTTGCAGGGAGGGAACCGCCAGGCGGCCTTTGGGAGATGGACCCTGGTGTCCGGGATGGAGACGCTCCTTCAGGTCTACTGGGCCCTTGAGGGCTTTCAAGGTCAGCACCAACACTTTGAACTGTGCTTCCTTCAAAATGAAGGGAGGGGGTCTTGGTCTGGCTCCTGGCTGCCCCATCCTTGCTTGACCAGCTTCTCCAGTGCTCACCCCCCCCCCCTTAGCAGTGGGCACCCTGCCCCTCTCGGGCACAGGGGTGGGCATGTGGGGAGGGGAGTGTTCCTGCCTTGCCCCCTTCTTTGCCCTTCTTGTGAAAACCAAGGCAGGGAAGACCGCCAGGTGCCCCTTGCCTCAGTTACAGAAGACAGACCCCCCCGCCCCCCCAAGCCAAGGCTCACCGGGCCCCAGAGGGACAGGCGGTCCCCTCTCCTCATCTCGGCCTCCTCCAAGGTCCACGGAGGCCTCACGCGGGGCAGGCTCAAGGTGGAGGAGGCGTGCAGGGGAAGCTGCGGGGCGCCAGGGGTCTCCTTGAGGTCCTCCTTGGGGGGCCGGGTGCTTCTGTGGGGAGGGGAGAAAGAGAGAGGGAGGGAGGGAGGGAGGAGAGGTCCAAGGAGGAGGAAGAGGAAGAGGAGCCCCATGTCCTCCAGCTCAGCCTCCCCCAATTGCTTGCTAGGCAAGAAGGGGGTCCTTCTTTCCATCCCCCCCAAAAAGAGACACTTTGCTTCTTTTTCTTTCTTTGGCGATCCCTCGTAGCCGAGTAAGATGGTTCTATAAAATTGGAGAAATTGAGAGATATATAGCCACACTGGCAGCATATCTCTTCTTTCTCGTATCCAAAAATGCAAGAAGGGCTTTTAAGTTCTGCCCTCGGCGGTCCTGGAAGGAGCCTTTAAAAAGTCCCATATGCTCAGAGACTTTGCGCCTCTTCACTGGGGGAGATAGGAAGCCCAGAGCACTTGTTCTTTAGATGCCCCTTTTATGAAGAGGCATGTAGTGAGACCATTGATCCCCTGCTGGTGAGGCTTGCTCACCTCCAGGAAAAGCAAAAAATGGACCTTTTCCTGTTAGGCAAAGATCAGAAGACAACTTGGATGGTCGCCAGATTCTGTGTACAGATCTGTAGGCGCAGACCATCCCCCGACCCAAACTAGTTTGTTAAGAAAATCCCCAAACTCGGTTCCATGGGTGACTCTGGCTCATCTCTCTGCGGTAGCTTATCTTAAATTTTTAAGTGTCTATACGCTTATTGCATTTATAAATTTTAAATTTATTGTTGTACATCGTTTTTAATGTTTGTTTTCCTTCTGGGATTGTACCCCCAAGTGTGTTTTATCAGCAGTAATATGACCATAATAAATTATCTATCTATCAACATGGTTTGAACAATGAGTTCGTAAGTGACTGTGGAAGCCAATTCTGGATCCAAGCATCTTTCCATGGGGGGGGGGCACATTGGTTTCCAGGCGGGCACCCTGATGCTGTGTTTGGTCTCCCCTCATGGGCCAAGGGTAGGGGCCAGCACTGTCCCCCCAAAAGCCCCCACCCTCCCCAAGGCAAGGAGGCCAGTTGTGTTCTTCTGCACGAGGAGAAAGAACATGCAATGAAGGAATCAGAGTGACGAGGAGAGTTAAGAGCACAAGATGATGGGGTGGTAAAAGCTTTCTGGAAAATGATACATAATGAGTTGGAAAAAAATGTTTAAGATGATTTTTGTCCCCAAACCAGAGGCTTTTTTGTTAGGCATTATAGGTGCGGAACTACCAAAAGAAAATAAAAGACTGCTTATGTATGCAATGACAGCAGCAAGGATGCTCTTAGCACAGAGATGGAAAGAAGGAGAAAGACCGAGCAGAGAAGATGGAATATGCAGGAATTGCGAGACTGACGGGAGAGATCAGAAACCAGGAGGACCAAGTATTCGTAAAAGACTGGAATAACTTTCTAACATATGGTATGTGAGAGATCACTGTAAACAGTTGAAACCATTGGCAGGAATACAGTGACACTTGTAACGTAACATGGATTTTGGATACTATGATTATATAACAGACAGATTGCACTCAGCAAAAGATGCAGGAATAAAATTTAGAATTGGAACCCAGGGAGGGAAGGAAGGAGGTTTCAAGGTTTGAAAGAACCCCTTTTTAATGTGTGAAAGGTTATGGTGTATAACCTTCATGTAAAACTAATAATTTTTTTTTTATTTTTTTAAAAGAGCATAAGACAAGCCTGGCTTCAGGATCCGGCCCATCAGGTCCAGCCTCCTCTTCTCACAAGGGCCAACCAGATGCCCATCAGGGGAAACCCTCTATCAGGATTCGCACTCAGAACCAGCTGTCTCCCCTCCTGGGGCTTCCAGGGAGAGCAAGAGGCAAACTGGTCTGTAGCCAGAGAGCAGGATTTTTCCTGGGGAGACACCCCCCCCTTACCTGGAAAGAGACCCAGCGATGAGCAGCAGCAGCAGGAGACCAGCGAGGCCAGAGACGACCACCAAGGCCAGCAGGAAGGCTGGGGGGGGGGCAGAGAGGAGTCAGCCCCAAAGCGGAACCAGGTGAACCCAAGGCCCCCCCCCAAGGGCTCTTGCGCTCCCCAGAGAGGAGCCACGGGTTGGCCATGGGGAGGACAGGACGTTGGCCAAGGGGGGTCCCTCTGGCCTGATCCAGCCACTGCAGGCCCCCCCTCATGCCCCTTTGCCCAGGGGGGATTAAGGAGGTGGGGGGGGAAAACGGGCACCAAATTGCCCCATGAGGGCAGGGGGCAGGGAGGGCACTTACGCTCCTGGCAGCCGGCACCACCGAACCCAAATGGACACCTGGGAGAGAAAAGGGGATGGAAGGTTAAGGCAGGTAGAGTCATAGAATGGGGGAGTTGGAAGGGACCCCCCCCCCCCTTGCAGGGCAGAAATCTCATCGAAAGAAGTTTATATGTTGGAAATGTAAAGCGAAGGATGGAGATTTTTTTCACATGGGGTGGACATGTGAGAAAATGAAAAAAAGAATTGGGATATGATTTAAGACGAATTGAAAAAATTGTTCAGATATACATTCCGCAAAAAACCCAGAAGCTTTTTTGCCGGGGTTGATAGGAGCTGAAATAAGAAATGCAGACCATGTGTGCTACGACTGCCGCCAGAGTCTTAGTAGCCCCAAAATAGAAAACTCAGGAAATACCAACATTAGTGGAGTGGCAGACAAAAATGGTTGAATATGTGGAATTAGCAAACTGACCCGCAGGATCCATAACCAAGAGGAAACTAAGTTCAGAAGTGAGTGGAGTAAATTTGTGGAGTATATATGTAATAATTGTAGAAGTTTAAAAACTGTAGTAGGATTAAAATAAATCTTATGATGTGAATAGGATGTTATGGAGAACCTGCGAAAAATGAAAGATTACTATGAAAACTTGTTGAAGGGAGGGAGGGAAGTCTGTGCTCGATGGAGCGTTGGGAAAAAATGTACATAGAACTTCAGTGCATTTATTTTGTTTTGTTTGTGTTAAAGAAAACTCAATAAAAAGCATTAAAAAAAATAAAAATAAAGAAGTTTACAAAATGAGGAATGGCATGGAGAAGGCAGAGAGAGGAGTCTCTCTCATAACAGGGGAACCTGGGGTTCAAATGGATAAAATAAAGTCCTTCATGCAATACAGTTAACCTGTGGAACTCTGCCACGGGAGAAAGTGATAGCGACCAAGCTGGATGGCTTGAAAAGAGGATGAGACAAATTCATGAAGGAGGAGGAGCAGCAGAGGTTGGATGGCCGCCTGTCATGCGTGATCTAGTTGAGATTCCTGCATTGCAGGGGGTTGGACTAGATGGCCTTTGGGGGTCCCTCCCACCTGGACAATGCTGTGATTCTGTAAGAGGGTGATGGGTAGCCATGAGCTTGTGGGTTTCCCTTGGGGGCATCTGGGTGGCCCCCGTGAGAAGAGGAGGCTAGAGACTGCAAGAAGTTTTGTAAGGAGGACTATTTGAAATATTGCAAGACGATGAGGAGAGTTATTAGTTAATGATAATTAGGAGTAATAGAGAAATTAAGAAATGCAGAATAAGTGATAAAGAACGAAAAATCATCAGAGGTGTTGATGGAAGTCTAAAATACTGTATAAGATAAGAAGTTATGTTATATGATTGTTGGAAATGATATGTTAAAAAACCCGATAAAAATGTATTTTTAAAAAAGGGACGAGAAGAGGAGGCTGGAGCAGGTGGGGCCCATTGGGTCTGATCCTGCAGCCTCCAGGTCCCCTTCAGCCGCTGGCTCTGGGGAAGAATGAGGTGGGAGAAGACCCTGCAGGTTCTGCCCAGACCCTGGAGCCCACCTGGTCCTGGAGGGGGCAGCTCAGGGAGGGAGGAAGAAGAAGAAGAGAGGAGGTCAGAAATGGAAGCAGCTGCAGAAGGCACTCCCTGGTAGCCACCCCCCCCCCAAAAAAAGGAAAAAGCCAGGAGGAGCAGAAGGCAGGGAGATGGAGTTTGCCCCGCCAGGGCAGGTCCAGTCAGGAGCCACCTCAGCAGAGGAGATAGAGAGCGGTCATAAAATGTTGCAAGAAACCTCCCAGGTCGTCTCAAAGGGAGCCTTTCGCAGCCTGCAGGGACTTTTCCCTGCCGGAACCCCAGAGGAATTCTGCACATGGCCAGAGACCTCTTGGGATGGAGCCAGGGCACCCCCAGACCTCCTTCGCAATGCACCCCTTGAGGGAAGAGTCTGGGTGGGGCCCAGACATTGTCCTGGGACAGGAGGGGAATGTTTGTGTCCTGCAGGCAGGCAGGCAGGCAGGCAGGCAGGGACAACTCCCCCCCCCCCGGGGGGGGGCAAGAGGGACAAGGCCTCCCTCTCACACCTCCTGCAAAATGGGACACCTGCCCAAGTCTCTTATTTCCCCTTCTTTTAATAATTTCAATTGGGGTGGGGGTGACAATAAATTTTCCGCACCGGGTCCCAGCTGACCTTGCTACGCCACTGCTTGCTGCTGGCTTGTTTTTTTATGGGGTGGGGAGAAGTAACAGCCACAATACGTGAGGGGGGTCTGGGGAGGGGGCCGCTGCGCTCAGGCCCTGCTGGGGGCTCCCTTTCAGAGGGAGGTGGAAGGAGTTGCCCCCGCCCCTGGCAAGTCGCCACAGGGACACCCCCCCCAGGGAAACTCACCTGGTGCAGGTGCCGTTCTGCAGCCAAAATCCACTGCTGCATTCTTTGGGGTGCAGGAGGGAGAAGAGAGAGAACAAGCATGAATCACAGGAGGGACCCCAGGGGTCATCCAGCCCAACCCCCTGGAATGCAGAGGTCTCAGCTGAAGAATCCCAGACAAGGGGAATTGACGTGCCCCCCAAGTGGTGCTCTGCCCCACGACCCCCCTTCCCACTCATCCAGGCAGTGATGACCAAGGGGCCAGTTCACACATCCTTAAGGCAGGACCCCCTCCCACCCCACCTCTGACTGGGGGTCTCCTCTGCCTCCCTCAAGCCTTGCATCACCCAGGGTTTCGGGGTGGGGGGTGCTGGGTCCCTGCCCCTCCCATCTGGCTGGGAGCCTGGAAACCCCTTGGAGGGCCGGCCCAGGCTCCCTCCCTCCCCCCCCCAGGGGAGCCACACCTGCGCAGGTGCGGTCGGCTGGGTGCGCCTGGAAGTGGCCGGGCTGGCAGGTGCATCGGACGAGGCCGTCTTGGAAGGAGCAGCTGGTGGAGAGGGGGTCACAGACGTCAAAGAGGCAGAGGCTCAGGCCTGTGGAGGGAGAGAGAGAGGCAGGGCAGCCGGGGCTGAGCGGAGGCTGCAGGATCCGGCCCAAAGGGGCCAAGCGAGACCAGCCTCCGGGGGGGGGGGGAGATCCACAGGCAGGATCCCAGCACAAGAGCAGCTCTCCAACTCCTCCTCCTCCTCCTCCATGAATTTGCCTTATCCTCTTTTGAAGCCATCCCCGTCTCATGAGGCAGAGAGTCCCACAGTTCAACTCCGCTTTCCTTTATCTGACTCATGGGATGCCCCAGACTTAGAAAAGCTTCTCCCTCTTGGCTTTCTCCGTGTTACGAATTATTTCTCTGAATTTTACAGGTTATAACTCTGATCATAGCGTGTTTCTTACTACCCTTTTCCCCAAACTAAAAGTCCCCGAAGTCAGGCTCTTCTGCAATCCTTTTCCAACTCTGCAATGTCCTTTTCTAAAGGAGGGCAGCTCAGTCGCAGGGAGGACCACCCCCCCAACAGTCTGCGGCAGCTAGACTGGGAACTGAGTGGCTGCCGAGACCACATAACACTGGTCCTGAAAGGCCGACACTGGCTCCCAGGACATTTCTGAGCACAAGTCCAAGTGTGGGTGCTGACCTTGAAAACCCTCAACGGCCTCAAAGGCCCAGTAGACCTGAAGGAGCGTCTCCATCCCCATCATTCTGCCTGGACACTGAGGTCCACCATCGAGGGTCTTGCGAGAAGTGAAGCTACAGGGAACCAGGCAGAGGGCCTTCTTGGTGGTGGCACCTGCCCTGTGGAATGCCCTCCCATCAGATGTCAAAGAGAAGAACAGCTACCAGACTTTTAGAAGACATCTGAAGGCAGCCCTCTTTAGGGAAGTTTTTTAATGTATGAAGTTTTATTCTGCTTTTAGTGTTCTGTTCGAAGCCGCCCGGAGTGGCTGCGGAAACCCCTCCTGCCTTCGCAAGCGCCAGGCCTGCCAGCCCCCCCCCCCGCCTCCCTTGCCCTGACAGACCTGGACCTTTTCCCGGGACACCCCCCCCCCCAGCTCCCTTCCACTCACTCTGGTAGGGGCCCGCCTTGCGCAGGAGAGCACATGTGGGGCCCCCCACGTGGCTGCTGTTGTGGCACTGTGCCCGGAACGTGGCCACGGCCTCTGCCACCTGCCGGCTGGTGACTGGCGCCCGTGCGGAGAAATGGTGGAACAGGGTCACTTCGGAGCTGGGCCACCTGCGGAGCGACAGGTGAGGTGGGGGTCAGGGGGGCATCCGCCTGCCCCAGCCCCAACCCCCCATTCCCTTCCTTCCCCCTCCACCATCTGCTTTCACTGGGGTGAACAGCCACCCTCCAAGCCAGCCCACCTTAAGGGCTGTCGCTGGGTTTACAAAGCTCTGTGGGCGCCCAGAAAATGTGCTTTGTGGATACGGAGGAAGCAGAGGGAGGCAATGATCCGGGACTGCCAGCTCCCCTGGTCTTATTTATTTCTTTACTAATATATTGATAGATCAATTAAGGATTTTTACAATTTTATAACATGCAGAGAATAACAGGTGATGAGAAACCAGAGAGAGGAACTGAGTCTCTTGGGTTTTTTCTTTTTGGGGAGGGGGGAGGGGTAATGAGGATGATGTATTTTGGATAAAATTTTGTGTTGATATGCCTAATAAATTTTTTCCAAAAAAAATTAACTTATTTGTTTCTTTAGTTATTTCATAAAATTTATACACTGCTTGACTGGAGAGGGGGGAAAAGCAAAACTCAAAACGAAAAAATTGCAGCCACACTTTAAAACATACGGAAATTAGAAGACTAAAACAGATTAAAGCCACCTCAACATTCTGGGCATCCGAGTGGGCCTGTCAGTAGAAGGATGTTTATAGCAGGCACCAGAAAGAGTACAGGGAAGGCGACTGGTTGAGGTCAAGAGGCAGGGAGTTCCCAAGGGCAGGCGCTGCCACATGAAATGCAGGGAAAGGGCAGGATGTGGCACCTGGAGCAGATCCCAGCGGTCAAGGGGGCGCATGTGGGGTGAGAGAGACTCCGTTTGCCATGGGGGGGGTTGGTTTCACCTGCACTGCCCCCCTCCAGCCCAGGAGCCTTCAGGGGTCTCTCTGCCACAGGCACCTGGCTATGGGTATTTTAATTTGCTGAAAAGTGGAATATTATGAGCCGTGGGGCAGGGAGTGTGCTTAGTTTATCTCCTGGCCACTATTCCATTAATGTCATTAATACTGTTTCATAGAGTATAAATGTTATATTGATTTGTTAATCACATGACAGGGCTCTGTGACGTTCAGCTTATTTTTGAGTCATTGCTTTCTTAGCAGCGAATTATAGATTGCAAGTGTTTCTCTGGCTGATTTGTTGATTATTCTATATGATTCATGTGGATCAGTGATGCTCCGCCCTGTCATTGCTAATTATTGTTTGTAAGGTGCTTTGGGATTCATCTGAAAGAAAAATGGCGCAGAAATATAATTTTAAAAACTAAAATATTAATTGATAGTGCAGGTAGTGGACTCGCCTTCCTTGGAGGTTTTAAGGCAGAGGTTGGATGGCCCTCTGTCAGGGATGCTTTCCTTGTGAATTCCGGCATCACAGCGGGTTAGACTAGAGGACCTCTTGGGGCCCCAACTCCACCATTCTATGATATCAGTCTTGCCTTGATCCCCCCCCCACAGCGGCAAGCAGGCAGATGGATGCACATGGACACCTCGTTTTAGAGGTGGGGGGCAGGAACCCAACCCCAAGCACCCTGACCCCCCTGACATGCAACCCCCCCTCCCAGCCCCTCACTTACTTCAGGTCTCGGACAGAAGAGCCCAGGTAGCCATCGAGGTGCCCCAGGATGTGTTGGAACTGGGGAGAAAAAGTTGGAAATGTGGGGGGGGAGAGAAGCAGGCCACAATGGAGCTCCAAATTCCCACCATGCCCCCCCCCCAAGTCCCAGACCACAGCTCTCAGCGAAGGGGCTACTGTCATACAGTGGTTCCGCTCCTTCCTCCTGGGCCGAGTTCAGAAAGTGGTGGGGAGGATGAGTGTTCAGACCCCTGGGCCCTCACTTGTGGGGTGCCTCAGGGTTCCGTCCTCTCCCCCATGCTTTTTAACATCTATATGACACCGCTGGGAGAGATCATCAGGGGGTTTGGGCTGGGTGTTCATCAGTATGCGGATGATACCCATCAGAACCAGAGAAGGCGGTGAAGGTCCTGTGTGAGTGCCTGGAGGCGGTTGGAGGATGGATGGAGGCTAACAGATTGAGGTTGAATCCTGACAAGACAAAAGTACTGTTTTGGGGGACAGGAGGCGGGCAGGTGTGGAGGATTCCCTGGTCCTGAATGGGGTAACTGTGCCCCTGAAGGACCAGGTGCGCAGCCTGGGAGACATTTTGGACTCACAGCTGACCATGGAGGCACAGGTTAAATCCGTGTCCAGGGCAGCTGTCTCCCAGCTCCATCTGGTACGCAGGATGAGACCCTGCCTTCCCACAGACTGTCTTGCCAGAGTGGTGCATGCTCTGGTTATCTCCTGCTTGGACTACTGCAGTGTGCTCTCTGTGGGGCTACCTTTGAAGGTGACCCGGAAACTACAACTAATCCAGAACGCAGCAGCCAGACTGGTGACTGGGAGCGGCCGCCGAGACCATATAACACCGGTCTTGAAAGACCTACATTGGCTCCCAGTACGTTTCCGAGCACAATTCAAACTGTTGGTGCTGACCTTTCAAGCCCTAAACGGCCTCGGTCCAGTATACCTGAAGGAGCGTCTCCACCCCCATCATTCTGCCCGGACACTGAGGTCCAGCTCCGAGGGCCTTCTGGCGGTTCCCTCACTGCGAGAAGTCAAGTTACAGGGAACCAGGCAGAGGGCCTTCTCGGTGGTGGCGCCCACCCTGTGGAACTCCCTCCCGTTAGATGTCAAAGAGAAAAACAACTACCAGATTTTTAGAAGACATCTGAAGGCAGCCCTGTTTAGGGAAGTTTTTTAATGTTTAACAGACTACTGTATTTTAATACTTTGTTGGGAAACCCAACCAGATGGGTGGGGTATAAATAATAAATTCTATTCTGTTCTTCCTCTGAGCTAAAGGGGAAAGCCCCCCAGAATGGCTTTTTAAAAAATGAATTGTATGAAACAAATGAATAATCCAGGACTTGGTGGGGAGGGCAGAGGGTAGGGGAAGAATCCCTAAAAGCCGCTGACCATGAAGGCCGGAGGGGTGGGGGGACATACAAGGAGCTGACTGCTGCAAATGGGGACCGATAGAGCCTTCAGCCAATTGGGGAGGGGGGCGTCCCTTACCGATCTCTGGATCTGGAGGGCAACCCACGGCAGCTGTGACTCGCCTGAGGTGATGCCCGGCAGCGACCAGTCGGGGCTTCCCGAATCCCACGGCGAGAGCCGGCCGGGGAAGGCCTTGACTTGGCAAGAGAGAGAGGGAGGGGGCAGAAGTGGGATCAGAACAAGGCAGGGAGGGGGAGGAGAAGCCAGAGCACATTGTTAAACTGCGGAACTCCCTGCCACAGGAGGCCTAGGTGGCTTCAGCAGAAGGGCGGACAAATTTGTGGAGGTGGCTCTCGATGGCTCCTGGCCAGGATGGCTCCACTCTACCCTCCCCAGTCGCAGGCAGAACCGCTTTGAATCCCGTCTATGGAAACCCCAGGAGGAGAGAGGGTTGCTCTCGCACTCGGGTCCCACTTGGGGGTTTCCCCTCATGGGTGTCTGGGAGAACAGGATACTGGCCAAGTTGGGCCATCGGCCAGATCCCGCAGCCTCTCCTTAGGCTGCCTTTTCTTTTCTTTTCAAAATTATTAAAAGTTTTCCAACAAAATTTACAATAGTCAATACTAAATAAAAACAAAATAAAAACACAAATTGCATTTTACATTTCTATTCCCCTTCCCCTCGGCTTCCCCCAACTTCCCTTTCTGGTTTATCACTTATTCATTTCTTCTGCATGTAATTTTCTACACCTTGTATATTGAAATTGAAATCCTACCTTATTGACATATTCTTAACATTTTACCCTCCAATTTATATTTTCTATTTTTTAATTGTAAGTGTCTTAATCAAATCCAGCAAGTGAGTTCATTACAGTACATTGTTTCTGTATATGCAGCACGTATACTGAAATTGGAACGATACAGAGAAGATTAGCACGGTCCTTATTGCTGCCTTTTCTTTAATTTTTTGAATTTTTATTAGAAATTTTATTTACAACATAACATAAACCCTCCACCCCCCCCAATACAGAAATACAATAAGCATAACATACAACAGTACAAACAACCAAATAAAATACTTCCTTTATCCTGTATCTGGCCTCCTTATTTACTTCTTATAAACTGTTTCCTTTATGAATGATTATTAAGATTTTTCTAATTATAACTTAAATATCCACAAAATCTCTTGCAGACATGGATCGAAACAATCGAAACAAGTCCAGGTACGTATTTTAGGGCACTGTTTTGTGAAGTATTCTCTGCATTTTCCCCATGCTTTTTGAAACTCTTGTCTGGTGTGATCTCTAATTGCCTCTCTTAATCTAGCCAGCTCAATAGACTCTTACAGTTTGTCTTGCCATTCCTTTTTTGTTTTTATGCTGCCTTTTCAACCAGGCTGGAGAAAGGCTGCTCACGGAATCGCAGCGCTGGGAGAGACCCAGGGGTCATCTAATCCAACCCCCCCATCCTTTGAAATGGAGCCAAGCGGACGTCAGTGTGGGGGATATTTATGGGGGGGGGCAGAAAGGCTTAAGCACAAGGCGGAGCCAAGGGTCCACACGCAGAATGAGGCCGCGCACCCATTATTCGTCCC
Organism: Podarcis erhardii; assembly: GCF_964252035.2. Taxonomy (NCBI): domain Eukaryota; kingdom Metazoa; phylum Chordata; class Lepidosauria; order Squamata; family Lacertidae; genus Podarcis; species Podarcis erhardii. The sequence goes on from NC_138513.1 coordinate 574,099, forward strand.
TTTCCCCACCGCATTTCCGTGTCACTGGACACATTCGCAGTCCATCTCTCTGTGTCCCCCCCCCCCCCGTGAGTAGAGAGTGGGCACAGGGGTCTTCATACAGCTGACATTTTCAAATCAGATCAAATGTGGCTTGGGGGTGTTATGTACAGTGGTACCTCGGGTTAAGTACTTAATTCATTCCGGAGGTGTGTTCTTAACCTGAAGCACCACTTTAGCTAATGGGGCCTCCCGCTGCCGCTGCGCCGCCAGAGCACGATTTCTGTTCTCATCCTGAAGCAAAGTTCTTAACCTGAAGCACTATTTCTGGGTTAGCGAAGTCTGGAACCTGAAGCGTATGTAACCTGAGGTACCACTGTACTGAGTTGAATAGGATCCAAAATGCAGTAGTCTGATTGGTCCACAGGAGCAGCCCAATCCAACTCCACGTGGAAGTGAATTCGCAACCTGATTGGCCTAGAGGAGAATCCCGGAATTAGCCAGTCACGTGGGGCCCATTGTGTAAATAATGTATATAAAGCAGACATTCTGGGGGAACTTCCATTCCTCCTCACCACAATGAGCTGTATAAAGATCATGAAATCCACTCTCGACTCCAAGTATATATATTTTTTTGGGGGGGGGGAAGCACCTCAAAACACTTATTTCTCATGAAGCCACAGGAGAGGTGTGGATTGGGGCCAACGCAATGTATGCCCAGCTCTCCACACCAGGAGGGGGAGCCCATTGGAGGCAGAGGAAATGGGGTGGGGGAGCCTCTGCAGACCCACAAGAGAGAGGAAAAGCAGTTTCTCCAAACTTCACTTTCACCCATCGGGAAAAGGAGAGGACCACCATCGCCCTCTAGAGGACAGGTGAGGCCATCGCTCTTCCCTCCATCTCAAGCCACAGGCCTGTCTTTCAGTTGTCCTCCCTGATGCTCCTGATTTTTCACAGAATCCTAGAATGGCCAAATGGAAAGGGACCCTCAGGGGTCATCCAGTCCAACCCCCTGCAAGGCAGGAATCTCAGCTCAAGCATCCCTGACAGACCCCCATCCAACCTCTGCTTAAAAGCCTCCAAGGGAGGAGAGTCTGTCCCAGAGGTCCCTACAGGACATAATTTCTTTGCCTTTTACTTTTAATTCCACCCGCCCTCCCAAAGGAGACCAGGGCGGGAAGCAGCAAGTGATAAAAGAGTAAAATATCTTATGTTTTGCGGGGGGGGGGGCTAGATGACCTTTGGGAGCCTTTCCAACTCTACAATTCTGTGAGTGTAAGCAGCAAGGCCCACATTCAGACTTCAGCTTTAGCTGATTCCTGCCTTGCAGGGGTTGGACTAGATGACTCTTGGAGGCCCCTCCCAACTGTTTTATGATCCGGTTCTATGATCCCAGAGACCCCCTTGGCTTTCTGTGACTTTACTTGACCCCTGGACTTAAGCAGCAGGAAGGGGCTGGCTCCTTGGGCCGGTCACAATCTCTCAGCCTAGCCTACCTTGCACGGCTGTTGTGGGGATTAAGAGGCAGTCACCTTCAGCTCTTTGGAGCGGCTAGGGACAAAGGTGAGAGCTGTTTCCTAGTTCTGCTGGATCTCTCAGTGGCTTTTGATACCATCAACCATAACAGCCTTCTGGACCGTCTACAGGGGCTGGGAGCTGGGGGCAATGTTATACCAGCTCCATCTGGTACACAGGATGAGACCCTTCCTGCCTGCGGACTGTCTCACCAGAGTGGTGCATGCTCTAGTTATCTCTCGCTTGGACTACTGCAATGCACTCTATGTGGGGCTACCTTTGAAGGTGACCCAGAAACTACAACTAATCCAGAATGTGGCAGATAGACTGGTGACTGGGAGTGGCTGCCAAAACCACATAACACTGGTCTTGGAAGACCTACCGGTACATTGGCTCCCAGTACGTTTCCGAGCACAATTCAAAGTGTTGGTGCTGACCTTTAAAGCCCTAAACGGCCTCAAAGGCCCAGTAGACCTGAAGGAGCATCTTCACCCCCATCATTCAGCCCAGACACGGAGGTCCAGCTCCAAGGGCCTTCTGGCAGTTCCCTCATTGCGAGAAGTGAGGTTACAGGGAACCAGACAGAGGGCCTTCTCGGTAGTGGCGCCCACCCTGGGGAACGCCCTCCGGTCAGATGTCAAGGAAATAAACAACTATTTTACTTTTAAAAGACACCTGAAGGTGGCCCTGTTTAGGGAAGTTTTCAATGTCTAATGCTGTATTGTTTTTGATATTTGGTTGGAGGCCACCCAGAGTTGCTGGGAGACCCAGTCAGATGGGAGGGGTATAAATAAATTATTATTATTATTATTATTTGGAGAAAAAGGTGGAATATAAAGGCAATCAATCATCAATCAATCAATCAATCAATCAATCAATCAAGGAGGGCCCTTGCTCCGCTCTTCCTCGGTAAGGGTGCTCAGAAAGGCCAGCCCACTCACCCCCATACACACAATTCGAACCCCGAACCCAAGCTCTACCCCCTTACCTGGCACACAGCCCAGGGTGGGGCTGAGGTGGTAGCCCAGCCCACAGCGGCAGGAGTTGCGCCCGGCCTGCTCCTCGCAGCTGCTCCAAGGGGGGCAGTCCTCCTCTCCCCTGCAGGCGGGGGGCTCTGCGGGAACACACAGAGTCAGAAGACAGGAAGACACCCCCCCCCCCATGGGAAAGGGAATTTCAAACACTGGAGAGCCTCTTCCAGGCGTTGCTGAACTACAACTCCCGCTGCTGTGCTTGCTGGGAGTTAGAATCATAGAATCATAGAGTTGGAAGAGACCACAAGGGCCATCGAGTCCAACCCCCTGCCAAGCAGGAAACACCATCAGAGCACTCCTGACATATGGTTGTCAAGCCTCTGCTTAAAGACCTCCAAAGAAGGAGACTCCACCACACTCCTGGGCAGCAAATTCCACTGTCAAACAGCTCTTACTGTCAGGAAGTTCTTCCTAATGTTTAGGTGGAATCTTCTTTCTTGTAGTTTGGAACCATTGCTCCGTGTCCGCTTCTCTGGAGCAGCAGAAAACAACCTTTCTCCCTCCTCTATGTGACATCCTTTTATATATTTGAACATGGCTATCATATCACCCCTTAACCTCCTCTTCTCCAGGCTAAACATGCCCAGCTCCCTTAGCCGTTCCTCATAAGGCATCGTTTCCAGGCCTTTGACCATTTTGGTTGCCCTCCTCTGGACACGTTCCAGTTTGTCAGTGTCCTTCTTGAACTGTGGTGCCCAGAACTGGACACAGTACTCCAGGTGAGGTCTGACCAGAGCAGAATACAGTGGCACTATTACTTCCCTTGATCTAGATGCTATACTCCTATTGATGCAGCCCAGAATTGCATTGGCTTTTTTAGCTGCCGTGTCACACTGTTGGCTCATGTCAAGTTTGTGGTCAACCAAGACTCCTAGATCCTTTTCACATGTACTGCTCTCAAGCCAGCTGTCACCCATCTTGTACTTGTGCCTCTCATTTTTTTTGCCCAAGTGCAATACTTTACATTTCTCCCTGTTAAAATTCATCTTGTTTGTTTTGGCCCAGTTCTCTAATCTGTCAAGGTCGTTTTGAAGTGTGATCCTGTCCTCTGGGGTGTTAGCCACCCCTCCCAGTTTGGTGTCATCTGCAAATTTGATCAGGATGCCCTTGAGTCCATCATCCAAGTCGTTGATAAAGATGTTGAATAAGACCGGACCCAAGACAGAACCCTGTGGCACCCCACTAGTCACTCTTCTCCAGTTGTAGTTCGGGAAGAGGGGAAGGGCCAAATGTTCCCCTCACCTGTGTTAGGTTTGATGAAACCAAAGGAGGAAGCATCTCTTCTGGAGGAGGCAGAGAGAGGATGTGAGAGCCACCTTCAAATTTTTGCTTTCTGCTGCTCCAGAAGACAGAACTCGAACCCATGGCTTCAAATGGCAAGAAATGAGATTCCGACTAAACCTTAGGAATAATCCTACGGGCAAGAGCTGTTTGACGATGGAGCAGATTGTGGGCTCTCCTTCCTTGGAAGTTTTTAAGTGGAGATTGGATGGCCTTTGGGGGTCCCTTCCGACTTTACGATTCTAGGATTCTGTGTTTGGGACTACATCTCCCAGCATCCCCAGCCAGCATGGAGGCAGGTGGCAGGGGCTGATGGGAGTTGTAGTGTGAAACGACTGCACTGCACCCAGGCTGGGGAGGGTTCCTAACTGCACCCCCAAGTCTCCCCCCCCCAAGCAAAGAGCCGCTCAGCTTTACCCTGCTCTCCTGGGGCAGCAGCCCCACTGCTGGCCGTTGCCCTGGGGAGTGGCGTGGTCCATGTCGGAGGGTTGGAGCTGGGAGGGTCCGATCCTGCTGACCAGTTGGCTGTACTGGGCTCTGAAAGAGATGGAAGTTTGTTGGCAGCAGCTCTGTGACACCCAGGTGCCCTTGGCAAGATGTAGCCATGCCCCTATCAGGCTTGGGCAAGCTGGCAGCACTAAGATCATCCATTCTGCTGATTTAATCTTTAACTGGACTTTGAATAATTGCAACCATTTTGAATTTCATGGCATTATTGTGCATCACGGGGGGGGGGGACTAGATGGCCCTTTAGTCCCCTTCCAATGCTACAGTCGTGTGATTATCCTTCTTGTGCATTATCCGGGTTGTGCAAACCGCTCTTGAGAATAGTGCTTTTTATAGGGCAGTGGGCACAGGGGATGAGTTGGTGGAGCTGAGGGGGCGGCGGCCCAAAAAAGCTTGGGAACAGCTGACGTAGATCTGGATTGCATAACCCGCATTCGGTTCCTCAGAGGTAATGCTCAAAAGCTGGAACCCATCCAGAGAGAGAGAGAGAGAGAGAGAGAGAAAGAAGGAGGGGGGAAAGGGGGCACCATCTCACTGGAGTGACTTTCAGCCTCTGGAGGATTTCAAATCCCAAACCAGGAATCCTAAAACCAGGAATTAATGCAGATTAAAGTTCACTTTTTGGCTTTCCATCCCAGGGACACAAGCGAGCTCTTCCCTTCTCCCCTAGCGGAGCAGGTCCAGGCCAGAGTGGCAGGATAGGGCCCCCCAGCAAGCAGGCAGGCAGGCAGGCTGCCCCACTGAGCCAGCCCCCCAAGAGAGGCTGCAGGATGAGGCCCCTCCCAGAGCGCAGCAGCCCCCCTTCCCCCGGGGCCACTTACCTGCCCGCGGCCCCCAGGCGGCCCCCAGCCCCACCTGCAAGGCGGCCACGAGCCAGCAGACGCCCCCCCACATCCTCCTGGCCGCCCGGGATCCGTGGGGCGAAGCAGGGCCACTGGGGGGGGCGGGAGGAAGAGGAGGGCGCTGACCCCACACCTGGCACTCATTAACGCGGCCAGGGCGCCTCCTCCAATCCCCGGAGGGGGAGGAGATTCCAGGGGGCTGCCTTGGCCTGGAATTGCAGAGGGGGAACTGAGGGACCCCACCGGGTCATCTAGTCCAACCCCGGCCAGGCAGGGATGGGCAGCTGCCCCCAGGGCCGGATTGAGGTTGGATGAGGCCCTAAGGGGCTCCTGAAGGTAATGGGGGGGGGGCTTGATATATCCAGCTGCCCTTTTTGTGTTGGAATAGATGCTATAAGGTAATTTATGGACCTCATAGGTATCTGGGGCCATTTGCACATAACAAATAGGAGCCCACGCAACACAAAACACGGTTCTGGATGGAGGTTTTATTTTATTTGTTTTTTATCTTATATTTTGGAAATGTAAAAGCAGTTTTTCCCCCCTTTAATTTTTTTGCCCCCCCCCCCCAAGAGTGGGGCCCTAAGGTAGAGCCTGTTGAGCTTATACGTGAATCCGGCCCTGGCTGCCCCATCTGGGGATTGAAGGGGCGCTCAATTCGCTCCCTCGAGCTGCAGCGGCGGAAGGGACCCCACCGGGTCATCTAGTCCAGCCCGCCTGCAAGGCAGGAGGGAGCCAGGGAGGAAGGCGGTTCCGAGGACTGTAAGCTCTTCTTATATGCAGTAGCAGCAGCGAGAATATTACTGGCCCAAAAATGGAAGCAAGAAGAATTACCGACGCTTGAAGAATGGAGGATGAAGTTAGTGGACTATGCAGAACTAGAGAAACCAACAGGAAGGATCCGAAACTGGCGGGACCAGAAATTCGCGGAAGACTGGAGTAAATTCACGGACTATCTGAAAAGTGATTGTGAAGAACAGGCGAGGTTTGTAGGGTTGCAAGAGGTTTTGTGAGGAGTATTATTGGAAGTATTGCAAAGAGGGAGAAGGGGAAGGATGATCTGTTAAGAGATGTAAAGGCGATATAAAGTTAAGAAATGCACAAGAAGTGGTGAAAACGGTGGATCGTCAGAGGTGCTGGCGGAAGTCCAAAAAGACTGTACACGTTTTGTGGTGCAATTTATAATTTATATGTTAAAATCAATAAAAATTTAAAAAAGAGAAGGCGGGTTCTGGGTGCGGATTCTGCCGTGCACGGGGGGGGGGGAGGCGCTGGCCCCTCCCCTGCCACCACTAGGCCTGCTGGCCTCTCTCCGGCTCTCTCCGGGGTCCGCCCCCCGGGGGCGGGGCCGGCCAGGAGAGGGCGGAGCCTGGCGCCCTTTGACCTCCCGCGCCTCGCCCAATCGCCAGCCTTCCAGCCGCCGCCGCCGCCGCCGCCGCTTCCGCCCGGGAGCTCGGGAGGGGGAGGGGCGCCTCCTGCGGGACCCCCCGGAGAGATGGAGCCCCCGGTGAGGGGGGGAGGGGAGGGGAGGGGGGAGGGGAGACCAGGGAGAGGCGGCTCCGGGGGGCGGGGGAAGAAGGACCCCCCCGGAGACTCCACGGGGGGGGCACTGCTGGGGGGGGGTCAAGCCCCCTGTCCGTGAGGGTCCCCTGCCGAGCCGGGGCCGGGTAGGTGGGCGGGGTAGAAATGGAGTACTATGGGGGGGCAGGAGGGAAGGCAGCCCTGGGGGGGGGAGAAGGACCCCCCCAGGAGACTCCACGGGGGGGGGGCATTGCTGGGGGCCCCCTGCCCGCGAGGGGCCCCTTCCTCGGGCCAGACCAGCTGAGCCGGGGCCGGGTAGGTGGGCGGGGTAGAAATTGGTGATGGTGATGATGATGATGATGATGATGATGATGATGATGATGATGCCCCTGGCAGAACTGTCCGGATTGCGCCCCCCCCCCCCGCCCGCCCGCCAAGACTAGTGAGCTCTTCCTTCCGCCTCTCTTCCCACCCCCACCCCAGGCAGGTCATCCTCTGATTAAAACCTCTTCTCACCAGGCCATAGTCAATACTTATATATTTATAGACCTATTTATGGACATTTTGAAGCGGATGTTGCACACGCCCCCCTCGCCGGCAGCCCTGGCGGGGGCTCCCCGTCCCTAACTGTGGCAGGGCCGGGTTTAGTATAAGCAAAACAAGAAATAGCTTAGGGCCCCACTCTCTGGGGGCCCCCCCAAAATTCACTATTAATATACTTCTTCATTGTGTTTCAATTCAACAGTTACTTTGATAAAAGACATATTTTGTTATGTGCAAATGGCTTTAGATCCATAAGTTACCATATAGCACATGGGTAGGCAAACTAAGCTCCGGGGGCCGGATCCGGCCCAATCACCTTCTAAATCCGGCCTGTGGATGGTCCAGGAATCAGCGTGGTTTTACATGAGCAGAATGTGTGCTTTTCTTTAAAATGCATCTCTGGGTTATTTGTGGGGCATAGGAATTTGTTCATTCCCCCCCCAAAAAAAAATATAGTCTGGCCCCCCACAAGGTCTGAGGGACAGTGGACCGGCCCCCTGCTGAAAAAGTTTGCTGACCCCTGATATAGCATCTATTCAACACACAAAAACTGCAACCATTTGTTGTGGGCAAAGGACAGCTGGACATAGAAAGGGCCCCTTTCCCTTCAGGAGCTGAGGGCCGCATCAAATCTCAATCTGGCCCTGCCCTGTGGACATGTGCCAGGCCGCCTGTGAGGTCTCTCCTGTTGAGGTTTAGTCTGATTATAGGTTTATAAGTTTTCGTAAGTTAGTTTAAGTGAAGTCTGTTGCAAGTGGATTTCTGATGGACAGGGCCAATCCTGAATGTATTGGTTTTGTGACCATGATGCTCATTTGCCTTCAGTAGCAGTAAAGCTCTGCTGGATGGAAGAAACATTAGTTGCCTCTGGTCTCTTTTTGGGAACTCTGCTCCGTGTTTAATTTTTTTCCTCCCCAGAAGATGCTGGGGCGACAGGGTCTCCTCTTTTAAAGACCCCCCCCATGGCCACCACCCCTGCTTCCTGTGGGTGGGAGTTCCACCATTTAACTCAGCACTGCATGAAGAAGAGGCCCTTTCTTTTCTCTGCCCTGAATCTTCCAACTCTCAACTTTGTGGGATGCCCACAAAGAGAGAGGGGAGGGAAGAAAAAACACTTTTCCGTATCCATCTTCTCCATGCCGTGCATCATTTTATCAATTTTATCTTCCTTTGTGGGTTGTGCAAACAGCTACTCTGAATATTGCTTTTTTACAGGGTGAGGGACCCTGGGCATGGATTTATGGGACTCCACTGAATTAAGGCTTTCAGGGGTCCCTGGCTCTTCCTATATTATTATCATTTTGTTTTATAATGTATATAAAACAGAGATAACAAAGTTGCACGCAACTTAAAATAACAATATTGCAAGTACAGAGTGTTGACTGTATCAGATCAACAAATAAAGTTCCAGTTTGCCAGGCTTGAAGATGACGGTTCCGTCGTCTATGTCCTGAAAGAGTCCCAAATTGTATAAAAAGTGTCGGTTCCAGGCCTTGTCAGATCTCAAATTACGTGTGTGTTTTTCCATGATAGAAAGCTCTCTTCCAGAGTGAGTGGAACCAGGCATCCAGTGTAAGACTTGGAGCTGTTTGAGTCGAGTTACTCTGTAATCTCAATTTTGGACAGCAGGCAATAGTTTTCTAAGCAACATTTATCATTTCTGTCAAAATTGAACCTCAGGAGGGGAGGATCCTGCTGGCCGGCCCCCCGAGAGAAGAGGAGGCTGCGCTGGAGGAAAAGTCTTTTTCCCCCCGTGTTCCTCTGACACCTCTCTCTCTCTCTCTTTAAATACATTTTTATTAATTTTTAACATATTAATTCCAACATTCATACAACATAACTTCTCATCCTATACAATATTTTTGGACTTCCATCGACGCCTCTGATGGTTTCCCATTATTTTTCACATATTATGCATTTCCTAATTTCATATTACCTTTAATATCCTTAACTAATAATTCTCCTCATTGTCTTTTTAGCATTATTTCAAATACTTCACCTTACAAAGCTTCTTGCAAACCTACTAGCGTAATCTGTTCATCACAGCTACTTTTCAAATAGTCCGTAAATTTACACCAGCCTTCTGAGAATCTCTGGTCCCGCAGGTTTCGAATCCTTCCTGTTAGTTTATCTAATTCTGCGTAGTCCATCAATTTCATCCTCCATTCTTCTTTTGTCAGTAGTTCTTCTTGCTTCCATTTTTGTGCCAATAATATTCTTGCTGCCTTCATTGCATATAAAAACAACTTACAATCCTTTCTGTTTATATCATCTTCTACAATGCCAAGTAAAAATGCTTCTGGTTTCTTAATAAATGTATATTTCATCATCTTTGTCCATCTCATTATATATCATTTCCCAGAAGTTTTTCATCCTCTGACCTCTCTCTGCCCCACAGACTTTGGGGGACCTGCTCCTGACCCTTTATGAGATGGGCTTCACCGAGCGGCAGGTGCGCGATGCCCTCCGCGCCGGCTGCCTCAGCGCCCCAGAGGCTGCCAACTGGTGAGTGGCTAGATGACCCCTGGGGTTCCCTCCAGCCCCCTCCCCTGCCCTAGAGGGAGACAGTTCTGCCGGCTGCGCTCCCGGAGGTGCTCCCCCCTCTCCCCTGACCAGCCCTGAACTCCCTGGCAGTGCAGGCCCTGGGGCTTCTCCTGCTTGACGGCCTCGTCGTCTCCTCCTCTCTTTTCCCAGGTTGCTGCAGGAGAGGGCGGAAGAGCCGCCAACCCCCCAGAGCAAGCCTCCCAGAGCGCTGAAGGACTGCAGGGCGATGGACGCCTTCAACCCCCCCAGGAGGGTCCAGGAGGCCTCGTCGGGGCCAGCGGCTGCCAGCCTGGGCTGCCCAACCGCAGGTGAAGAAGAGGCTCCCTGTCCGCAGCCTCTCCCCCCCCCCGCAGGGGAGGCCCAGGGAGGCAGCCTGGGTGGACCTGTTGCACTGTCTCCTTTGGGGTGGGCTTCCCAGCATGCTCCTTCCTCTCCCCCCAGGCGCCAGGGTGGAGGTGGCCGCCAAGGACCCCCCCGGGAGAGCCGGCAGCCAGGCTTTTGCTGAGCAGCAGCGGGAGCAGCTGGCGGAGGAGCTGAGGGCTGAGAGGAGGACCAAGCGGCAGGTGAGACAGCTTTCCGGGGGGGGGGGGTGAGACAGCTTTTCTGGGGCGGAAGCTGCCCCGGCTTCCTCCTCACGGCTCCCTTCCTTCCTTCCTCCCAGGAGCACGAGTTGGCCCTGCAGAGAATCGCAGACGACCGGCGTCGCATCCAGGGCAAGGCCCAGCTGGCGCAGGAAGCCCCCCCTTCGGAGAAGAGAGTGCAGCCCCCCAGCGACGGGCAGTGCCTGCTTAGGGTGAGAGGAAGAGCAGCAGCAGCCACAGGCTCCCTCAGGGGCCATTCCCCACCCCCACCCCGGGGGCCAGGAGGGAAGAGAGGAGGGAATTGCAAGTCTTGGGTGGGGGGCTTGATTCAAGGAGGGAGGGTTGTAGCGTTACCAAAACAAGGAAGGATTGGACTCTGATTAATAGAATGCACAGGAGGCTTGACCAGCAAGACTCTGGGAGGGCTGCGTATAGTAATTCCTCTCCCCCCCCCCCCGGCCCAGGTCGTTTTATTCACAAAATAACTTTTTACACATTGTTCGTAAGAAACAATCAGACTCCCTCTGAGCATTTCAAAAACCCCACGTGGGACAAAGTCAGATCAGAAGAAATTCTTTTAACCACAAAGAAACTATTTCCTACTTGAGCATGCACAGTAGTCCAGAGTAAATAAAATAGGAATAAAAGGAGGAAGGCATTCAGCAAAACCCCAAAGATCATAAACAGGAATAAACAGGAGAGACAGGATGGCGGTATTTGCCATCTCCTTGTGAACTCTCTTCCTGGCCCTTAAGGTCTATCTAAAGATGAAACTATGTCAAAGTAACCTACTATGAGAGCCAGTGTGGTGCAGTGGTTAAGAGCGGTGGACTCGTAATCTGGTGAACCGGGTTCGAGTCTCCGCTCCTCCACCTGCAGCTGCTGGGTGACCTTGGGTCAGTCACACTTCTCTGAAGTCTCTCAGCCCCACTCACCTCACAGAGGGTTTGTTGTGGGGAGGAAGGGAAAGGAGAATGTCAGCCGATTTGAGACTCCTTAAAGGGAGTGAAAGGCGGGATATCAAATCCAAACTCCTCTTCTTCTTCTTCTTTTATCTTTATGTACTGAGGATGCCTGGTGAAGCAACTGGCCTGTGTTTCAGAATGCTTATATGTGCCTGTCAGGTGTAGAGAAAACAAATGGCAGAGGTGGAGAGGCTTGTGGGATTCGATCAGAAACCATTGTCAATTAATCAAACCCAGTCAACGCCATGCTTTCATCGCGGACACAATGGCTTGCTCCATATTTCATAATTCCTCAAAGCAATCCCACCTGACCCCCACACTCTGGATATTGCACCCCTACAGAGGGTGTCTGCCTGTTTGCCGGGGTTGGGCTAGATGAGCCTTAGGGGTCCCTTCCAACTCTACAGTTCTGTGATTCTTGGCTGGGGGGGGAGGTCATTTTGGCCTGAGGAATGTAAGGGCCGGGCCGGATCCCAGGCCAGCCAGATGCCCCTTAGGGGATGCCTTCAAGCAATGCCCCGCAGTGGGAGACCCAGCCCATGGCTGCCCCTCTTCTCCCCACAGATCCGCCTCCCCTCGGGAGACTCCGTGCGCCAGAGCTTCCCGTCCGCCTCCCCCCTGGAGGCCGTCCGCCTGCGCCTCCTGGAGCTTCACCCGCAGCTGCCGCCCGCCTTCTCCCTCCTGCAGGGCTTCCCCAAGCGCCACTTTGGGCCGGCCGACCTGCCCCGCTCCCTGGGGGATCTGGGCCTGGCCCCCAGCGCCACCCTCTGCGTGGTGGGGCCCCCGGCACCCCAGGCCCCGGCCTCCAAGGGGGTGGCGGGGCCTGAGTCCCCACCGCAGACCCCACACGAGGAGGAGGAGGAGGAAGAAGAGGAGGAAGACGAGGAGGAAGAAGAGGAGGAGGAGGGGATGGCAGGGCCTGGTCTCCCGACCCCAGAGGGGAGAGGCCTCTTCGCTCAGGGCGCCCACCTGCCTTCCGTCCTCCGCTCTCCGGCACAGAGGGTGACTCCAGGGGACTTTGCGGGGCTGCACGGCCACGGGGAGCTGGCCTTCCCTGAGCCCCACCGCTGGGGTAAGTATTCAGGAAGGGGCCTTTTGCTGTAGTAGTAGTAGTAATAATAATAATAATAATAATAATTTATTATTTGTACCCCGCCCATCTGACTGGGTTTCCCCAGCTACTCTGGGCGGCTTCCAACAAAGATTAAAAATACATTAAAATGTCACACATTAAGAACTTCCCTGAACAGGGCTGCCTTCAGATGTCTTCTAAATGTCAGGCAGTTGTTGATCTGTTTGACATCTGATGGGAGGGCGTTCCACAGGGCGGGCGCCACTACCCCTGTATGCCTCCAAGCTGCTCTGCTTTTCGTCCACCCACTGAGCGGCGCTCCCCTGGGTGTCAGCCAGGGAGCCCCTGTCCCCTGCCCTCCCTGGGGACGCCCTGGGGGGCTGCACCTGCCAAACAGGGGCTCCGTCGCTCAGCCCCAGCCCTGGTCCCCCTAGGAATGAAGATTGTTCTAGTCCTCTGGACTCTGAGTCCAGGTCAGGGGACATGTCAGAAGATGAGTCCGTCAGGCTCTGCAGGCAGCAGAGGCTCTCTTCAGGCAGGGGGCCTCTCCCAGCAGGGGGTTGAACCCGGCACCTTCTGCATGCCAGGCAGGGCTCTGTTGCTGAGCTGCAGCCTTGTCCCTGAAAGCAGAGCAAGCTGCCAGCCCTTTACAAGAGGCGCAGAGATGCTCTGGGCTCCTTGAGTTCAGTGCTGCCTGCACAGACTGGCAGCAGAGACTTTTCAGGGGTCTTCCAGCCCTGCCTGGAGAGGCTGCCAGCGGGGAATTGAACCCGGCACTTCTGCATGCCAGGCAGGTCTCTGCCCCCCAAGCGATGTATATTTGGGGCTCCTCCCTGGAGCTCCCTCCCATCCCCAGTTCCATGGGGGGGAGCACATCTGTGGGCAGAGGATGTGACTGCCCCACCCCACCCCCCCGGTGTTCCTCCCTTCTCTACAGCTGCCTTGGGCTCCTATCAGGGTGGATTGGATTGGATTTAAATCACAATTTAATTCACTAGTCAGTATTACACTTGATTTCAATCATTTCTTTACAGAAAGACTCATTCTTGCTGGTATAATCTTAATATTTGCAACCAGATGAAGGTTTCGTTTTTGAAATAATAAATTTTCAGAATAGCTTTTACAGTTATATCAGAAATGGCTGATTTGGTTATACTATTAGAAATACATAGAAATTATTGTGAGGTTTAATATGTTAACTGTTTAATTTTGGACAACTTTTCTGCTGTACTTTATTGGAAGGAGAAAAATAATCATTTCCTTAATAACAATAACTTAAATGGAAAATTTATCTTTAGAAAGATAAAGCATTTTATTTCAAAAATCCAATTTAAAATTTTAAAAATCCAATTTTTTGTTGTTAAATCATTGATTTTTCATCCACCCTGGCTCCTATTAATTCCCTGCAGACACACCTCTTGGGGTGGGCGGGCAATAAGCCCCTTCCCAGGCCAGATCAGAGCTGCCTTGGACTCCTTGCCAGGCCTGTGCCAGGGGGTGTAGCAGATAGTGTTGGGCAGGGACCTGGGCTCGAATCCCCACTCAGCCATGGTGTTGGCTGGGTGACCTTGGGGGCCGCTCCCTTCCTGTCAGCCTAGCCTGCCTTGCAGGGGTGTCGTCGTGGGGTTTAACTGAAGAGGAGGAGAACAACAACAACAACTGGATGTGCCCCCTCTAGCAGAAAAGTCCGAAACAAAATGCTCTCTCTGTCCCCCCACAGGGAGGGGCCACCGGATGGACGTGGAGGAGCCCATGGAGCAGGAGTCCTCGGCGACCCTGAGGGAAGGAGAGGCTTCCGGGGGCCGGGGGCCGCCTCTGCCAGGTCAGCACCCGAGGCAGGAAGGTGGGAGGCTCCAAGATCTGGCCTGCCTGAGTCACTGTAGAATTGGGAGGGACCCCTGAAGGTCATCCAGCCCAACCCGCTGCAAGGCAGGAATCTCAGGGTGGAGCCTCTGCTTGGAATCCTCCAAGGAAGGAGAGGCAGCAGCACGCCCTCCCCTCCTGTCCCCAATTACGGCCAAGCAGAGTATAAATCTAAATATACTTCATTAAAATGGGGGGGGGGCCTCGAGACGCTTCCTTGGGTATCAGCACTGCAAACCTGGCTGGTGGGGAACAGGGTGGGGTGGGGGCGAGGAAGCCAAGATGAGGGGGGGGTCCCCTGATTTGTGGGGAATGTGGGTCTACTCTTGAGGAGGGAGATCCCTTGCTGAAGGTTGGGAGGAACTTCTGGCGAGCAGAAAGAAGGGCAGGGCGTAGGCCAGAAGGGGGGGTGGGGTGGGGGCGAGGAAAGAACCTTGATCCTAAGTTTGGGGGGGGTCTTCTTTCTGTTTGAAGGCTCCTTGTCTTTTGGGGAACGCGCTCAGGGCCTCCTGGGGTCTCGGCACCAGTGGCCGGCGGAGGGCAACCTGCTGAGGTAGGGGCCTGGCCCAGCCTGGGCTATCTGGGGGTACTTGTTTTCTAGTGGGCGGAGGAAGGCCGGCTGGGAACGTGGAAGGGGGGCGGGAAGCAAAGCGAATGGGGGTGCCTGGGTGTCTTCATCATTGCCTGTCTCTTTCTGCCCCCCAGGACGGCCACCGGGAGCCGAGCCGAAGCGCCCGCCCTCCCCCTGGCTGTGGCCCAGGCGGCCGAGTTGCGCCTGCAGCGGGTGAATGCGCAGGGCCCCGAAGGCGAGGAGAAGGCCTCTCCGGCCGCCATGTCCCCCCAGGGCCGCCCGGCCCCCGCAGTGCCCCCACTCTTCCAGCTGTCCCTGCGAGGGGCCACAGCCCTCCTCACAGGTAGAGGCTTCGCACTGCAGCTTGCTCCTTCCTGCTGCTGCTGCTTAATATCATTTCGATTTACCGTATTTTTCGCTCCATAAGATGTACCTAGTTTTTAGAGGAGGGAAAAAAATATTCTGAATGAAACAGTGAATGTATGATTTTTGTGGTTCATGCTGTGGCCACAGACATGATATGTGATTTGACGGTGAGTTTGGGGTAGCCCAATGCAAAAATCCTGAGAATCCATGTGGATCCGTGCTTTGTAACCACGTTTTTGCGCCATTGCAGCCCCACAAAACAGTGGATGCGGGGTTTTTTTGTGCAGGCTGTAGCCATGGACATGCTATGTGATCTGATGGTGAATTTGGGGGACCCAATGCAAAAATCCTGAGGATCCATGTGCTTTTACCTCCCCCCTCACAGGCAGCCTCCTTTATCTCTAAAGTCCCTTATCTCCCTCCCAACACCCCCTTCCCTCTTTCTAAAAAAAAAAAAAGCACGATCTGCTTTTTGCCCCTGGGCAATTCGGCTCCAGAGACCACACATTTGCCCCATAAGACACACAGACATTTCCCCTTACTTTTTAGGAGGAAAAACGTGTGTCTTAAGGAGCGAAAAATACGGTATATATCTCTCTTAACCCAAAGGTCCCAGGACCATGTGCAACATTCAGAGCATGATTTGCGCAACGTAATGCAGAGCCTGATATTGCCCAGCTAAGCCCCTGCAAGACAGGGGTCTCCGGCCAGAGAAGATTTAATGGCCAGAAGTCTGGGAGAAGAGGAATGCGCCTAGAGGCAAGCCTCTCTGGGGAGAGCAGGGCACATGCCTATGTCTTCAAAGGCAAAGGATGAGGAAGAGGAGGAGGAAAAGTTCTGGGAAACTTCATCTGCTTAAAGCATCTTCCCTGGCTTCCCATCTCCTCCCAGAGTCCTCATAACGGTTTACAAAACCCTGAAGAACTTGGGTCTGGGGCACCTCAGGGACCCCCTGAACCCTTAGAATATGGCAGCTGCGTCACAGAGATCGTTGGTCCTTCTCTGGGGCCCATTGGACAACAACGAGAAACCAAGCCGTTAGTATCATCCGCCCATTCCTGTGGAACTCTCTGCCACTGGGCACCTTCTGTGCCAACCTTTTAAACACCTGCTGAAAACGTTTCAGTTAAGAAAACCTTCCGCAATAGTTAGTGGAGGCTTGCTTTTAGCGCTCTGGCTTTTCATGTTTTATTATGCTCTTAGTCTGTGATTTTGTTGTTCTGTAGTTCTAAACCGCTCTGATATATATCGAGGACTCAGCAGGATAAAAATATTTTTATAAATAGGCCAACCAGCTCAAAGCGCTGCAGCCGGACTGCCGACTGAGGCTGGTCAAGGGGAGCCGATGACCCTTTGCTTCGGCCGCTGTTTCTGGACACAGTTCAAAGGGCCTCGAAAGCCCTCTCTGGCAGGGGTGGCAAGGTTTACCAGCCGTGGGCTGGATCACTCCCACGGAGATCGTCTGTGGGCCAGACTGGCGCAGTGCGACGCCAGAAATCGCGTCTGCATATGTCCGCGGTGCCTGAAATCGTTTCTGTGTATGCCCGGATGCTGAAAATTGCGCCTACGCAAAAGCAATTTCTGGCTTCTAGACAGGCACAGATGTGATTTCCGGTATCTGCAGCTGCGCAGACGCGATTTGTGGTGCCGCTTAGCGAGTCCCCATGCCATGCTGCGCCAGTTTAGCGCAGCGCAGGGGGGACTCGCTAAGTGGGTGGCTCAGTTCGGGGGCGGCTCGAGGGCCAGTAAAGCGGTCTTTGTGGGCCGCATCCGGCCCTGCACATTGCTGACCCCTGCTCTATGGCTTCTGTCTAGGCTATCTGGAAGACCACCTTCCCCAGAAGAAACCCCCCTGGCTTTCTGGGTCCCCCCGCCCTCCCAAGTCCCTTGCTGGGGGAGGCAGGAGGGGCCTTTCTGGTGGGGGCTGCTCCTAGGCAACTTTGGAACTCCCTGCCTGGAGAAGCCTCCCTCCTCGCTGTCCTCCTTTTCCTGACTTTTTCCAAAAAGGAAAATGGCGCTGTGCTGTTTTTACTCTCTGCCCTTTAATAGATTTCCTGTTTTAGCTTGATTAGAGTTCAGTTACTTTCTGGCAATGATCTCTTTTGGCTTCTCCTGTGGTCTGGTTTTCCTGGGCTCCCCGCTCGGGGGGAAGGCGGGATCCGAACTCAGGGCTGCAATGTTTCCGTCGGCTTTGTCCCCCCCCCCCCCCCCCCGCAGCGCCCAGCAAGCAGTACTGCAGCAGCCTGGCTTCGGTGACGCCGGTGCTGGCGGAGCACCTCCTGGGTCACCTGATGCAGCAGGGCCTGCTCAGCCCCCGCAGCCTCAAGCTCTTCTTCGGCTGCCCCCTCCAGAAGCTGCGCCTCGACTGCTACCCCTACGCCACCAACCAGCTCCTGGGCCAGCTGCGGGCCTTTCCCAGCCTCCGCCACCTCAGCCTCCTCGCCTGCTCCGTCATCACCGGTGAGCGGGGCGGGAGCGGGATGGGCAGAGGGGCCCCCAGGGGTCATCCAGCCCAGCCCCCTGCAGTGCAGGATCTCAGCTAAAGAAGCATAGAATGGCGGAGCTGGAAGGGGCCCCCTAGGGTTATCCAGCCCAGCCCCTGCAAGGCAGGATCTCAGCTAAAGAAGCATAGAATGGCGGAGCTGGAAGGGGCCCCCTAGGGTTATCCAGCCCAGCCCCTGCAAGGCAGGATCTCAGCTAAAGAAGCATAGAATGGCGGAGCTGGAAGGGGCCCCCTAGGGTTATCCAGCCCAGCCCCTGCAAGGCAGGATCTCAGCTAAAGAAGCATAGAATGGCGGAGCTGGAAGGGGCCCCCTAGGGTTATCCAGCCCAGCCCCTGCAAGGCAGGATCTCAGCTAAAGAAGCATAGAATGGCGGAGCTGGAAGGGGCCCCCTAGGGTTATCCAGCCCAGCCCCTGCAAGGCAGGATCTCAGCTAAAGAAGTATAGAATGGTAGAGCTGGAAGGGGCCCCCAAGGGTCATCCATCCCAGCCCCTGCAAGGCAGGATCTCAGCTAATGAAGCATAGAATTGTGGAACTGGAAGAGACCCCCAGAGGTCATTCAGCCGGCTGCAGTGCAGGATCCCAGCTAAAGAAGCATAGAATGGTGGAGCTGGAAGGGGTCCCCAGAGGTCATCCATCCCAGCCCCCCACAGTGCAGGATCAGAGCTGAAGCATTGCTGACCGGGGGGGGGGGGCAGAGAGGGTCTGGGCAGGAGGCTGCTCCACGGGACCTGAGAGCTTAGCTGTGGGAGGCGGGCGGGTTCTGTGCTCTCATCCCCCTGAGCTGACCCTCTTCCCCCATTTCTCCCCCCCCCCAGACCAGGGCGTCTCTGTGGTCCAGCACCTACCCCGCCTGCAGCACCTCAACCTCTCGGCCTGCGTGAAGCTCACCGACAACTGCCTGCAGTTTCTGAAGGGTACGTCACGGACACCCCCCCCCCCCCCGTCCTGCTCTTTTGGCTGCTTCCTCTCCGCCTGCAGGATCAGGCCCATGAGAGCCTGCAGGATCAGGCCCCATGGCCCACCTAGTCCAGCCTCCTCTCCCCTCCCCCTCCCCCCCGCAGCCCCCAGCAATGGGGATTCAGAAGCATCGCGGCCTCTGACTGCGGAGGCAGAGCCCTGGGCTTCTCCAGGAATTTATGTTCTGTTAAAGAAATAATATTCTGCATTAGTTTTCAATTACAGTCCAATAATAACCTCATTATAACAATGCCAAATTACAATGCCATTACTAATACCAATCATTCAGGTACCAAGTTATATAATTTAGGTGCCCCGCCCCCATGTGCTAGACTCAATGGTTTGGTGATTGACTTTATTTCTGCGTTCCAAAATCATAGTAATTTCAATTACACTCCAGTCTAGATAACAATCCTTGCAATATTAACAACTTCCCTTCGTATTGAAACATTAAATGATGTATAAACTTACAAGCAAGGCATTCAAACTATATTCTTATTCTTCCTGTGTGTGGCAGTTATTCTTTCTGTGATATTTCTTCCTGTCCTTGTAAAATGTTACGTCTGTATTTTCCCAGTTGCTGCTGTTCTCCATCATGCTTTGGGCAGAGCTTCAGAAATTCTCCATCGCTCTGTCCTGGGCTCCATTGTTTTGCAACTTTCAACAGCAACCTCAAAAATCACTCTGTCCCAATAAATAGCCTTGTAGAGGCTCTTTTCCCTCTCTGCCTGGGAAGGAGAGCAGTCCGTCAAACTGCAGATGACTCAATAATGAACCTTATCAGTTCCTTGGCAAGTTTGCAGACTCCTTTCATCCTTCCGTCTGACTGAAGATAAATGAGCAGTTATACTCCCAATTAAATTAAATTCCAGCTCCATGGATAATAAAGGATGGGAAGTTTCCATCGTAAACCTTTTGCAAAATAGAGCTCCCCTCCCTTTTTCCTTTTCTTTTTAACACACACAGTTCCATTTGATGTTATATTCCATACCTTCAATACAGTTTCATCCCTCCTTACCTGTACATACATAATAATCTGAGCTAGCGTTCATCTCCATGAATTTATCTCATCCTCTTCAAATGCCACCCAAATTCCTGGCTATCCCAGCCTCTGGTGGGAGGGAGTTCCACAGTTCAATTCTGCGCTGCGAGAAGGAGGACTTGCTTTTAGCTCTCCCCGTGAAAAAAGGGGCCTCTCACCCTTAGGCATTTATTTTGCGTTTGCATTTATTTATTAAATTTGTATACTGCCCCCTAGACCCATAGATTTCAGGGCGCTTCGCAGCATAAAATTACAATTCTGCTTTATTGACTTGCTGATCACAGAATAAGATTTTGGCTTTAATTGTGATGCTTAGCTTATTTTCACTTGTCGCTTTTAAGGCAGTGTTTTATAGAACGTAATTGTTTCACTGATGAATATATGATTTCAACTGCATTTGTGACGCTCTAGTACACTCTGTCGAGCCGTTATTATTACTGATTCTTTGCAAGCCGCTGTGGGAATAATTTGAATGAGAAACGGCAGAGAAATCTATTTTGTGAAGTGTCCTGAGAACTAGAGGGTGTAGGATGGTATACAAATTTAATACAATCAATTAAGGACTTTTTAAAATATATATATATATTATTAAGAATATTACAGTGAGTTAAATAAAATAAAAGATAAAAAGAATACCTAAAGAAGGCAGAGGAAAGTAACAACATGGCAATAAAATATAATTAAGGTGACAGAACTATAATTCGGTATCATCATAAATATAATTATAAATAAATTATAATATACTGTATGTATGTAAACGGTTAAGCTTATTGTTTCCCTCAAGTATACATCAATTCATGGGTCACTGTGTTTTTCATAAATACGTTCCAAATATCGTTAATTTTGTCCATATGGTAATCATTGAAAGCAATCTGTTCCTGTGTTGCAAGAGCTGCCATGTTACTCTGGTCCGTGTCGCTGGGTTTTCTGTGCCCGGCAAAAAGATTGGAATGGATGCCTTGAAAGAACGATGGAGAAATGAATGGGCGTGTGATGGATCTGGCCCCCGCTCTCCCCGCAGGGCTCCCCCAGCTGTCTCACCTGGCGCTGGACCAGACGCACGTGACGGATCGGGGCCTGGGCGAGTTCCTGCTCTCGGCGCCCCCCTCCCTCACCCACCTGAGCCTCAACCAGACAGGCATCACGGACGGCACCCTCGGCCTGCTGCCCCAGTGCGCCCCCCAGCTCTGCACCCTCAGCATCAAGCAGACGGGCGTAAGTGGCCCCCGCAGCCTGGAAAAGGGCCTTCTCCCGGGGGGGGGGAGCTTGGGACGGGTGCAGCCGGCTGGCACCTGGGGGTGGGTGGGTGCGGGTGGTCCTCTCTTGGTCCCGTGGGGGGGGGGGGGCTTTCCCCACCACCCCAGTGTGGTGTAGAGCGTCAGGCCTGAGAGACTGTGACGCTCTTGGGAAGACCTTGGAAGTCGCCTCAAGCTCCTCGGGGTTTAAGCGCAGTGAAATATTGCCCTTTTAAAATGTGTTTTTTGGGGGGTATTGGGTTGTTCTTTTATTTTTATTCGGCATGTTGTGGTTTTATGTCTTGATTTGATTCTGTCAGCCGCCCTGAGACCCCCGGGTATAGGATATATATAAATTCAATAAATAGTAATAATTCAACCGGCTGCGCTGTGTTGCTTCCGCAGGTGGTGGACGTATCAGCCCTGAGGCGCCTGGAGGCTCTGCAGACGCTGCATCTGGACGGGACCCCGGTGAGCGAGGCCTCCCTGTGGGCGCTCTCCTCGCACCCGGCACTCTGCACCCTGACGCTCTCGGGGGTCCAGTCGGTGGACGGCAACACGGCCCTGCAGCTGGTCTCAGGTGCGGGGGGGGCGGGGGCTGTGCCCCTCAGGCGTTTGGGAAAGGGCCCCATTGTCTCTTTGCCCGTGGGTGCTGTCCCAGCTGGGGAAGTGCAGCCTGAGAAGGTTTGCCAGCAGAGGCTGGAGAGGCTGGCACCAGGGGGGCAGGGGGGGGTGTTGCCCATGGGCACACGGAAGACGCCCCCTGGCCGACAGTTCCCCCCACAACAGCTTCCTCTGGGCAGCGAGGGCGCATTAGAATCACCGGCTTCTAGACTTGGAAGGGACCCCCAGGCGGTCATCTAGACCAACCCGGAATGAAATGCAGGACAGGAAGTGAGAGCACAGAGCTTCGCTGGCAGCTGAGGCAGGACCTGTGGCTTGCTATTAGCATTGGTTTATAATTGGAATTATTACTATTAATGTTTTGCTCACCCTGAAGTCCCAGGCTGCAACAATTTAAAATGCAGTCAAACCTCGGTTCTGTTTGACTTCCGAAACGTTTGACAGCCAAGGCGCACCTTCCGACTGGTTGCCAGAGCTTCCTGCACTCAGGCGGCGCATCCGACGTTCAGCTTCCGAAAACTGGAATGTTTGCTTCCGTGTTTTCAGTGTTTGGCAGCCGAAAGGTTTGGAAATGGAACTGAGGTTTGACTGTGCAAGATTGAAAAAGCATGTTAAGCCACCTCAGGAGTCGTAACTGGGGGTTGGGACCTGGAAAGTTACTTCTCCAAGCCCAGCCCCAGTCTGTGGGCCCTGACCCAAAGCTCCCCTGCAGCCCACCTCTAGGGCACTCGCCCTGTGCTGTAGATGCCGCAGACGGAGCCAGGAGCGGCCCCTGGCCCCTGCTCAGTTTTGGCTTCCCTGGCCACCTTGTCCAGGAGTGTTGGAGAGCAG
The DNA here is from genome assembly GCF_964252035.2 of Podarcis erhardii. NCBI lineage: Eukaryota > Metazoa > Chordata > Lepidosauria > Squamata > Lacertidae > Podarcis > Podarcis erhardii. The sequence continues at coordinate 596,477 of NC_138513.1, forward strand.
GTCCCCCCATGTTGGGGGGTTGGGGGGGGGAGCTGCGCTGCGGTTCCCAGCTGGCTTGGAGGCGCTTCCACGTGGGAACCCACCCCTTGGGGCTCTTTCTCCAGGTCTGCCTGCCCTCTCTCACTTGGCCTTGCCCAGCCGCCACACGGTCACTGACGCCGGCCTGGCCGCCCTCTGCCGCCTGGCAGGGCTCCTGGAGCTGGACCTGACAGACTACAGCCACATCACCAACGAGGGGCTGCAGCACCTGCCCCAGCTGAGCAGGTGAGGAATGGGTGCACGGATCCTGCCCCCCCCCCAGCAAGGCTGGGCTCTGCACTCCAGCCCCCCAACCCCCCTTCATAGCAGGCCTTGCTCCCTGGGCAGCCGTCCAAGATGTTGGGTTGCGGAGATTTCTTAGAGATTATCCTTCCTGCCTCACGTTCGGGAGTTCAGCAGAGGGTATCCTTTTGCAGCTTAAAAAGTGATGCTTTGATAGGCTAGCATTAGCCATTAATAATAATAATGATATTATCATTATTAGAATATTTGAAATGGTTTCCCTGATGAATTTGAAATGGTTTCCCTGATGAACACTCTGTTACGCTCCGCCGTGTCGTCATTATTACTGATTCTTTGCAAGCCACTGTGGGAATAATTTGATTGAGAAACGGCAGAGACATTTATGTTGTGAACTGCCCTGAGATCTATGAGGTATAGGACAGTATACAAATTAAATTAAATTAGGTTTTTTTAAAAAAATAAAATTATTAATTTTATTACAGTCAGTTAAATAAGACAAAAAGAAAAAGAATACCTAATAATAGTTTATTATTCAAACCCCGCCCATCTGGCTGGGTTTCCCCAGCCACTCTTGGCAGCTTCCAACAAAATATTAAAATACAATAGTCCTTCAGATATTAATAACTTCCCGATACAGAGCTGCCTTCAGATGTCTTCTAAAAGTCAGAGAGTTGTTTATTTCCTTGACATCTGATGGGAGGGCGTTCCACAGGGCAGGTGTCACTACCAAGAAGGCCCTCTGTCTGGTTCCCTGTATCCTCACTTCTCGCAATGGACCCTCGGAGCTGGAGCTCAGTGCTGTGGGGTCCAGAGGCCATCTTTGGCCACTAGACTGGGGGGGCCGATGGCCCGACCTGAGGCTCTTCTGCGGTTCTTTCAGGCTGCGCCGCCTGTCTCTCTGCAACACGCTGGCCACGGACCTGGGCCTGCGCCACGTCCAGGGGCTGCCGCTTCTGGAGGAGCTGTGCTTGGACCGCCTCAACGTCTCCAGCGCAGGGGTGGCACGCTGCATCGTCACTCTGCCCCACCTGCAGGTACGGCCGGGAAGGGAGCAGCGCCGGGGGGGGGGGGCTCAGCCGGCTCAGCCCCTGGGGGAGTGGCAGGCACTGGCCAGGGGCTCCTTCCCTCCTCCAAGCTCCTCTCTTTGGGCAGCTGCAGAGACACAGAGAGGGAGAGACCTGGGGCAGGGCAGGCATGAGGGCCCCAGGGGCCCTGCCCCCCCACTTTATCATCTTCCTCCCCCCCCCAGGTGCTGAGTCTTGCCAGCACGCCGGTTGGAGACACAGTGGTGCACCTGGGCATCTCCCGCTGTAAGCAGCTGCTCAAGGTGAACCTGAGCCGCACCCGCCTGACAGACCGAGGTGAGTCCTGGCCCCCCAACGCTTTTCTGGCCCCCAGCCCCACCTGGCCAGAAGCGGCATCCAGAGCTGCAGTTTCCACGGCCCACTAAGAGAGACGAAATGCAGCAACATTCGAAACCGCAACGGCTGATTGCACATTCACTCAAAATCCGATTAAAGCCCTTTAGTTCCATTAATTAATTTGGCAAAGGAGATGAGCATGATCTGGAGATACTGGCTCTCCGAAGCCTCGCAGCCGTTGGCAGATCCAGGGCTCCCCCCACCCCCCAGGGTTGGTACTGCCACTTTGGGGGACGCCGCTCAAGAACAGCTTGGCGGGGGTCTGGCCTGGGGTGTCAGCTGCCGGCACAGAGATGGGAAGCAGAGGACACCCTCCCCCTTCTCTGTGGGGGGTGCGCAAAATAGAACCAGAATGATAAGAGTTGGAAAGGGACCCCCAAGGGTCATCCAGCCCAACCCCTGGCAATGTCAGCGTCCCTGACAGCTCTGCTGAAAAACCTCCAACGAAGCAGAACCCACATTGCCGGGGGGTGGACTAGATGACTCTAGGGATCCCTTCCAAGGCTCTTTCTGCCCTTAGTCCTCCCTGAGGGGCACGGGCCAGGACACGGGGGAGACTTTGCTGCAGGAAGACCCAGCTCCTGCCCAGCTGCCTTTTGCCCCTTCCTGTCTCTCCGCAGGGCTCCGCTTCCTGCGCCACGTGCCCCTGGTGCAGCTCAACCTGGACGGCTCCGGCGTGACCCCCGAGGGGGTGGCCGTCCTCCTGGCCGCCTGCCCCGCCCTCGGCAGCGTCCGTGCCGGCCACCTGCGCACCTTGCCCTCGGAGGACGTCTCGGACGAAGAAGGAGAAGGACCCAGCTAGGCCAGCAAGGCCTCCTCCTCCCTCCCCCCGGCCTCCCCCCCGACGCACGGCGCACTTCTCTTCCTGCGACTCTGAAGGTTTGGCACGGCAGGGCTCCCTGCAGGGCTGGACTTTCCGCCTCGGAGCCGCCCACGTTCTCAGCGCCCTCGTCATCACCGCACCAGGTCCGCTGGGAAGCCTGCCTCTGCGGACGAGGCTTGTCCTTCACTCGTCTTCCAGTCTCCAGCCTGACTTCTTGTTTCCCTGTAGCTGCATGATGGGTGTTTCTTTCCTTTTTTAAAAGAAGAAGAAGAAGAAATCCATTTCGAAAGCCCAGGCTCTTAATTCCTGGGGGACGCAGAGAAGGAGGAGGGAAGGGGGAGCAGAGGGCCTGGGGTGGAGGAGGCCGGGGACCCCCCATTTCTGAAGATGCCTGACGCAAACGGGTGCAGTCCTTCCCCACCCCCAGCCCAGAGGAGTCCTGGGGGGCAGGGGGGGCCAAATGGGACGCGGAACTCCTGAAAAAACTTCTCTGCAGCTTGTGCCTTAACAATTTCCAATAAAAAAACATTGACGGGTCTCCTGATTGTGTTGCCTCTGATTGTGCTGGCTTGGATCGGGGTGGGGAGCCTCCAGAGACCCTCCAAATGTCTCCCATCACCCCACTGACCATGCTGGGAGCCCCAAAGCCTTTGGGATGATGCCCAGTCAACGATGCCAGGGCTGCCCCTCTTCCACTGTGGGGCTTTTGGAGTAGGGCCAGACTGCCTTCCTCATCCTCTTCTCTGCACCTCAGGCTATTGTGAAACCTTTCTGATCCCACATTCCCTGCCCCCTAAAATATGCACTGCAGTGCACATAGTTAACCAGTGGAATTCCCTGCCACAGGATGACATGGTGGCTACCAGTTTAGATAGAGTTAAAAGGTTGGGCAGAGCCTTGGGGGAGCAGGTGGACAGCCTCCATGGCTGCCTGCAGGGTGAGGGGTGCCGTCCCTCTGAAGGCCACCCAAGGAGGGATTGGGCCGGCCAGGGGGGGCTGAGACAGCAAGGCGGTCCTTAGGTTCTGCAAAGGTTGCGGAAGTGAGAAATCAAAATTCGCACTCAGTCCACACTCCTGGGAAGGGAGGGCAGAGAGATATTCTCCCCCCCCCCCTTTGCACGGCCTGCCCTGTGCTGGTGCCTCTTCCCACCCTTCTGGCACCCGCTTCCTCCTGGGCCACCTGCTGGGGGGGGCAGTCTTGGGAATCTGAGGGAGAGGCCCATGAAAGGGAAGTTGCCCCCAGTTGCAGTCACCATTTGGAGAGCTCTGGCGTTGCGATTCCTGCATTGCAGGGGGTTGGCCTAGATGACCTTTGGGGGTCCCTTCCAACTCTACGACTCTCTTCTTCTGAGCCACCGCTCCAGCCCAAGTGGCCCAGAGGCGCCTTGGGTCCCCCTGCTCCCTGCCAGACCCCCGTCTCAGAGGGGAAGAAGGGCGCTCTGGAGTCCCCGGCTGCTGCTGGGGCGGGGGGGGGGGGCTGGCCGAGGACCCTTCCCTGCGCGGCGGCGTCCTTGGCGGAGCCGGTTCCGCAGCAGCAGGAGCCGCAGGCTGCGAAAGAGGCAGAGGCGGCGGCAGGCGGCAGGCAGGCAGCGAGCCGATGAGGCGCGCAGCTGAGCCTGCCGCATCCACCGCAGAGCCCCCCGCGCTGCGCCTCTGCCCGCCCGCCTGCTGCGCCCGGAGGACCCCCGGCCCGCCGCGGTGACTGGGGAGGGGCCGCCCCCGCTGCCGCCCCCTCACCTCGCCTCCCGGGGATGGGCGCTGCGCCGGAGAGAGCCCCCCGGCAGCGCCACGCAGGGCGCCCAGGGCACGGGCGGCGGGCCAGCGGGGAGCGCGCCGCCTGGCAGCGGGGGGTGCGCGCCTGAGCGGCGGCGGCAGCGGCAGCAGCAGGTGGGGCTGCGCGGCGCGCGGAGGCTGCGCGGGCGGCGCCCCTCCGGGAGATGCCATGATGCCCGGGGAGGTGCCCGGGGTTGGCATGGCCCGCGGGGAGCGCCTGCCCGGCCTGCAGGCCTTTGCGCGCGGCTCGTCCCTGCACGGGCTGAGCCACCTCGTGGCGCACGGCTCGCGCTCCCTGCGCCGCCTGCTGTGGGCGCTGGCCTTCGGGGGCTCCGTGGCGCTGCTGGCGCTGGTCTGCGCCGAGCGCGTCGCCTACTTCCTCAGCTACCCGCATGTCACCAAGCTGGACGAGGTGGCCGCGCCCAACCTCACCTTCCCCGCCGTCACCCTCTGCAACCTCAACGAGTTCCGCTTCTCCAGGATCACGCGCAACGACCTCTACCACGTGGGCGAGCTGCTGGCCCTGCTGGACGCGCGCCACGAGGTGGCCCCGCGGGGCGACCCCGAGCTGCTGGCCGCGCTGCGGGACAGGGCCAACTTCAGGGGCTTCAAGGCGCGCCCCTTCGACATGGCCGACTTCTACAACCGCACCGGGCACGACCTGGCCGAGATGCTCTGGCAGTGCACCTTCCGAGGCGCCAACTGCAGCGCCAGCAACTTCACCGTGGTGAGGAGGGGCAGACCCGGCTCGGGGGGCGGGCAGGGCACCGGGGCGCCGCCGGGGAGGAGAGGGGACCGCGCAGCGCCCGCGCTCCCGTCCCGCTTGCGCGTTGCCCACGGAGGGTGCCGGCTGCGTGGCCGCTGAGGGAACGGGGAGCAGGGCTAGGCTGCCCCCCGCGGGCCGGATCCAGCTGGAGGCTCTCTTTAAGTGTGGCTGCTGGGAAGAGTGGTCCTACCGTCGGGCAGAGGGAGGCAAGGTCCCGGGCCAGGTAGGGGCAAGCAGCCCTCCTGGCAATTCTTCCTGCGGTTCACACCTGCTGGAGGAGAGAGACACACCTGTCACCTTTTGTGGGTGGGGGACGCTCCCCTCTTCCCAGGGTTTGGGGTCAGGAAGGGGCAGACTTTGGACATCCTTGATAATATGGGAACCTCAGCATGCCCAAAATTCGGGACGCCCAAATGGATGTTCTCAGTTCTAGATCTTCTCTATTTTGGGCTCAGCACTGTGTGGGGGAACCGCATGCACACCTTGAATTCAGCATGAGGTCAGGGCAGCAATCAGCCCAGATTGGCTTGGGGGGGGTAGGGGCTGCCATCCTGCCCTTCGCCTCAGGCAGCTAAATGTGGTTCAGCCCTGGGGGCGGGGGCTTGTCCAGCAAAGAGCAGCAAATGCCTGACCAGGGAAGATTTGAACCCCGGACTCCTGGCTTTGGGGAGCCAAATCGCCACCTCAGCCGGCATTCCCCAAACCCTTCACTCCTTCCTCCTCTTCCTCTTCTGTCCTGGGCACTTTCTCCAGGGCCCTCTGTGCACCTGGGGCTGCCCTGTGCCATCAGAGGTTTCGCTCCTCTGGGCCCAGGTGGGATCCCAAGTGGGGTGTTGGAGGGGGGCGGGGAGAGGGGCCCCATCCCAGGAAGAAGCCTGCATTTAGCAAGGCAGCATGGACAGCCCCATTCATTGGGGGGGGGGAGGTGGAGGATTTGCTTAGCTGGAGACAGAGAACTGGCCTGAGAGCTAGCAAACCAGCTCTGGGCGCAAACAGCCTTGGGGGGGGGCATCTACCTGCCCCTGTCCCACCCTGAGCACAAGTGGGCATCAGTGCAATGAAAGGGGCGTGGGGGGGGGCTTGTGGCTGACTTAGCTGGACCAAGGCTATTTGGAGACAGTGAGCGCTGGGCTTGTCTCCCCCCTGAGACCTCTTGAGGCAGGTCCTGGGGGTCCCCAGCTGAAAAGGGAGCACAGCAGCCCTGCAGTGGGGGCCATGACCACAACCCTCTGCTCCTGGCGCAATGGGGCACCTGGGAGCAGCTGCAGGAGGAGGCAGGTCTGCTTGTGGGGGAGCTGGGGGGTGAACAGGAGAGCAGAGAGGCCTGTCTTGCAGGGAGCAGCTGCCAAGGGAGAGACAGGAAGCCAGCCATTCCCCGGGGCTGGGGGGCTCAGAGGCCCATCTCCTCATTCCCTGCAGTGGAGCGAGATCAGCCCCCCATGAGCAAAAGCCCCATCTCATGAACCAGCATGGGCCCCAGATTCTGAATATGCAAAACGGGGTGCCAACTTGAATAAAATATTGGGGGAGGCCAGGTAAGCTCTGCCCCACATAACTGATTCCAAGGCATGGCACAGATACACCTCATTTGAACGGCAATGCGCCAGCGGGGTTTGCGTGGGACTCAAAAGGTCTAGGGAGCACCTGCCACTCTGTCCTTCCTGGGGCTCCCTGGCCGTTTTAGGGGCTTATGGCCCCTAAAACGAGGGTCTGGATCAAGGCTCCTGCTGGGTCTGGTTCTCCGAGGCTGGGGCTCAACTGCTCTCATTTCGGCTTCTAGGGCGTCTGAGGGTCTCAACTTGGGTGCCCATTAAGCTGATGCCCTTCTCCCTTGTGGTCAGGGTGGCATTAAGAGGACTGGGTCAGTTCATGCGGGGGGAGGAGGGGGCTCTGGGGGGCTCCATCCAGGATGGCTCTGCTCTGCCTCCACAGTCAATGTCTCCCAATCCCACAGAAGGGGGGGGAGGGCTGCCCCTGTGGTCGGATCCTGTCTGGGGGCTCCCCATTGTGCCTGGTCCCTGTCAGAACAGGAGGCTGGACTAGGGAGGCCTAAAATCTTATGTTACGAAGTTTCGCTGTGAAGCCGGTTGGATTGTGGAGGGGTTGGGCCAGGGAGGGGGCAGCTCTTCTTCCTCACAGAGACACCCCCCCCTCACACTCTAGGTTTCCAGTTCATCTTAAACGTATCCCAGGGTATTGCTGCAAATCTCTCACCTGCACCCCCAAAAACCATGAAATGTTGTCCCTGCACACAGCTTCACATGCCCCAAGGAGGCTGGGGGGGGTCTTGGAAAGTGGGGGGCAGGGGAGTTGAATGGGTGGAAAGGACAGCCACTCCTCTGCCAGCCCCCCCCCCAGACACCTGAGGCTTGGAAGCTGGTAGGGGAAGACTAGATTGCCTTTGGGAGTCCCTTCCAACTCTTCAGTTCTATGATTCTCTTTTTCCTGCCACTGGGACACCCACCTGCCCCAGAGGAATGACCCTGCTTCTGTCTGGACCCCCAAATTCCTCCCCTCTTCTGCCCACCTCTTAGAAAACCTCCCCCCCCCCCAACCTGGCCTAGTCCAGGGGCCCCTTCTGCCAGGGGGGCAACCAGGGACTCCTTTGCAAGGGGGCAGCATGCAAAGTCTCCCTTTTGGGGCAACAGGTTTATTAATTGCCATTGGCCACGGCAGCTGGAAATGGACCTTCCATGGCGAGGGGCAGTCTACCTTTGGTGACTGTATGTGGGGAGGCCAATGAGCAGGGGGAGAGAACTACTTTAGCATGTGTTTTGGGGGCTGGCAGGGCTCAGGGGGCCCTGAGTTTGCCTTGAAAGAAGCTTCTGGATTGCCCAGATCAAAAGCTGCCCACAAGGTGGGCACTCCACTCCTCAGTGGAGGAGACCCCAGAGTCTCCAGCCCCACAGCCAGGGGGCCCTCTGCAGTTTGCCCGTGGCTCCCCCGTCCCCGTTGCACTTCCTCCAAAGCACCCGTTGCCTTGACAACATCCACTCCTTCCTGGGACAATCCGTTGCCATGGTGACTTTGCCCATCTTCAAGGCAACTGAGCTTGTTGCCAGGGCAGCAGCTGCTCCCCCCCCCCCCCCAGGGTCGCCTATGGGGAAGGGTCCTGCCGGCTCCAGCTGGATAGCCATTGTGGGGGAAGCATCTCACAAGAGGGGCAGCCTGCCAAGGAAGGTGCCCAGAGTGTGGTTTTACACACACACACATACACACATGCACAAATGGCAGTTTCTTCCCTTAGCCAAAAAAAAGGAAGAAAACACCTGCCCTTCTGGATCTCTCCTTCTGAGAAACCGGGGGCCGTTCCTGGTCTCATCTGGCCCCCTCAACCATTTCTGCTCTTCTGTGCAGAAGAGGCCATCGATTTATTGATTTCTGCAGGGGTGTTTTCAGAGGCCCTGAGACACTTCCTTTCCCTTTCCCAATATTCACTCTCACACAAACACCCTTTGCTTTTTTAAAAAACACACCAACACACCGGCTGCAATTAGCTCTGTGTTTCTGCACTATTGATCCTTCCAGACTCAAGGGGGGGGGGATTAATCTGCCACCCAGCAAATGAGCTCCCTGCACAATTAAGCCATTTCATCCCAGAGCCTCGCTTTGCCTTCCTCCTCCTCCGCTCTGCCTGCCTGGATTCCTTGCAGATGGACTGAGACTCAATTACCTTGAATAATTCCTGCAAGTTTTGCCACTTCGGAGGAGGAACGTTGCTGAGTAGCCCCCCCCCCCAGGAGGCAGCTGGGCAACAGCCAGTTTCTGGGCTGCCATCATAAAACTCTCTGTATTCTAAAAAGAAGTACCGTATTTTTCGCTCCATAAGACTCACCTGACCATAAGGTGCACCTAGTTTTTAGAGGACGAAAACAACAACAACAAAAAAGATATATATTCTGAAAACAGTGGATGGATGATTTTTGTGGTTCGTGCTGTGGCCACAGACATGTGATCTGATGGTGAATTTGGGGTGATCCAATGCAAAAATCCTGAGGATCCATGGGCTTTTACCTCCCCCCTCCCAGGGTCCCTTATCTCTCTTCCGATCCCACCGATCAGCTGTTTCCTTTGACACCCCCTTCCCTCTTGTTTGCCTTGGTGTCTTTTCCTTAGCTGGAGCAGTTTTTTACTCCTCCTTTTCTTCTAATTTCTCTCCTTATTGCTTTAGTCTTCCTGTTTCCACCCCTTTGCAAGTTTGCTGTCTTTACCTCCCCCCTCCCAGGCAGCCTCCTTTATCTCTAGCATCCCTTATCTCTCTCCCCAATCCTTAAACGATCAGTGGCTTTGTTTCAACACCCCCTTCCCTCTTTCCAAAAAAAAAAAAAAAAGCACGATCTGCTTTTCTCCCCTGGGCAATTCGGCTCCAGGGACTACACATTCGCTCCATAAGACGCACAGACATTTCCCCTTACTTTTTTGGGGGGGGAGTGTGTCTTATGAAGCGAAAAATACGGTACTTCTCCACGAAGCACCTGACTCAGCTATGGCCCTCACGGCTACTTGCTTCGTGGTCAAGTGGGCATTTAAACCCTGGTTTCTTCCAGGTCCTAGTCTGGTATTCTAACTGTTATTGGCTGTTTTTGCATGTTTTTAAGCAAAAGCTGGCCTTGTTCCCACCTCCTAGAACTCTGTTACAGATAAAAGAAAGCCGTTCTTCCTGAGTTAAACTGTGGAACTCCTTCCCGCAGCAGGCAGATATGGCCAGCAACCTGAATGGCTTTTAAAGGGGGTTAGGCAAATTCATGGAGGAGGAAAAGGCCACCGATGGCTATGACCCGTGATGGCTGGGCTGTAACTGCTGAGTGGCTGGACCTGATCTGCCAGGCTCTCCTTAGGTCCTTGGGAGGCCTCTCCCTGCCTCCTCCCCAAAGCTGAATTGTCCAGGGTGCAGCTGGAGCAAGGGCACCAGGACTCGAGTCCCCAGAGCCTGAGCTTTCTTTAAAACAATGAAAAGAATAGAACATCCGTCTGCAGCCCGCCTGGAAGCAAAGTTAGGCATCAAACTGTGCAGGGCACCCACCTGACTGGAGAGCAGACTTTCTAGGAAGCCAAGACACGATGGCTTCCTCTTGTTTTGCAGAGCAGGTCCAGGAGTTGGAAGGGACCTTCCCCTCACACTGTCTGTGCAGCCCCCTCTCCCCTTCTGTTTGGGGTTGGTGTGGGGGCAGCACACAGAGGCCATCCTGCTTTCTGTCTTTGAGGGGTTTGCGGAGGGTGTTTGGGGGCAGAACATGGCAACAGATTGGGGGCAGGGGGCATGTTTTGCTGTCCGGAAGGGCTCTTGAACGGGGGGGGGGGAGAGAGAAAAGACAGGAGAGATGGGGCTTCCTCCCTGGCTTTGCCTTGCCCCCTCACCTGTGCGCTGGGGGCAACTTGCATCTTTACTGGGGACAGAGGGGAAGGAGAAGCAGGGGGGCCCTCCTGCCTGGGTGCTGGTGGGGAGCAGATCTCCAGCTTTGCCCCAAAGGGGAGGGGGGAAGAGGTGGGGGTGTCCCTCTTTGCTGCCTTGTCCTTTGGAAGAGGAGGAGGCGGGGGGCGTCTCTCCCCCATCTTGTGTGCAGTTCTGCCTGTGCAATCCAGCCATGGATTTGCAGAGCTTTTACTGTGTTTAAACACTCCCCCCCCAAAACCTTCCCTTGTCTTTCTCACCAACCGCCCACTAGCCATATTTCTGAAATGCCATTTTCACAGTGATTGACAGTGCACTCCTGTGCCTCCTCAAAAGTAAGTCCCATTGAATTCAGCAAGGCCCCAGGTATGTGGGGTTGGGGTTAGGACTGCAGCCCAAATATTCTAGAATCTGAGTCTTTGGCACCTTGAAAATCCCCCCCCCCCCTTCAGCCTTTGTTTAGCTCTCAGACTTCCTCTCGTGTGCATCATTTTTACTGTCAACAACATGTGTGCTTTTGTGTATGTGTGTGTGTGAGAGAGAGAGAGAGAGAAAGAATGTGGCAGAATGCCCAGTGAAATTTATTGCTGAATGTAGGTTTAAAATTTTCTTTGACTGAGCTGCCTTTGGAAAGTGGGAGAAACTTTTCCTTTTTCTTACTGGACTTTGGGGTTCTAAAACATGGGAAAGCAGACCAGATTAAGATGGTTGTCACTTTGAACCCATACTTATCTGCATGAGGGGGTGGGAAGTATTGCAAACATATACAGTCATACCTCGGGTTACAGACTCTTCAGGTTGTGTTTTTTTGGGTTGTGGACTGCCGAAACCCGGAAGCACCGGAACAGGTTACTTCCGGGTTTCGGCGGTTGTGCATGCGCAGAAGCACTAAATCATGCTTTGTGAATGCGCAGACGTGGTGCTGTGGGTTGTGGATGCTGCGGGTTGTGAATGTGCATCCCACACAGATCACGTTTGCAACCCGAGAGTCCACTGTTATGGACAAAGATGCACCAATCTTGTTAAAGGAACCCCAATTTGATGTCTGTTGTATAAGGACCATTTTACACCTCCTATATCTTCACAACAGCCCCGCGAAGGAGGTTAGGCTGCAAGGGCCAAGGCAGGAAGTGAGTGAAAGACAGTAAGTTAAGTGCACATGCTCAGTTCTTCATTTTGCAATGTGCTGGGAGTTCCATAGCCTTTTGGAGCTTATGCCATTAGGAAACATGTTAGTCTTTCAGATCCCACAAAGGTTAGAGTCTGGCTCAACAGCAGGAAGAACTTTCTGATGGTCAGAGCTAGAATGGAACCGTTGGGAGCAAGAACTCATCACTTGGTGTCAGGGAAGTCATCTCGTAGGACCAGAGAGCTGGAAGGGACCCAAAGGCTCATCCAGTCAACAAAAGCATCCATGACAGAGGCCAGCCAACCTGCTTAAAAACCTCCAAGGAAGGAGAGTTCAGCACCTTTTGTTTCACTGTCAAGCAGCTCTGACTGTCAGAAAGGTTTTTTGAATGTTTAGCCAGAATCTCCTTCCTTGCAACTTGAATCCATTGGTTTGAGTCCTGCCCTCCAGAGCAGGAGAAAACCGGCATGTGACAGCCCTGTGGATATTGGAAGGTGGCTCCCGTATCTCCTCAGAGCCTCCTCTTTTCCAAGCTAAACATCCCCACCTCCTTCAACCACTCCTCATCAGGCTTGGTTTCCAGACCCTTGACCATCTTGGTCGCCCTCCTCTGCCCCCCCTTCCAGCTGGTCAACATCCTCCTTAAATGCGGTGCCCAGAATTGGACACAGTATTGTCAGGTGTGATCAAGGCAGAAGAGAGGGCGTCTATTATTTCCCTTGTTCCAGACACTAGACTACTGTTTCTTGAAACTCTTTATTCTGAGACAAAGCAGCCCAGGCCTAGTGATCTCAGGAACTCTTGATGGTAGATCTTGCCCCAATGAGGCACGCAGGAGGCCTTCCTTCCCACAGCCTTCAGAGTCTCCTCCCCACGTGGTCCTTCCCAAGCAACTCCCAAGACTCTGATGCCCAGTCTGTCTCTGCTCCACCCTCTTCACCCCTCTCCTGGTCCTGGGAGACCAGCAGGGAGGAAAGTTGGTTGCAGCGGGGGGGGGGGGGGAGAGCCACATCTCTTCACCAACAGACCCATTTCTGCCTCTTGGCCAAACTCCTCTCCAGCCTCCGCTTCTCTCTCTGCATCTGCACTCCTCTCTGCCCCAGCCTCTTCCTGGTGGCAGGAATCTGAACATCCTGGACCCTGCCCCATGGTTCCCCTTGCCCTCCACCAAACACCCATCAAGTGGAACAAAAGAGATATTTACATTTCCCTGTTTCCCAGCCAAGTTCATCCCACCCTTTTGTCTTCATCTGGGTTTGTTGTTTCTGGAATGGCTACCTGTCTGGCACTCAGGTATCAGGATGCCAGGGATTATCCCTCAGGCAGAGGGGCTGCTGAGGAGCTGAGCTCAAGTGTCTATATGAATTTCTGAAGTTTTCCCAGTGAGCCAGTACAGAGATACGTTTATCAGTGAATTCTTACATTTGGTATTGTGCAGCAAAGGCCCTTCGGATAGATAGGAAGAAACAGTGATGAAGTGCTTTGTGGGGACAAAAGTCACAAAAGCGATTGTGCTGATTTTGGTAGTGGGCTGCATGTGCATGATATCTGCTGGAGGGGCAAACCCCCCCCCCCAACCTATACATAAATCCCTGCAGCACCTCTGCATCCAGCCAGTCACTGTCAGGAACCAATGGACTCTCCTCCCTTAGAGGTCTTTAGACAGAGGTTGGGTGGCCGTCTGTCAGTGATCCTTTGGCGTTGGGGGGGGGCTGGGCTAGATGACCCTTGGGGATACCTTCTAGGGTTCCACGTGGGGTCTGAGTGCAGCACCCCCAGTACCCAGGCTCTCCCCTCCTTCCCGGAGCTCCCTGGCTCCCGGCCTGCCCTCCCAGTGCCAGGATGCTCCTGGGCCCCCCTCCCTGCCCCCTGGCCCTGGGCCAAGCAGCCTCCTCCTCCATCACCTGCCCGGGATCAGCTGCCTCCTCCTCCTCCTCCTCTGCTGCCCAGAGCTTCCCTCCGGATCCTGACACACAATCCCGCAGCTCCCGACCGTCGAGGGCCATGCAGGAGCCCGGAGCGGGCGAGGCGGCCCCCAGGCCCTCCAGCTTTGCTGCCTTTGCCGGCAGCTGCACCCTGCACGGCCTGGCCCACGTCTTCCTGCCGGGCCCCTTCACCCCCCGGCGGGCGGCCTGGGCGGGCGCCGTCCTGCTGGCGCTGGGCATCTTCCTGCACCAGGTGGGCGAGCGGGTCCAGTACTACCGGGAGTACCACCACGTCACCCTGCTGGACGAGGAGGCCGGCCGGCTGCTGCTCTTCCCGGCCGTCACCCTCTGCAACTTCAACCGCGTCCGCCGCTCCCGCCTGACGCGCAACGACCTGCACTGGGTGGGCCAGGAGCTGCTGGGCGTGGAGGCCCCCGCCTTCCCCGAGTACCTGAGGGCCCTGGGGAGGGCGGACGAGGGGGGGCCCGGCTTCTACCCCACCCCCCGCTTCGACATGAAGGAGTTTGTGGAGCGCACGGCCCACAGCCTGGAGGAGATGCTGCTGGACTGCCGCTTCGGGGCCCGGGGGTGCGGGCCCCACAATTTCACCGCCGTGAGTCCCCTCTCCTGGGCCTGCGCCTCCCCCAACCCCCCCATCCCAATTTGGGGACCCTCAGAGCCCCCCCAGCTTCATTGGGGTTCAGCTGGATGCCCTTTGGGAGTCCCTTGTGTGATTCTGCGTCTGTCAGAGATTCTTTATCTGCGACGGCTGCCTCGCGCGGGGTTGGACTAGATGACCCTCGGGGTCCTTCCAACGCTGCAGCTCCACGAGTCTAGGTCAGAGGCTGGGAGAAAAATAAGAGCAGGCCTCCGAAGACTGGAATTGAAATGCCCGATGGGGCAGCCGCTCTTTCTGTGGGGTGTCAGCAGAGGGTGGGGGTCACTTGGGGAGGCCTGGGGGGATGACGACTAATGAAGCCACTTAGCCAGAGACCCCCCCACCTCTGGGTGAAAAGATGAGCATCACCCCCTTTGCTCTCAGGCAGGATATCTCAGTCTCTAATGCACACCAGAGGTTTGCGTCTAGGGCCGGGCGTTGGGGGTGGGGGGCTTGTCCAGAGGCGGGGGGGGGCAGGCCTTGCCTAGGGAGACCCCTGAGATGCCCCCTCCCGCTTCTCACCCCCCCCGGTCATCTTTCCCTTCTCCTGGCAATCTCCTCCCCAGCTGCTGCCTCTTCCTCCTCCTGCTTCTCCTTCTGCCCCCCTCCTGCCCCCCCAGCCCAGCTGGTCCCCAGGGCCACTCCTGTTACTCTGTGCTGAGCTGCACCAGGCCTGCCGCTTCGACCAATGTCTCCTGCGAGAGGCTGGAGCAGTGTCAGCGCAACCCGAGACGGACGGACGATGGCGTGGAGGACGGGGGGGGGCAGTGCGCTTTGGGTCAGGGGGGGCCAGAGGGGAGGCTCTCATGCCGCAGAAACGGCCCTGCGCAAGATTTGGGGAGGCCCTGCTCCAGGACCGGGGCTGGGGGCTGAAGGAGACTCTGGGGCCGTCCAGCCCCTCCTGGGTCATCGATTCTCAACTTCCATGTGCCGCCCAGCCTCATGTTCTTGCTGTGGCCAAAGGGAAACCAGCAAGCAGGATTCGAACTCAAGAGCAACTCTCTGGGTTTCCAGCAACGGATTCAGAAGCATTGCTTCCTCTGACGCTAGAGGGCAGAGAAGAGTCACCCTGGCTAGGAGCCTTCAAAATGAACATTGAATTTGCACAATCCTCTTTTAAAGCTCTCCAGGTTGGTGGCCATAGAAGCGTAGAATTGTGACGTTGGAAGGGACCCCAGGGGTCATCTATTCCAACCCCCTGCAAGGCAGGAATGTCAGCTGAAGCATCCATGACGACAGATGGCCATCCAACCTCTGCTTCAAAACCTCCAAGGAAGGAGAGGCCACCACCTCTCAAGGGAGGCCGTTCCAAGCTCTTCCTGATGTTGAGTCGGAATCTCCTTTCTTGTACAGTGGTACCTCGGGTTAAGTACTTAATTTGTTCCGGAGGTCTGTACTTAACCTGAAACTGTTCTTAACCTGAAGCACCACTTTAGCTAATGGGGCCTCCTGCTGCCGCCGCGCCCCCAGAGCAATATTTCTGTTCTCATCCTGAAGCAAAGTTCTTAACCTGAAGCACTATTTCTGGGTTAGCGGAGTCTGTAACCTGAAGCGTATGTAACCTGAAGCGTATGTAACCTGAAGCATATGTAACCTGAGGTACCACTGTACAGCATTAAATATTAAAAACTTCCCTAAACAGAGCTGCCTTCAGATGTCTTTTAAAGATATTTATTTATTTCCTTCACATCTGAAGGAAGGGCATTCCACAGGGCGGGTGCCACTACCGAGAAGGCCCTCTGTCTGCTTCAACATCCCCAGCTCCTTCAACCATTCCTCATAAGGCTTGGCTTCCAGACCTTTGATCATCTTGGTTGCCAGCTGCCAGCCAGTGTAGACAATACTGAGGTGGATGGAGCCATGGTCTGGCTTTGGTGCAAGGCAGCTTCCTCTGTTCCGCCTTCCTCATCACGCCACCCTTTTCTCCTCCCCCCTCCTGCAGATCTTCACCCGGTTGGGAAAGTGCTACACCTTCAACTCGGGGGCTCCCGGCCACGAACTCCTCACGACGGTCAAGGGCGGAACGGGCAATGGTCTGGAACTGATGCTGAACATCCAGCAGGATGAGTACCTGCCTGTCTGGGGAGAAACGGGTGAGTGAGGGGTCGGAGGAGGGCTTGGGGTGGGCACGGGGGTCCTTCTTGGGGATGGGCCCTGATTGATCCCAGGAGACGATGGAGGTGGATTGAAGATTAAATCTGTCCATTAAAATTTAAATCTCCTGTCCCGCACATGTGTTAGAAATATGAGAGTAAACAGGCTGTGAAGCCCTTTTAGCAGAGTAAAACCACTTAGGCGCTTTGCAGCTTACTGGAAGCTAGGAATTAGTCAAATACACCTTTTTGTCCCTGTTTATTTGTGGTCTGCTGACCTTTCCCCTCTTTGTCCCCATTGCTAAGAGTGAAGCACACACAATTGTAAGATAAATGAAAAGGTTTACTTACATTTCAATGCAGGCAGCAAATGCATCAAAACAGTATGCAGGTAAAAATGTGTCTTTACAAAAGACAAAATTTGTTTCCAAAACGGAGTCTGAGCTTTGAGCAAAGCCCAGGCATGTATTTCTGCTCAGTTTCTGGCTTCAAAAGGAAGAGAGACACTGAGGCAAGGAGGAAGGAGGAAAAATTAAAATTAAGATGCCACGGGATGTAGGGGATATGACACCACAGATCTGTCTTCTCTGGGAATACAGGAACTCTAAGAGGAGGGGTCAGCAACCTTTTTCAGCTGGGGCGGTCCACCTCCCTCAGACCATGCGGTGGGCCGGACTATATTTTTAAAAATAATAATGAATGAATTCCGATGCCCCACAAATAACGCAGAGATGCATTTTAAATAAAAGCACACATTCTACTCATGTAAAACCACGCTGATTCCCGTACCATCTGCAGGTCAGACTGAGAAGGCAATTGGGCCGCATCCAGCCCCTGGGCTTTAGGTTGCCTACCCTTGTCTAAGAGTCTTAACCCTTTCTTATGATTATATAGCTAACTTAATTGTCATTTTGACTGCAGATCTTCCCACAGGAGAAATTTCTGGTGACCTCAGAGCCACTGAGAGCTACTCAGGATCTGCGCCTTCCTGTCTAGTGGGGCTCATCCTGCAGCAGCAATATCCCAAGCCCGGCTGAATTTTCCTCTGCCCCCCTGTGGGGTTCAGGGGTGTGGGGCTCTCTCAGCCTCCTGAAGCTTCCAGGCTGCCCTTTCCTTCTTCCTCTTTCTGCTCCTAAACTCCCATTTCACCTTTATTATTGTTAGTGTATAAGAGAAAAATGGAGGTCGGCTTTTACAGCCCAACTCCCCACCAAGGGACCCCTTGAGGTCCGCTATCGGCCAGGGATGCAAATGGAGGCGACACCACGGAAGCAAGGCAAGCGGCTGACCTTTATTGGTCTGTTGCAAAAGGAGGAGTGGAGCCTTGAACACTGTGCATTCAGAAATTATAAGAGAAAGACCACCCAAGATCATCAAATCGTAGAGTTGGTCCAACCTCCTGGAATGCAGGAATCTTTCGCCCAATGTGGGTGTTAAATCTAGGTGTGAGGCTGCTCAGTCCCCCAGCTGGTCGGGCTGAGCCCGCGGGTCCCTGCGGAATAAAGGAAGGAGTCCAGCCACCAGCCGGAGCAAATAGCGGCAGACCAAAGTTTATTGCGCAACAGGTTCAAAGAGGAATTTTGAACCCCAAGGATGGGGCGACAAAGACTTTTAAAACTTTCCCACCATATCCCAGCATACAGTTCATTGAGCATCATCACTAAATCATTGCTGCATCAGAAAAGGGGAGGGTTATACACGATTAACACAGGAGGAATGTGTTGGGGCAACAGGCGGATACAGGATATGTATCTGGAAGTACATTCTGAGCACCTGCTGCAAAGGGACAATAGAACTTTGGTTTTCATAGTCTGCCACCTGGGCAAGTCCGGGGGAGTGCCTTTGCCCAGTGATTGACACCTATGAGTACTTTCCTGTGAGTACGTGACCTCCCGCTTGAGGGATTATGGCGGGGACCGAGTGGCTTCCAAGTCCTTGGCCAATGAAGCAAATTGGTGGTGGAATGAAGGAAACTGGCAAAGGAGTTGATTTTATATGATTTTTAAAGCTAGGTAACTTCCCTGAGCTGTCAAGTCGAAAGGATACATTTATGCATAATATTTGTGACATTTAACAACTGTAAAGATGTAAACCGCCCCCCCATAATTTCCGTAACAGTGGGGCTCAAATCCATGACCCTGGAATTGAGAGTCCTCTCCCAAAAGATGCAAACATAAATGGTGGTTATGTAAACTGGGTCACGCTTGGCGTTCCTGTAGATGCCTGGCAATACCTGAGAACGACAGGACTGAGACATCCTTATGAACTGGTGAATGCCTGGCCTCCAGAATCCATTGTCACAGAGCTCCCCATTCATACATGGAAGCTGCCCTGCTGGGCCAGCCAACAGATACTTGTCAAACACCAGAATTTCCTTCTAGACTTGAGAGGGTCTCTCAGAGGTGAACCACAGCCTGTTTTGTTCAGAATATTTGTTTGATTCATGTTTTAGAATCATATCTGAATGAAGTATTGTTCATTGATAAATCGGCCCTTCCATTGAGAGAAGGGGGCCCATTGAAAGTGATACTTCCTCAGGCTATTTGCTGTGCCCGTATCTCCAGACTGAGAGGAGAAATGAGAGCCGCCTTCAGATATCTCAAGGGCTGTAACATGGAAGATGGAGGAAGTTTGTTTTCTCCTGCTCCAGAGGGAAGGACTCGAACCCTTGGCTTCAAGTTGCAAGAAAGGAAATTCTGACTAAACATACAGAAAATCTTTCTGATGGTTTCTCCTTCCTTGGAGGTTTGTAAGCAGAGGCTGGCTGGCCATCTGTCATGGATGCTTGAACTGAGATTCCTGCATTGCAGGGGGTTGGACTAGATGGCCCTTGGGGTCCCAGCTCTACAATTCTGTTATTCTTTGACCACCGGCTTAGGGCAGATTCTGGTGGAGAAAAGGGTGGGAGACAAGAGGCAGAGGGTCGGGCGGTGGGTTGTCTTAGAGAAACCAGAGCAGGGGTAGCACAGAGCCCAGGGACGGAAGACAAGAAGGAGATCTTGCTGGATCCGGCCAAAGGCCCAATCAGGACCTGAGCCCAAGAGACCTTTCTTCTCCGGTGGCTTCCAGTAGATGGTACTCAGAAGCACTGCTGCCTTTGACCATGGAGGCAGACCGTAGCCATGATGGCTAGTGGCCCTCGATTGGCTTCTCCCCCTCCATGACTTTCCCTAATCCTCTTTTAATCTAGGTTGTCAGTCATCAACGCCTCCTGTGGAAGGGAGTTCCGCATGTTAACTATTAAATTTGCTTCCCCACATCTGCAGATCTCAGGGTGGTTCATGTTTTAAATGATAAAAATCTGCCCTTCTTCCCTTATGGGGTATCCAAGAGCCCGTATAGAGTCCTTACGTGGGTTCCCTGTTGGTAGGAGAAAATAAGAGAGGCCAACCAGAGAATATTGAGAAGCAAAGCAGCTAGTAAGCCTGTTCTTTATTGATCTGTTGCAACAGGGTGCTCCCCTCACACACAGGAAAGGAGCAGCACCAGTCCCCGCACTCAGGATCCGGCCCTTTCCTTCTCCCCAATGCGCTTGTGTTTGTGCTGCAGATGAGACCTCCTACGAAGCTGGGGTGAAGGTGCAGATCCACAGTCAGAATGAGCCCCCTTCCATCGACCAGCTGGGCTTTGGCGTGGCTCCCGGCTTCCAGACCTTCGTCTCGTGCCAGCAGCAAAGGGTATGTGCCCTTCTTGTGCGCCGGGCTTTCTGGGCAGTGAGATCCCCCTGCCCACTCCCAGGGCCGGCTTCCTGGCTCTCTCAGCCTTTCCTGCCGTCTCCTATGGGATTTCTCCAGGAATGCGCCCAGCGCTGCCCAGCAGCCCATCTGTGGGGCAGAGAGGGGGGCTTGGTCTTGGGGTGACGGCGGACACCAGGGGTCCTGAGAGGGGTCAGCCAACCCCCCTCTTCCCCACTTCCTCCGCAGCTCTTCTACCTCCCCCCGCCGTGGGGTGACTGCAAATCCAACCCCGTGGAGTCGGCCTTCTTTGCCAACTACAGCATGGCCGCCTGTCGCATCGACTGCGAGACGCGCTACCTGGCCGAGAACTGCAATTGCCGCATGGTGCACATGCCAGGTCGGGGGCAGGGGGAGGGGCTCGGGGCGGGGGGCGGGGAGACGGGCATCAAATCTGGGCTGCTGGAGACGTGGGAGGCTGTGGCCCCGGGCAGGCTTCCGGGGTCCGCATACTCAGGTTGACCTGTCATTGCATGGTCATTCGGGCATCTCCATCTGGAGAGCTGGAAGGGACCACCAAAGGGCATCTAGGGCAGCCCCCTACAATGCGGGAATCGCAGCTTAGGAAACCCAGACCTCCATTTAGAAACCTCCAATGAATTGTAAACTGGTAGAATTGGAAGGGACCCCAAACATCATCAAGTCAAATTCCCTGCAATGGGAACCACACCCCGTTGGCCCTGGCAATGCCCGCTGCACTTTGGGGGGTGGCAGTGGGTCAAGGGGACCCCCCCAAAGGCCCTTGGCATTGATTGGCCCAGGTGCCCACCCTACAGGGCACCTCAAATGACCAGCACCCTCACAAGGAGATGCAGGAAAGTGGGTGCTCTGCTGCCCCCCGTGCCTCCGTTGCCTCAACCGCTGTTTCTCGTGCCCAGGGAACGCCAACCTCTGCACCCCGGAGCAGTACAAGGAGTGTGCCGACCCGGCCCTGGGTAAGCATGGACCCCCCTCTGGACCCCTGGGTTGGGCAGGGGGCTGGAGAGAGATTCCTGTCCCTCTCCGGCCAGCCCTGACCTGCCCCATCTGCCCCCCCCCCCAGACTTCCTGGTGGAGAAGGACAACGAGTTCTGCTCCTGCCAGACCCCCTGCGAGACTGTGCGCTACGGCAAGGAGCTCTCCGTGGTCAAGATCCCCAGCAAGGCCTCCGCCAAGTACCTGGCCAAGAAGTACAACCGCAGCGAGCAGTACATCGCGTGAGTAGAGGCCCCCCCACTGGGCCCCCTCTGCGGCTGGCCCCCTCCGGAAAGATGCCCCCGGCTGCACCAGCCCCCTTCTTTCTTCCTTTTGGTACTTTGTTGAAAGATTTTCATTTATAAATGTGGTATTCATTATTAATTATTATTATTAATTGGATTTATATACCGTCCTATCTCCGGGGGTCTCAGGGCGGTTCACATCAAAAGATCACAGTATATAAAATAAAAATAAAAGCAATAATCCAATAATACCCCCCAAGAGCCACATTTTAAAAGGGTATGGGATGTTGATGAGGTCAACCAAAGGCCTGGTTAAAAAGGAACATAAGTGATATTATCCTAATCTGTAAAGGTAAAGGGACCCCTGACCATTAGGTCCAGTCGTGGTTGACTCTGGGGTTGTGGCGCTCATCTCGCTTTATTGGCGGAGGGAGCCGGCGTACAGCTTCTGGGTCATGTGGCCAGCATGACTAAGCCGCTTCTGGCGAACCAGAGCAGCGCACGGAAATGCTGTTTACCTTCCCGCCAAAGCGGTACCTATTTATCTACTTGCACTTTGATGTGGTTTCGAACTGCTAGGTGGGCAGGAGCAGGGACCGAGCAACGGGAGCTTACCCCGTCGCAGGGATTTGAACCGCCGACCTTCTGATTGGCAAGTCTTAGGCTCTGTGGTTTAACCCACAGCACCACCCGTGTCCCTTTTATCCTAATCTATATATGGTTGCTAATAACCCCCTCCATTCCACATCAACTCGTTCCAAATACCAATATATTTGTCCAAAGTCTATGCCTATAGAGGCTTTGTCCTTCTGACATCTCCAGCAAAGAGCTGCTTTAGCTGGTCATTTTTTTGGTATAAATTAAATTCAGATTGTTAACGGAAAAATCCGAGGGCTCCCTTGGACAAAAACAAAGACACCAACCAGGATAACTTGGAGCAAAACAGCAGCCTGTAGGCTTGGCCTTTATTGATCTGTTGTAACAGGGTGCTCCCCTCACTTGCAGGAGAGAGGAGGGACCCAGAAAAATGGTGTGCAAGGCCTTATAAAGACTTTTGAAATTGCCACCCTGTAGATCAAGACCACCCCCAGAAACATCACACCTACATCACAGAAAAGGCGGTCTAAAACAGAAATTTAGATGTTGTTTTTCTCCTGTCTGGCAGGTTACTTGATTGGATTGCCTGGGGAGCCTGGCCAGTCTTTTGTAGTGATAAATACTTAGTTCCTGGGCCAGGTCACAGGCTCACACCCTATTCAAACACAGATATACCCTTAAGACAGGATTTGTGAAGGAAAAGACAATGGGGAGGCTTTTCCATTTTGACCTTGCAGAGAAAAGATTTGGTCAGTTTAGGAATCAAAATGGTTCCAGGCTGGCCTTCCTGTGCTGATCTATGTATGTGCTTGGCTGGTACACTTATGAACATTACCATATATCTAAGACCATAAAATTCCTATCACAAGATCCATCAAAACCTCAAACGTTCTCCCACAGTCGGGGCAACATGGACATTTCCAGTTCCACGCAACCCGTCCCCTAATGAATGGCCCCCAAATGGAGACCCCATGTGCAGGGGCAGTCTAGCCCGATGGCGTCCCCTTCCAGCCCTGCCTGAGCGCTTCCCAAGGACTTTGGGGGGGGGCCCATGGAGGCTGGCCAAGCCCAGCGCTCCCCCCTGCCTGCCTCTTCTGACCCCCCCCTCCATCTGGTCTCAGGGAGAATCTTTTGGTGCTGGACATCTTCTTTGAAGCGCTGAACTACGAGACCATCGAGCAGAAGAAGGCCTACGAAGTGGCTGGGCTGCTGGGTGAGTGAGGGGCCCCAGGGAGGGAGCGGGGCGGACTTAGGGGTGGGTGGGGGTCCAGGCAGAGTGACCTCTCTTTGTTTGCCTCCCCCCAGGGGACATTGGGGGCCAGATGGGACTCTTCATTGGCGCCAGCCTCCTCACCATCCTGGAGATCTTTGACTACCTGTATGAGGTGAGTGATGGCCGGGGGGGGAGGGGGCAGGGAGAAGCTGGGATGGGGAGGCCGGGGGGGGGGTCTGGAAGCGCCATTGCCGGGGGAAGGCACTCTGTGGCTGCTCAGGAGGATTCGGATTAAATCGTGCAGAGCTTGGGGCTTTTGAGGCTGGAGAAAAGGCCACACAGGATAGAAGTTTGTAAAGTTACGCATTCTGGACAGAGATTTCTCTCTCTCACTGGAATGAAAGGACAGTGAAGCTGAATGTCAGGAGGTTTAGGACAGATTAAAGGGACGTGGGTGGTGCTGTGGGTTAAACCACAGAGCCTAGGACTTGCCAATCAGAAGGTCGGCGGTTCAAATCCCCGCGACGGGGTGAGCTCCCATTGCTCCTGCCAGCCTAGCAGTTCGAAAGCACGTCAAAGTGCAAGTAGATAAATAGGTACCGCTCCAGCGGGAAGGTAAATGGCGTTTCTGTGCGCTGCTCAGGTTCGCCAGAAGCGGCTTAGTCCTGCTGGCCACATGACTGTATGCCGGCTCCCTCGGCCAGTAAAGCGAGAAGAGCGTTGCAACCCCAGAGTCAGCCACGACAGGACCTAATGGTCAGGGGTCCCTTTTCCTTTAAAGGGAAGTTAAACTGTGGAACTCCCTTCCACAGGAGGCCATGGAGGGCTTTAGAAGAGGATCAAAGGCATGGAGGGGGAGAGGGCTGCTGATGGCCGCTGGCCAGGATGGCTCTGCGCTGTCCCCATAGTCAGAGGCAGGAGATGCTTCCCAATCTCAGTTGCTGGAAACCCCAGGAGGGGAAAGTTTGGCTTGTGTTCGAATCTTGCTTGCTGGTTCCCTATAATGGGCACCAGGTTGGCCATTGAGGACAGGAGGCTGGACCAGATGAGCCGTTGGCCGGATCCAGCAGGCTCTTTTTAGGTTCTCACCCCCCCCCAGCCAGCCAGGGACCCCCACTCTCTGCCTCCCCCCCCCTCTGCTGCCTGGCAGGTGTTCCGGGACAAACTTCTCAGCTACTACCAGGCGAGGAAGCAGGCGGATCGCAGCAACAGCGACAACCTGGTAAAGTGGCAAACGCCCTGCCCCCCGCGCTTCCTCCCCCCCCCAAGTCCCCTGGGCTCAGGCCCTTGCGAAGCACGGCTGCCTAAAGACCTCCCCTGTCTCCCTTGGAGAGCCCAAAGGGGGGCAGATGGTGGGTGGGGAGGGGGTGGCCTGAGGGATAAAATCATATCCCCCCATCTGCACCTTTCCCAAACGCGGAGGGGTACAGGCAGTGGGGAATGGGCCTTTTGGGTACGGTACATGGCCCCCCCACCCAAACGTGGAGAGCTGGGGTTTTGTTGGTGGGATGGAAAAGCTCTCTGCGCATGCCCAGGGACCCCTTCCCCTCTCCACTGACTTCATCTTCTACCCCCCCATTGGGACCATTTGCCTCGAGTGTTGCTTCATTGTTCTTTCTGCCCCCCTCCCTGCCCTCCTTTCTTTGTGCCTCCCCACCCTGACCCACTTTGTCTCATCATCTCCTTCCCCCTTTCCATTTGGCATCTCACCTGCACCAGGAACACACGGACCTCCCCCGCAGCCCAGGCACCCAGCTGCCTCCTCGCCCTCTCAGGTAGAGGATCCCTTTCAGGGGCCCCCTTCTGAATCGCCCCCCCCAGGCTCTCTTGGGCCGTTGGACTGGTCAAGGCGCTGCTGCTTCAGGGAGCCAGGAGAGGCTGCAGCCAGAATCTGGCTGCCCAGATAAAGTGGATTTGATTTCTGCATTGCAGGGGGTTGGGCTGGATGACCCCTGGGGTGCCCTCCAATAGAAGAGTATTTTAAGGAAACGCACCTGAGAGAAAGCAGGCAGTATGGAGCTGGTCTGCCCTGGGAAAAGGCAGCTAGATATGCAGAGAAACGACTTCCTCCCTGTCTCCTAACTCCTGGTCGTCCCATGAAGCTGAAGGATTCAGGACAGGCTAAAGGAAAGGACTTCTTCATGCAGCGCAGTTAAACTCTGGAACTCCCTGCCACAGGGATGGCCACCCCCCCTGGATGGCTTTAAAAGAGGATCAGGCAAATTCCCGAGGCGAAGGCTGTCAGGGGATGCTTCTGAATACCAGATGCAGGAAACTGTGGGGAGAATGGATCTTGTGTGCAAATCCTGCTTTTGGGTTTCCCATGATGGGCATCTGGTTGGCTGCTGCCAGGAGAGGATGCCGGGCCAGAGGGGCCATGGGCCTGATCCATCTCCAGGGCTCTCCTTCCTCCTCCTCCTGCTCTCTCCCCCCCCCAACAGTGGTGCTGCATTAACCGCAGACTCCCCAAAGGGGCCACTGAGTCACACACAGACATTTCCCTGGGTCTATTAGTCATGGTAGAACTTCCACATACAGGAGCAAAATACCTTCCAAGGGTACTCAGGAGAGCTGCAACGGGGGGGGGGGGGCAGCCCCCTGCCCCTGCCCCTAAGCGCAGATTTCGCCAAAGGGTTTTTTGGCAAGAGCCTCTTGGATGACAGAAGCTGCTCAGAGCAGTTGCAGGGCATGGGTGTTGTTGTGTTTTTTTTGGGGGGGGTCTCCCCTGTCTGGACCTACAACTGAAAAGGCCCACACTCAAGCCTTGACCCCTTTCTCGGTCTACAGGCAAGCAGGGGGCATGCAAAGCTGCCTCGGGGGGGGGTCTCCCCCCTGCCCTGGGAGCCAAGAAGGAAAAACTGCAGCCTTGGGCCCCTCCTTGTCTGTCCACCTCCGTCAGTAGCCATCTGTTCTGGGCCTGGCCAGGAAATGGTTACCTGGGGGTGGTCCATCATCCCAGCCCCCTTTCCCCTGGGGGGGGGGTTCAGCCTGCATCTCCATCTCACCTGCGTAGATGTTTCATTGGGCGGGGGGGGGTGGCTTCCATTCCATCCTCCACGCCACCCCAAAGCCTCAGGGAGGTGGCTTCTGAAAGCAGCTCAGCTCCCTGCCTTGGGGAGGGGGGGAGATGATGACGACGGTAGCCTTGCCCCCCAGCTGCTGTTCACTGACCCCCCATCTCTCTGCCCCCCCAGAGCACCTGCCACACGCTGTGCAGTCACTCGGACAGTGTTGGATACACCCCGAACATGCTACCTCGTCACCCGACTCTAGGCAACTTTGAGGAATTCGCCTGCTGAAGGAAGGGGACCCCCCCCCCAAAGAAACCTGCGCCTCCTTCTCTCTCCTCTGCTCCCGGCGAAATGGACCAGGCGCCTCCTCCTGCAGGACCCAGCACAGTGCAGGGAGTGGAGCAGCCTGGCATTTTCCGTGGGGGGGGCACCCCCCAACAACACAGACGCCCTTTCCTCCTCCTCCTCGCTTTCTGCACAGAGGAGACCAAGAGGACGGCAGCCAGAGGGAACCTGCTCTCCCCCCCACATCCCCCCCACCCCAAATAGAAGGGCTTGACCGTGGGGTGGGGGGGCTCTTCCGGCCTGGGACTGGGGGAGGGGAAACAATGCGAAATAGCATTAAAAGAATCCCAGATTGGACGCTCTGCAGGATGTGGTTATTTGTAGGGGGGGCCCTACGGTCAGTCCCTCCACCCCCAATTCAGGAAGGAGGGGGGGCCTTGTGGAAAAGACCCTGCGGTCTCCCCCTCCGCCAGGTGGGGAATCTCTAGGTCAAGGGAT
This sequence comes from Podarcis erhardii, assembly GCF_964252035.2. Classification (NCBI taxonomy): domain Eukaryota; kingdom Metazoa; phylum Chordata; class Lepidosauria; order Squamata; family Lacertidae; genus Podarcis; species Podarcis erhardii. Next base: position 623,276 of record NC_138513.1, read on the forward strand.
GGCTCACCTGCATGAACACCTGTCCGTCGGTTCCTGTATCTGTGTCCGTCTGTGCTTGCTGCCCCCCCTCCTACGCTGCTGAGACCCCCCCAACCTCTCTTGTACCTCCGTGTGACCCCCAACCCCACCCCACCCCTTTTGCCCTGTGTACCATTAAAGAGCCTCTTGGCTGTGCCAATTTGCTGCGTCAAACGGGGGGCGGGGGGGGGGCGCTCTGTGTCCATGTTGCGCTTTGGGGATATGTGTGTGGACTGAGAGGAGCCACAGGGGAAAGGGGGGCACAGGGGTGGTTGGAGGGGTTAGCTGAGAGAAAAGGCAAGGGAATCGAATTGTAGGGTTGGAAGGCACACCCAAAGGGCATTTAGTCCAACCCCCTGCAAGGAAAGAATCTCAGCTGAAGAATCCTGGACCTCCGACCTCTGCTGAAAAATCTCCAAGGAAGGAGAATCCAGGGGACACGGGAGAAGTTTAGGAAATTATACACAGCAAGGAGGAAAGCTCTCTCCCTCTCTCCTCACGCGAAAACTCCCATGGGAATCCCATGAAGGTGGAAGAATTGGGAGAGAAATGGCAGTCGAGTTAATCGGTGGAACTCCCTGCCACAGCAGGCAGGGATGCCCATCAAACCTGGAGGCCATTAGAAGAGGGTTGGACACCTTCATGGGGAATTTGTGGCAAGAGTCTGGCACATCCAGCCTCGTCTTCTCCCAGGGGCCACCCAGGTGCTCACGATGGGAAACCTGCAAGCGGGATTCGAACACAGGGGCAGCTCTCTCGTCCTGGGGTTTCCAGAAACTGCAATGCACAGCATTTGCTCCTTCCAACTTTGGAGGCAGAGCACAGGTGAAGGGTGGTATAATAATAATAATAATAATAATAATAATAATAATAATAATAATAATAATAATATAGTGGCTAATAGTCGTCCATAGCCTTCTCCTCCATGAATTTGTTCCATCGGCTTTTGAAGGCGAGTTGGTGGAGGAGATGGCAAGCAAAGCCTTCTGGCCCGGAGTTGCTCTTGTGTTCGAATCCTGCTTGCTGGTTTCCCAGAAGAGGAAGGCTGAGAGCAGGCAGGAGGCTGGACCAGATGGGCCCCCTTTGGCCTGATCCAGTGCTCGGGCTCTTCTGACGTTTGTGTGGAACCTCCAGGGCCAGGGGCAGCCTATCTGGACCCCGAGGTTCTGACTGGACCTGATGAGCCACCGGCCTGATCCAGCACAGCCTTTCTTCTGTCCCCCCCTCCCCATGAACGCTGCCCTGAGCCCCTCCAGGCAGAACACCCAAGGGTGACACTGGAGATGGGAGGGGCAAAGCAAGTCTCCCCCCACCCAGGGGGAACACACAGACCCCTCTTCTATCTGCCCCTCCACTGGGGCCCCAGGAAGGAGGGGAGGGAGGCCCCCTGCCCAGAGAGTGGGGCTGGGGGGTCGCAATACAGATGAGAGAAAGAGAACGAGAAGAAGAGCTTTATAGGAGTCATAAAAGAGTCACAGGGTGAGACAGATGTCCGAGGCCTCCAGGGCTGCTCAGGGCCCCCACTAGAGGGTGCTGGGGGGCAGGCAAAGGGGGCGGGAAGAGGAAGAGGAGGGAACCGGGCCAGCCCCCCCCCCCGCCCCAATATCCTAAATGGTCCCGTGAGGATTGCAGCACCAGCAGTTCCAGCAGGGGGACTGGTATACTGGCGGGGGGGGGGGAGGCTGCATGCACCCCCCACCCTTTGGCCACACCAGACACACGCAGACACCGGCCCCTTAGGGGGGGCAGAAATCCGTGAAGTAGGGGTGCTGGAGGGCATCCTCTGCCGAGATCCGGTGCACTGGGTTGCACTTCAGCAGGTTCTGGAGAGGCAAAGAAAGAGGGGGAGCTCAGAGTCACGGCACCCCCAGAGGTCATCCATTCCAGCCCACTGCAATGCGGGAATCTCAGCTGAAGGATCCCTGAGGGACGGCTGCCCCACTTCTGTGGAAAGCCCTAGATGGAAGGAGAGGCCGGCGCCACCCTCTGAGGAATCGTGGAATTGGAAAGGGGCCCCCCAAGGTCATCCAGTCCAACCCCCTCAAAGCAGGAGCTCAAGGATCCCTGATAGAGGGCCCTGCAAGGAAGGTGAACAGAGATGCCGGCAGGAGAGACCCCCTTCCAGCCCCCTGCGGGGAGCTCCCCTCATGGGAGGGAGGGGGGCAAGGGGGGGGAGAAGCACTCACCTGGAGTAGGTCCCGTCCGGTCGTGTTCAGCTTGGGCACCACGTTGACGAGGGAAGTCGTCGCAGGATACATGGGGTATGGCTGGGGGGGGGGAAGAGAAAGTGGGTGAGGTGTGCAATGGGGGGTGGACCCCCACCCAGGAGGGCGATGGAGCAGGGGTCTCGCTCTGGGAGAGGGAAGGGTCTTCTCACCTTGTAGTCTGGGAGTTTGGTCATCCCCGGCCACTGCTCCTCGGTCGGAGTCCCCAGCAGCGTGGAGGGAGGGTTAAGGACCCCTTGCCAACTGGGAGACCCCTCTGCATCTCCCCCCAGCCAACTCAGCCGTGTCCCCCTCCCAACACCCCCATAGAATCACAGAATGACAGAACTGGAAGGGACCCAGGGGTCATCTAGACCAACCCGCTGTGGTGCAGGAACCTCAGCGCAAAGGCCTGCGTGTCCAGAACTCTGCGCTTGCTCAAAGGAAAGGAAGAGGGGCGGGGCTTCTGTTTGACGCCAGTCCCAGATGGGAGGAGGTTGCAGGGGGTTGGACTAGATGATCCTTGGAGACCCTCCCAACTCCACGATTCTGCAAAACCCTCCCCTGCTTGCTCCTGAGGCCAAGAAACAGGCACCCAGGGCAAGAGGGCTGGATCCACACCTTCTCCACCCCCCACCCCAGTAGAGCCACAGGTCCCCAGCTGGCCAATCACAGCTTTGCTGGGCTTTCCCTTTTATTTTATTATCTGATCCCTCGTAGCCGAGTAAGATTGTCTTCCATAAGCACGGTTTTAACAATGAGTCCATAAGTGATTTTGGAGGCCAATTCTGGATCCCCACATCCTTCCACAGTGGGGACATTGGTTTCCGGGCAGAAGTTATCAGTGTGGTTTTGCTGAGCGTGCCTTCCTCTTGGCACATTTCTCCCTTGCGTCCTGAGTTCGAGCGTCTTCAAAGCCCAGGACACCTTTGGTCAAGGCTGTTCTCCAACTGGAGCACTCGCAGGCCAGTGATTCCCAGTTGTTGGTATTTATACTACATTTTTTTAGATTTGCCTTAAGAGAGTTTTTAAACCTCTTTTGTTGACCACCAAAATTACACTTTCCATTTTTAAGTTTGGAATTGAGGAGTTGTTTTGCAAGATGGTAACCAGGCATCTGATCAACATGACCACTCCAACAAAATTGGCGTTGAAGAATTGTTGCTTTGACATTGCTGATCTTTGCTTCTTCCAGTGCACTGGCATTGCCGCATTTTTCGCTCTATAAGACGCACCTAGTTTTTGGAAGAGGAAAACAAGAAACAATAATTTTTTTGAATCCCAGAAGCCAGGACAACATGTGGTATCGCTCTGCAGTGATCCCGCTGCCTGTCCTGGCTTATGGGATAGCCGGCTAAGGCTCCCCCAAGAAGCAGCCCTTCTCTCTCCTCAGGGAAAAGCCCCCAAGAGCTGCACACACGCTCCACGGGGCTCTTCAAAGGGAGCGCCGAGCAGAGCCTCCCGCCTGCATTCGCTCCATGAGACGCACACACATTTCCCCTTACTTTTTAGAAGGGGGAAAGTGTGTCTTCTAGAGCGAAAAATACAGTATTTCTCCTGTCTTCACAAGTGATGTGTAAGATTTTTCAGAGACACCGTTGATGGAATCTTTCGAGGAGATGGAAATGGCGTTTATAAGTGGTCCATGTTCCACAAGCAGACAGCAAAGGTGGCAGTACAATAGCTTTGTAAACAAGCATTTTGGTTTCCCTGCGAATGTCCTGGTCCTCAAACACTCTGCACTTCAATCAGGAGAAAGCCGCACTCGCAGAGCTCAGGCGATGCTGGATTTTGGCATCAGTGTTGGCCCTTGTGGAAAGGTATCCGCCCAGGTGGGAGAAGGGATCGACATTTTCCAACGTTACACCATTGAGTTGGATTTGTGGCGCTGCAGAGGGGATATTTTGTGCTTTTTGGTGCAGCATTTGGTTTTTTTGGATGTTGAGCGATAGGCCAAGCTTTTCGTAAGCTTCTGCAAAGATATTTAGGATGGTTTGGAGGTCATCCTCTGAGCGTGCAAACACTGCATTGTCCTCCGCATCCTGAAGCTCTAGGACGGAAGTTACGGTAACCTCACTCTTTGCTTTCAGCCTGCTCAGATTGAAGAGCTTTCCATCTGTTCCACATATGATTTCTACTCCGATGGGGAGTTTCCCTAATCATAGACCCATAGAATGAGAGTTGGAAGGGATCCCCAGGGGTCATCTAGTCCAACCCCCTGAATTCAGTCCCAACTGCCCCCCCTCCACCCCCTTGCAATGCCAAGTGCCAAGGATATCGGAAGATCCGCTTCAGCTGGTCATCCACGTCATTTCCTGGGAAGAGGGGGCGCCCAGCATTGGCCAGCTCTGGGTTGTTGGGGGGGGGGAGAGAGGAAGAGGTCAGTGGCGCCCCAGAGCCGTTGCCCACCCCCCTCTGCCCACCCCCAGTGCCAAAGCACCCCCCCTTACCTGCAAAGATGCAGCCAGCAGACCACATGTCTATGGAGGTGGAGTAGAGTTTGGCCCCGAAAAGGACGTCTGGGGGGCGGTACCAGAGCGTCACCACCTGTGGGGCAGCAGGGAGAATCAAAGGGTTGGTCTAGTCCAACCCCCTGCAATGCAGGAATCGGGTGGAAGGAAAATCAAAGAAGTCTGGGGGCTGGGAACGGCTGCTGAGACCACATAACACCAGTCTGGAAAGACCTACATTGCCTCCCAGTGCTTTCCAGGCACAATTCAAAGTGTTGGTGCTGACCTTGAAAGCCCTGAACGGCCTCAAAGGCCCAGTCGACCTGAAGGAGCATCTCCACCCCCATCGTTCTGCCCGGACACTGAGGTCCAGCTCTGAGGGCCTTCTGGTGGTTCCCTCCCTGCAAGAAGTGAAGTTACAGGAAACAGGGCAGAGGGCCTTCTCGGTGGTGGCACCCGCCCTGTGGAACACCCTCCCACCAGATGTCAAAGGAAAAAACAACTACCAGACTTTTAGAAGACATCTGAAGGCAGCCCTGTTTAGGGAAACTTTTAATATCTAAGGACTATTGTATTTTAATATTTTGTTGGAAGCTGCTCAGAGTGGCTGGGGAAACCCAGACAGATGGGTGGGGTATAAATAATAAATTATTATTACTATTATTATTATTATTATTATTATTAGGTCACAGGTTAATTGGTTTCTGCAGGCTGGGCTGGGGAAGAAAGACCAGAGCTATACCTTCCAAAATTTCTCTGATGAAAATAGGGACGTCCCATTCCACAATAATAATTTTACTATTTATACCCCACACGTCTTCCTGGGTTTCCCCAGCCACTCTGAGCATCTTCCAACACATATAAAAACATAATAAATCATTAAACATGAAATAAATTTCCCTATACAGGATTGCCTTCAAGTGGGGGGTCAGGTAACTCCATCCCCTCCAACATTTCTCCAATGAAAACATGGGTGTCCTAAGGGAAAGTGGGACATTCTGGGATCAGATCAGAAACTGGGACGGCTTCTCTAGATCAGGGACGTCCCTGGAAAAGAGGGAGAATTGGAGGCTCTGCAGAGCGAGTGGCCCAGCGGAGGGGCGAGGAAGGGAGGGAAGGGGGCACTGCCCGCCCAGCCCTGCTCCTCACCTCGGCCGAGTAGCAGCGCACAGGGATCCCGAAGGCCCTCGCCAGCCCAAAGTCTGCCAGCTTCAGCTCCCCGTTCTGTTGGCAAAGGCAGGTGGTCAGCGGAGGAAAAAGAGCCAGGCGAGGGGCAACGTTGCCCAGGCCCCAGGGAAGGAAGGGGAAATCCCCATGGTGTCATATACCGACAATGTTCCCTAGACCTGGAGACTCCCTGGAAGTCCCTTGCAGCTTGACGACCCCCCTAAATCAAATGGGATCGTGGGCAGATCTGGCCCCTTCGCTGCTCATCCCAAACCTCCTATTTTTTATGAGCACATTAGAAAGCACCAATCCTGGGTTTTTTTGCTGGTGGGAAGGGACCCCAGGGGGTCATCTAGCCCAACCCCCTGCCGTGCAGGGAACACAGTTAAGATGGCAACCCATAATAAGCAGACCGAAGGAGACCTTTGGGAAGTCCAAGGGCACAGCCCCTACCAGTTCTCCCCCATCTCTGGAAAGGTGAAACAGGCAGGTCTTTGCAGGAGCCACGCTGAGTCTTGCCCCCCCAACTCCCCCTGCCTGCCCAATGTGGCCCCCCCAACACTCACCCGGTTGATCAGGAGGTTCTGGGGCTTGAGGTCCCTGTGCAGGACGTTCCGGCTGTGGCAGAACCCCAAACCTTTCAGCAGCTGGTACATGAAGGACTGCGGAGAGAGTGGGGGGGGGGGAGGCTGGCGTGAGGACCCCAAGTCTGGCCATGGGGGATGGGCGGAGCACTAGCTGCCCCCCACAAGGACACCTGTCCCCACCCCTCCACTCAGCCCCTCGCCAGGGCCACCCTGTGCCCTCCTCACCTTAACAATCTCTGGGTCCAGATCCCCATTGCAGCTGTCAAAGTACTTCTTCAGGTCCTGGGGGGAGCAGAAAGCAGGAGGCGGAGGCATGGGGTCAGCAGCAGGGCCAGGAGACCCCCAAACAGGCTGGTCTCCCAGGAAGAGGCACCCCCAAAATTTCAGGATGAAGAGGGGACCCCCAGATGCCCAGGTCCAGCTCCCCTTGCTGCCTCTCTCTCGCCACACAGGAGAACCGAGGCAGAGCCCCGCAGGATCCTGCCCCCTGCCCCTGCTTGTGGGCTTCCCCGGGGGGCACCTGGCCGTCCACTGTGGGAACAGGACGGAGCCAGCCCTGCAGGGCTCTTCCTGCTCCTTCCCTCCTTACCTGGTCACAGAACTCAAAGACCAGAGTGAGCTTCTTGTCACTGTGGAGGACGTCGTGCAACCTGGGGGGGGGGGGCAGAGAAAAGAGGGGCTCCAGTGAATGGTGTGGGCTTCCTCTACTCACTTACTCTCAGCCTGACCCACCTCACAGGATTAGAATCATAGAATCACAGAGTTGGAAGAGACCCCAAGGGCCATCGAGTCCAACCCCCTGCCAAGCAGGAAACACCATCAGAGCACTCCTGACATCTGGTTGTCAAGCCTCTGCTTAAAGACCTCCAAAGAAGGAAACTCCACCACACTCCTTGGCAGCAAATTCCACTGTCAAACAGCTCTCACTGTCAGGAAGTTCTTCCTAATGTTTAGGTGGAATCTTCTTTCTTGTAGTTTGGAACCATTGCTCCGTGTCCGCTTCTCTGGAGCAGCAGAAAACAACCTTTCTCCCTCCTCTATATGACATCCTTTTATATAAAAACAAAATAAAAAAATTCCTTCCAGTAGGAAGGTATCTGAAGAAGTGTTCATGCACACGAAAGCTCATACCTAGAACTAACTTAGTTGGTCTTTAAGGTGCTACTGGAAGGAATTTTTTTATTTTGTTTTGACTATGGCAGACCAACACGGCTACCTATCTGTAACTGATCCTTTTATATATTTGAACATGGCTATCATATCACCCCTTAGCCTCCTCTTCTCCAGGCTAAACATGCCCAGCTCCCTTAGCCGTTCCTCATAAGGCATCAATTGTTGTGGGGGTTAAATGAGGAGGACAAGAACCATGGACACCACCTGCAGCTCCTTGGATGAAAAGGGTGGGGAATAAATGCAGAATGAAGGACACCTGGCTTGTTGTTGTTTAGTTGTGTCCGCCTCTTCGTGACCCCCTGGACCAGAGCACGCCAGGCCCTCCTGTCTTCCCCTGCCTCCCGCAGTTTGGTCAAACTCATGCTGGTAGCTTCGAGAACACTGTCCCACCATCTCGTCCTCTGTCGTCCCCTTCTCCTTGTGCCCTCCATCTTTCCCAACATCAGGGTCTTTTCCAGGGAGTCTTCTCTTCTCATGAGGTGGCCAAAGTATTGGAGCCTCAGTTTCAGGATCTGTCCTTCCAGTGAGCACTCAGGGCTGATTTCCTTCAGAATGGAGAGGTTTGCTCTTCTTGCAGTCCATGGGACTCTCAAGAGTCTCCTCCAGCACCAGAAGTTAAAAGCATCCATACTTCGGCGATCAGCCTTCTTTATGGTCCAGCTCTCACTTCCATACATCACGACTGGGAAAACCATAGCTTTAACTACACGGACCTTGACACCTGGCTTACCACCTGTGAAAAGGATGTAGGGGGTCTTAGTGGACCACAAGTTTAACTTGAGTCCACAGTGTGATGCAGCAGCAAAAAAAACCCCCTAATGCTATTCTGGGCTGCATCCACAGAAGTCTGGTCTCCAGATCAAGGGAAGTCATAGTCCGACTCTCTTCTGCCTTGGTCAGACAAACACCTGGAGTCCTGTGTCCAGTTCTGGGCGCCACAATTGAAGGAGGATGTTGACCAGCTGGAATGTGGGCAGAGGAGGGCAGCCAAGATGATCAAGGGTCTGGAAACTAAGCCTGATGAGGAGCAGTTGAAGGAGCTGAGGGTATTTAGCCTGGAAAAGAGGAGGCTGTGAGGAGGTATGAGAACCATCCTCAAATATCTCAAGGGCTGCCACAAGGAAGATGGAACAAGCTTGTTTTCTCCTGCTCCGGAGGGCAGGACTCGAACCCATGGCTTCAAGTTGCAGGAAAGGAGATTCTGACTAGACATAGGGAAAAACTTTCTGACAGTCAGAGCTGTTTGACAAGGGAATGGTCTCCTTCGGGAGATGGTGGGCTCTCCTTCCTTGGAGGTTTCTAAGCATCTGTCCTCATGGAGGCTTCAGCTGAGATTCCTGCCTTGCAGGGGGTGGACTAGATGACTCCTGGAGTCCCTTCCAGCTCTACAATTCAATGCTTCTCTTTGTGACTGGCATAAGTGACAAAGGCAGGATTCCATGTGGGACATGTGTGGGAAATGATCAGCTCAAGCCCTCTAAGAGATGCAGCCGGGGTCTCAGGCCCCACGTTCACCCCCCCACCCACCCAGAGACACCCAGAGCTTCAAGCCCAGAGTTGAGTCAGCCCTGCAAGCTGAGCTCAAAATGAGGGAGCCCCCCAGGGGGTGGGTTCTTTCGGAGCCAGTGTGGTGCAATGGGTAGATCATACACCCACTGTTTCGTTCAGAATTGCCCCCCCCCCCTGTTTTCCTCATCTAAAAACTAGGTGCGTCTTATGGAGAGAAAAATACGGTAAATGTTGGAAGAAATTTAAAAGACTATTTACAGAAATATTGTAAAATTAAGGAATGTTAGAAGGATGCTGGAATGAAGTTATGTGGTTTTAGCAGTAATGGAGTATTTAAAGATGGATTGTTAACAGGTGAGAATGTAAAGTTATAATATATTAAGATAAACTATTAGGATAAAAGCAAAAATGGAAAGGATTTGCTGAAATAATTAATTGAACTAGAATACAAAAAAGGGAGGTGCGAGGAAGTCAGGGAAACAAGTAAATGAAAGTTAATATATGGAAAGGTTGATTTGTTTTTAATTGTTTTTTACCTTTTTGTGTTTTGTATTTTTCCCTTCTTCTTCTTTTTCTTTTCTTTTTTATTATTGTAACTTTTTTGAAATCTTAATAAACATTATTTTTAAAAAAAAATACGGTAAATGAGCAGAAGATCCATTTGCAGCACTCTGAGCTTCTTGGAGAGGAAAAGGTGGTCTTTAAGTTCAGGGAATAAGCTCTGACACGGCCCCCTGCCCTTCTCCACCCCACAACGTGTCCCAGAGCTGAGCCTCAGCCCCCCAACCAGCTCACCTGACGATGTTTTTGTGCTTCAACTCCTTCAGGAGGCAGATCTCCCGCAGGGCAGAGCTGGGGACCCCCTGAAAGAGGAGGAGGAGGAAGAGGGAGGGGAAAGGGTCAGGGGGCACTGCCAGCCTCAACCCCCACCACACCCCCAATTCATTCACAATGGGCAGGCAAGTGGGGGGGGGGGAGACAGGGAATCCCCACCCACCCACCAGAAGCGGCTAAGGAACATCTTACTTCCCTTTCCTATGGCTCCCAACCAAGGGAGCGTGGGAACTAACAAGGGAAGAGGGAACTCTTCTCAGAAACCTGCCCCAAACTTGGGAGGGCGAGGCTGCTCTGCCAAGTCCAATGCGGGGAGCATGTGGGGGGGTGTCCCCTGTCAAAGAGCAGCAGGCTCCGCCCCCCAGCCCCACCCCAACATCCTTTCTGCTCAGCATTTGGGATGCTATTGAGGTGCTCGAATGTGACCCCCCCAAGCCCAGTGCTGTTTGTGCCTGCAAATATTCCGGGGTTCTGCATTTCCAGTCAAGGAACTTCCGGCAAGGATCCGGCCCCTTTTCTTCCTGCAGATGCTCCGTTTTATTCTCCCTTGCCCCCCCCCCTTATTATTGCAGAATACAGCTGCCCTGGAGGGGGTCCCTTAGCATGCAAATCCCAGGAGTCGGGGGCGCTTTGCCCCTGCCCAGCACCCCACTCTCCTTTCATGGGGGGCGAGCAGCTGCTCGGCATGCAGAAGCACCGAGGCGCCTCCCCCCCCCCCGGCAGCATCTGCAAGTAGGGCGGAGAGCATCCCCTTCCGAAAGAGGCTGCGGGACTACAACTCCCACAATCCCCCGCCCTTGTCCAGGCGGGCCGGGGATGATGGGAGCTGTAGTCCCGGCTCCCTAGGGCGGCGCAGGCGAGCCGGAGCCGGGGGGGGGGTCGCGGGGGTTTCCCCACCTCGTCGTCGTCGTCCAGCCGCACCCTCTTCAGCGCCACGATCTCGTGCGTCTCCCGGTTCTTGGCCTTGAACACCGTCCCGTAGGTGCCTTTTTTTTTGGGGGGGGGAGAGAAACACAAAAGGGTCTCGCTGATTCCTGGAGCCAAGCGCTTTGCAGGGCCCCCCCACCCCAGCCCTGCAGAGGAGCCCCCCTGGCCAGGACGGGGGCGCAGCTGCCACGCCTTCCTGCCGCTGGACCCCAGCCTGCACCAGACACCCCCCAATTTCCTCCAGGGTTTTTTTTTCGGGGGGGTGTGCATTGCATGCATGCAGAGGCCGCCACCCCCAGGCTCAAAGCAGTCCTCTCCTCGCCCCACCCGGCACCAGCAGCACAGATCGCGGGGGGGGGGGGGAGAGAAGCAGCCCCCCCAAACCTCCCAAGGAGAAGCCCCCAGCATCGCCATCTCCTGCTCCCGGTTGCATGCCCCCCTTCCCGCTTGCATGCATTCCCCGCCCCCGGCTGCGCGCCCCCTCCCCAATTGCGCACCCTCTCCGATCTTCTCCAGCTTCTCGTATTTCTGCATGGCTCTCCGTCTGGGACCCCGGCGGGGCTGGAGGCAGCCGCCCTCCTTCCTCTCCCGGCCGGGCTGGGACTACAATTCCCAGAATGCCCCCTGCAAGCGCGCGCCCGCCCGCGCCTCCCCGCTCGTGCCCGCAGACGGACTGCAGTTCCCGGCTGGCGCCGCTCCGTGCGCAAGAGCGCGGGCAGAAAGGCGCGCCCGGGGCTGCAGGGGGGGAGTCTGCAGAAGTGCCGGCTTGGAAGGGACCCCCGGGGGTCATCTAGTCCAACCCGCTGCTTCGGAGAGCAGGAGGGGGCAAGCGCAAGAGCAGCTGCCATATCCTGCACTGGGCAGCAGCGACTGTGGCTCAGGAGCGGGAAGAGAGTGCCTCTAGGCGTGGGCAAAGTGCCTTCGCGTGGCTGCTGGGCAAACCTGGACAGCCTTGCCCAGGAACGCGGACTTATAAAAAATATTGGGGGGGCCCGGGAAAGCTCATGAATAATAAATAAGCTCATGAATATGCAAATAAAGTGGCGCCGCCTCCTCGTGAGCGAATAGGGGAGCGTGCTGCGCCTATTAATCAGCTCCAAAGGAAATTGGGTGGAGCTTTTGCTCGGGAGGGAGGGCAGGAGGCATGCAGCCCGCGCCTCCCTGTGCATTTTGGGCTGGGGGAGGGGCGGCGATGGCGCTCTGCTGGAGGGGCGCCGGAGATTATTGGGGGGGCGGAGCCCCCCCAAACGAATTTTTGAGGGGGCTCGGGCCCCCTCAAGCCCCATGGAGTCGGCGCCTATGGCCTTGCCCAACCGGGCGCCCTCCCCCTGCTTCAGATTCCCAACTCCAGGGATGGGATGGCGGCTGTAGCCCAGCTACCAGGAGGGCACCTGGCTCCCCACCCGTAGGGCCGGTGGTGATCGAGGGGTGGGTGAAAAGGCTCCGCACTCTGCACATGCTCCGGAGCGGCCCTTCGCTGTTCCTTGGCATTGTCATTGCTTCTGGGTTTAAGCGTTTGATCTTTCCCTCGGGGTTCCAGGTAGGGGGAAGCTGCCAGGTAACCCGGGGCAGGTGTCTCCTGGGGCAGGTGAGTGGATGAGGGTCCTCCTTCTCCCTCTCCAAGCATCCTCCCCCGCCTGCCCTTGGCACCCGGCTGAACTGGGCGCGCAGCTTCACCACCTCTGCTTGGCACCCAGCGCAGCTTAGCACGAGGAGCTGCTGCCAGGGGGGCCGGGGGGGGTGTAATCTGAAGTTTTTCCATGGGTGATTATTCCTGTGGTTGGCATAATTTGATGCCCAAGGATGCTGAGCTGGTTGCAAGTCTTTCTCTTGACCCAAAATGAATGCCCTCCTCTGGCTGCGCGCCCGGGAGGGAGAGGAGGGTGAGCTGAGGGCGCACGGCTTGGCAAGGGTTAAGAGGAACGGAGCTGCCTTCCTAGAGGGGACAGGAAGTCAAGCCTGGGGGGGCAGGTTCTCCAAAGCAACAGCCCCTCCCTCCCAGCCAAGTCCCTTTTTGCAAGGGGGGGGGCGGTTGGTTTGTCTCCTCTACAAAGGAGGCGCCTCCGGGGATCCGGTGAGTCTTCTCTCTGCTCCCCTTTTGGGTGCATTGGGGAGAGGGGAGGGGGGGGGTCCCAGGGGAAGATGCATGGCGGGGGGGGGCGTCCATCTCATGCATGGGGAGACCCCCAAGTCAGGGGCAGCAGATCTGCAGCAGATCGGCCAGCCTCGTCTTCCTGGGAATCGAGAAAGAGGCTGCTGCTGGCCCCTTTGGGGAGGGGGCTTTGGGGGGGGGATAACGGCAGACAAAGGAAGCCCATTCAGAAATAGGCTGGGGAAACTCAGCCAGATGGGCGGGGTATAAATAAATTATTATTATTATTATTATTATTATTATGAACGGCATTTGAAGCCGGAGAGAAACAGCTGGACATAAAATATACACAAGAATAAAACCCCCTTTGCAGTCAGTCGAGAAAGGCTGTTGGAAGATGGAGAACAGAAAGAGCTGCTTCCTTTAGGGCAGAGTTAAACCTTTGGAACTCCCTCCTACAGGAGGCAGGGAGATGGAGGGGGAAATGTCGACTGGGGGGTCTGCAAGGCACAAGGGCCAGGCTCTGCCAGGGGCTGGGAAGGAAGCGCGGGGGGGGGGGAGGAGAGGGGCTCTTGCACTCCAGTCCTGCGGGGGGGGGGGCTTCCCAGAAGAGGCCCCTGTAAGAACAGGAGGGGGCACTCAAGAGGGGGCCCCTTTGGCCTGATTCTGCAGGGCTCATGTTCTGATGCTGAGTTCCTTCAGATGCAAGCGAACCCTCCCTTGTCCTCCAGCTAGAAGAAAAGCTTCCCCCCCCCACCCGTTCATCAGGCAGGGAACTTATCCTGGCTGACCCAGGTGTGCCCGTTCAGACATGCAGCCTCTCAGGTGTCCAAATGATCTTCTGAGACTGACCAGGAAGCCCTGAAGAGAGAACCACCAGAGGTCTCCCTGCCCAAGGAATCCAAGGGAGCAGGAGAGGCCCTGCTGGGAAGGAAGCAAAGCTGTGCTGGGGTGAAAGGGGCAGCCCCCCCCCCAAGTGCTGGGAGTTACTGGGAGACCCTCTTCCCACCAGCTGTAATTCCTGAGTTCCCTGGCAAGGAGGACGGTTGCCTAGCCGCTCCAAGGGAACCTCTCCCAGCCGCGCTCAGCACCCTTTACAAACTACGGTTCCTGTGGTTCTATGGACTCTTTAAAGGGGTCTCATCCTGCTTTACAGATGCAGTTCCGGGGGAGAGCTGGGAGTGTGTGTTGTCTTTTTGGAATAACTTTTAATGGAGTTTTATAACAAGGATCATGGGAATAATGAAGGATACAAAGAAATTGTCCGAGTCTTCTCTTGTCATTTGTATATCACAAAAATAACACAATAGCTTTATGGGAATATCTACAACATATAGTTCATTATTAGAGGTCAGGCAGTGTCTAAGTTCTTAGTCCATTAATATGTTTAAGCAAAAGCCGGAAAAGGGCCAAGAGGACAGCAGTCAACAGATAACACTGAGCATCGCATAGCCAAACGCCCGAGGCTTTATTTATTTTCTTCCATGCTTGAGGCTTTATGTTACTATTATTGTTGTTTGTTGGTATTTTTCCTACTATTACCGCTGTTCCAGAGCAGATTGCAACCATTTTTAAATACTTTAAAACGTCAAAACAAATAATAATCAGAGGAATAGGCTGGGTCCTCCGTTGTCAGAGGCCTTGGGAAAGAGGGGGAGGTGCCTGTGTGGGGAGGGAATCCCCCAAGGGGGGGGTCTGCCCCCAGGATGCCCTCTCTTGGGCCACCCCCAACCAAGACTCTCAAGGGGCTGAAGCTGCCAAGAGGGCCCCCCCTGCCAAATTTCACAGCCAAGAGGGTCTCTAGCGAAGAAGGTGGTTCTTCACATATCTGGGGGCCAAAGTGAAGTCCTCCTGTGAGCACTTTTTGAATTGGACCTGGAAATGAAGGGACCACCAGTGCAGCTGTTTTAAAACAGGAATTAAATGTGTTCTCAAGGGTTGTAATGGGGGTGGGATTCAGTGAGGAGGGGGAGACCCTTGGATGCTCCTTGGAGAAAAAGGGGGGAAAGAAATGCCCTTCATAAAGAAAGGGAGCCCAGCCAAGGGGACTGGCTGGCAAAGGAGCCGGAGCTGGAATGGACACTTGCAATCCCAGTGGGAATGTGAGCCCCTTCTGCACTCGCTTTCTCGTGCTGCCCTTTGGCGTGGCCCTCGGGGGCTTCTTATCTGGCCCTCAGAGTAGGGATGCCACCCCAGTAGTGTGTCTTGAATGTGCTGGAGATTCCCAGGGCTAGAAAATGAGACGGAAGCAGGAAAGAGATGAGCCTTCAAGATCCCCCTGTGGACCTCACCTGCAGAAGCAGTTAAGAAAAAGAATATGGAAGGAGAATGGCCCACATACCGAATATTATTAGAAGGACAGCAGGATGAACCCACGTTGAAAAAATATGAAGGAATTAAAGGGTATCTGACGGATTGGCTGCAATATTTTCAAATACATCAGAGATTAATCATGGATAAATAAACAGGTCTTACAAAAGAAACATCAAAATTTGAAAAAGAATTGATACCAAGTAAAGGAAAATACATCTCAAGGATATATGATCTACTATTAGAATGGGAGGTAAAGGAAGATCAAGGGAAAGCAGTAATGGCGAGGTGGGCACAAGACCTGGGTTATAATATTTACATGGAACAATGGGGAAAATTATGGGGGGAAGATATAAAATTTACGGCCTCAGGGAGAATATAATGAAGATGATGTACAGATGGCGCCAAACTCCAGAAAAACTTGCTAAAATGTACAGGAATAGATCACCTTTACGTTGGAGATGTAATAGAGAAATTGGGTCTTACTTGCATATGTGGTGGAAGTGTACAGACATCTTCGTATTTTGGAATAATATATATGAAGAACTTAAAAAAAAATTCAAATTTACATTTTAAAAAATGCCAGAAATATTTCTATTAAGGATATTGCCAAAAGAAATAGGGAAATCGAAAAGAACTTTGTTCATGTATGGGATAACAGTGGCCAGAATCTTAGTAGCAAGAAATACAGCAATACCTAACACGGCGGACTGGGAAATCCTAATGGTGGAATACCTGCAACTAGCAAAGGCGACAGGAAGGATAAGAGGCCAAACAAAACAAATAGCCTCTAAGGATTGGAGGATTTTTAAAGAATACTTTTAAAAATTACAGTATGAAAGGAAACTTCTTGGCAGAATTAGACTGAACCTTGCATTGTATAAATATAAGTTTGTAGGGAAGTTAACAGAAACTATATAAGAAATATATAACTGTGCGGTGTAAGATAATCAACAGATAAAGTACAGTGAGACTAAAGTCATTTTCAATTTCTTGTTTTACAAGCTTTACAATCATTCACATCATTGGGAGTACAAAGGATGTTAGTTATAAGAATTGTGTTGTTTCATATATTGCTACTGTCTGTTTGTCAATTTATAGTTTGTTTGTTTATTTGATTGTATGTTGGTTTGTTGGTTTGTTTGCTATCCTGGCATAAATGCATCTATTTTAAAACAATTAAGATATACATTTAAAAGAAAAGAAAAGATATGAGCCTCCAAGTGGGGGTGGGAGGGAGAGCAACCCTAGAGGACCCCAGGATTAGGACCCCCACTCTAGCCTAGTATCCAGATTGCATTCTGTACAAATGACTCGCTTGTCAATCACGGTTCTGACCTCTTCCATTGACAGAAAACACTGAAAGGCAGGAGCAACTAGGCGGATTCATCTGACAGAAATTCCCTATGTTGCCTGAATATTTTGCATAGTAACTTTCCTTCTAAGAGAGCTAGATGCTGGCCTCTCCCTTTTTAAAAAGGAAAGCTCAGAGTCTGGGTTGTGTTGCAGCCCAGCCCTGGTTCCTAGTGAGACTCATCCATCATTGCTCAAAGAACCTTTTTCTTCTCCTGACCGTGTTTCAATTTCACATGTATTTGCTTTGTAGGATTTGCAGACGCCTCTATTTAGGACAGACAGAACTGGGCAGAAGAACAAGGACGTCCTTCTGATATCTTGGAGGCTTCGTGAGAGCCCAGATGGATGAGCAAGACTCAGCTGGTCCTGAAGCAGGAAGAGGCCATGCCATCAACACCGGGAGCAGTGGGGGAATCTGGGAAAACTCTGTGCAGAAGATCCTGGGAGAGGAGGACACCCTCCACTCAGATGTGCAGAGACAGAAGTTCAGGCAGTTTTGCTACCAGGAGGCCAAAGGACCCCGTGAGGTTTGTAGCCGCCTCTACTGCCTTGACTGTCAGTGGCTGAAGCCAGAAAGGTATACAAAAGATCAGATGCTGGACCTGGTGATCTTGGAGCAGTTCCTGGCTGTGCTTCCCCCGGAGATGGAGAGCTGGGTGAGGGACTGTGGAGCGGAGACCAGTTCCCAGGCGGTGGCCCTGGCCGAAGGATTCCTCCTGAGTCAGGCAGAGGAGAGGAAGCAGGTGAGAGAGACTTTCCTCTGGATACTCCCAAGGGGGTCTGAACAGGAGGGCAAATATCCCAAAATCCTCTACTAATTTTTTGGAAAGCATCCAAGGAATGATACCTGAGAACTCTAAAGTGCTTGCCTCTACCATTCCTTTTCTAATCTTTCTCCCTGTTCTCTGTCTTGAATCCTTGTTTCTCTTTCAGGGAAAGGATCTGTTTGCAGAAATGGGCCTGGATTCCTGTGAGGCAGAGAAGACTCCGCTGGACGCCAGAGAGAGGCCGCTGGGTAAGGAGGAAGGAGCTTTCCCCCCTCAGTTTGGTCCCATTCTGTGGATTTGGAAACTAATCCCTGGATTACCATATTTTTCGCTCTATTAGATGCACCAGACGATAAGACATACCTAGTTTTAGGGGAGGAAAACAAGAAATAAGAAAGCAACACAAAGCATGCTGAGCGAAGAGGGAGCGCTCCCCCGTCTTCGCTCAGGAGGCTTTGCGGGGTATCCCTGAAGCCAGGAGAGCAGGTGGGATCGGTGCGCACTGATCCCTCTTGCCCTCCTGGCTTTCCTCCCGCAAGAGCCCCACACACTTTAAAGGGAGCGCAGCTCTTGGGGGCTTTTGCGGGAGGGACAGAGCTGCATGCTCTGTCCCTTCCCCCACCTCCCGCAAAAGCCAGAGATAGCCGCGCGAAGCCTCCGCAGGGCAGCGGGATAAAGGCTCCCCGCTGCCCTGCAGAGGCTTCCTGTGGCTAAACCAGAAGCTAGAGCAGCCAGAGGGAGCACAGCGCAGCAGTCCCGCTGGCTGTCCTGGCTTCTTGCTTGGCCGCGCGCAGCCTCCCCGGCTGGGAGAGACTGCGTGCGGCTGTGGCATAAGCCAAGACAGCCAGCGGGATCGATCCCGCTCGCTGTCCTGGCTTCTTGTTTAGCTGCGCACCCCCTCTCCCAGGCAAGGGGAGCCTTCATCCCCTGCCCAGGAGAGGCTGCGCATGGCTGAGGCTCCCCCAAGAGCCGCGCTCCCTTTAAAGAGCCGTGGAGCATGTGTGCGGCTCTTGGGGGCTTTTCCCCAAGGAGGGAGAAGGGCAGATCTGGCCTGGGTGTGTGTCTGTCTTGTCTTTTTCTTTTCTTTTCTTTTCTTTTCTTTTTGGAAAAAAACCCCCACACTTTTTATTGGGTTTTATAAACAAGGGTCATAAGACAAATAAAGCATACAAATAAATAGACCGAGTCTTCTCATGTCATTTGTAGATCACTGGATGAGCATAATAATTTGGTTATTATGCTAAAGCCAATTTGGTTGCCCATAAAGGAAGGCGACTCCTACTGTACTTGCTTTGGAGCGTTCTCCTTTGGCCCCGCCCACATGGCCCTCAGGGGCTTGGCCAGATATTAAATATATAGCTCTCAGTGTAAAGAAAAAGGGACCTCACCCCAGTAGTGTATATTGAGAATGTTGGGGATTCCAAGGGCGAGGAAATGAGATGAAAGCAGGAAAGAAATGGTCCTTGGAGTGAGGTGGGGGGTGGGAGGGAGAGCACAATCGGTGAAAATGACTAACTCGTCAGTCACTGTTCTGACTTCATTCACGATTGAAAACACTGAAAGGCAGGAGCAACTAGGCTGTGTCACCTCGCAGAAATCCCTTCAGTTGCCTCTACGTTTTGCATTATAAATTCCCTTCTACGTTTCCTCCTCCTCCTCCTCCTCTTCTTCTTCTTGGCTGTGGTGCAGTCCAGCCCTGGTTCCTCAAGACTCATCCATGCTTCTTGAAATAACACTTTTCTTCTCCTGATCATGTTTCGATTTTATAACAGAACAATGTATTTGCTTTGTAGGATTTGGTAGCACATCTCCTTTGGACAGGCGGAACTTGGCAGAAGACGAAAGGGATTCCTTCCGATCTCTTGGAGGCTTCATGGATGAGCAAGATTCAGCTGGCCCAGAAGCAGGAAGAGACCATGACATCCAAAATGGGGGATTCTGGAAATCCTCAGTGCAGAAGATACTGGATGAGGAGGACCCCCACAGCTCAGATTTGCAGAGCCAGCAGTTCAGGCAGTTCTGCTACCAGGAGACTGAAGGACCCCAAGAAGTTTGCAAAAGACTCTTCCGCCTTTACCATCAGTGGTTGAAGCCAGAAAGGCACACCAAAGCTGAGATGCTGGACCTGGTGATCTTGGAGCAGTTCCTGGCTGTCCTTCCAGAGGAGATAGAGAGCTGGGTGAGGGAATGTGGAGCGGAGACCAGTTCCCAGGCAGTGGCCCTGGCCGAAGGATTCCTCCTGAGTCAGGCAGAGGAGAGGAAGCAGGCAGAGAGAAAGCAGGTGAGAGAGACTTTCCTCTGGCTGCTTCCAAGGGGCTCTGAACAGGAGGGAGAGTATCCCCAAATTCTCTCCTAATGGCCCATCCTTTTTTTGGAAAGCATCCAGTGAGTGTTATTGGGTACCCCAAAAGATTTTGCCTCTGCTATTCCTTTTCTAATCCTTCTCCCCGTTCTCTGTTTTGAACCCTTGTTGCTCTTTCAGGGAAAGAACTCATCTGAGGTAGAGAGAACTCCATCTGACAACAGAGAGAGGCCATTGGGTAAGGAGAAATCAGGGTGTCCTGTCCCCCCGTTTCGTCACATTCTGTGGCTTTTGAAACTAATCTGTGGGTTCTTTTAATCTTTTTGTGGAAGACGCTTGGGACCAGGAGCCCAAAGGAGGCGAGAGCTAGTTTTGCCCAACTAAAATATGAAGTGGGTGCAAACGTCAAAATGCAGTCAGCAGGGGAGACTTCTTTTTCAAAGGCGCGTCTGAAGTGAGAGAGACACAGATTCAGGGCTCTCCACTTACCTTGCTCTCTCGCAGGTGACAGAAGGATGCCAGCAAGACCTCCAAGTCCGTCTTCTCATGGCAGCAGAGAGGAGGCAGCGGCTGTGGAAACAGATCAGGTAGCGGAAGGAGCCTTGCGGGGAAAGAGGCCGAGGGGGGGGGGGCTGCCAGGGGAATGAATCTCTCTCCTCCTCTTGTCTTCTGTCAAAAATCCCCCCAACGAAGGATGAAAACGCCATTTGAGAAGGTTTCTGTGCTGAGAATAAGGAAGAGAATTGGGATTCCAGATTCCCCTCACGGGGCTTCCCCTGCTATCCTCCCTCTCCCTGTGTCCCCGTGATTCCTTGGAAGTTGGCTTTAGGGAATCGGGAGGGTCCCCCCCTTCCAAAAACAGGGGGGATCTTTCTGCCCAGCAATGCTTCCTCAGGCAGAATGATTTGAAGAAGGCAATGTGGAGTTGCACCCATTTACACAAAGGTTAGTAAAGGTAAAGGGACCCCTGACTGTTAGGTGCAGTCATGGCTGACTCGGGGGTTGCAGCGCTCATCTCGCTTTATTGGCCGAGGGAGCCGGCATACAGCTTCCGGGTCATGTGGCCAGCATGACTAAGCCGCTTCTGGTGAACCAGAGCAGTGCACGGAAACCCTGTTTACCTTCCCTCCAGAGCGGTACCTATTTATCTACTTGCACTTTGATGTGCTTTTGAAGTGCTAGGTTGGCAGGAGCAGGGACCGAGCAACAGGAGCTCAGCCCATCACGGGGATTCGAACTGCCAACCTTCTGATCGGCAAGCCCTAGGCTCAGTGGTTTAACCCCCAGCGCCACCCGCATCCCACAAAGGTTAATACCCATCATTAAAACACACAGTAAATGAATTCCATTAAGATAACAAGAGCTGTTGGACTGTGGACTGGTCTCCCTGGGGAGGTTTTTCAGCAGAGGCTGGATGGCTGTCTGCCAATGATGCTTTAGCTGAGATTCCTGCATTGCAGGGGGTGGACTAGAGGACCCTTGGGGGGTCACTTCCAACTCTATGATTTTATGATTCTAAGACAGAGGTCGGCAACGTGTGACCCATGGGACGGATGCGGCCCACAAAGACCGTTTTACTGGCCCACGAGCCGCCCCTGAACGGAGCTTCCTGCTTGGTGCCTGCGCTAAACCGGCACGGCACAGGGACTCGCCAAGCACACTGGAAATTGCATCTGCGCACACGTAGATACTGGAAATCACATCTGCGCATGTCCAGACGCCGGAAATCATTTCTGCGCAGGCGCAATTTCTGGCATCTGGGCATGTGCAGACGCAATTTCCGGTGTCATGCTGCCCCAGTCCAGCCCATGGACAATCTCCGTGGGAGTGATCTGCCCCATGGCCGGTAAACCTTGCCAACCCCTGTTCTAAGACATTAAGCATAATTGAAATGTGAAGCAATTCCATGAAAACAACAAAGCAATGATCAGGCAGAAAACAGCCATATGTAGTCGATAATCAGTGTGCTGTCTAAGAGGAAGAGCCTTTTCCTTTTCCTCAAAGGGTCTGGTGTGCTTTGAAGACGTAGCTGTTCATTTCACAGAGGAGGAATGGGCGTTGCTGGATCCTGACCAGAAAGCTCTGCATGAGGAAGTCATGGAGGAGAATCGTGGGATCCTGGACTCTCTGGGTAAGGCCCCCCGATGGATCCCCGCTTTGAAATTCCATACATATCTCTAGGTGATGAACGCCCCAGATTTTGCTGGAGCTCCACAGTGCCCCCTGTTCGAATCTGACACCCCCACATCAAACCTTGAATGGAGGGGTATCCACTCTTTGGTCTGTGCATCTTCTTCCTCCAGTTTTGCCTTTTTAAACCATGATCAGGCTGGTCTGTACTGCCCAGGCCTTTTTAAAGATAGGCCTCAGGGCGGTGAGGGAACTTGAAGCAGCTTCTGTCTGGTTTTCTGGGTTTGCTTCTTCTTCTGCCAGTTTTTGGTTGGCCAAAGACATGATTGATATTGGAGATGGCTTGGATTCCATGATTGGGCCAAACAAAATCCATCCCAGATAAGAGCCAGGCTTTTCAAATCTCAGTTTCCCATAGATATGCCTGTTAATGCCAGTCAACAAAGGCTGTCAACCCTGTAGAAAGACTCTGCATCTAACTCCTTTGTTCTTCCTCTATCACAATTCATGTTTATAAGCATCATTTAATAATATGGGGCTCCATGTTTTCCTCTTTTTAAATTGTATTTTTATAATTTTTATTTTTTCGGTTTTTCAAAAATTCACAGTCATACAGATTGTTTGTTGTTTAGTCATTTAGTCATGTCCACCTCTTTGTGACCCCCTGGACCAGAGCACACCAGGCACTTCTGTCTTCCACTGCCTCCCGCAGTTTGGTCAAACTCATGCTGGTAGCTTCGAGAACACTGTCCCACCATCTCGTCCTCTGTCGGCCCCCTCTCCTTGTGCCCTCCATCTTTCCCAACATCAGGGTCTTTTCCAGGGAGTCTTCTCTTCTCATGAGGTGGCCAAAGTCTTGGAGCCTCAACTTCAGGATCTGTCCTTCCAGTGAGCACTCAGGGCTGATTTCCTTCAGAATGGAGAGGTTTGCTCTTCTTGCAGTCCATGGGACTCTCAAGAGTCTCCTCCAGCACCAGAATTCAGAAGCATCCATTCTTTGGTGATCAGCCTTCTTTATGGTCCAGCTCTCACTTCCATACATCACTACTGGGAAAACCATAGCTTTAACTATGCGGACAAAACACAAATCACATACATTTCCAATATGCATATATTTGACTTCCCTCCTCCCCTTTTGTGGTTCCTTTTTAATTTTAATTTTCATGTTGCATTTTCTACATTACTCCATTTTTTAGTTATTCTTTATTTTCTCTTAATATGTTTAACTGCTTGTATTGCGATAACCCTGCTAGTGAGCTTATTTGGATAGATGAGTTTTCCAGATATTCCACAAATTTTCCCCAATCTTTAATAAAAACCTTGCCATTTTTTCATAGTCCATTAATTCAGCCCTCTTTCTTGGCTGACACTTCATCTCCTTTCCATCTCTGGGCAAAAACCATTCTAGCTGCAGTTGTGACATACATAAGCAATTTTGGGGGTCTTTTGGAATCTCAGTGCCTACTACCCCTAGAAGAAAAGCAGCTGGGTTTTTATTAAAAGTTATCGTAAACATTTTTTTCAATGTAAGCTTTTACTCTCTTACAAGACCCCCACATATGGTAAAAGTACCTTCTTTTTCTTTACTTTTCCAGAATGAGTTTTTTTATTTATACATTTTTGCCAATCTACTAGGAGTTAAATGGAAGATTTACCGCTGCTGCATGGAGCTCAAGGCTTCTCACCATGGAGTTTTGCTGCTGCCTTGTGTCTGCGGCTCGATCTCAGCCCACCCCCACTTCTTTCGGAGCTGAGAAACAGGAGAGAGAGCTCGCATCCAATGCTGGACCCTTCGGAACCTAAATAAATCCTCTCGGTGTTCATGGGATGCACAGTGCCCCAGTGCGTTTCCCAACACTCTCGTGACGAGTGAGCTGCTTAGGAGAAAGCGAAATTGCCATCCATTGCCATCAGGGCTCCTTGTCTTCCTGAGGTTCTAATCCATTTCTCTCTTCGTTGCAGGTGGTGATGAATTAGAAATTAAGAACAAGGAAGACGATGACAAAGTCCACACAGTGGAGGAGACATATCAATATTCAGAGTGTGAAGTCAGCTTCAGTCAGAGCTCCAATTCCACTTCCCATCAAAATCTCATTGAGAATAAACCCTACCAGTGCTTCGAATGTGGAAAGAGCTTCAGTCACAGCCACCATCTCACTTCCCATCAAAGAATTCATACCGGGGAGAAACCCTATCAGTGCTTGGAATGTGGAAAGAGCTTCGGTCAGTGTGC
The DNA here is from genome assembly GCF_964252035.2 of Podarcis erhardii. Classification (NCBI taxonomy): domain Eukaryota; kingdom Metazoa; phylum Chordata; class Lepidosauria; order Squamata; family Lacertidae; genus Podarcis; species Podarcis erhardii. Next base: position 647,335 of record NC_138513.1, read on the forward strand.
CCACCTCGCTGCCCATCAGAGAATTCATACAGGGGACAAATCGTATCAGTGCTTGGTATGTGGAAAGAACTTCAGTCAGAGTTCCCATCTCACTTCCCATCAAAGAATTCATACAGGAGAGAGGCCGTATCAGTGCCTGGAATGTGGAAAGAGCTTCAGTCACAGCACCCATCTCACTGCCCATCAAATAATCCATACAGGGGAGAAACCTTATCAGTGCTTGGTATGTGGAAAGAGCTTCAGTCAAAGCGGCCATCTCACTGCCCATCAAAGAATTCATACTGGGGAGAAACCATATCAGTGCTTGGAATGTGGAAAGAACTTTGGTCAGAAAGCCCATCTTCTTTCCCACGAAAGAATCCATACAGGGGGGAAACCATATCAGTGTGTGGAATGTGGAAAGAGCTTCGGTCAGAGGTCCAATCTCGCTGCCCATCAGATAATCCATACAGGGGAGAAACCCTACAAGTGCTTGGAATGTGGGAAGAGCTTCAATCGGAGCGCCACTCTCTCTGACCATCAAAGAACTCACAGCAGGGAAGAATTGTATAAATGCTTGGAATGTGGAAGGACCTTCACCTGGAAGCAAAGTCTCATTACCCATCAAAGAATTCATACAGGAGAGAAACCGTATGAGTGCCTGGAATGTGGAAAGAGCTTCAGTCACAGCACCGGACTCTCCTTCCACCAAAGAATTCATACAGGGGAGAAACCCTATCAGTGCTCAGTTTGCGAAAAGAGCTTCAGTCAGAGCAGCCATCTCACTTCCCACCAAAGAATTCATACAGGGGGGAGACCCTACCAGTGCTCAGTTTGTGAAAAGAGCTTCAGTCAGAGCAACCAACTCACTTCCCATCAAAGAATTCATACAGGGGAGAAGCCCTATCAGTGCTCGGAATGTGGGAAGAGCTTCAATCGCAGTCACCATCTCGCTTGCCATCAAACCATCCATACCGGAGAGAAACCATATCAATGCCTCGAATGTGGAAAGAGTTTTAATACAACCACAGGCTTCAATAGTCATCAACGTATTCATGGCGGGGAGAAACCATTTCAATGCCAAGAGTGTGGAAAGAGATTCACCTGGAAGCAAAGTCTCATGGCCCATCAAAAAATTCATACAGGGGAGAAACCGTACCAGTGCTTGGAATGTGGAAAGAGCTTCCGTCGGAAGTCGCATCTCACTGCTCACCAGATAACTCACAGCAGGGAGAAAACCAACGATGGCTGTGTATGAAATTAATTCTAAGAAACTTTAATTAGTATGTAGTTGAGGATTGCAGCAGTGTTCTTGTCCTTCGGCATCCCAGCAAATAAGTCAGCCTTGGCTCAGTACCATGGAGCCCACCCTCAGGGCCAATATTTCTTCATACTATATACGCAAGGTACAAGTCATTGGCATAGATGTTGAATAGCTTTTCCCTGACACGTCTGGGAGGAGGGTCAATAGCAATTTGGAAACAATGATGAGGTTGCTATTGATGTTTGGAAGACGTTGGCAAGCAATTCATATACTTCCACTTCAAAAGCCTCCAAGTTGCAAATTGGTGGTGCTACTTGTTTTCTCTTGCTCCACAGAGTTGGACCCAAAGATATAAGAAAGGAGATTTTAACACCAGGAAGAACTTTCTTGTAACTTGAAGCCATTGGTTTGAGTCCTCCCCTCCAGAGCAGGAGAAAACAACCTTTCCCATGAGATAGCCCTGTAGATATTGGAAGATGGCTATCATATGTACTCTCACTCCCCTCTTTTCCAGGCTAAACATACCCAGTTTCTTCAACCATTCCTCGTAAGGCTTAGTTCCAAACCCTTCATCATCTTGGTTGCTCTCTGCACACCTTCCAGCTTGTCAACATCCTTTTTAAATCGTGGTGCCCAGAATTGAACACAATATTCCAGGTGTGGTCTGACCAAGGCAGAAGAGAGTGGGGCTTCCCTTGATCTGGACAATAGGCCTCGATTGATGCAGCTTAGAATAGTGTTAATCTTTTTTGCTGCTGCATCACACTCCTGACTCACGTTAAGCTCGTGGTCCACCAAGACCCCTAGATCCTGTACTGCTTGTAATCCAGGTGTCTCTCGTCTTAATTTGTGCATCTGGTTCTTCCTGCCAAAGTACAGAACCTGACACTGGTCCCTCTTGAAATTCATTTTGTTAGCTTGGTCCCAATTCTCCAATCTGTTAAGGTCATTTTGAATCCCAATACTGACTTCTGTGGCATCAGCTATCACTCGCAATTTGGTATCATCAGCAAATTTCATAAGCATCTCCTCAGTTTCTTCATCCAAGTTATTTAAAAAGACATTGAACAACAACAGGCCTAGGACAGAAGCCTGTGTTACTCCACTTGTCACTCTTTTCCAGGATGATGAGGAACCATTAGCAAGAACTCTGTGGGTTCGGTCAGTCAACCAACTACAAATCCACCCAACAGTTACCTCGTTCAACCCACATTTTAACAGTTCCCTTGCATGAATATCACAGGGGACTTGGTCAAAAACCTTACTGAAATCAAGATACACTATGTCCACAGCATTTCCCTGGTCCACAAAGTTTGTAACTCTTTATCAAAAACAAAGAAAAGAGATTCATCTGGCATGACTTATTTTTTGAGAAAGCCCTGCTGGGTCTTAATAATAACACCATCCTTTTCTAAGTGTTCAAAGACTGATTGTTTAATTATATTTTCCAGGGCCTTTCCTGGCATCAGTGTCAAGCTCACCAGTCTGAGCTTTTGCCTGCCTGACCTTCACCCTTGAACTCATCTATACACCTCCTTTGTGATCTTCCCTTTATTATGTATGCCCCTTTTAAATATCAGCTCCTTATGCAATCACACCAGTTTCCTTAGATGCCTCCCACTTTTTTTCTTGTTAGAATTGTATGTGTTTGGGTCTTCAATATTTCTCCTTTTATAAACTCCCATCCATCCTGGACTCCCTTCCCTGAATATTTCTGAAATTGGGATCTCACCCAGTATCCTTAATCTTTTTGAAATTGGCATTCTTAAAGTCCAGAGTGCGTGGACTACTCCAATGCACTCTCCATGGGGCTACCTTTGAAGGTGTCCCATTAACTGCAAGTAATCCAGAATGCGACAACTAGACGGGGGACTGGGAGTGGCTGCTGAGACCATATTACACCGGTCCTGAAAGACCTACATTGATTCCCTGTACATTTCCGAACACAATTCAAAGTGTTGGTGCTGACCTTTAAAGCCCTAAACGGCCTCGGTCCAGTAGACCTAAAGGAGCGTCTCCACCCTCATCGTTCTGCCCGGACACTGAGGTCCAGCTCCGAGGGCCTCCTGGCGGTTCCCTCCCTGTGAGAAGTGAGGTGACAGGGAACCAGGCAAAGGGCCTTCTCGGTGGTGGCGCCTGCCTTGTAGAACGCCCTCCCATCAGATGTCAAGGAGATAAAGAACTACATAACTTTTAGAAGACATCTGAAGGCAGCCCTGTTTAGGGAAGTTTTTGATGTTTGATTGCTTTTTATTAATATTCTATTGGGTGCTGCCCAGAGTGGCTGGGGAAACCCAGACAGATGGGCGGGGTATAAAAAATGATGATGATGATGATGTCTGACTACACTCCGCTTTCCCTTGCCTCTGTATCATGAAACCCAGGAGATGATCACTTTCTCCCAAGTTTCCCATTACTTCGACTTCATCAACCAGTTCCTTGCTATTGGTGAGGAACAGGTCCAAGAAAGATTACCCCCTTGTTGCTTCTTCCACCTCGGAAATGAAATCATCAGCAAGGCAATAGAAGAATTTGTCAGACCTTCCATTCATGGCCGAATTTGAGTTCCAGCAGATATTGGGGTTGTTGAAGTCTCCCATGACTACTGTATCTTTTTCAAATGTGGTAATCTTCTATTGGAAGGCATCATCCAAGTCTTCAGTCTGGCTTGGAGGTCCATAGGAGACCCTCACAGTAAGGTCACTGTTGTATCTCCTACAATTTTTACCCATTGTCACAAGGCTGATAGGGAAATGCCGTGTCTCCACAGGTCGGGAAAAGGCTGGAGGCTAGGAAAGTAACAGCGGGGTCTCCCTGGCTTGCCTCCTTCAGCTTGAGATGTTGCTGGAAACTGACCTCTGGACGCGCCTTCCCCCTCCAGCCTCTCACTCTGGAGCCCTCCCCAACAGATGGAGACTGCGACGTGGGGGTGAGCTCCTCTTCTGGACCTGTCTAGCCCTTTGCTGAGCAACATGAAGGACTCTCTGGGAGCGAGGTGTGAGAGGTGGAGAACCAGCAGGACTGAGACTGATTCTTCCCCGTCTGCGATTTATCTGGCAGGGGAAGAAGCCAATAATTAAATATAAAATATTGATGGATAATAAAGAAAGATGCGGATTCACAATGCCAGACCTTAGATTATATTATGAAGCCTCCTGTTTGTGTTGGCTAACAGAATGGGTAACATCTAAAAATGTCAGACTATTAGATTTGGTAGGATACAGTAGGCAATTCGGATGACATGCGTAACTGGCATGCAGATATAAAGGTTCATAAAGACTTTTTGAATCATAATATTAGACAGAGTCTTTATCAGGGGTCAGCAAACTTTTTCAGCAGGGGGCTGGTCCACTGTCCCTCAGACCTTGTGGGGGGCAGGACTATATTTTGGAAAAAAAAATATGAACGAATTCCTATGCCCCACAAATAACTCAAGAGATGCATTGTAAATAAAAGGACACATTCTACTCATGTAAAAACATGCTAATTCCTGGACCGTCCGCAGGCTGGATTTAGAAGGCGATTGGGCTGGATCCGGCCCCTGGGCCTTAGTTTGCCTACCCATGGTGTTTGGTTGAGAATTTGTTGGGAAGAGAAACACTGTCATGGCTCTCCCCCATCAAAGCAAGTACCTGAAAGGAAACTCGCGTGGAAAGGAAACGGGGTACTTATAGAGATATATTGACTTTGGCTGATGCTGGTTTTAAACTCAAAAAACTAGAAGATATCAAGGACTGAGTACAAGACTGGTTCCAATATTATCAAGCTAACAAAATATTTAAGAAAGGTATCGTGAATGGCTTTTTAGAGCAAAGTTTCGACTTTGAAAGGAGTTCATTAGAAGATAATGAGAAGTTAATTTCAAAAATGTATAAATACTTTTGGAATGGGAATCCAAGGATGACTTGGTTAAAGCAGTGATGACACACTGGGCAAGAGACTTGGGAGGTAAAATAGAACTGGCTGTGTAGGAAATTCACAGCTGGCTATACTTTTAAGAGAAAATTATATGAAGATTTATAAATGGGATACAACACCAAATAAATTAGCCGAAATGTATAAAACAAAGTGGAGTGTGTGTTGGAAATGTAAAACAACAGAAAGAACATTCTATATGTGGTGGACTTGCAAAACAGCGAAGGCCTATTGGGAAATGATTTATAATGAGATAAAAAATATGTTTAAGATGATGTTCCCTAAGAAACCCAAAGCTTTTCTTTTAGGGATTACAGAAACGGATATACCAAAACAGTTGGTTAATTTGTTTATGTATGCAACGACATACATTTTTATGCTCAAAAATGGAAAGAGAAAGTTGTTCCAACAAAGGAACCATGATCTGGGCGGCTCACAATTTGCCATAATATCTGAGATGGACCACCGTGTACTCAGGACACTCCTCCCAGTTGCCAAACCAGGTGTCCTGGTCCCAAGAGAGGGACCAGATTACACTTTGTCGAAGAGACACTTCCCACTTGAGTAGAAATCATATATCAAACAGATGGAAAGCTCTTTAATTTGAGCAGGCTGAACGCCTTCCCATCAGATGTCAAAGAAATAAACTTACCTGATTTTTTCAAGGCAGCCCTGTTTAGGGAAGTTTGTAATGTTTGATCTCTTATTGCTATTATTATTATTATTGCTATTATTATTATTATTATTATTCTGTTGGGAGCCACCCAGAGTAGCTTGGGAAACCCAGCCATAGGGGTGGGGCATAATTATTATTATCATTATCATTATTATTAACTTCCATCATGGAGCTTCAGTATGCTGAGGACAAGGTCGTGTGTGCACGCTCAGAGGATGACCTCCAAACCATCCTAAATATCTTTGCAGAAGCTTACAAAAAGCTTGGCCTATCACTCAACATCCAAAAAACCAAAGTGCTGCACCAAAAAGCACAAAATATCCCCTCTGCAGCGCCACAAATCCAACTCAATGGTGTAACGCTGGAAAATGTCAATCACTTCTCCTACCTGGGCAGATACCTTTCCACAAGGGCCAACATTGAGGCTGAAATCCAGCACCACCTGAGCTCTGCGAGTGCGGCTTTCTCCTGATTGAAGTGCAGAGTGTTTGAGGACCGGGACATTCGCAGGGAAACCAAAACGCTTGTTTACAAAGCTATTGTACTACCAACCTTCCTGTATGCACATGAACCATGGACACTTACAAATGCCATCTCCAACTCTGAAAGATTCCATCAATGGTGTCTCTGAAAAATGTTACACATCACTTGTTAGACAGGTGAATTAATGCCAGTGTACTGGAAGAAGCAAAGATCACCAGTGTCAAAGCAACAATTCTTCAATGTCAATTTTGTTGGACTGGTCATGTTGATCAGATGCCTGGTTATTGTCTTCCAAAGCAACTCCTCTATTCCGAACTTAAAAATGGAAAGTGTAATGCTGGTGGTTAACAAAATAGGTTTAAAGACTCTCTCAAGGCAGGTAGGTAGCCGTGTTGGTCTGCCATAGTCAAAACAAAATAAAAAAATTCCTTCCAGTAGCACCTTAGAGACCAACTAAGTTTGTTATTGGTATGAGCTTTCGAGCATGAATCTGAAGAAGTGTGCATGCACACGAAAGCTCATACCAAAAGCAAACTTAGTTGGTCTCTAAGGTGCTACTGGAAGGATTTTTTTTTTATTTTCTCTCAAGGCAAATCTAAAAAAATGTAGTGTAAACACCAACAACTGGGAAACACTGGTCTGCAAGTGCTCCAGTTGGAGAACAGCCTTTACCAAAAGTGTCATGGACTTTGAGGATACTCAAACTCAGGACGCAAGGGAGAAACGTGCTAAGAGGAAGGCATGCTCGCATTTACATCTGTTCTTCCATCATTTCTTGGACATAGCCATTTCTTGGACAAAATTTCTTGGAGATAGCCAGAATTGGCATTCGGAAACAGTGTCTGGGCAGAAATTGCTAAAATGTCCAGGAAAATTTGGACATATGGCAACCCGTGTCAGTAGTGCAGATTTTGGCAAATTTCCTTAAAAATAGCTCACAACTTCCATTTTTTGAGATTTTGCAAAACAAACTGAACAGTTTTTGTGTCCGGATTTTTACTTTTTGAGATATGGCAATCCTAATGTAAATACTTTGTCTTTGTGAGATACATGTTGTAACAATGTATGATTGAGAAGGGCATGTCTGGATTTCAGATTTCTGCCTGACATCACTCCTCTTCTGTGACATATCCATGATGTTTTGATGACACTGTGTGAAATGTATTATGGGAAATTGGGGGAACTTAAAAAAACTCATGTAATCTTTGTTTTGGGCTTCTTTGCTCGCCTTCGAGTTTGAGACCCTTGTTGCAAAAAATAAAGGTTTAGGCCTCTGGCTGCAGATCTGCTTTGTCGGCTTGGTTGAAATCTCTTGTTTTCTGACTGATCCAGGGATCTGCAGGGCTAGACTCTGGCAAAGTTGGGAAATGCTTTAAGTAGCAGACCCCAGGATTTGTCCTCCTCAGAGGGCAGTTTCCCAGCGGAGCCCAAAGCGCCAAGCCAGAGTCGTCCTGTCCTGTTCCCACCCCAACAAAGGCAGAGGCTGCTCTACCACCATAGCTCTATGGGTCGGAAATTTCCAATTGGGCTAAATCAGCATCCCAAGAAATGGGAGGTTTTAGAAAAGGAACGGGAATAGCGATCAAGGGGAGAGGATCATAGGGTCTAGATGCCGTGTGGTGATGAGAAGGGCAAGGGGGAAGAAGGGGGCAAAGAGACCCCACCCCACACAAAGAGCTCCTTTCCTGGGACCCATTGGCAGGGGTCTGGATCCATGCAATCCAGCTGCAAGGGGCCCCCCAAGACCGGTAGGGTTTCCATGGTGCCATCTCCCCTCAAGGCATCTCTGCCCACACCAATGTTTGTCCTCTGAAGACCAAGCGAATCTCCGCTTCCCTGCACTCCTTTTTTTAGGCCACCGCCCCCTTGGTTCCATGGTGGATCAAGCACTGGACCTTCAAGGCGATTCATAAACTTCTCCAGAAAGATACCGTATTTTTCGCTCCATAAGATGCACCTAGAGGGGGAATGCAAGAAAAAAAATATTCTTTAAAGGGAGCACTGAGCAGAGCCTGTAGGCATCCCAGGCTCTGCTCAGCGCTCGCTTTAAAGAGCCACGCGGAGCGTATGTCCGGCTCTTGGGGGCTTTTCCCCGAGGAGGAAGAAGGGAAAAGCCCCCAAGAGCCGCACACACACTCCGCACAGCTCTTTAAAGGGAACACAGCTCTTGGGGGCTTTTCTGGGAGGTGGGGGAAGGGACTGAGGGGCTAAGCCAGAAGCTAGAACAGTGAGAGGGAGCGCTGCTTTCACTGTGCAGCGATCCGTCTTGCTGTTCTGGCTTCAGCAAAAGCAATGTCAAGCCTCTTCAGGGCAGGGGGAGCCCTGAAGAGGCTTCACGCGGCTATCCCAGAAGTCAGAACAGCAAGAGGGATCGCTGCTTTCACAATCCCTCTTGCCATACTGGCTTCTGGGATAGCCATGCAGCCTGCATTCACTCCACTGAACGCACACACATTTCCCCTAACTTTTTAGGAGGGAAAAAGTGTGTCTTAAAGAGCGAAAAATACGGTACCATGTAATGCTTCTTTCCCCATCTGCCAGAAGCCTAAGCTCTATTTGGGGTTCCCCATTCCGCACCCCCAGGTTCCTCAATGGCCTCGGGGAAGGAAACCGAGGCAGCTTAGCCATTGCGGCAGGAAGAGCTTACATGGTTTTTCTTTCAAGGGCCCTGCAGGAGATGGGGGGGGGGGGCTTTCTCTTCCTCAGGCCACTGTAGCATCCAGCAAGCCTAAAAAAGAAAGAAAGACTGCCATTCACTCCCTCTTCCAAGAGCTCCCTCTATATCTTGTCTGGGTTGGACTGGAAGGACCCCAGTTCAGCCAGTTCCCCAGAGTCTCCCCACTGGGCTGCAGTGGCCCCCCGAGACCTGGAGGGATTACATACCCTCCAACATTTCTCTGATGAAAATAGGGATGTCCCATTTCCTAATGATAACTTTACTGTTTATACCCCACCCATTTTACTGGGTTGCTGCAGCCACTCTGGGTGCCTTCCAACATCTATAAAAACAATAAAGCATAAAACACTTAAAAAATCCCCTATACAGGATTCTGATGCTTAGGCAATCTCCAGCAATATCTCTTGAGCTTTGAGGAGAAGAAATCACTATGATTATGATCATTATAAGTGGAAGACAGTTCAAGACCTCAATAACTTTCTAGCCTCTTGTCTGGCTCAAGCGGCAGGTGCAGAGCTGGAGAAAAACATGTTTGCAATATGTTTCTCCAAAGTTTGGCATAGGTCAGTGTTTGTGTTTGGGAGGGGGAAGTTTGAACACTGCTCACATGGACCTAAGGAGAGCCCCCTGCAGCTGTATCGGACCAAGGGTCCAACTAGAACAGCAGTTCTCCACCTGTGGGTCCCCAGATGTGGTTGGACTACAACTCCCCTCATCCCTGAGCTCTGGCCTTGCTAGCTAGGGGTGGTGGGAGTTGTAGTCTAACAACATCTGAGGACCCACAAGTTGAGAAAGGCTGAACTAGAACAACACTGCATCTCACAGTTGCAAATGTGACAAGCAGGACAGGAGCCTCCCCAGAGCTGCTCACAATTTCTCACGGGGCTGGGGGGTTCTTAAAGCTTTAAAAGGCTCCTAACCAAGATGGCTGTGCTCTGCCTCCCCAGGGGAGAAGTCCGTTGCACTCAGGTCCAGCCAGGACTCTCAGTTGAGGCATCGGTTGGCCACTGTGAGCCCAGGGTGCAGGATGATGAGGGGCCATTGGCCTAATCCAGCAAGCTGGCTCTTCTTAGTGTTACTGTGTTTTGATTTCACAATTGTGCCGTGTTTTGCTACCATGAACGCCTTTTAGAAGATAGAAATGTGAATAAGAATATAGAATTGCCCTAAGATAAATTAGGCCGGTAGGATCATGGTCTCTACTTCCTTGAGGTAAGACCAAAGGCTGCGCTTCAAAGCAGTTGAAAAGAATGTGTTTGCTAAGAGTCTTGCGGACCTGTTCAGGAAAGGTTCCAACTAGAACTTGAGGGGGAGAGGGACATTGTGGAGGACAGAAGAGCACCTGGCACAGGGGAGAATAGCTGCATTGATGCACAGGAAACTGAGGAGGTGCTCCAGAAACCGGCTAAAGGGCAGGAAATGTCAGGCATCCAAGGTTCCAATCCCCCACGGTAGGTTGCCAGAAACAAATAAGAGAGTGAAAGTTCTTTCCAATGCTTTTATTCAGTAATTCACACAGAGAGGCTTAGAAACGCAGCCGCTTGGAGTAATGGCGTTGCTCCGAATGAGTCTCCACCCCCTCCCCATTCTCCCACTCACTCGCATCATCACTACGGTTGCTGAGATGTGTCCTCTGTCTCTGAGCTCTCTGCTCTCCTACTTTCAATGCCTGCCGGGTTCTGGGAGGAGGGGGGGTCTGGAATGCTTCCTAAAGACACTGTGTCTGTTAGCTGCCCCCCTCTTCTTCTTCTTCCTCCTCTCCCATTATTTCCCAACTTTCCACCTCATCTGCCTCTGAGCTGTGATCGCCCTCAAACTCTTGTAATCCTGAACTGTCTTCTTCTTCTCTGGAGGTTCAGTCTAAGGAGTCGGTCTCCACCATCCCTCCCTTCCCCGACCCTGCCCAGTCCCTGAGTGTTTTGCCGACCTTGAGCCATCTTTGCAACTCTTTCAGCTGCTCAAGAACAGGAGACAGGAGAAAGAACCTGAGAGGCTGGAACTGAAGCAAGCAGGACTTTCTGTAACCACAAAGCTCACCCCATGTAGAGCTCACACAGTTCTGTACTCTGGATTCTCTGGAACATGTAGTTCTAGAACACCCAGTATTGAGACATCTGGATACAAAGAACTACAGATGGGAGAGGAAGAGACCAAGGGAGCAGAGGGAGGAGCAGAACTGAAGGGGGAGTCCGAAATTGGAGAAGAAGAGGACCAAAACGGGGAAAGCTCGCAAGAAGAAGAAGAGGAAGAAGAAGAGGTAGATAGACTGTGAATCAAAAACTAAACTTATTTAATTGGAAGAAAAATGGCGCTGAAATTTTGGAACTGGAACATTAATGGGATGAATGATAAGAAGAAACGAAACAGAATTGAACAATTTCTAAAAAAGAAAAATCTAGATGTCATTTGTTTACAAGAAACTCACGTGGCAAAAAGACAGAAAAATTCTGATCAACAAAAGATTAGGGAATGAATTTATATCCTCGGATAAAGAGAAAAAAAGAGGTGTTGTTCTATATATTAAAAATAAAATTGAATCTCACCAATTATTCAAAGATGAAGAAGGGAGAATCACAGTGAAGGCGGTGAAGGTCCTGTGTGAGTGCCTGGAAGCGGTTGGAGGATGGATGGCGGCTAACAGATTGAGGTTGAATCCTGACAAGACAGAAGTACTGTTTTTGGGGGACAGGAGGCGGGCAGGTGTGGAGGATTCCCTGGTCCTGAATGGGGTAACTGTGCCCCTGAAGGACCAGGTGCGCAGCCTGGGAGTCATTTTGGACTCACAGCTGTCCATGGAGGCACAGGTCAAATCTGTATCCAGGGCAGCTGTTTACCAGCTTCATCTGGTACGTAGGCTGAGACCCTATCTGCCTGCAGACTGTCTCGCCAGAGTGGTACATGCTTTGGTTATCTCCCGCTTGGACTACTGCAATGCGCTCTACGTGGGGCTACCTTTGAAGGTGACCCGGAAACTACAACTAATCCAGAATGCGGCAGCTAGACTGGTGACTGGGAGCGGCCGCCGAGACCATATAACACCGGTCTTGAAAGACCTACATTGGCTCCCAGTACGTTTCCGAGCACAATTCAAAGTGTTGGTGCTGACCTTTAAAGCCCTAAATGGCCTCGGTCCAGTATATCTAAAGGAGCGTCTCCTCCCCCATCGTTCTGCCCGGACACTGAGGTCCAGCTCCGAGGGCCTTCTGGCGGTTCCCTCACTGCGAGAGGCCAAGTTACAGGGAACCAGGCAGAGGGCCTTCTCGGTAGTGGCGCCCGCCCTGTGGAATGCCCTCCCATCAGATGTCAAAGCGATAAACAACTACCTGACATTCAGAAGACATCTGAAGGCAGCCCTGTTCAGGGAAGTTTTTAATTTGTGACATTTTAGTGTATTTTTCATCTTTGTTGGAAGCCGCCCAGAGTGGCTGGGGAAACCCAGCCAGATGGGCGGGGTACAAATAATAAATTATTATAAATTATTATAGCTGTACAAATCAAATGGCAAGGCGAGAAATTAATAATTGTCGGGATCTACGCACCAAACGGAAATAAGACTGATTTCTATAGATCATTGGAGGAAAAACTATTTGAGTACATGGACCAAAAAATTGTAATATGAATTGTAAAAAATTGTAATAATGGGAGATATGAATGGTGTGGTATCATTGGAAATGGATAGATTAAGAGAGGCAAAGAATAAAGAAGGGAAATTGCCTAAGACTTTTTTTACGATGATGAAGAATGGTAACTTGATTGATATCTGGAGACTCAGGCACCCCTTGGAAAAGCAATTTACTCACTATTCAGAACCGAATCAGTCAATGGCAAGAATAGATCAAATTTGGGTTTCGAACGAACTGACACCAAGAATCCAACAAATTGAAATACAAGCCAGAGTGATCTCAGACCACAATCCCATAGAATTGGAGTTAAAAGGTTTTGAAGAGAGATCATTTAGGTGGCGTTTGAATGATAATTTGTTGAAAAATGGTTGAATGATAATTTGTTGAAAGATGGTTGAAAAAGCGCAAAAGAACCTATCTGAATACTTTATGGACAATGTGGACAAAGGCACTAAAATGAGTATTGTTTGGGACACAAGCAAAGCAGTAATGAGAGGTTTTTTGATTCAACAGAACGCATTGAAGAAAAATAATAAGGAAAAAAGGACAAAAGAAATTTTAAGACAGATTACGGACTATGAGCAAAAATTGATCAAAAAACCCAACAATTTGAAAATAAAGCAGGAAATAAAGATTTTACAAACACAATTTGCGATGATAATAAACAAAGAAGTAGAGTGGAACATTAAAAGGTTAAGACAGAAAAACTTCGAATCAGCAAATAAATCAGGAAAATGGCTTGCGTGGCAACTGAAGAAAAGAAAGGAGCAGAATACAATTAACAAAATTAAAATAAACGGAGAAGAGACAACAGACCCGAAAGAAATAAGAAAAGGATTCTTGGACTTTTATAAGCAATTATATAAAAATAAAGAAAGGAACATTAAGAAGAAAATAGAAAGATATCTAAGAGAGAAAACGGTGCAAAAGATCCCGACAGACCAAAAAGACCAGCTGAATGCCCCAATAGAAAAAGAAGAAGTAAAAGAAGTGATAAAGGAATTGAAAAGAGGGAAAGCCCCAGGTCCGGACGGGTTTACATCTAGTTATTAATAAAGATATTAATAAAAATTATTCACAAAGATCAAGCAGGTTTCCTACCAGGCAGACAATTGAGAGACAACATAAGAAATATAATTAATGTAATAGAATATCTGTCTGATAGGTGTGACAAACCAGCGACTCTAATGTTTGTGGACGCAGAAAAGGCCTTTGACAACATAATTTGGGAATTTATGTTGAAAAATTTGGAACATATGGAGGTTGGTCAAGAGTTCTTCAATGGCATAAAGGCAATCTATACAGAACAAAGAGCAAAATTAATAGTGAATAATGTTATTACTGAAGATATAAAAATATCTAAAGGAACAAGACAAGGTTGTCCACTTTCGCCATTGTTATTTATAACGGTTCTGGAAGTCTTCTTAAATGCAATCAGACAAAATAAGAAAATAAAGGGGGTAACAGTAGGTCAAAACGAGTACAAAGTTAAAGCCTTTGCCGACGATTTGGTACTGACTATGGAAGAACCAATAGAAAGTATCGAGGAGGTATTGGATGAGATGGACAAATTTGGTACGGTGGCAGGATTCAGACTGAATAAAAGGAAGACAAAAATGATTGTAAAAAATATGGAGTCAAATATGATTGAATTAATGCAACAATGAACAGAGATAGAGGTGGTGAAAAAGGTTAAGTATTTGGGAATTTGGGTAACAGCCAAGAATATCGATTTATACCAAAATAATTATATCCCGGTTTGGAAGGGAATAAAGAAGGACCTGGAGGTGTGGGCCAGAATGAAACTATCATTTTGGGGAAGAATCTCTACGATAAAAATGACGGTGCTACCAAAGATGCTATTTTTATTTCAGACTATACCCATATTAAAGGGTATAGGAATTTTCAAAGAATGGCAAAAAATGATTTCAAGGTATATCTGGCAGGGGAAGAAGCCTAGAATAAAATTTAAATTATTGACGGATGTAAAAGAAAGAGGAGGCTTCGCCCTGCCAGATATGAGACTGTATTATGAAGCAGCCTGTTTATGTTGGTTAAAAGAATGGATAAAGTTAGAAAATAATGAATTATTAGATCTTGAAGGATTTGATAATAGATTTGGGTGGCACGCGTACCTCTGGTGTGACAAAAAGAGGGTTCATAAAGGATTTGGAAACCACATCTTCAGGGGTTCTCTAATAGAGGTTTGGGAGAGATACAAAAATATATTGGAACCAAAAGTTCCACATTGGCTGTCCCCGTTAGAGGTAATAAGTGTGAAGATTAATATGAGAAATAAATGGGCCACCTACGGGGAACTGATAATTAATGAAGGAGGAAAATGGAAAGTGAAGCCATATGAACAAGTTAAAGATCTAGTTTATGATTGGTTGCATCATTACCAGGTAAATGAAATATTTAAAAAAGATTTGAAGGAAAAAGGTTATGTAGAAAAAGAATCAAGTTTCCAAAAGGACATTATAAATAATGAGTATAAAATTTTGTCAAAAATGTATAAGATATTGCTGGAATGGAATACGAAAGATGAAGAGGTTAAATCGGTAATGATACAGTGGGCAAAGGATTTTGGGTATAATATTCAATTTGAAGATTGGGAAAAATTGTGGAAAGAGCATTTAAAATTTACGGCCTGTACTACACTGAAGGAGAATGTGATGAAAATGTTTTATAGATGGTATATGACACCTGTAAAACTAGCAAAGATGTATAAGGTTGATAACAAATGTTGGAAGTGTAAAGATAAGGAAGGGACATTCTTTCATCAGTGGTGGGAATGCAAGAAAGTGAAAAGTTTTTGGGAAATGATATATAATGAGTTGAAAAAAATGTTAAGATATACTTTTGTGAAAAAACCCAAAGCTTTTCTCTTAGGTATGGTAGGAAAGGACATCAGAAGAAAGGACTGTAAGCTTTTCCAATATGCGGTAACGGCAGCCAGAATCCTGTTAGCCCAGAAGTGGAAACAAGAGGAAATACCGACGATAGAAGAATGGAGACTAAAAATGACTGATTGTGCAGAACTGGATAAATTAACTGGGAAAATCAGTTACAGATAGGTAGCCGTGTTGGTCTGCCATGGTCAAAACAAAATAAAAAAAATCCTTCCAGTAGCACCTTAAAGACCAACTGAGTTAGTTCTAGGTATGAGCTTTCGTGTATAGCTCTCTATATTGGACAAACAGGCCAAACCTTACGCCAAAGAATAAACGGACATAAATCCGACATCAGGAACCACAAGACAGAGAAACCAGTAGGAGAACACTTCAATCTCCCAGGACATTCTATACAAGATCTCAAAGTAGCTGTTCTATTACAAAGGAATTTCAGAAATAGACTGGAAAGAGAAGCTGCTGAATTACAACTTATCACCAAACTTAAAACTATGGAGAGACCTGGTTTGAACAAAGACATTGGATTCTTATCTCATTATACATGACTGTCAGAGTCACCCGTGGTCCCAGCTCACAAGAGACCAAAGTCCACTCCAGCTTATGTACAAAAGCTTTTATTGAAGAACATTATTAGCTTTGCATCCGAGCTCCGTGACTCTACGTCTGTTACCCTTAGACCGCTGAAGTCCCCTCTGAGTCGGTCCCCCCTCTACACCAGTTTAAGAGGCTTGTACTGGTCCACCTCTTTCTCTCTTTCCTTTTCCGCAGGGTCTTTCTGCCCCCCTGTGTTCTCTCCCTTCGGGACTCTCCAGAGGCTGAATCCTCTGCCGCCTCCTCCCCCCTCCTTCGGGCTTTGGGACCAGGCTCCTCCCCAGGACTCTCTTCATTTCCGCGCGCCTCCCATTTTGAACTTGGCGCGCGTACGTTGCTCCTGACCTTCCCTTCGACAGTTACACTGCCCTCGATACTACTTTCCTCCCCTTCCGGCAGGACGTTTTGCCCTGATCTCCTTTCCCTCTCTGCTTCCTGTTCTGCTCCTTCTGACACACTGGTCACTCCTCCCCCCTCACTCCGTCCCAGCGGAGCAGCCGATCTCGCTCTCCAACTCCCACTGGGGGTTCCCCCTTCGTTCCCCTGCTCCTGACTGCTTCCCCCTCTAGCTTCCCTTGGCTTGGCCAGAGGGGCTCCCTTTTGGGAGTCCTCCGATTCACTGGACGGACTCATGGACAATCTTGGGTCATTGTCATCCTCTTCCTCGTCACTCTGGAATCCTTCCCCCTCACTCTCTGTCTCCTCCCTCATCTGCGCCTCTCTCCCTGAACCCCTGACAATGACAAAGCCATTTTTCACCTTCTCACCCCTTGCTTTTTCCTGTTAGACCTATTGCAGTCGTTAAGAGTCATCAACAGGCTCATCGCAGCTATCTGCCAATCACCCATTCCCACCACCCTTCTGAGTAATACCCCTCCCCACCTTCTCACTATATAGAAAGGTCCGGTGACTTCTGTTTCAGTGTATCTGAAGAAGTGTGCATGCACACGAAAGCTCATACCTAGAACTAACTCAGTTGGTCTTTAAGGTGCTACTGGAAGGATTTTTTTTATTTTGTTTTGGGAAAATCAGATATACTAAAGACCAAAAGTTCATCGAAGACTGGGGGAAATTTGTGGATTATCTGAAAAATATATGCGGTGTGAATACAACGCTAGTGGGATTTAAAGAGGCACTGTAAAAAAAAGAAAATAAGTATTGTTTATTAGAAATAAGGGGACTAAGAAGGCAAAATGGCAATACGAAAAAGGGAATGTGTATTAAAGGTATAACCACGGATGATTGCCAGAGACGCTGAAGGAAGTCAAAAATAACTAAGATTTGCTGTAAGCGGGTTTAAACGAAAAATTGGATGGAATTTTATAAAATGTATAACAATAAAAATTATTTTTTTTTTTTTAAAAAAAGAGACATCTGGTTCTGGGACATTCAGATTTGGAAGATTCGGATCTGGGCCCATAACCTTGCTAGTGCGTGAGCATCTACTCTTGGGTTTTCATTTCTGCAGCAGAGTTCCTTTTACAGAATTTTTTTTCTGCATCTTTTACTTCTTTACAGTAGCAGCAGCAGCAGCAGCATTCCAGCTATCTTTTAGAGAAATTCTCATTACAGGAATAGACACCATTTGGTTCTGTTTCTCAGAGTCTTTTCTATTTACAATGGTCACTAATAAATAAAAACAAATAAAGCAATATAATCTTTTCTTCTTTTAGCCATTCATCTAGAGACCGAATGCTGACCTATTCACTTGCTCATTTACACTGACCCAGACCCACATGCCCTAATAAGGACAACACTTGTTGGGGAAATTTTCCATTGCCTAGCAACTTGTTTAAGACTGTTTTCATGTTTCTTCTAGAATATTCCAACATTGGCCTCACTCTTCCCACCTTCCTGATTTAAGTCCAAGGAGCTTGTAGTCATAGCAGTTATTATAGGTTCATTTTCATCATTCATGATTTATGCAAAATGAAGAGAGATTTTATCGATGGAGCATTAATCTAAAAACAACTATGTGTGTTTCCTTTCTGCAGTGTTGGGTAGAATCAACATGGAATACTATACAAATCCGATGCCATCTGAAGTCCTTGTTCCCAGGTGCTCCTTTGTATTCAGATCAGGCCTCAGCACAATAACGTAGCACTTGGGGAGGAAGATGCAGCCCAGAAGCCCAGCGCTGGAGGCCAACATAGAGAAGATCTGCACGGCCACCATGTACTTGCCCTTGGTGCTCAGGTAGGTGGGCACAAAAGACACCCAAACACTGCAGAAGACCAGCATGCTGAAGGTGATCAGCTTGGCTTCGTTGAAGGACCCAGGCAGCTTCCTGGCTAGGAAAGCCACCGTGAAGCAGATGGCAGCCAGGAAGCCCAGGTAGCCGAGGGCAACATAAAACATGGCCACAGAGCCTTCGTTGCATTGCAGGATGATCTCTTCCACCTGGGAGCGCACGTCGGGCTCTGGGAATGGGGGAGAAGAGCCCAGCCAGATGGTGCAGATGAGAACGTGCCCCCCAGAACAGGAGATGACAATGGAGTTGGCCAGACTCTGGCCCAGCCATCTCCTCACCCTGTTCCCTGGCCTTGTGGCCAGGAAGGCCAGCACCACCGTGATGGTCTTGGCCAAGAGAGAAGAAACAGCAACGGAGAAGATGATGCTGAAGGCCGTTTGTCGGAGAAGGCAGGTCGCTATTCTTGGTTGCCCAATGAAGAGGAAGGAGGACAAACAGGAAAGCAGAAGGGAGGCGAGCAGGATGTAGGAGAGGTCCCGGTTGTTGGCTTTGACTATTGGGGTTTCTTTGTATTTAATGAAGATTCCTAACACAATGCCTGCTGTGGAAGATAAGAAGAGGACAATGGAAGCTAAGGTGATCCCCAGATGTTCTTCATAAGCCAGGAAGGTCACAATCTTAGAGACACATTGATCTCTGTCCTTGTTTGGATGCTGATCTTCTGGGCATTTGGTGCAACGTTCTGCACCTGAGGAAGAGGAAAAGAGTGGCTTCAGCATCTCTTACATCCATCACCACCTGTGCCCCGGAAATAAGAATGTGTAAAGAGGTAAAGAATGGCAAGAAATTCTTTGTTCCCTTTTTGCAAAGGGCACCCTTACATCTTACATTTCCTCGAAGGAGGCAGAGGTGGTGCACAAGGCTTTTTTCATTATGCTCACTGCAGCAACATTGTGTCAGGCGGCTGCCAGCAACTCCTTCTGCTCAGGAACATACAAAGACAAGGGATGTTCCTACCACCCATTTTTTATTCAGTATATACAGAGAGATGCTATAGAACCCAGCCTCTTGGACGTCATCCCAAGTGAATTTCCACCCCCCCATCTCTTCCACTCTACAGGTGCTGATATTTGCCCTCTGCCTTTGAGCTCTTTGCTCTCCGGCTTTCAAGGCTTGCTGGGTTCTGGTCGAGGAAGGCTTTCGAGGAAGGTTCAGGAAGGCTTTCTAAAAACAATGTGTCCATCAGCCTTCACCCTCCTGGTGCTTCCCCTTCCTCCTCTTCTCCCCTTATTTCCCAGCTTTCCCCCTCATCTGCCTCTGAGGTCCCTCAAACCCCTTTTGTACTTCTGAACTGTCTTCATCTTCTCTGGTCAGAAGGGGGAGGCAGTCTCCACCATTCCTCCTCTGCCCAGGCCCTCACAAATGGTGTCTAGGATCGAGTGAGAGGCAAAGACTTCTCCACATCAACTGCGTTCTATGTTTTCTGCATAATCCTGAAGAAACACCTCTTGACCTTGACCTTGTTAAGGCAAACAGTTTTCTGTTCCTTCCATACAATGCTCCCGATAGTGAGATCAAAATGGTCCCTCTCTTGTAATCCTTCTCACCCACCTTCTTGGTTGGACATGGTTCCTTCCGCACATGGATCACAAGCATAGCAGCAAACAGGCTTTCCTTCTGGAACCACCTTTGCAAATCCAGGTGGACATATTTTGCTACACCTGGAACGAGGCACGGCCTAACCATGAAGATAAGAAGGTGCATGGAAAATCAATAAAAAATATAGGGGGGGGGGAGAAGATGCATTGCACAGAAAGTGTTAGGGGTATTGGTGTGTCTGGATTTCACCCACATAGCTTGGTAATCAATCAACAGGCTCTCTTGTCCCCCTGACCTCATCCACTTTCTGCATAGAAGCACGATTCTCCAGCTCTGACCCTGAGTTCCATCTCCGAGGGCCTTCTGACGGTTCACTCCCTGTGAGAAGTGAGGTTACAAGGAACCAGGCAGAGGGCCTTCTCGGTGGTGGCACCCTCCCTGTGGAACAACCTCCCATAAGATGTCAGGGAAATAAATAACTAGCTGACATTTAGAAGGCAGCCTGGTACAGAGAAGTATTAAATATTTGAGGTTTTATTGTACCAATTGGCTGTTTAGATCTCTAATGTGGTTTTGCCAAACTTAGGATTCTCCCACGTGTCAAACCACAGGGTGCACACGCCAGGGTATAAGATTTGGGGTTTAGACAAAACCAGCCACCAGCCTATTTTGATGCTGGGGGGGGGGGGAACCGGACAGGAGAGAGGGGGACGACGACTGGGTGCTGCTTTCCTTCCTCCCCAGGTGGACTGAGAGGGACCTGTCTGAGAAACATAGTCTGCCTTTTCTCAGGATGCCTGGGCGCTAGCGCATTCTTGAGGCTCCAGATTCCTCTCCCCTCTCAGCTGCTGTGGCAAGAAGGAGCAGCGCTGGCAGCTGAAACTGGGTGGAAAGGACACCACTGGTCCCCCTTCTAAGGCCATTTGGCAAAAGAGGCTCCAGGAAGAGGACGAGCAGGATCTCCTAGCCTTCTTCCTCGCTAACATCCCCTACCTTGTGGAACTTCTCAGGCCACTCAATGGCTTCTGGGTTGATGGTGAACTTGATGCCAGTAGAGGCCTCTCTTGTTATACTGCCAATCTTCACTAGAGCACGAGACTCATTGGGAAACATCACCCAATTCAGGATATCAAAGTCAGGAGGCAGCTCCCAATTCTCATCCAAACACATTGTGCCCCTGGAAGTATTCAAACACTGGATTCCTTTTAAGAAAAGGTGGAGCTGGAATGACAGGGAAAACAGCAGCATTTTATTGTTCCTCACTTGGAGCAAGGGGCTGTACAAAATAAGATTAATGCAAAAGACAATAAAATCACCTGCCATGGCTGAAGCCTTCCCTGTTCCCATTTGGCTCCTTCTCCCACCATCAGCATCCGCCATGGTCTAGATGAAAACGCAGCATTCAAGGCCTGGGCTGCCGCTTGAACATTGATGTAAGTGCCATAGCTGTCTGCAGACAGGACTCTGTCAATCTCCCCTTGGGGCAAAGACTCCCGTTCCTCCTTCTCTCTGCATCTTATCCAGCCTTTCGGGGATAAAACATGCTTTGCATATGAACAGTTTAATGCTTCATCCAAAAAATGGATAAGAAGACTGGACAGGGATTCATCATAACCATGTTTGGTGCTCCTTATTCTGGTCTTAATTGCAAAAGAGAGAGAACCATGAATGTGCTGGAAGAGTGTAGGAGGCAATATCAAGCCAGTGCTGATGCCCAGGAAAGCTGTTGTGATCCAGACTTTCCCCCCTATTTCCTCCTCATGATCCGTATATATTTCCATTATTAATAATATTTCCACTGTATCAGTTACATAGCAAACAAATACCCCAACTTGTCTCCTGTTGATAACAGCTTCACTTGGGTCCATTAGTTGAAATAAATCCTCTTCTGTATATATTTTTGAGAAGGCAACACAGATCCCTCTTCTGATCATCAGAGGTGTCATAATGCTCACGAACTTTTCTCCACTGTCATTGTCTGAAGCCAAGAGACCAATCCAGTTCCATCTGAAATGGAGGAGCAACTCCACGATCCCTTGGTACTGACTTTCCTCTTTGGGGAGCATCTGGTAGAGGAAAGGGAACTGTGTTTTATCTTCAAGAACCTGGGCTGTGAAGCCATAACTGAGCTGGTGAGGAAAGGAAAGAGTAATTGTTTTGCTTTCAGGAAGGGAGCAGATATTTAGTAATCTGAAATGATTGATATAAATTGTGCTGCTGGGATCAATGGACGTTTTATTCTGAAACAGCTGGTGGTGTCAGGAACTGTTCAGATGAGAAGAAGAGGTGGAGACCCTCAAGAGTCTTCCAGGGAGGGGGCAGAGGAAGACAGCATGGAGCCAGGTTTGTGGTGGTGGGAAGAGGACACAGCCCAGAAGAAGAAAAGAGCTGGGGAATGTTGGAAGGTGAGGAAGAAGGGCAAGGTAGTAGATGCACCAGCCCTGAAGAGAGACAGGAGTCAGATGCAGTGGAGACAAGATCGGAGCCAGTTGAGACTAGGTCCCTTGGGAGCCTGCTAGATCTTCCTCCTTCCTCTAAAACCAGGCGTTTCACCCACATCACAGAGCAGAAAACGACCCAGAGGCAGAAGGGGTCCCTTGGCCGCCACCGTAGGCAGCAGGAGGGCAAGCTGGGGCAAGGAGGAGTGGGCACACTGGGCAACAGCTCCAGCCTGGAGGGAACATACTTTGTGGTTCTCTGTCTCTTTCGTTTGATATTAAGAAGTGAAGGGATAAAAACGTTCCCTGCCTGCCTGGTTCCCCTTGCTGGTACTTTGCCTGTCAGCTCCCTCCCTGTCAGGTGGGGGCCAAGTAGGAAAAGGCTCAGTACCTTCAAAAAAGAGTGTTGGATTACATTCCGTTTATTATATTTCTGTGCTGCTTTTCATTAACAAAAATCACAAAGCGGCTCATGAACAGCAAAAACATAATAGGACATCACAAATGCAACATAATTAATATAGAATAATTTACAAATCATCAGTAAAACAATTATGTTCTATAAGACACTCTTAACAAAAGAACAGTACAATTTCAACAAAAGTAACATTATATGATTAACAAAATAGTACCTGTCAGGGTTTTAGGGAGAGAGGAGACAGAGAGCGAGGGCGAGGAGGAAGAGGACGACAACGAGCCGAGGTTGTCCCAAAGTCCGTCTAGCGAATCAGAGGATTCCCAGAAGGGAGCCCCCCTGGTCAGGCCAAGGGGCAATAGAGAGGGAAGCAGTCAGAAAGAGGGGAACGAAGAGGGAATCCCCAGTGGGAGTGGCAAAGCGGGACCAGCTCTCCCGTCGGAAAGGAGTGGAGGGGGGGGAGTTGCCAGTGTGTCAGAAAGAGCAGGACAGGAAGGAGGAAGGGGGAGGAGTTCGGAGCAAGACGTCCTGCCTGAAAGGGAGGAGTGTAGTACCGAGAGCAGCGTAACTGTAGAAAGGAAGGTCAGAGGCAACGTACGCGCGCCAAGTTCAAATATAGAGGCGCGCGGAAATGAGGAGAGCTCTGAGGAGGAGCCTGGTGCCAAAGCACGAAGGAGGGGGGAGCAGGCGGGAGAAGACTCAGCCTCTGGGGAGTCCCGGAAAGAGGGAAGACAGGGGGGCAGGAAGACCCTGCGGAAAAGGAAAGAGAGGAAAAGGCGGAGCAGTACAAGCCTCTTAAATTGGTGCAGGGGAGGGACGGACTCAGAGGGGACTTCTAACATCTAAGGGTAACAGATGCGGAGCCACGGAGTTGGGATGTAATGGCTACAATGATCTTCAATAAATCCTTTTGAACATAACTTGGACTGGACTTTGGTCTCTTGTGAGCTGGGACCTCGGGTGGCTCTGACAGAAAGTCCCCTCCAAAGAACGCAAAATTTTTTTTTTTGCAAAGCTCACGAACGGTGACAGCCATGAGTGCGGAGGAGCAGTTGACAGCGCTGCGAACTACAGTTTCCGAACTCACTGCTGCAGTCCTTGCGTCTCAGAAGAAGCATGACGAAATGGAGAAGCGCTGCCTGGACCTGCAAACAAGGTGGGAACGTGCAAGCAGGGAAGGGTTCCCAGGGTCCAGATCAGAGGGGATTGGACTTGGACGGAGGGGGGGCAGCCTAGTCACCCACTTCGATGGGAACCTGAAGCACTACCCCAGTTTCAGAGCAGACGTTTTGTATGCATTGCACTTGCTTCGTCATGACTTTAAAGATGAGGAGGAGAAAGTGGGGTTTATTGTTTCTCACTTGCATGGGCCGGCCAGAGACTGGTTGCGCAATTTGTGGCGTGAAGATGGCCCTGCCCGCCGCGATGCAGATGAATTCATTAAAGCGATGGATGCCTGCTTCCAGGCAACTGTAGATGTGGATCTTGCACGCAGGGAAATTTTTGGATTGCGGCAAGGCAAAGCCACTGTGCGTCAGTACCATTCTAGATTTTTTGCTTTACTGACTGCGCTAAGCTGGGAGAAGGATTGTGCACCTGTGAGGGATTTGTTCTGGGAGGGGCTCAGCGGTCCCATTAAGGATGAACTTGCCAGGGGAGACAGACCCCAGACCCTGGAGGAGCTTGTGCAGAGGGCTTTGGCGATTGGGATACGGCACGAGGGACGTCCTTGGCACACTGAGGAAGAACGTCAGGTGCGTCCACCAGCGAGGACGTCTTCTTTCATCCCCAGGGAGTTCAGTCAGTCACATCCTTCGCCACTGGGAAGGCAGGGGGAGGAGCCCATGGAACTTGGTGGTGCTAAGGCTCAAGCAACAGCCAGAGCCCCAGCTTCCGGTGCAGTGAAGGCAAAGCCTCCTAGAGGGACCAGGAAGTGTTACATTTGCGACAGTGCACAGCACATGGCGAAAGAGTGTCCCCAGAGGCTGCAGAAACACACTGCAGCTTTAGCAACTGTTGCAGCAGAAATGATGCAAGCAGAGCAACCTCAGGGAAACGACAGTGCCTGGCTGGAAGCAGAGCTGCTGGGGCTCAGCCAGGCGAATCTGTAGAGCAGTCCCCAGCGCTTTTGCAACGCACAGACCCTTTACCACCCAAGCCAGCGGTGCAGCTCACTGCAACACTTCAGTTGCCGAATGGAACCACCCTGGAAGTCCCCATCACGATTGATTCTGGGAGCAACGCAGATTTTGTGGGGACGCACTTTGTCAAGCAGCATCGCATAGCGCTTCTGCCAGCGACAACACCTCTGAACGTAGTCACGGTGGATGGCAGGAAATTGCTAGGAGGACAAGTTGTGCAACAGACGCCTCCCATGGTGATGAGGATTGGAAATCATCGAGAAGTCATCAGCTTCAATGTCACCCGCCTTTCAGACACGCCTATAGTATTAGGCATGAGTTGGCTGGAGAGACACAGTCCTGCTGTAGCGTGGTACCAACGGCAGATCACCTTTTGCTCATCGTACTGTGCTCAACATTGCATCCAGTCCAGCCAGGAGGAGGGAGCTGAGCAGCAGTTGCAACTTGGCATGGTGCAGGCAGTACCCCGCAAGTACGAGGGGTTCCTGGAGGTTTTCTGCGAGAAGGAAGCTGACCAGTTGCCGCCCCACAGGCCTTATGATTGTGCCATCGACCTGGTGCCAGGGGCGCAGTTGCCGACTGCAAAGCTGTATTCCATGTCTGAGGACGAGATGCAAGAACTCAGGGAGTTCATAGAGCACAATTTGAAGCGCGGATTCATCCGAGAATCGAAAGCGGTGGGGGGCAGTCCTGTTTTCTTTGTAAAGAAAAAGGACACGCCCCAAAAAAGACTCATTGTGGACTATCGATTCATAAACAGTAAGACCAAACCCAAGGCCTTCCCCATGCCCAAGATAGATGATCTCCTGGCAACCGTAAGGAAGGGGAAGATCTTCACCAAATTGGATCTGCGTGGAGCGTATAACCTCATACGCATCCGGGAGGGCGATGAGTGGAAGACGGCCATGTTCACGCCTCTGGGCACGTACGAATACAGAGTTATGCCATTTGGTCTCCAAAATGGATCTCACGTCTTCCAAGCATTTATGCATCACGTGCTAGCGGGACTTCTCTACAAGAAATGCGTGTGTTTCCTCGACGACATCCTGATCTTTTCGGAGACGGAGGAGGCCCATGAGAAGGACGTAAAGGAAGTCCTGCAGAGACTACGGGAGAACAAGCTCTACGCCAAGTTAGAGAAGTGCCAGTTTGATGTGACGGACGTGGATTTCCTAGGCTACAAGCTGTCCGACAAGGGGCTGGCCATGGACAGCGCCAAGGTCCGCGCGGTGTTGGACTGGAAGAGCCCTCGCAATCGGAAGGAAGTCCAAAGATTCATCGGCTTCGCCAACTTCTACCGCAAATTCATCAGAGGTTTTGCAAAGGAGACGGCAGCGATCACGGACACTCTCAGTTCCAAGAAAAAGAGGTTCGTGTGGACGGAACAGGCGGAGCGCTCTTTTCAGAAGCTTAAAAGCCTTTTCGCCTCCGAGGAGCAGCTGCTGCACGTGAATCCAGGCAAGCCCATACGACTAGAGACCGACGCGTCAGACAGAGCGGTTGGAGCCGTACTCCTGCAAGAAGATCCACATGGAAACTGGAGACCCGGTGCCTTTTACTCCAGAAAGCTCAGCAAAGCGGAGCAAAACTACACCATATGGGACAGGGAGCTGTTAGCCATTCACGCAGCTTTCAAAGCGTGGCGACACTTCCTCATAGGAGCCAAGCACACAGTACAGGTCCGCACGGATCACAAGAACCTAGAGTATTGGCGCACGGCGAAGCTCCAAAGCCAGAGGCACATGCGCTGGGCGGAATTCTTCGCGGATTTCGACTTTCGGATAGAGTACGTCCCAGGAGATTCCAACGTTATAGCCGATGCGCTATCCAAGAAACCGCAATATCTCGATGAAGCGGCGCCTGTAGCAGCCAAGCACATTTTCGCACCGCAGGCGTGGTCGTGCGCTGCCGCCACAGTAGATCTGGACGCGGTGCGACGCGCGTTGCAAGTGGATCAGTTCGCACAGTCCAAGATGGAGGAATTGCGCAGAGGTGTGCAGAGTGGCGAAGAGTTCCAACTACGCGACGGGCTGCTAACTCGCAAAGGTGCCCTCTACGTGCCAAGCGACGAGCTTCGCGCAAAGGTTCTGCAGCAGTTGCACGACGCCCCCAGTGCGGGCCACTTCGGTAAGGAGAAGATAATAGAACTGGTGGCAAGAGACTTTTGGTGGCCCCGGATGCGTGGAGAGGTAGCGGATTACGTCGCCAGGTGTGACACTTGTCAGAGGTTCAAGCCAGTACACCAGAAGCCAGCGGGGCTGTTGGAACCGCTGGAAACGCCACAGCAACCGTGGGAGAGGGTAGCTCTGGACTTCGTTACTGACCTGCCCAGCTCCAGGGGGAAGACGGCGGTACTGGTGGTTGTGGACCTGTTCACCAAGATGGCGCACTTCATTCCATGCGCAAAGGTGGCGACGGCGGAACAGACTGCCAAACTCTTCATCGATCACGTGTTCAAGGTGCATGGGCTGCCGCAGTCCATCCTGTCCGACAGGGGGCGCCAGTTTGTTTCCAATTTTTGGCAGAAGCTTTTAGGTATCCTGAACGTCAAGATCAACCTCACGTCGGCGAGACACCCACAAACCAACGGCCAAGCTGAGAGGGTCAACGCGATCATGCAGCAGTACCTGAGATGTTACGCCAACCAGCGACCAGCAGTTTGGGTGGACTACCTGCCGATGGCAGAGTTTGCCTATAACAACACGAAGCACGCGTCCACGGGGGTGACGCCGTTTTTCGCGAACAATGGTCGTCATCCCAGAACCTTCCCGGGGTTCGTGGCACCGGGAGAGGGGGTGCCGCAAGGAGCCGACCAGTTTGCAGCGGAGCTGCAGGAGGTGCACGAAGAGTTGCGGAGACATTTAGAGCTGGCCAAGCAAGCATATAAGGTGCAGGCTGACAAAAACAGGAGAGAGGGAGAGGAGATCCAGGTGGGGGACTGGGTGTGGTTAGCGGCCCAAGCGATGCCAGCCAAGTCGTTGGCCAAGAAGAAGCTGGGGCACAGGCAGTTAGGGCCGTACCAGGTGG
Organism: Podarcis erhardii; assembly: GCF_964252035.2. Taxonomy (NCBI): domain Eukaryota; kingdom Metazoa; phylum Chordata; class Lepidosauria; order Squamata; family Lacertidae; genus Podarcis; species Podarcis erhardii. The sequence goes on from NC_138513.1 coordinate 675,266, forward strand.
AGGCTAAAATCAACCCTGTAGCCTTTCGACTAGCCCTCCCCGAAGGTTCCAGAGTGCACCCGGTCTTTCATAGATCGGTGCTCACTCCCTACAAGGCACCGCACAGGTTTCAGGAGTCTGACACAGTCACGCAACAACACACTAAGTCACAGGAGAGGGAGAGGGCGCCTAGGGCCGAACCACTCAACGAGGTCACAGAGATCCTGGACTCGAGATGGGGGCAAGAGGGAGTAGAATATTTTCTAGTCAGAGACGGTGCCCCAGTCAGTACCAATGGTTGGGTGCCGGGCTACGCCTTAGACGAACCTCTTTTAAAAGACGAGTTCCATGCCCTTTTCCCTCATAGACCCATGCCAGCCGAGTACTTTGATGACTGGCTCTTTACGCCCACATGTTCAGGCAGCACTTTCCACGGCTTTTCTTCAGCCGAAGAAAGGTCGCCGGACTCCAACTCGCCCAGGGGATCGTGTTCGGGGGTGGACACAGAACCCTCTTATTGGTGGGACGAGCAACCAGAGGAGGACTGGCGCAGGAAATGGCTGACGGGACCTTGGCAGGCAGCACCGGACCAGGTACCAATGGAGGAGGGAGAAGAGAACACCTTGGGTCGAGAACCCGAATTCGAACACTCGTACAACGAACTGCAAACAGAGGAGATGGAGGTGCAGAATCTGTATCCTGCGTCCGCATCCGAAGAGCGGCAGCTTCCACAACCTGCACCCGATGAGCGGAAGGGGGGAAGGGGGGGCTTCGAGGGGGGGATGGATGTCAGGGTTTTAGGGAGAGAGGAGACAGAGAGCGAGGGCGAGGAGGAAGAGGACGACAACGAGCCGAGGTTGTCCCAAAGTCCGTCTAGCGAATCAGAGGATTCCCAGAAGGGAGCCCCCCTGGTCAGGCCAAGGGGCAATAGAGAGGGAAGCAGTCAGAAAGAGGGGAACGAAGAGGGAATCCCCAGTGGGAGTGGCAAAGCGGGACCAGCTCTCCCGTCGGAAAGGAGTGGAGGGGGGGGAGTTGCCAGTGTGTCAGAAAGAGCAGGACAGGAAGGAGGAAGGGGGAGGAGTTCGGAGCAAGACGTCCTGCCTGAAAGGGAGGAGTGTAGTACCGAGAGCAGCGTAACTGTAGAAAGGAAGGTCAGAGGCAACGTACGCGCGCCAAGTTCAAATATAGAGGCGCGCGGAAATGAGGAGAGCTCTGAGGAGGAGCCTGGTGCCAAAGCACGAAGGAGGGGGGAGCAGGCGGGAGAAGACTCAGCCTCTGGGGAGTCCCGGAAAGAGGGAAGACAGGGGGGCAGGAAGACCCTGCGGAAAAGGAAAGAGAGGAAAAGGTGGAGCAGTACAAGCCTCTTAAATTGGTGCAGGGGAGGGACGGACTCAGAGGGGACTTCTAACATCTAAGGGTAACAGATGCGGAGCCACGGAGTTGGGATGTAATGGCTACAATGATCTTCAATAAATCCTTTTGTACATAACTTGGACTGGACTTTGGTCTCTTGTGAGCTGGGACCTCGGGTGGCTCTGACAGTACCGTATGTATAATCTATGGAACAATATTAATACCCTCAACAAACCAGCAACCAGAAATGAACTGAGCACTCTTGAATTCATGCACCCAGTCTCCCCACCGCATGACTCAGGATCTTTCTCTCGATTCAGTTCACTAAAAGACACATGCAGATAATGTCCATGGCAGCAGCTCAGGGCTGGAAGAAGCCTTGGCCTGATGTCCAGCACATAGCTCTGAATTTTCCCCCTTAACTCCCCCCAGGAGAAAGTAGAGTTTCAGTCTCTGTCCCTCCATGCCCTCTGTCCCATTCATACATGTGGGATTTTGTAGATGCCTGACATGGTGGAAATCTCCTTTGAGATGTCAGAATCACTCCTTCCAAGAACAGCCAGAAGGGGATTCTCTTCTCCGCAGCGAAAATTGGGAATGTTTCTTCCGCTGCCTGCAAGCAGCTCTAGCATGGCATCTGAAGTCATCCTGGCATCAAAATAGTTCTCATAGAGGTTGTAGCCAAGGGTGGTGTTGGGTAAGAGCCTGAGATCCCAGTTGATCTCCTGGATGGTGAACAGGAAGGACAGGGTGTGCCCATAGAAAGCAAATGTGTCGCTGCAATGAATGGACCAATTTAAAAGACTCAAACCCTATTCACAGGTGAATGATAACAAAATATTATCCACAAAGATTAGTCTCTATTAAATTATCTTATTGCATTTGTATCCAACCCTTTCCTGACTATTATACAATAAAGATTTGGAGATTTGTTCTCCAATCCAGGAGTGTAGAGGTACTCCGGAGAATAAAACAGAGTAAGAAAATGAATCTCCCTCCCCCCAAATTTCTGAAATACTGGGAAGTTGCTGCAAATGTTTTGCCTGTGCTTTCCCCCCAGGGGTTTGGCTCCTTCAAAGGGGGGCTGTACACATTCCCCAGCTCTTATTCAGAAGGAAAAATGGGGGTCAAGTAGGGGGGGTGTTTTGTCCAGGGTGACCAGTGGGTTAGTTAGGAGCAATTTGAGTCCAGGACCTCAAAACATCTTTACCGAGGAGGAGGAGGAGGAGGAGGAGGAGGAGGAGGAGGAGGAGAAGAAGAAGAAGAAGAAGAAGAAGAAGAAGAAGAAGAAGAAGAAGAAGAATTGCTCATGTTTAAGAGATCTGACTGCATAGCATGGGAGTCTCCTGGCTTTTATTGTTTTATTTCCTCTTTTTGTAGAAAGCATACCTTTCTCTCTCTCCAGCTAACAAACGTCACCCAGAGGATCTTAACATTTCATTCTCAAAACTGCATCCCTTAAAAGCAGTTCTGGCTAGGCAGTTTATAAATTGTACCAATAGAATAGTACAAACAAAAAATTCCTTCCAGTAGCACCTTAAAGACCAACTAAGTTAGTTCTAGGTATGAGCTTTCGTGTGCATGCACACTTCTTCAGATACACTGAAACAGAAGTCACCAGACCCTTCTATATAGTCAGAAGGTGGGGAGGGGTATTACTCAGAAGGGTGGTGGGATTGGGTGATTGGCAGATAGCTGTGATGAGCCTGTTGACAACTCTTAACGACTGCAATAGGTCTTACAGGAAAAAGCAAGGGGTGAGAAGGTGAAAAATGGCTTTGTCATGTATAATGAGATAAGAATCCAAAGTCTTTGTTCAAACCAGGTCTCTCCATGGTTTTAAGTTTGGTAATAAGTTGCAATTCAGCAGCTTCTCTTTCCAGTCTATTTCTGAAATTCCTTTGTAATAGAACAGCTACTTTGAGATCTTGTATAGAATGTCCTGGGAGATTGAAGTGTTCTCCTATTGGTTTCTCTGTCTTGTGATTCCTCAATAGAATAGTAATAATAGTAATAGAATAGTAATAAATCAAATCTTGGAACCTTGAATACTGCCTGAGTCTCATGCCATCCTCACCTCCTTCCTGCAGGTGGGAAACTTCAGGGGATCCCTTTGATCCCTGACCAGATTCTCTTGCATTCTTGTGTCACCAACCTCCAAAAGCAACCCAGTAGCATGAGAGGGAGGGTATTTTACTTGGGAAGATGCAAGGAACTGGGAGAGGCTTTGGGAGAAGTCTTTTCCTGGACTCCAACTCCCATCAGTCCTAGCCATCAAGGCCAAGGATCAGGCAGGCAAGAGGGGGTTGTAATCCAGCGATCTCTGGAGGACCCCAGACTCCCCAGTCTTGAGAAAGGGGCTCTCTCCTTCAGAGATAGGGACCAGGGGCCCTTAAGGACTTTGACATCCTTCTGTAAAGAATTACTTACTCCACTATCCTGGTGAAGGGTGTCTGGGAAAAGACATAGGGATCATATTCTAAAAAATCTTTTGGAGATACGATTCCACCAATGAGAAAGTCTCCAGGCTGGTAGTAATTGCGAGCATCAGTTTGATCTCTGATCAGATTCAAGGGGCATTTTGCCTTCTGCTTCACACAGACTCCTTGGGAGCAAATTAGCAGCAGGAGCAGCAGGGATCTCATCCTGGCTCTGCCTCCTTCAGGTCTGCTACGTGTGGCTCCTCTTCCTTCCTGACCCAGCCAAGCAGGAGAATCACAAGACTCTTGCAAGACCAAAGCTGCAGTGGCTTTCCTGGGGTGGGGATGGGGGTGGGGGTGGGGGCTCAGCTCTGGCTTCCCTCTTCCCCCCAGCCCTTCACCTGCGCTAAATCTTGACTCACTCTGTCTCCAACACTTTTTCTTTTCCAGTCCAGGTACAATTAATAATGTCATGCTGTTGGTGCTTCAGATGCAATCTCCAGAAATATCTCTTGGGCTTTGAGAAGAAGAAATCACTATGATTTTGATAATTATAAGTGGAAGAAATCTCACCTAGATAACTTTCTGGCATCTTGAATGCCTCAAGCAGCAGCTGCAGAGTTGGAGGAAAACATGTTTGCAATGCTACTCTAACATTTGGCATATATCAATAGGGGGGCATGTTTGGCCTGAAATTTGTGCACTGGACTTCCGGAGAGAGACCTGCACCTGGATCCGACCAAAGGCCCAACTAGTCCAACACCCTGTAGCTCACAGTGGGAAACTAGAGAAACAGACCTCACCTGGAGTACTGTGTCCAGTTCTGGGCACCACAGTTCAAGAAGGACACTGACAAACTGGAACGTGTCCAGAGGAGGGCAACCAAAATGGTCAAAGGCCTGGAAACGATGCCTTATGAGGAACGGCTAAAGGAGCTGGGCATGTTTAGCCTGGAGAAGAGGAGGTTAAGGGGTGATATGATAGCCATGTTCAAATATATAAAAGGATGTCACATAGAGGAGGGAGAAAGGTTGTTTTCTGCTGCTCCAGAGAAGCAGACACGGAGCAATGGTTCCAAACTACAAGAAAGAAGATTCCACCTAAACATTAGGAAGAACTTCCTGACAGTAAGAGCTGTTCGACAGTGGAATTTGCTGCCCAGGAGTGTGGTGGAGTCTCCTTCTTTGGAGGTCTTTAAGCAGAGGCTTCACGACCATATGTCAGGAGTGCTCTGATGGTGTTTCCTGCTTGGCAGGGGGTTGGACTCGATGGCCCTTGTGGTCTCTTCCAACTCTAGGATTCTATGATTCTAGGATTCTAGGATTCTAGGACCGGGGTGTCCCAAGGGAGCTGCTCACACCTTCTCAAAGGATTGGGGTGCTGAAAGCTTGGAAAGGCTACAAGCCCCCAAAGTCCTGCTCTGGCTCCACAGGGTGAGGGCTGTTGTGCTCAGGTCCAGCCAGGGCTTTTCATGGAGACATTGGATTGTTCACTGTGAAAATAGGATGAGGAATGGCAATGAGCCGTTGGCCTAAATGAGCCATTGGACACCTCCATCAGAAGCACTGTAAAGCGTAATGCCCTGTGAACTGTCCTTCTAAAATTTGGCTGTCCAGATAAATTTGTGAACATCATTCGGCTCCTCTGTGATAATGACAGGAACAATAGCAGAAAACAATGGCTCTCAAAGTGAGCCATTCACAGTAGGATCGGGTGTTAAACAGGGTTGTGTTATTGCCCCAGCTCTATTCATTATTTTCATTTCTATGATCCTACACTTTATTGAGCCTACCCCAGCAGAGTAGAAATCATATATGGAACAGATGGAAAGCTCTTCAATCTGAGCAGGCTGAAAACAAAGAGTGAAGTTACCAAAACTTCCGCCCTAGAGCTTCAGGATGCGGAGGACAATGCGGTGTTTGCACGCTCAGAGGATGACCTCCAAACCATCCTAAATATCTTTGCAGAAGCTTGCGAAAAGCTTGGCCTATCGCTGAACATAAAAAAAATCAAATGCTGCACAAACCAGTACAAAATATCCCCTCTGCAGCGCCACAAATCCAACTCAATGGTGTAACATTGGAAAATGTCGATCACTTCTCCCACCTGGGCAGATACCTTTCCACAAGGGCCAACATTGATGCCAAAACCCAGCATCACCTGAACTCTGCGAGTGCGGCTTTCTCCTGATTGAAGTGCGGAGTGTTTGAGGACTGGGACATTCACAGGGAAACCAAAATGCTTGTTTACAAAGCTATTTTACTACCAACCTTGCTTTCTGCTTGTGAAACATGGACCACTTATAAATGCCATCTCCAACTCCTTGAAAGATTCCATCAACGGTGTCTCTGACAAAATTTACACATTCACTTGGGAAGACAGGTGAACTAGTGCCAGTGTACTGGAAGAAGCAAAGATCACCAGTGTCGAAGCAATGATTCTTCAACATCAACTTGGTTGGACTGGTCATGTTGTTCGGATGCCTGATTTTCAAAGCGACTACTCTATTTCAAACTTAAAAATGGAAAGCATAATGCTGGTGGTTAACAATAGAGGTTTAAAGACTGTCTCAAGGCAAATCTAAAAAAAAAAATGTAGTATAAACACCGACAACTGGGAAACACTGGGCTGCAAGTGCTCCAATTGAAGAACAGCATTTACCAAAGGTGTCATAGGTGTCGTGGGTTTTGAAGACGCTCGAACTCAGGCCGAAAAACAGAAATGTGCTAAGAGGAACACAGGCTTGGCAAACCCATGTGATCCACTCCTGCCCGGAAACCTGTGTTCCCACTGTGGAAAGACATGTGCATCCAGAATTGGCCTCTGCAGTCACTTACTGTTACAAGCATGTTCATGGAAGACCATCTTACTCATCTATAAGGGATTGCCAAAGAAGAAGAAAGATCAGACTCACCATAGCCTGTTGGGAAACCCAACTCCTTAGTGGAATGTGACCCAGGCTGAACAGATAAACTGCCAACCAAGTTTGAATGTTAAAGGGACATGTAAATTAGGACTGCCATATGTCTGAAATTTCTCGGACATAGCCAGAATTGGCATTCGGAAACAGAGTCCGGGTGGAAATTGCTAAAATGTCCAGGAAAATACAAACATATGGCAACCCTCACTGCGAGAAGCCAAGTAACAGGGAACCAGGCAGAGGGCCTTCTCGGTGGTGGCACCCGCCCTGTGGAACGCCCTCCCACCAGATGTCAAAGAGAAGAACAACTACCAGACTTTTAGAAGACATCTGAAGGCAGCCCTGGTTAGGGAAGCTTTTAATATCTAAGGACTATTGTATTTTAATATTTTGTTGGAAGCCGCCCAGAGTGGCTGGGGAAACCCAGCCGGATGGGCAGGGTGTAAATAATAAATTATTATTATTATTATTATTATTATTATTACAACCCATGCCAGTTCCCCAGAGTCCTGTCCTGTCCCCCCCGCTGGGCTGCAGTGGCCCCCCGAGACCTGGAGGGATTACATACCCTCCAACATTTCTCCAGTGGAAATAGGGAAACCCAGCCAGATGGGTGTGGTATAAATAATAATAATAATAAAGTATTACTACTACTACTACTATTATTACATGCATACATACCCCGCCCATCTGGCTGGGTTTCCCCGGCCACTCTGGGTGGCTTCCGACATGCATAAAAACATAACAAACCATTAAACATTTTTTTTTAAATCCCCATCAAGGATTGCCTTCAGGTGGCTCAGGAGCTCAGATAACTCCATCCCCTCCAACATTTCTGCAGTGAAAATAGGGACGTCCTAAAGGAATGTGGGACATTCCGGGATCAGATCAGAAACTGGGACGGCTTTTCTAAATCAGGGACATCCCTGGAAAATGGGGACACTGGGAGGGTATCGATTAGGAGCGGGAGCGACTTCTCCTGTTGAACTACCACCTGAGTGGGAGGAACAGAGAAAGGGCTTCTGGGACCCGAGTTCGAGGGGCAAGAGGAGGAGTATCCAGCCTTGTCTTTCCCCTCCGCCTGAAGGTCGGGGGGTCGGGGTCTAGCCAGGGTTTCTGTCCCGGGTGAAGACTCCCCAGGGGGGCCCCTGAGGCTCCCAGCCTGGAAAGCCCGGCTGCATGGCTCTTCCCACTGAAGACGGGATCCCCTGTGGGTATGCTGCTGTGCGGGAGAAAGAAATTCTGGAGGGGAATGGAGGAAGAGAATCCGCTGGACTACCAGGCATGTCCAGATCCCAATAGACTGCAATCTACTCACAGTATTAAAAAAAAACCTGGCAGTGATCTACCCATTGTAAAACAAAAAACAACTGGCAGTGATCCACCCACTGTAAAACAAACAAACAAACAAACAAACAAACAAACAAACAAACTGGCAGTGATCTACCCATTGAAAAAAAACTGGCAGTGATCTACCCATTGTAAAACAAAAAACAACTGGCAGTGATCCACCCACTGTAAAACAAACAAACAAACTGGCAGTGATCTACCCATTGTAATTAAAAAAACTGGCAGTGAACTACGCATCGTAAAACTGAACCAAAACAAAACAACAAAACAAAACAAAACAAAACAAAACAAAACAAAACAAAACAAAACAAAACAAACAAAACAAAACAAAACAAAACAAAACAAAACAAAACTGGCAGTGTTCTACCCATTGTTAAAAAAAATACTGGGAGTGATATACCCATTGTAAAACAAACAAACAAACAAACAAACAAACAAACAAACAAAAAACTGGCAGTGATCTACCCATTGTAAAAAAATCTGGCCGCGATCTACCCATTAAAAAAACTGGCAGTGATCTACCCATTGTAAAAAAATCTGGCCGCGATCTACCCATTAAAAAAACTGGCAGTGATCTACCCATTGTAAAACAAACAAACAAACAAACAAACAAACAAACTGGCAGTGATCTACCTTTTTTTTTAGAAGCGAAAGTTGTTGGGCTTTTTTTTGGAAAGGCAAAGTTGTAGAGCTTTTTAAAGGAAGCCAGAGTTGTTGAGATAATTTTCGGAAGCTGAAGTTGTTGAGCTTTCTTTTTTTAATAAAACATTTTTTAAAAAAGATCGCTGAGGCTCCAGAGATCGTCCTGGATCTACCCGGAGTACCCCGAGATCTACCAGTAGATCGCACTCTGCCTGGTCCTTGGGGTCCCTTCCAGCTCTGCCATTCTCTGATCCCTTTCAGGAGCTGAGCTCAGCTGGAGTCCTTTCACAGGCTCTGTGTGATCCACCCGCAGGAGAGCCTTTTCCCTGCCCAGGCAGATCCCTGGCCAGCCAGGACGGGGACCAAAGGGCCCTTCCTGCTTCAGACCCACAGAAAGCATTTCTTCGCCTCACGTGGAACCGCAAAGGACTACAAAACCATCATTTCCTCAAACGAGTAATCAGACAAAAATAAAACTTGTGAAGCTTACTTGGGAATAAATTTACGCGCCAAAACTCCTTGAAAGGGTTTGCACAGAACAAAGAGTGATGGGGGGCAAAAAGCCTCAGAGAGAGGGGGGGGGGAACCATTTTAAAAGGAGACCAGAGGGTCTTGGCTGATCTGAGGGAAATGCCGTCTTTTAAGGACCCCGTGACCCAAAAAATCCCATTTGAAACCTGACCTCAGATAGACTTTTACTGCCCCTGGAAGTTCTCCTTTGGACAAACAATTTGCTTTGACTGGAAGGGATGCTCACTCCCCCTTTGCTCCTAAGGCTTCCTTTGTACTCAGATGATAGACGTCCTTGAGGAATAAACGTGTTGCGGGGTGTTTCTTTGCGGGCGTATGGGCGCAAAGACACACCCGGGGTGCCCAACTGGGCCTTGGACCCCGGGGACAGAAAGCCCCCTTTCGGCCCTGGGACAAAGAAAGCTGGTCCTATTATTATTATTATTATTATTATTATTATTATTATTCCTCTTCGGCCTAAGGGAGGGCCTTTCCCTCCTCGCTGCCTCTTCTGGCACAGAACATGGAGGATCCCCCCAGGCCTGGCATCTCCAGGTGCCTTGGCCTCCTCCATTGTGCCAACATGGCGAGGAGAGAGGTGCCCCCTGAGGCAAAGCCACCCTGGGCGCAGATGCCGAGGGAGGGCGGCCAGGCGGCCAGACACCCCAGGAGCGCTGGCACCCAAAGGTGCCGCCATCATTCAGCTGGGAGGAGAGAGCACAGAGGAGCCAGGAGGCCCGCAGGGGCCGCCATCACATCTCTAGAAGAAACAAAATGGCGTTTCCCGCCTTTTTCGGAAAAGGGCGGGAAAGGCCTCCTCCTGGCCCTGCCGCCTCCCTGGGCTCCTCCTGGGCCGGCCTGGCCGGGGGGGGGGATCCAGCTGCCCCCCAAAATGGAGGGGAAAGCGAAAGAGGGAGAGACAGAGAAATGAAGGAGCAGCCGAGAGGGAAACTCAAGGGGGAAACTCCCTCAGGAAAGCGGGCGAAGGAGAGGCCCAGGCCCAGGGGAGTGTTAGAATTCCTGCTCCAGGTTTGCAGTCATGGGATTGTTGCCTTTCACATGTTTTGACTCCACCGAGTGGGAAGTGACGGAAACAAGATGTTTGTGTTCCGTGAAGTGGGACTATTGTCCTTTGTCCCTTTTCTCTTTGCTGTCTGATGCTAGAGAGAGAGGGAGCCACGTTGCAGTGCTCCCTGTGGGTTTATATATAAATAAAGTAGATTAGCCAAAATGCTGAGGTGCTGAGGTCCATCATGCAAGCGGCACAAACTCGTGTGCTGGTGTTGGTTGGCATCGGTCGCTGTGATGTTGGGGCAGAAGAAAGCTTATGAAGCTCCCGAACGATTGGCCAGGAGGGAGGGAACATGCCAGTCAGGCAGGTGTCTCTGCCAGGGTCCTACTCGAGTGTAGGCTGAACTCCTGACAGGGAGATCCTCACCAAACTGGCCCTCCAGGAAGGCTTTCTCCACCTCAGACAGAGAGAGACACAAAGCCCCCGCCATCCCTGGCTGCAGGTGGGAGAGCCTGCCTGCCCCCCTCAGGAATGGCGGACACCTGGCATTGGACCGGGCAAATCTTTCAGAGACAACGATGGCAGGATCTCTCAGAGTTGGAGATGGCGCTCAGAAGGGGTCCACGTTTCATAAGCAGACACTCAGGTTGGTAGCACAATAGCTTGCTAAAGGTGCATTGCGGTTTCCCTGCAAATGTCCTCAAATGCTCTGCGCTTCAGTCAGGGCCGGATTGAGGTTGGATGCGGCCCTCAGGAGCTCCTGAAGGGAATTGGGTCCTTTCTATGTCCAGCTGTTCTTTGCCCACAACAAATTGCCGCTTTTTTTTGTGTTGAAGATATGCTAGATGGCCATTGATGGACCAACCCGCGGACGGTCCAGGAATCAGTGTGTTTTTACATGAGTAGAATGTGTCCTTTTATTGAAAATGCATCTCTGGGTTATTTGTGGGGAATAGGAATTTGTTCATTTCTTTTCCCCAAAATATTGTCCGCCCCCCCCCCCCCAGGTCTGAGGGACAGTGGACCGGCCCCCTGCTGAAAAAGTTTGCTGATCTCTGACCTAAAGGTTATCTAAAGAACATCACAAAATATGTATTTTGTCAAAGTCATTGTTGAACTGAAATACAACTAAGAAGAAGTATATTAAGAGTGAAATACAATTAAGAAGAAGTATATTAAGAGTGAAATAATTATGAAGCTCTAACTTAAAATGATTTTTTTATTCATAACCAACTTAATAATGCAAACACCTTGGCATTTGGCAATAACAAAAGTTCCTTTAGAAACACCATTTACAAAGACTCCTCATCTAGTCTCTAGAACAGGCATCCCCAACCTTCGGCCCTTCAGATGTTTTAGACTCCAGTTCCCATCATCCCTGACCATTGGTCCTGTTAGCTAGGGATCATGGGAGTTGTAGGCCAAAGCATCTGGAGGGCCGCAGGTTGGGGATGCTTGCTCTAGAAACTTGCTATAACATGAAACAATCATATGATGCAAACTACTAATAATTATAAAGAGCAGAATGTAGGCACTCTATATCTAGAAAGGAGCAAGCCAGTGATATTTTAGGGAGCAGGTGGAGCCCATTACTTATTTTATTTTTTTCTCTCTATAAGACTCACTTTTTCCCTCCAAAAAAGTAAGGGGAAATGATTGTGCATCTTATGGAGAGAATGCAGGCTGTGCAGCTATCCCAGAAGCCAGAACAGCAAGAGGGATCACTGCTTTCCTCTTGCTGTTCTGGCTTCTGGGATTCAAAATATGTTTTTTCTTGTTTTCCTCCTCCAAAAACTAGGTGCGTCTTATGGTCTGGTGCATCTTATAGAGCGAAAAATATGGTACATCGTAGGAGCCTACACAACACCAAACACTGTTGCTGTACGTAGGTTTTATTTCATTTGTTTTTTATTTTATCTTTTGGAAATGTCCATCCAGGTTTTTTTCCTTTAATTTTTTTGAGTGGGGCCTTAAGCTATAACTTGTTTATCTTATATGTAAATCCAGCACTGACTTCAATCGGGAGAAAGCTGCACTCGCAGAGCTCAGGCGATGCTGGATTTTGGCATCTGTGTCGGCCATTGTGGAAAGATAACTACCCAGGTGGGAAAAGTGATCAACATTTTCCAACGTTACACCACTGAGTTGGATTTGTGGCGCTGCAGAGGGGATATTTTGTACTTGTTGGTGCAGCATTTGGGTTTTTTTGATGTTGAGCGATAGGTCAAGCTTTTCGTAAGCTTCTGCAAAGATATTTAGGATGGTTTGGAGGTCATCCTCTGAGCATGCAAACACTGCATTGTCCTCCGCATCCTGAAGCTCTAGGACGGAAGTTACGGTAACCTCACTCTTTGCTTTCAGCCTGCTCAGATTGAAGAGCTTTCCATCTGTTCCACATATGATTTCTACTCCGATGGGGAGTTTCCCTTTGACAAAGTGTAGGATCATGGCAATGAAAATAGTAAATACAGTTGGGGCGATAACACAACCCTGTTTAACACCTGATCCCACTGTGAATGGTTCACTTTGAGAGCCATTCTTATCTGTGATTGTTGCTGTCATGTTATCATGGAGGAGCCGAATGATGTCCACAATTTATCTGGGCAGCCAATTTTCAGAAGGACAGCCCACAGGGCATTATGCTTTACAGTGTCAAAAGCCTTGGTCAGGTCAATAAATGCCATAGACAGGGGTTGGTTTTGCTCTCTGCATTTTTCTTGAAGCTGTCGAGCGGTGGAATTCATGTCCACTGTCCCCCTAGAAGGCCGAAAACCATTTTGGGATTCAGCAAGGCTCGCCACGGATGTTGTTAAGAGACTGTTTGCTAAGACCCTTGCAAGAATTTTGCTGGCTGCAGCTAATAGAGAGATGCCTCGATAGTTTCCGCAATCACTTCTGTCACCTTTTTAAAAGAGATTGAGAATTTTGGCATCCCTGAAATCTGCTGGGATCTTCTCTCTCCAAGATTTTTTTCGATGAGCTTGTGAAGTTATTGTGTAAGTTCAATTCCACCCACTTTGAAGACCTCAGCAGGTATCCCATCAGGTCCGCTGACTTTGTTGTTTTTCATTTGGTTAATAGCTGTGCACAACTCTCCCAGATTTGGAGATACTGCAAGCTCATCTCTAACTTGTTTTTGAGGAATTTGTGAGAGGACCTCAGCAGCTACGGGGGAGTTGTGGTTATGGAGATGTTGGTAATGTTCTTTCCAGCGCAGTGAAATAGCTTCTTTATCTTTATCCCAGGAGTAATAAATGATGCAAATATATAGACCACATCTTCTCATGCCATTTCTGCATCCCAAAAAGAGCACAATAAGTTTGCGGGAATATCTGCAACATATTGTTTCTTTTTAGTGGTCAGAATATGAGTTATTGGTTTGTGAATTGGCTTAAAGAGAATCCAAGGGGGAACAGGACAGAGCAGAGTTAGCGTATCAGTCAGAGTCCTTGTCCCTCTTCCGTTACCAAGGGAAGCATAGAAAGTGTGGGTCTGTGGATGGACATGGGGGGCGGCTGTTCAAAGCAAAGGTCCTCATTGGTCTTTGGATTCAAATGTAGATCCACCAGACTGAGCCCAGTGCTGCTGGTGGGGCTAGCAGGTGGGAGTTCTGGAGGCTCATTTCTTCTCTCACCCTGCTGTAAAGTTAGTTATGCCAAAATCTCAAGGGGGGGGGGGACTGCCAGTGGCAACAGGCTCCTCCTACCCTTTAATGAGGCTTTGTTTTTTCCACGCTTGAGGCTTTGTGTTATTACATATTAAATTTGTATACCGCACTTCATCTGAAGACTGCAGGGCATAACATAACATAAATATATGAAACAAGAACACAAAATCATAAGAAAAGCAGACCCATAACCCCCCACCCCCCCAAACACAGGAGACAGCAAAAGTTGCAAGGCTTTTAGCTGGGGCAATTAGAGTAAGATCCACTATTTGACTATTGATTCAAAACCCTACAATGAATTTTATATAATCCACTTTTTATTTCTATTTCTATTCTTTGTTTGTCGTATTGTTGTTTTATTGCTATGGCCGATGGCTGATGCAAATGAAGATTCATTCATTCTGCCTCATTCTGCCCCTCCCACAAACACGTTAAAGAGGCCAGAGAAAGGGCTGGTTAGAGAGGAACATTTTTGTTGTGGAGGTGGGGTTTGTGCGAACAAAACCAATCCCCTGGCAAACTGGGAATATCCCCTCGAACACCCAAGTTTAGGGTGTCGCACACCTTTCCTCAGCGGTTTCTTTTTCGAGAAAAATAAGTGACTCATGCAAATGTAAGCTAATCTTTAAAATAAAGAAAACTGTAACAATATTGTCGAAACAAAATAAAAAAAAAATCCTTCCAGTAGCACCTTAGAGACCAACCAAATTTGTTACTGGCATGAGCTTTTGTATGCATGCACGCTTCTTCAGATACCTTCTTCTGATATTCTTCAGGTATCTGAAGAAGTGTGCATGCCCACGAAAGCTCGTACCAGTAACAAACTGAGTTGGTCTCTAAGGTGCTATGGGAAGGAATTTTTATTTTATTTTGTCTTGACTACGGCAGACCAGCACGGCTTCCTACCTGTAACTGTAACAATATAGCATACAGAGAGAAACTAAATACAGCAGGAGGCCAGTTTGAGGCAAGAAGCAAGCGGCTGCTGGTCCCTCTTAATGGACATTTTTAAGGGAACAGACCCTGAAGGGAGAGGCTGATCCTGGAGCAAAACACACAAGCCCCACCCACCAGGGATCTTCCGGATCCCCAAGTACAGGAAAGTTGTTGTCTGCCAGGGGAATCTCAGAAATCCCAGGTGCCCTTTCCAGCAAGCGAGATCCATCCGTTGTCCTCCTTAACTTCCCCAAAGAAAAAGTAGAGTTTCCTGCTGTGTCCCTCCATGGCCTCTGTCCAGTTCATACCATTTTGTAGATGCCTGACATGGTGGAAATCTCCTTTGAGATGTCAGAATCACTCCTTCCAGCCAGAGGAGGATTCTGTTCTCCACAGTCATAATTAGGAATGTTCCTTCCACTGCCTGCAGGCAGCTCTCTGTAAACAAACAATAACCGTCCATAAAAATGGCAAAAGCAGTTTCTTTCCCAAATAGGTTTAATCTTAATTGCAAACGCAGTAATAAAGAGTCCACTTGTTTGTTGTTTTAAATTATTTTTATTAATTTTCCAAATTAATACAAATCAAACCACATTAAATTAATACAATTTCTTAAAATCAGGTTTCCCACTCCTGTTCCAAACATATGATCATCATCATTTCCTCACATTGCTGCATCATTTCTTATTTAGAGTCCCGTTGAAATCCTTCACTTGCCGTTACAGCATTCTTCCAGCTGGCTGCTTTTTCCACCATCTTATAAACGGCCAATGCATTTCGCATGTATAGTCCTTCATGTACAGTGTCGTTCCAGACCTGGTGTGCTGGGAGAGATCATTACGATCTTCCATGGCTCAGTTCTTTGCAGTTTTTATCTGGGCGGCACAAGGTCACATTCCATCCCTTCTGCTGTTTATTGACTAGGCTATGAGCTGCAGCCATAAATAACTCACACAATGCATATCCATACTCCGCCATTAAAATTCCTCTCTGGAGTTCTTCCTCGGCACACAGTTAAAGACAAGATCTTTTCTCAAATTCAGCCTCTTTGCCAGATACACTCAGCAGCAGGTCCTTCCTTTTTCAGTGCACCAACAGCATTCCTAGTCTACTCCAGGAATAATTTTAAATAAAGTCCATTCAGCCTTTGTCAAGGGGGGAGAGCATAGTAAAACCTTGTTAAATTCCTTGTTGAGCATAAATCAAAACCTCCCTCCCTCCTCTTTTCCGAAGTAGCAAACAGAAAAACATAACAATGGCTACACACGTCTCTTTCATTTTGAGGGGAGGGCAAGAAGAAAGAAGAGCATTTGAAAACCACAAAAGAGCACAAAGCACCTTGTTTCCCCCCCTTCCTTTCCTGGCTGTTTTTATTGTTCTCAAGCTTCAAAGAAAACATTCAAAGAGCCAAGCCCAGTTCTTTTGGCAGCTGACTGAGTATATCAGAATTGCACTGAATTAACAAGTAGAATAAGGAAAATTAAAAATACATTGAGAAAGCATAATTAAGACATACATTTGTAGTAAATAATATACAAGACAGTATGTAAACTGCTATTCCCAATCGAATGAAAACAACATAATATTATACACAAAGATTAGTATTTATTTAATTATCTTACTGCAATTATATCCAATCCTTTTCTGTCAATTACACAATAAAGATTGGGAGATTCATGCTCCGTTACAGGAATTTAAATGAACACAGTCTCTATCCAGAGAATAAAACAGTAAAAAATGAATCTCCCACCCTCAAAGAGTCTGAATTGTTTTGCCTTTGCTTTTGGCTCAGTGGTTTGGCTCCTTCAATCCAATGCCATCTGAAGTCCTTGTTCCCAGGTGCTCCTTTATATTCAGATCAGGCCTCAGCACAATAATGTAGCACTTGGGAAGGAAGATGCAGCCCAGAAGCCCAGCACTGGAGGCCAACATAGAGAAGATCTGCACGGCCACCATGTACTTGCCCTTGGTGCTCAGGTAGGTGGGCACAAAAGACACCCAAACACTGCAGAAGACCAGCATGCTGAAGGTGATCAGCTTGGCTTCGTTGAAGGAGCCAGGCAGCTTCCTGGCTAGGAAAGCCACCATGAAGCAGATGGCAGCCAGGAAGCCCAGGTAGCCAAGGGCAACATAAAACATGGCCACAGAGCCTTCGTTGCATTGCAAGATGATCTCTTCCGCCTGGGAGTGCATGTCGGGCTCTGGGAATGGGGGAGAAGAGCCCAGCCAGATGGTGCAGATGAGAACTTGCACACCAGAACAGGAGATGACAATGGAGTTGGCCAGACTCTTCCCTAGCCATCTCCTCACCCTGTTCCCTGGCCTTATGGCCAGGAAGGCCAGCACCACCGTGATGGTCTTGGCCAAGAGAGAAGAAACCGCAACGGAGAAGATGATGCTGAAGGCCGTTTGTCGGAGAAGGCAGGTCGCTATTCTTGGTTGCCCAATGAAGAGGAAGGAGGACAAACAGGAAAGCAGAAGGGAGGCGAGCAGGATGTAGGAGAGGTCCCGGTTGTTGGCTTTGACTATTGGGGTTTCTTTGTATTTAATGAAGATTCCTAACACAATGCCTGCTGTGGAAGATAAGAAGAGGACAATGGAAGCTAAGGTGATCCCCAGATGTTCTTCATAAGCCAGGAAGGTCACAATCTTGGAGACACATTGATCTCTGTCCTTGTTTGGATGCTGATCTTCTGGGCATTTGGTGCAATATTCTGCACCTGAGGAAGAGGAAAAGAGTGGCTTCAGCATCTCTTACATCCATCACCACCTGTGCCCCGGAAATAAGAATGTGTAAAGAGGTAAAGAGGGGCAAGCAATTCTTTGTTCCTTTTTTGCAAAGGGCAAGAATGCTTCCTTTCTTGTAATCCTTCACACCCACCTTCTTGGTTGGACATGGTTCCTTCCGCACAAGGATCACAAGCATAGCAGCAAACAGGCTTTCCTTCTGGAACCACCTTTGCAAATCCAGGTGGACATATTTTGCTGCACCTGGAACGAGGCACGGCCTAACCATGAAGATAAGAAGGTGCATGGAGAATCAATAAAAATGATAGGGCGGGGAGAGAAGGTGAATTTTGACAGTTTGCAAATGACCTAATAGGATCTCTTTTCCCCCTGACCCTGTCCACTTCTTGCATAGAAGCATCTCTTTGTTTGTTCATTCATTCAAGTTTTATATCACACGTTTATATACAATTCAAAATGTTGGTGCTGATCTTTAAAGCCCTAAACGAACTTGGCCCTGTACGCTTGAAGGTGTGTCTCCTTCCCCTTTATCCAGCCCTGACCCTGAGGTCCAGCTCCAAGGGCCTTCTGGCGGTTCCCTCCCTGTGAGAAGTCAGGTTACAGGGAACCAGGCAGAGGGCCTTCTCAGTGGTGGCACACTCTCTGTGGAACAACCTCCAAACAGATGCCAAGGAAATAAGTAACTAGCTGACTTTTGGAAGGCAGTCCTATACAGAGAAGTATTAAATATTTGAGGTTTTATTGTGCGTTTTTGGGAGGAATTAGCTGCTCCTCTTGTACCAATTGGCTGTTCAGGTCTTTAATGTGGTTTGGCCAAACTTTAGGATTTGGGTAATCTCCCACATGCCAAACCACTGGGTGCACACTCCTGGGTGTAAGATTTGGGGTTTAGAGAAAACCAGCCACCAGCCTATTTTGATGCTGGGGGGGGGGGACAGGACAGGAGAGAGAGAGAGAGAAGGAGGGAGGGAGGGAGGAAGGGGGGGAGGAGAGGAGAGGAGAGGAGAGGAGAGGAGAGGAGAAGGAAAGAGGGCTGGGTGCTGCTGGCTTTCCTCCCCAGGTGGACTGAGAGGGACCTGGCTGGGAAATATAGTCTACCTTTTCTCAGGATGCCTGGGTGCTAGCGCATTCTTGAGCCTCCAAGATTCACCGCTGGCAGCTGAAGCTGGGTGGAAAGGACACCACTGGTCCCCCGTCTAAGGCCATTTGGCAAAAGAGGCTCCAGGAAGAGGACGAGCAGGATCTCCTAGCCTTCTTCCTGGGTAACATCCCCTACCTTGTGGAACTTCTCAGGCCACTCAATGGCTTCTGGGTTGATGGTGAACTTGATGCCAGTAGAGGCCTCTCTCCTTGTACTGCCAATCTTCACTAGAGCACGAGACCCATTGGGAAACATCACCCAATTCAGAATATCAAATTCAGGAGGCAGCTCCCAATTCTCATCCAAACACATTGTGCCCCTGGAAGTATTCAAACACTGGATTTCCTTTAAGAAAAGGTGGAGCTGGAATGACAGGGAAAACAGCAGCATTTTATTGTTCCTCACTTGGAGCAAGGAGCTGTACAAAATAAGATTAATACTAATAATAAATAAGATCAATACAAATGACAATACAATCATTTTATTTAAAAAAACCCAAAATGCCTAACAGACACTTTGGTCTATTAGAAGTAGCTGAGAGAACATCATTTTCACAGATACCCCTTTAATTTCTAGTGAAGATTGAATTCATATAGTTCCGTTCATCCAAGGATCTGATGGTGGATTACAGCATAATTAAAATTCTTTATGTTGCTCTTGCACATGACATCTGGTGAAAGGCCTGTCAGGAACGTGGCTCACCAGAATGAAGGGGAAGAGTCAGACTTAGAAATTGAACTAAGTGAAAGAGGGACCGACTCTGCAGATGACAGCTGGCTGACAGTTGAGAAAGGGGCAGTTCAACACTCCCACTTTCTCAAGGAAGATACTGTTAGCTCTTAAGAAGAGGAAGAGTTGGAAGGCAGCCAGAGTGTTGCTAGGCAATCAGCAGATAAGCAGAGGTCTGAGACTGTGTCAAGAGAAAGTGGGGAGGGCAAAGGCCAGCCTCTCAGTCCCCATTCTAGGAGACTGGATAAGATCAGAGGTCAACGAAAGGGCAAGAGGGGAAAGGCAGAGATTTGGCATCCTTCCGGCTGTGGGAGGGGTGAGGATTCAGACTGACCAACTATCGTCCAGGCGAGCAGGTGAGAAGCCGTGCTCTGGAAGTGTTTTGTTGAAAATAAATGTACATTAAGCTGCCAGAGAGTCATTACTTCTTGTTGGGGCTTGCTTGCCTGCCAGAGATCATTACAAGCTGTATCGCAGTGGAACAGCATCTACTTTTCACACCGAAGGCCCGTGCTTCAATCTCCAGTCCCTGCAGGTGAGGCTCTGTCTGAAAGCCAGGGGAAATAGTCCTGGAGGCAGCACTGAGGGCGATGGGCCAATGATCTTGAGAGCTTGCAGGGCAGCAGCTGAAGAAGGAGCAAAAAGGGTTTCCTCCTGTGTGTGTTTCTTTGTGGCTGATTAGCTGTTCCCCCTGTGCAAAGGTCAGAGGGGGCAGGGTTTCTGTTGAGGTAGGTGCGGCACGCGCAGTTTGATCCATCTTTTAGATTTAGGGGAGCTAGTCTCAAACGTTTGTCGGGGTAGACCTAGGGTTTTTTGGGGGAGGAAGTTATTTGTCCTGTCTGCACGCTTCTTATGATGGAGGACCGCTGTAGCCATCCCCAACGACACATTCTCAAGATGGAGAGTGAGGGAACAGCTGCAGTCGCCTGCAGTTCCTGCACAATGTTTGCCATCTTGCCAAAGGTTGCAGGCAGCTTTACCTGCAGCAATTGCATGTTGATTGCCCTCTTAGAAGACAAAGTCCAGCAACTGGAGGAACGTGTAGCTACGCTCCAAAGAATTAAGAGAGCTGGAGCTCTTCTTGGAAGCAACAGAGCACACTGTCGCCACCAAGGAGGAGACAGGGGACTCCCCTGAGAAGGAGGCTAGTTCACCAACACAGGAGCCAGATATATGGAGAAACGTGACTCAAAGAAGTAGGAAGCCCAGGGTTCGCTCTGATTGTTTAGAAATACACAATCGCCTTGAGGTCCTCTCCCCTAGCATGGAAGACGAAGAGCAGACTCCGTTTGAGGATCTCTCCCTCATTACAGTCGATCAGGTATATGAAGATGAGAAGCAAAGTCAGTCCTCAGGGAACGTGCAGGCGACCTTGGAACGGACAGCTCACGGAAGAACCCCGACCAAACCTAAGAGGAGGCGTGTAGTGGTGATAGGGGATTCCCTACTGAGGGGGACAGAAGCAGTGATCTGTGGGCCTGACAAGATGTCTCGGGAAGTGTGCTGTCTCCCCGGGGCTAAGATCCAAGATGTAACTGAACGACTGCAAGGAATCATAAAACCCACTGACAAATACCCCTTCCTCTTGGTTCATGTGGGAACCAATGACACTGCATGCAATAGCCTCCAGAAGATCAAAAGAGACTATGAGGCTCTGGGCAGGAAATTGAAGCAATTAAATGCACAAATTGTCATCTCATCTGTCCTCCCAGTTGAACGACGTGGCCCAGGGAGAGAGAGAAAAATAGTGGAAGTGAACAGCTGGCTTCGAAAATGGTGTAAACAGGAACGGTTTGGATTCTTAGATCACGGACAGCAGTTTCTTGAAGATGGACTTCTGGCAAGCGATGGGCTGCACCTCACAACGGTTGGGCGGAATGTTTTTGCCAAAAATCTCAGAAACCTCATCAGGAGGGCTTTAAACTGACTAATGTGGGGGAGGGAGACAGTGCTCCTGAAGGTAGGAGTCCAAATGTCATAGACCGAATGGAGCATACAGCACGCAGACCTAGTGATGGGAGGAAAAAATCCTTAAATAAGAGACACGGGGGAATGATTAATGGACTTCAATGTCTGTACACTAATGCCCAAAGCATGGGTAATAAACAAGATGAGCTTGAGCTCTTGGTACAGCAAACTAAATATGACATAATAGGCATCACTGAAACCTGGTGGGATAAGTCCCACGACTGGAATGTAATAATGGAGGGATACAATCTATTTCAGAGAAACAGACCAGACAAGAAAGGAGGAGGAGTGGCGTTATATGTCAGGGATGTGTATACCTGTGAAGAGATCCAAGATTTAGAACCTCAAAGCCAAAGTGAGAGCATTTGGGTCAAAATTAAGGGAGAGAAGAATAACAGGGACCTCATTGTGGGAGTTTACTATAGATCCCCAAGCCAAACGGAGGACATAGATGATGCCTTCCTGGAACAGATGGCCAAGCATGCAAAAGGAAGGGAGATAGTAGTAATGGGGGACTTCAATTACCCGGATATTTGCTGGATGTCAAACTCAGCCAAGAGCATAAGGTCAAACAGATTCCTCACTGGCCTTGCAGACAACTTCATTGTCCAGAAAGTGGGAGAAGCAACAAGAGGAACAGCCATTTTAGATCTGGTCCTAACCAATGTTGATGACCTGGTTAGTGGGGGTTACAGATAGGTAGCCGTGTTGGTCTGCCATAGTCAAAACAAAACAAATTCCTTCCAGTAGCACCTTAAAGACCAACTAAGTCAGTTCTTGGTATGAGCTTTCGTGTGCATGCACACTGGTTAGTGGGGTAGAAGTGGAAGGATCATTAGGCGCGAGTGATCATGCTCTTCTGAAGTTTACTATACAGTGGAAAGGAGCAGCCAAGCATACTAGGACTCAATTTCTTGACTTTAAGAAAGCCGCCTTCATAAAACTTAGGGAAGTGCTGGGTGAGATCCCATGGACAGTAATATTAAAAGGAAAGGGAGTTCATGATGGCTGGGAGTTTGTTAAGAGGGAGATAGTAAAAGCACAACTTCAGGCAATACCAATGAGACAGAAACATGGAAGGTACCTAAAGAAGCCAGGGTGGCTATCTAAAGAACTTTTAACTGAGTTAAGATTAAAAAAGGATGTGTACAAAAAATGGAAAAGGGGGGAAACCACCAAAGAGGAATTCAAACAAATAGCCAGCACGTGTAGACACAAAGTCAGAAAAGCTAAAGCACAGAATGAACTCAGGCTTGCTAGAGAGGTTAAAAGCAACAAAAAAGGCTTTTATGGGTATGTTCGTAGCAAAAGGAAGAACAAAGAAACAGTGGGGTCGCTCAGAGGAGAAGATGGTGAAATGCAAACAGGGGACACAGAAAGGGCTGAACTCCTCAATGCCTTCTTTGCCTCAGTCTTCTCCGATAAAGAAAACAATGCCCGACCTGAAGAATTTGGAGCAAATGATTCAGCAGAGGAAACACAGGCCAGAATAACTAAGGAGATAGTACAAGAATACTTGGCTAGTTTAGATGTATTCAAGTCTCCAGGGCCAGATGAACTGCATCCAAGAGTATTAAAAGAACTGGCAGATGTGATCTCAGAACCACTGGCAGTCATCTTTGAGAATTCCTGGAGAACAGGCAAAGTCCCGGCAGACTGGAGGAGGGCAAATGTTGTCCCTATTTTCAAAAAGGGGAAAAGAGAGGACCCAAATAATTACCGCCCAGTCAGTCTGACATCAATACCAGGGAAGATTCTGGAGCAGATCATTAAGCAAACAGTCTGTGAGCACCTAGAAAGGAATGCTGTGATCACCAATAGTCAGCATGGATTTCTGAAAAATAAGTCATGTCAGACTAACCTGATCTCGTTTTTTGACAGAATTACAAGCCTGGTAGATGAAGGGAACGCAGTGGATGTAGTCTACCTTGATTTCAGCAAGGCATTTGACAAGGTGTCCCAATGATATTCTTGTAAAGAAGCTGGTAAAATGCAGACTTGACTATGCTACCACTCAGTGGATTTGTAACTGGCTGACTGACCGAACCCAAAGGGTGCTCATCAATGGTTCCTCTTCATCCTGGAGAAGAGTGTCTAGTGGGGTGCCACAGGGTTCTCTCTTGGGCCCGGTCTTATTCAACATCTTTATCAACGACTTGGATGATGGACTCAAGGGCATCCTGATCAAATTTGCAGATGACACCAAACTGGGAGGGGTGGCTAACACCCCAGAGGACAGGATCACACTTCAAAACGACCTTGACAGATTAGAGAACTGGGCCAAAACAAACAAGATGAATTTTAACAGGGAGAAATGTAAAGTATTGCACTTGGGCAAAAAAAATGAGAGGCACAAATACAAGATGGGTGACACCTGGCTTGAGAGCAGTACATGTGAAAAGGATCTAGGAGTCTTGGTTGACCACAAACTTGACATGAGCCAACAGTGTGACGCGGCAGCTAAAAAAGCCAATGCAATTCTGGGCTGCATCAATAGGAGTATAGCATCTAGATCAAGGGAAGTAATAGTGCCAATGTATTCTGCTCTGGTCAGACCTCACCTGGAGTACTGTGTCCAGTTCTGGGCACCACAGTTCAAGAAGGACACGGACAAACTGGAACGTGTCCAGAGGAGGGCAACCAAAATGGTCAAAGACCTGGAAACGATGCCTTATGAGGAACGGCTAAAGGAGCTGGGCATGTTTAGCCTGGAGAAGAGGAGGTTAAGGGGTGATATGATAGCCATGTTCAAATATATAAAAGGATGTCACATAGAGGAGGGAGAAAGGTTGTTTTCTGCTGCTCCAGAGAAGCGGACACGGAGCAATGGATCCAAACTACAAGAAAGAAGATTCCACCTAAACATTAGGAAGAACTTCCTGACAGTAAGAGCTGTTTGACAGTGGAATTTGCTGCCAAGGAGTGTGGTGGAGTCTCCTTCTTTGGAGGTCTTTAAGCAGAGGCTTGACAACCATATGTCAGGAGTGCTCTGATGGTGTTTCCTGCTTGGCAGGGGGTTGGACTCGATGGCCCTTGTGGTCTCTTCCAACTCTATGATTCTATGATTCTATGATTCTATGATCTGACTAGGTATAAGGCGGCTTCCTGTGCTCCAAATGGTCATGCCTGCACCAAGTAAATGGTTCAATAGCTGCATTTCCTTTCATCACCATGAATGCTACACAAAGTGATAAGGAAAGGCAATTCTTCCGAGGTTAGAGAGATTCATTAGCAGATTCAACAAGTATTTCATTTTTCCTAACTGAGCAGGTGCAACAGCGTCACTCCACAGAAGGCCTTCATAACCCCCACAATCATCATCTGATGGACTTGTTCATGCGCACGTCTTCTACAAGAAACCATACTGCAGTCCCTTTATTATGGACCGCAAAGACCTCCCTTTCTGGAATGGGATGATTAACATGTGTTTCTGCGTCTGTCAACAAAAACCAGTCCCTGTTGAATTAACTTTTTCCGTAATAAAGGAGAAAGAAAGAAAGCTCCAGTTTACAGCGTTGAGTAAAAGCAACAAAGAGCTGAATTTATTGTGTGGATTGAGAAACTTATGTCTCACTCCTACTTTTATTCCACAGTTGGGACAATGGATTGCAGTTTGCAGAAGGAGGAAGGAAATACCTGCCATGACTGAAGCCTTCCCTGTTCCCATTTGGCTCCTCCTCCCACCATCAGCATCCACCGTGGTCTAGATGAAAACGCAGCATTCAAGGCCTGGGCTGCCGCTTGAACATTGATGTAAGTGCCATAGCTGTCTGCAGACAGGACTCTGTCAATCTCCCCTTGGGGCAAAGACTCCCGTTCCTCCTTCTCTCTGCATCTTATCCGTCCTTTTGGGGATAAGACATGCTTGGAATATGAACAGGGAAATGCTTCCCACAAAAAATAGAAAAGAAGATCAGACAGTGGTCCATCATCACCACGTTTGGTGCTCCCTATTCTGGTCTTAATTGCGAAAGAGAGAGAACCATGAATGTACTGGAAGAATGTACAAGGGAAAGTCAAGCTGACGCTGATGTCCTGGAAAGCTGTTGTGATCCAGACTTTGGCCCCTATTTCCTTCTCATAATACATATGTATTTTCATTGTTATTATGATTCTCACTGTATCAGTTACATAGCAAACAAATACCCTGGCTTGTCTCCAGTTGAAAAGAGCATCACTTGGGTTCAGAAGTTGCTTTAAATCCTCTTCTGCAAATATTTTTGACAAGGCAACACAGATCCCTCTTCTGATCATCAGAGGTGTCATAATGCTCACAAACCTTTCTCCACTGTCATTGTCTGCAGCCAAGAGGCCAACCCACGTCCATCCGAAATGGAGGAGCAACTCCACGATCCCTTGGTACTGACTTTCCTCTTTGGGGAGCATCTGGTAGAGGAAAGGGAACTGTGTTTTATCTTCAAGAACCTGGGCTCTGAAGCCATAACTGAGCTGGTGAGGAAAGGAAAGAGTAATTGTTTTGCTTTCAGGAAGGGAGCAGATATTTAGTAATCTGAAATGATTAATATCTAACCAAAGTTGTGCTGCTGGGATCAATGGGAGCTTTATTCCGAAACATCTGGTGGTGTCAGGAACTGTTCAGATGAGAAGAAGAGGTGGAGACCCTCAAGAGTCTTCCAGGGAGGGGGCAGAGGAAGACAGCATGGAGCCAGGTTTGTGGTGGTGGGAAGAGGACACAGCCCAGAAGAAGAAAAGAGCTGGGGAATGTTGGAAGGTGAGGAAGAAGGGCAAGGTAGTAGATGCACCAGCCCTGAAGAGAGACAGGCGTCAGATGCAGTGGAGACAAGATCGGAGCCAGTTGAGACTAGGTCCCTTGGGAGCCTGCTAGATCTTCCTCCTTCCGCTAAAACCAGGCGTTTCACCCACATCACAGAGCAGAAAACGACCCAGAGGCAGAAGGGGTCCCTTGGCCGCCACCGTAGGCAGCAGGAGGGCAAGCTGGGGCAAGGAGGAGTGGGCACACTGGGCAACAGCTCCAGCCTGGAGGGAACATACTTTGTGGTTCTCTGTCTCTTTCGTTTGATATTAAGAAGTGAAGGGATAAAGATGCTCCCTGCCTGCCTGGTTCCCCTTGCTGGTACTTTGCCTGTCAGCTCCCTCCCTGTCAGGTGGGGGCCAAGTAGGAAAAGGCTCAGTACCTTCAAAAAAGAGTATGGATTCCATTCCATTTATTACATTTCTGTGCTGCTTTTCATTCACAAAAATCACAAAGCGGCTCATGAACAGCAAAAACGTAATAGAACATCACAAATGCAACATAATTCATATAGAATAATTTACAAACCATCAGTTAAGCATTTACGCTCTATAAAAAAACAATTAAGAAAACTACTCATAAGCTAAACAACACAATTTCAACAAAAGTAACTTTATAAGATTAACAAAATACCACAGTATGTATAATCTATGGAATAATATTAACACCCTCAACAAACCAGCAACCAGAAATGAACCGAGCACTCTTGAATTCATGCACCCAGTCTCCCCACCGCATGACTCATGATCTTTCTTTCAATTCAGTTCACTAAAAGACACATGCAGATAATGTCCATGGCAGCAGCTCAGGGCTAGAAAGTGGGGCAAGGCAGGTGGGAGAAGCCTTGGCCTGATGGCCAGCACATAGCTCAAGGTTTCCCCCCTTAACTCCCCCCAGGAGAGAGTAGAGTTTCCTCCTGTGTCCCTCCATGCCCCCTGTCCCATTCATACCTGTGGGATTTTGTAGATGCCTGACATGGTGGAAATCTCCTTTGAGATGTCAGAATCACTCCTTCCAAGAACAGCCAGAAGGGGATTCTCTTCTCCGCAGCGATAATTGGGAATGTTTCTTCCGCTGCCTGCAAGCAGCTCTAGCATGGCATCTGAAGTCATCCTGGCATCAAAATAGTTCTCATAGAGGTTGTAGCCAAGGGTGGTGTTGGGTAAGAGCCTGAGATCCCGGTTGATCTCCTGGATGGTGAACAGGAAGGACAGGGTGTGCCAGTAATACCTCGGCGTCTCACTGCAATAAGTGGATCAATTAAAAAGAGTGAAACCGCTACTCACAGTTGAATGAAAACAAACATGATATGATACACAAAGGGACTTCCGGGTTGGCGCCATCGCCGAATGGCGGACTCCCTCCGAGCTCCGGAGGGAGTCTGCTCGGCAGGGGTTGGGTCCCGCCGCGCCGGCAACTCAGGGACCCTCAAAACCATGGGCGCAGATGCCCATGGACCTGGTGACTCAGCGGGCACCGCTTGCGCCCCCCGACCCGCAAAGGAGCCTTTTTAAAGGCTGCGGAGCGGGGGACGGGGTGGTGGTGTGGTGCTATGAGTCCACTGCTTCCCCTGCCGAGCGAAGCCGCATGCCATTTGATGGAGAGCGCCGACTTCTTCTATTGAAAATCTGGACTAAAAATAACAACCCGTGAGTAATTTAATTGGACCTAAAAGGGAAAATTTGTTTTTTGAATTTGGATCGAGCGGGGGAGGTGCAAAAAGGAAGTCCGTCTCCCCCCTGTTGTAGACGATTTAAAGCAAGGATCTTTTTTTTTTTTTTTTTTTTTGCATTTTAAAATTTTTTATTAATTTCATTCTAAATACAATATATCCGAAATACAGAACTTTCCATTCATTTTTGACTTCCTTCAGCGACGTTGACATTCCTTCGAATTTGAGTCTTTGAAACACATTCCATCCTTACATATTGCCATACATATCTCCCTTTATACATTATTTCGATTTGAACAATACTTGTTAATTCTTTACAGTGCCTCTTTAAAACCCACTAGCGTTGTATTTACAAAACATTTATTCTCCAGATAACCCACAAATTTCCCCCAATCTTCAATAAACTTTTGATCTTTTAGGTATCTTAATTTCCCTGTCAATTTATCCAACTCAGCATACTCTGTCAGTTTTGCTCTCCACTCTGCAACTGTTGGCATTTCTTCCTGCTTCCACCTCTGGGCTATCACAATTCTGGCTGCTGTGACCGCGTACTGGAATAGTTTACAATCCTTTCTCCTGATGTCCTTTCCCATAATACAAAGTAGAAAAGCTTCTGGTTTTTTAACAAAAGTGTAACCTAGCATCTTTTTCAGTTCATTATATACGTCCTCCCAGAAGCTTTTAACTTTCTTGCACTCCCACCATTGATGATAAAACGTCCCCTCCATAAGTTTACACTTCCAACACTTATTGTCTATCTTATACATCTTAGCTAATTTTACAGGAGTCATATACCACCTGTATTGCATCTTCATTACATTTTCTTTTAGTAGTGTACAGGCTGTAAACTTTATATTCACTCTCCACAGCTTTTCCCAATCTTCCATTTGGATGTTATACCTTAAATCCCTTGCCCATTGTACCATCACTGACTTCACTTCCTCATCCTTCGTATTCCACTCCAGCAGTAGTTTATACATTTTGGAAAGGTTTTTATAATCACTATTTATTATCTCTTTTTGGAATATTGATTCTTTTTCTACGTATCCTCTTTCCTTCACCTCTGTTTTAAACATCTCATTTATCTGGAAGTAATGCAGCCAACCTTGTGTGAGCATTTTGACCTGGTCGTATGGTTTAACTTTCCACTTCCCTCCTTCATAAACAACCATATCTTCATACTTCCCCCATTTTTCCTTCATGTTAACTTTCTTTACACCTATCATCTCCTGTGGGGACAACCAGTGTGGTGTTCTTGGTTCTAATATATTTTTATATCTGTCCCAAACCTCTATTAATGGTCCTTTAAAAATGTGGCTACCAAATCCCCTATGCACTCTCTTTTTATCCTTCCATAGATACGCGTGCCACCCAAACCTGTTGTTGTACCCCTCCAAATCTAATAACTCTTTGTTCTCTAACTTTACCCAATCTTTTAACCAACACAGACATGCTGCTTCGTAATAAAGTCTCATGTCTGGTAAGGCGAAGCCCCCTCTTTCTGTTACATCTGTTAACAACTTAAATTTAATTCTTGGTTTCTTCCCCTCCCAGACATATCTGGAAATCGCTTTTTGCCATTCTTTGAAGTCCTTTGTTCCTTTTAAAATGGGCAGTGTTTGGAACAGGAACAACAACCTGGGTAGCAGCATCATCTTCACCATGGAGATTCTTCCCCAGAATGATAGTTTCATCCTGGTCCAGAGCGTCAGATCTTTTTTAATTTTATTCCACACCGGTACATAGTTATTTTGGTATAGGTCGATGTTTTTGTTGGTAATCCAGATACCTAAATATTTTATCTTTCTGACAACCTCAATTTCAGTTTGTTGTTGCAGTGTTGTAACCTTATCTTGCTCCATATTTTTAATAATCATCTTGGTCTTACTCTTATTCAATTTGAAACCTGCAAGATTCCCGAATTGTTCGACCTCGTCCAGAAACGCCCTTATACTTTCTATAGGTTCTTCCACCGTTAAGACCACATCATCTGCATAGGCTTTAACCTTATACTCATTAAGGCCTAAAGTTACCCCTTTAATTTGTTTGTTTTGTCTGATTGCATTCAGTAACACCTCCAAAACCGTTATAAAGAGCAGAGGCGAGAGCGGGCAGCCCTGCCTCGTTCCTTTACATATTTTTATATCCTCAGTAATCACATTATTAATTATCAATCTCGCCTTCTGCTCTGTGTAAATTGCCTTTATCCCATTTAAGAACTTTTGTCCCACCTCCATAGCTTCCAAATTCTTTAACATAAATTCCCAAATTACATTATCGAAGGCTTTCTCCGCGTCTAAGAAAATTAAACTTGCTGGTTTGTCACATCTATCAGAAAGGTACTCAATGATGTTAACTATATTTCTCGTATTGTTTCTTATAAACCTTCCAGGAAGAAAGCCCGCTTGGTCTTCATGTATCAACTTTATTAATATCTTTTTTAATCTTTTAGCCAAAACTCCAGCGAATATTTTATAGTCCGTATTTAATAGGGAGATGGGTCTATAGTTCTTGATTTGAGTTAAGTCCGAGTCTTGTTTTGGGATGATTGTGATAAGGGCCTCTTTCCAGGAGCCAGGGATGTCTTTTCCTGTCAAGATGTTATTCATTACATCAGTTAGCGGCGTCATTAACGTGTCTTTCATTTCTTTATAGTAACTTGAAGTAAACCCATCTGGGCCCGGGGCCTTTCCTCTTTTTAATTCTTTTATCACTTCTTCTACCTCTTCTCTACGAATTGGGACATTTAGCTGTTCTCTTTGATTTGATGACATCTTCTTCACCATCTTTTCTTTTAGGTATCTTTCTATTTTTCTCTTATTGTTCCTTTCCTTGAACCTATACAGTTGCTCATAGAAATCCTGAAATCCTTTTCTAATTTCTTTCGAATCAGTTGTTTCTTTTCCATTTATTATTATTTTACTAATTGTATTTTGCTCTTTCCTTTTTTTGACTTGCCACGCAAGCCATTTTCCTGACTTATTTGCATATTCAAAGTTTTTTTGTCTTAATCTTTTGATATTCCACTCAACCTCCTTATTAATTATCATTGCGAATTGCGTTTGAAGGGATTTTATTTCCTGCATTATCTTTTCGTTGTTTGGTTTTTTAATCAGTTTTTGTTCATAGTCCATAATCTGTCCCAAAATCTCTTTTGACCTCTTTTCCTTAATCTTGTTTTTCAGTGCGTTTTGTTGGATGAAGAGGCCCCTCATTACAGCTTTACTTGCATCCCACACCGTACTTGTTTTCACCCCTTTATCTAAGTTATCCAAAAAGTATTCCGCTAATTTCTTCCGTATTCTTTCAGTAAATTTTTGATCATCCCATAGATTATCATTTAGTCTCCATCTAAAAGTCCGTTCTTCTACTCCCTTCATCTCCATTTCTATTGGGTTATGGTCTGATATAACTTTGGCCTGAATTTCAATTTTCTTTATTCTTGGTGTCAGCTCACTCGATATCCATATTTGGTCAAGTCTTGAAAACGACTGATTCGGTTCCGAATGATAAGTGAATTGTTTCTCTAGGGGGTGTTTCAACCTCCATATATCTATTAGGTTGTAATTTTTAATCAACGTAAAAAAGGTCTTGGGAAGTTTTCCTTCATTGTTCTTTGATTTTCTTAATCTGTCCATTTCAGTAGAGGTCACATCATTCATGTCTCCCATTATAATAATTTTCTGGTCCGCATATTCAAATAACTTTTCTTCCAATGAGCTAAAAAATTGTGTCTTATTTCCATTAGGTGCATAAATCCCTACTATTATCATTGTTTCACCTTGCCAGCGAATGCGCACCGCAATTATTCTCCCTTCCTCATCCTTAAATAGTTGGTGAGCTTCGATTTTATTTTTAATATAGAGTACTACTCCCCTTTTTTTCTCTTTATCTGAGGAGATAAATTCATTCCCTAGCCTCCTATTGATCAAAATTTTCCTGTGTTTCTTAGCCACATGTGTCTCTTGAAGGCATATGACATCTAGATTTTTCTTTTTTAATATATGCTCAATACCGTTCCGTTTCTTCTTATCGTTCATGCCATTGATGTTCCAACTCCATAATTTTAGTGTCATTTTTTTTTTAAAGAGTTAACCACTAATTAGATTTAAGTTTAAGTTTTTAGCTAAAGCCTTTCTGTTTCTTCTTCTTCTTCCTCTTCTTCGTCTTCCTCCAACTTTCTTCTAATCTGTTCTTCCTCTTCTCCCAGCTCTGAGTCCTCCCTCTGTCTTGTTCCACCTTCAGCTCCTTTCAGTTCCTCCTCTCCTTGTTGAAGTTCTTTGTATCTTCTGGTAAACTTTCCTATTTCCTCTGGGCTTGTTAATCTTCTTTTGACTCCTTTATAGAAAAAAGAGACGCCCTCCGGAAATTCCCAGCGGAAATCTATCCTGTTTTTTTTAAGCAGTTGCACCAGTGGTTTATAAGATTCTCTCCGTTTCAAGAGTCTTATAGGTATATCTTTGAAAATAATTACGTAGTTCCCGTCAATGTACAGTCTCTTCTCTCTGTTCCTCTGTAGAATCAAATTTCTCATCTCCCTATCTTTAAATGTGATTAGGCAATCCCCAGGAAGTCTCTTTACTTTACTTGACTTAATTTTCATCCTGTAGGCATTTTGTATTGTCTTTGCCACCTCCTCTTCCTCTAACTCCATCCATTGTGCTATCTCTTTTATTAATCTTTCCTTTATATTTTCATTTTGTAGTTCCGGGATCTGTCTAAATCTTAAGTTCACTTCTCTTTGTTTTAATTCATTCATCGCAATAGAATCTTTTAATTCTTCCTGTGTTTTACTTAAATCTGCTATTTCATTTTTCATTTTTTCTTCTTCTCTTTTCATTTCTTTCATTTCCTGTTTAGTCTTTTTAAATCCCTCGTCTACTCTTTTCGCAACTTCTTTAATCTGTCCTTTAAGCTCGCTTACTGTCTCCTCGATTTTCTTGTCCATTTTTCCAATTTTGTTGTCTACCTGTTCTAGTTTTGTCTCTAAATTTTTCTCACTTTGCTTTATTTCTGCAAACATCCTCAATATTTCTGTTCTAAATTCTGTTTCTTGTTTTGATGCTCTCCTATCTGTTGGGGTTCCCCCCTCCGTCCCTTTTTTTTGATTGTATGACATTATCACTGGTCTCTGAATAACAAATATTCCTCTAAACTATACCTGTCTAATATTCTTATCCTTACTAATTACAAATACTATATTTGACCACCAATGAGCATATATCGAGTCTCAAACATCTGCCATCATATGCCAATAATAGAGAACATAACTACTAATAGTAAAAGTCAAAAAGAAAACCAAATCAAAAAAGCCAGAGCACGGGATAGTGCCTCCAGTTCCCCTCTATTTATAGTATTTGGTCTGTTATCTCTAGCCCCCCCCCCCCCAATGTTAAGGCAAGTTGTATGATCGCTGATTCTTAAAAATAGTCAATTTGTAGTCTTCTTGCCCCTATTCGGGCTAATCCAACCGGGATCTTCTTGCCCCTATTCGGGCTAATCCAACCGGGGTCTTAATGACCGTGGACCTTCTTTATGGATTTATGAGTCCGTGCCAGTCCCAATAATGATGATAAAGAGCGATATGACGGCAGTACTTAAAGCTTCATATATAGTCCAAATTTAGATATCAATTTTAATATATTAACTGTTTTCAAGTTACCTATTCTTTACTAATAAAAATTCGTATTCAGAGATATTAGTCCAGCAAGTAAAGTGAGATTTCTGCAAAGCAGTCCAAAAAAAGAAAGTCCAGGAGAGACTCAGCTAGAAATTTCCTCAGTTATCAAATAAGGCAGTGCAGTGTTAAGCACCTACCTTCGTGATAGATGGTCTATTTTCGCCCCCGAGAGAGTTTCTTATTTAGCTTTCCGAACAAACAAACAAAAAAAAGTGGAAGAAGAGTGGCCACACAACAAACATACGGTAGTAGGGTGAGGTAGCCCCCCAACGCTAGGGGTTATTTTATGATGTTTTATACCCCCAAAGTTAAACGTTTTTCCTTTTTTTTAAAGCCACTTAGATATGGCGTCTGCAGCTCCGTTCCTTTTCTGCCTTCCTTTCCTCCGCAATTAATATGGCGTCGGAGAGTCTTCTCACTGTTTAACTTTTCCACAGGGTTCTAAACGTCGATCTTCTCTATATTTTCCGGGGTCTCCTACACTCTAGAGACTGGGTTCCCCTCTATCACGCCTCTTCTCTGCTCCCTCTTGACTCCCCCCTTTCCTTTAGAAAGAAAGGGTTTCTTTCTAAACTTTTAACTTATAAGTCCTGAGGGAGACGGAAACAGTAACCGCTAGCGGCAACTTACTTTCTCTTTAGGCTCTGCTCGCCGCGCTGCGTCTTTTTAAATGAAGTCAAAACCACCGCCGAACTCGAATTTCCCTCCTGTCACTCGGAAACTTCCTTGTTGACCCACTCGTTATTAATATAAATATCTATTTTACGAGTCCGAGTTTCTTTATATCGAGAGCGGAGCGCTATCCCTCGCAGGCTCGGGGCTTCGCTGAGTCGCCGTTGAAATCGCCGCTGTAATGGCTGCTCAACTGCCTACCGCTCGTTCCGTCGCACTCTTCACCTTTTTCCAAAGGTTACCTGACGACCGGACGAACGGCTGCTTGGCACTGCCGAGCACCTGGACCTCTGGACACCCACCAGAGGTTTAAACGGGAGGTTTTGGCGCCCTAAAAACCTCCTATTTTAGGCGAAACAGCTAGGGTTTCCTCCGCAGAAAGAACCCTCGCCTGCGATCGGTTCCGCGCTCCACCGGAAGTCTCGATTTAAAGCAAGGATCTGACAACTAAGGTCGAGAGAAGAGCTCGGTTTTTTTTATAAAAGTTATTAATTTCACGATGGGAAATTACAAGTAATTGTGCTGGAGGAGAAGAGTGATTTGCGAGAACTAAAGTGCAACCCCCTGGAAACCGGGAGTGATCCATCATGAGAGAGCCTGGCGAAGAGATATAGAAATTTTGTCAGCTGTCAAAGTAGCTGTCAAAGTGGGAGAATAAAAGAGAACTTTGTTTTGATGACTTTGCTGGTTAGATTCGTTACAATTTGGATATAAACTGTTGAAAACAAGGGTACAAGTTAACTTGACTTTTGGGTGTGATTTGGAAGGAAACTAAGTTACCATAATCCCTCTAGAGGAGGCCTTGGGACATTGTAAGAATGGTGGCAAGTGGAAAAATACTCATGGAATTGAACAGGACTTTTTATCTCCTGGGAAAGCTGCAAAAACGAAGCATTATTTTGTCTACAGAGGTCTCTGCATTAAAGGAGACAATGGATATATCTATTGAAGAATGGAAGGGACTTGACGTAAGTTTTTGTTCCTGAATAAATAAAGCCTCTGTAGAGGAACTAGAAGTTTTTGAATTAGAAGGTTTTTGCAGCGGAACAGGAAAAGAAACCTGAGGAACAAGAATTGGACTAAGCTGGAAGTTGGAGCATTTGGGACATCCAGACCTTAAAAGGATTAAGAAACAGAACTCGAGTTTTACTCTTAAATATAGAGGTCTGGATGGAAGAAAAATGGACTTTTTTGAGAGTTTCTCTAAGATTGGATGTTTGAAACTAAACACTACCAAAAAGACGGCAAAGTGGAATCGAGAGAGATTTGGACATGGACGTGGGGTCTCTAGGCTGGCAGCAGATAGATTGATGGACACTGGGGATCGAAACCGGGAAAGGGGGAAGGGAGATTTGGAATCCAAAGGCTGTAAAAATATATTTTGAAGTTTCTTCTTATTTTCTTTTGTTTTGCTGTGTGTGACAAAAAGGGGAATTCGTGGAAGGGAATTGGGGTCGACCTTAGGGAAGAACAAAAAATATAAGAGAAAATGGTTATATAAGATGAATTAAATTGAATAATGGGCTAAATAATAAGTTTCAAAATAATAATAAATTTCAAAATTTGGGGTAAGAGCTTGTTGAACTAATCTAATGAAAATGGAATACAAGAGGGGGAGGGATGGGGAAGTCCTGGAAAGATGTTAATGAAAGTAAGGTCTTAAATGTAATTATTTTTTTTTCATGTTTTGGATTTTTTTTTGAAATTTTAATAAATATAATTTAAAAAAAAAGATATGATACACAAAGATTAGTATCTATTTAATCATCTTATTGGATTTATATCCAACCCTTTTCTGTCCATTATACAATACAGATTTGAAGATTTGTTCTCCAAACCAGGAGTGTAGATGCACACAGTCTCTCTCCAGAGAATAAAACTGAGTAAGAAAATGAATCTCCCAACTCCAACATTTTTGAAGTACTGGGAAATTGCTGCAAATGTTTTGCCTTTGCTTTTGCCTCAGGGGTTTGGCTTCTTCAAGGGGGGGGGGCTGTACACATTCCCCACCTCTTATTCAGAAGGAAAAATGGGGGTCAACTAGGGGGGTGTTTTGTCCAGGGTGACCAGTGGGTTAGTTAGGAGCAATTGGAGTTCAGGTGGGGATGCACCAACAACTCAAAATATCTGTACATAGAAATGTGTATGAGAGAATGAGAATGAGAATGAGAATGAGAATGGTAAGAAGAAGAAGAAGAAGAAGAAGAAGAAGAAGAAGAAGAAGAAGAAGAAGAAGAGGAGAGTTGGAAGAGACCACAAGGGCCATTGAGTCCAACCCCCTGCCAAGCAGGAAACACCATCAGAGCACTCCTGACATATGGTTGTCAAGCCTCTGCTTAAAGACCTCCAAAGAAGGAGACTCCACCACACTCCTTGGCAGCAAATTCCACTGTCGAACAGCTCTTACTGTCAGGAAGTTCTTCCTAATTTTTAGGTGGAATCTTCTTTCTTGTAGTTTGGAACCATTGCTCCATGTCTGCTTCTCTGGAGCAGCAGAAAACAACCTTTCTCCCTCCTCTATGTGACATCCTTTTATATATTTGAACATGGCTATCATATCACCCCTTAACCTCCTCTTCTCCAGGCTAAACATGCCCAGCTCCCTTAGCCGTTCCTCATAAGGCATCACTTCCAGGCCTTTGACCATTTTGGTTGCCCTCCTCTGGACACGTTCCAGTTTGTCAGTGTCCTTCTTGAACTGTGGTGCCCAGAACTGGACACAGTACTCCAGGTGAGGTCTGACCAGAGCAGAATACAGTGGCACTATTACTTCCCTTGATCTAGATGCAATACTCCTATTGATGCAGCCCAGAATTGCATTGGCTTTTTTAGCTGCCACTGTTGGCTCATGTCAAGTTTGTGGTCAACCAAGACTCCTAGATCCTTTTCACATGTACTGCTCTCAAGAAGGAGAAGGAGAAGGAGAAGGAGAAGGAGAAGGAGAAGGAGAAGGAGAAGGAGAAGGAGAAGGAGAAGGAGAAGGAGAAGGAGAAGGAGAAGGAGAAGGAGAATTACTTACCTCACAATCCTGGTGAAGGGTGTATGGGAAAAGACATATGGATCACGTTCAAAAAAACGTTTTGGAGATATGATTCCACCAATGAGAAAGTCTCCAGGCTGGAAGTAATTGTGAGCATCAGTTTGGTCTCTGATCAGATTCAAGGGGCATTTTGCCTTCTGCTTCACACAAACTCTTTGGGAGCAAATTAGCAGCAGGAGCAGCAAGGATCTCATCCTGGCTCTGCCTCCTTCACATCTGCTACGTGTGGCTCCTCTTCCTTCCTGACCCAGCCAAGCAGGAGAATCACAAGACTCTTGCAAGACCCAAGCTGCAGTGACTTTCCTGGGGTGGGGGTGGGGGTGGGGGCTCAGCTCTGGCTTCCCTCTTCCCCCCAGCCCTTCACCTGCTCCAAATCTTGACTCACTCTGTCTCCAACACAGGAAATACTGTCTGCAACAACTTTTTCTTTTTCACTCACAGTACAAGTAATAATGTCATGCTGTTGGTGCTTCAGATGCAATCTCCAGAAATATCTCTTGGGCTTTTAGAAGATGAAATCACTATGATTTTGATAATTATAAGTGGAAGAAATCTCACCTAGATAACTTTCTGGCATCTTGAATGCCTCAAGCAGCAGCTGCAGAGCTGGAGGAAAACATGTTTGCAATGCTGCTCTAACATTTGGCATAAATCAATGGGGGGGGGCATGTTTGGCCTGAAATTTGTGCACAGGACCTCTGGAGAGAGACCTGCACCTGGATCCGACCAAAGGCCCAACTAGTGCAACACCCTGTAGCTCACAGTGGGAAACTAGAGACGCAGGACCGGAGGGTCCCAAGGGAGCTGCTCACACCTTCTCAATGAATCGGGGTGCTTAAAGCTTTAAGCCAGCGTGGTGTAATGGTTAAGAGCGATGGACTCGTAATCTGGGGAACCGGGTTCTTGTCTCCGCTCCTCCACCTGCAGCTGCTGGGTGACCTTGGGCTAGTCACACTTCCCTGAAGTCTCTCAGCCCCACTCACCTCACAGAGTGTTTGTTTTGTAGGAGGAAGGGAAAGGAGAATGTTAGCCGCTTTGAGACTCCTTTGGGTAGGGATAAAGCGGGATATCAAATCCAAACTCCTCCTCCTCCTCTTCTTCTTCTTCTTCTTCTTCTTCTTCTTCTTCTTCTTCTTCTTCAGCTCCCATGGTCCTGCTCTGCCTCCACAGGGGAGAGGGCTGTTGTGCTCAGGTCCAGTCAGGGCTTTTGACGGAGACATTGGATTGTCATCTGTGAGAACAGGATGGGGAATGATGATGAGCCGTTGGCCTAAATAAGCCAGCAGACCCCTCAGATTCCCAGGGCTGTTATTTCATAGTTGCACTGCTGATATGTGAGTGCCATCAGAAGCACTATGCTGCCCCCCCTTCAGACCCTTTCATGGTGCCACTGATGGAGAAGGAAGGCACACTTGGCAAACCCTCACCATGATCAACTCCCACCCAGAAACCTATGTCCCCACGGTGGAAGGACGTGTGGATCCAGAATTGGCCTCCGCAGTCACTTTAAGGCTGTGTTCATGGATGACCATCTTTCTTGGTCATCCAAGTAATGGAAGAAAGAAGAGGAAAGATCATACTCACCATAGCTAGATGGGAAACCCATCTCCAAAGTGGAATGTGACCCAGGCTGAACAGATAAACTGCCAACCAACGTATAAATTATGGCTGCTATATGCCCAGAAAATTGCGGACACAGTCTCCATAGAGACTCCATAGTCTCTTACAGACTCACTCCCCCATAGATTTCTGGAACTGGCATATCCTTGTCCAGTGCTCATTAATGGTTCCTTCTCATCCTGGGAAAAGTGACACGTGGGGTACTGCAGGTTCTGTGACCTTAAGAAGCGTCTCCACCTCCATTGTTCAGCCCAGAAACTGAGGTTGAGCTCCAAGGGCTTTCTGCCAGTTCCATCATTACAATATGTGAAGGGACAGGGAACCAGGCAGAGGGCCTTCTTGGTAGTGGCGCCCACCCTGTGGAATGCCCTCCCAGCAGAGGTCAAGAAAATGTAACCTTCAAAAGACATCAGAAGGCAGCCGTGTATAGAGAAGCTTTTTAATGTGTAATGTTTTATTACAATTTTATCCCCTACCACTCTCTGGAAACCAGTTGGATCCATTAAGTAGCAGGGGCGGACCATCCAAATCAGT
The DNA here is from genome assembly GCF_964252035.2 of Podarcis erhardii. Classification (NCBI taxonomy): domain Eukaryota; kingdom Metazoa; phylum Chordata; class Lepidosauria; order Squamata; family Lacertidae; genus Podarcis; species Podarcis erhardii. The sequence goes on from NC_138513.1 coordinate 714,633, forward strand.
CCCACCTCCCTGCAGAGGGGAAGGGTCGCGGAGAAGTCCAGTTGCACCAGGAAGTGATCCAGGAAGTGATCTGACCATGGCACTTCTTTGGTTTCGCTTTTAGTTAGTGTCAGATCACCAACATCCATGGAGGTAAACATCAAGTCTAAGGCATGTCCGTGGCTACGAGTTGGGCCAAACTTATTCAGGGACAGCCCCATGGAGGCCATGCTTTCCACGAAGTCCCGAGCGGCCCCTTGTAAGGTCATGTTGGCATGGATATTAAAATTCCCCAGGACAACCAAGCTAGGTGTCTCCAGGAGAACATCCGCCACAACCTGAAGCAGCTCAGGCAGGGAATCCTTGGTGCAGTGGGGAGGTCGGTACACCAAAAGGAATCCTGTACTGCCCCTATTGCCCAACTTCCAGAACATGCACTCAGAGAACTGGGTCTTCCCAATAGGATGCCTGGTTTTTATATATGCTGGAAGACACGCAGGGTGGCTGGAGCAACCCAGTCAGTTGGGAGGGATACCAAGGGTACCTAGGTCTTGAGGCAAATTGGTGAAGCAGCAAAGAGTTTATTGACTGCATACGTTCTTGCAAGAAGTGGGTGTCCAAAAGCAGGCACACCCGAAATTAGCAAAACACAAGCTTATACCCCCTTTTCCCAAGCTCAGGGTCCCTCCCTTCTTTCCCCATTGGCTGGGGACGCAGAGGGTTTACAGCCTATCACGGCTGCCTGATTAAAATACTAAGACACCCGCCTTTGTTAACATTGCCCATTACCCTTAATTCCGACGAGTTCTCATATTTGTCTTTCCCCTTATATGGTCTATGCTTTCAGCCTTTTACACATTGCCTCAAACTATAAAGCCACATCCTGAGCACTAGTGGGTGTAGCTGAGTTCAATAATAATAGCAATAATAATATTAATAATAATAATAATAATAATAATAATAATAATAATAATAATTTATTTTTACCGGCCCCCAGCCATTCTACATCTACATCTGCTGACGCATACAGATAAGTTGCAAGCTGCCTTGTTTTTCTGTCGTTCTAACCATAATCCGTTCTAAACATAAACTTTAATCCAAAAACAACTATGTGTGTTTCCTTTCTGCAGTGCTGGGTAGAATCAACATGGAATACTATACAAATCCGATGCCATCTGAAGTCCTTGTTCCCAGGTGCTCCTTTGTATTCAGATCAGGCCTCAGCACAATAACGTAGCACTTGGGGAGGAAGATGCAGCCCAGAAGCCCAGCACTGGAGGCCAACATAGAGAAGATCTGCACGGCCACCATGTACTTGCCCTTGGTGCTCAGGTAGGTGGGCACAAAAGACACCCAAACACTGCAGAAGACCAGCATGCTGAAGGTGATCAGCTTGGCTTCGTTGAAGGAGCCAGGCAGCTTCCTGGCTAGGAAAGCCACCATGAAGCAGATGGCAGCCAGGAAGCCCAGGTAGCCAAGGGCAACATAAAACATGGCCACAGAGCCTTCGTTGCATTGCAAGATGATCTCTTCCGCCTGGGAGTGCATGTCGGGCTCTGGGAATGGGGGAGAAGAGCCCAGCCAGATGGTGCAGATGAGAACTTGCACACCAGAACAGGAGATGACAATGGAGTTGGCCAGAGTCTTCCCTAGCCATCTCCTCACCCTGTTCCCTGGCCTTGTGGCCAGGAAGGCCAGCACCACCGTGATGGTCTTGGCCAAGAGAGAAGAAACCGCAACGGAGAAGATGATGCTGAAGGCCGTTTGTCGGAGAAGGCAGGTCGCTATTCTTGGTTGCCCAATGAAGAGGAAGGAGGACAAACAGGAAAGCAGAAGGGAGGCGAGCAGGATGTAGGAGAGGTCCCGGTTGTTGGCTTTGACTATTGGGGTTTCTTTGTATTTAATGAAGATTCCTAACACAATGCCTGCTGTGGAAGATAAGAAGAGGACAATGGAAGCTAAGGTGATCCCCAGATGTTCTTCATAAGCCAGGAAGGTCACAATCTTGGAGACACATTGATCTCTGTCCTTGTTTGGATGCTGATCTTCTGGGCATTTGGTGCAACGTTCTGCACCTGAGGAAGAGGAAAAGAGTGGCTTCAGCATCTCTTACATCCATCACCACCTGTGCCCCGGAAATAAGAATGTGTAAAGAGGTAAAGAGTGGCAAGCAATTCTTTGTTCCTCTTTTGCAAAGGGCAAGAATGCTTCCTCTCTTGTAATCCTTCTCACCCACCTTCTTGGTTGGACATGGTTCCTTCCGCACAAGGATCACAAGCATAGCAGCAAACAGGCTTTCCTTCTGGAACCACCTTTGCAAATCCAGGTGGACATATTTTGCTGCACCTGGAACGAGGCACGGCCTAACCATGAAGATAAGAAGGTGCATGGAGAATCAATAAACATGATAGGGCGGGGGGAGAAGGTGAATTTTGACACTTTGGAAATTACCTAAGAGGATCTCTTGTCCCCTGAGCCTGTCCACTTTTTGCATAGAAGCATCTCTTTGTTCGTTTGTTTGCTTGTTCATGCAAGTTTTATATCACACGTTTATATACAATTCAAAATGTTGGTGCTGATCTTTAAAGCCCTAAATGAACTTGGCCCTGGACACTTGAAGGTGTGTCTCCTTCCCTTTTATCCAGCCCTGACCCTGAGGTCCAGCTCCAAGGGCCTTCTGGCGGTTCCCTGCCTGTGAGAAGTCCCGTTACAGGGAACCAGGCAGAGGGCCTTCTCAGTGGTGGCGACTTCCATGTGGAACAACCTCCCATGGGATGTCAAGGAAATAAGTAACTAGCTGACTTTTAGAAGGCAGTCCTATACAGAGAAGTATTAAATATTTGAGGTTTTATTGTACCAATTGGCTGTTCAGGGTTTTAATGTGGTTTTGCCAAACTTTAGGATTCGGATAATGTCCCACATGCCAAACCACAAGGTGCACACGCCTGGGTGTAAGACTTAGAGAAAGAGTTAGAGAAAGCCAGCCTCCTTTGATGCTGGGGGTGTGTGTGGAAGATGTGGGAAGGAGAGAAAGAGAGGAAGGGAGAAGAGAAGAGAGCTGGGTGCTGCTGGCTTTCCTCCCCATGTGGACTGAGAGGGATCTGGCTGGGAAACATAGTCTGCCTTTTCTCAGGATGCCTGGGCGCTAGCGCATTCTTGAGCCTCCAGATTTCTCTCCCCTCTCAGCTGCTGTGGCAAGAAGGAGCAGCGCTGGCAGCTGAAACTGGGTGGAAAGGACACCACTGGTCCCCCTTCTAAGGCCATTTGGCAAAAGAGGCTCCAGGAAGAGGACGAGCAGGATCTCCTAGCCTTCTTCCTTGGTAACATCCCCTACCTTGTGGAACTTCTCAGGCCACTCAATGGCTTCTGGGTTGATGGTGAACTTGATGCCAGTAGAGGCCTCTCTTGTTATACTGCCAATCTTCACCAGAGCACGAGAGTCATTGGGAAACATCACCCAATTCAGAATATCAAAGTCAGGAGGCAGCTCCCAATTCTCATCCAAACACATTGTGCCCCTGGAAGTATTCAAACACTGGATTCCTTTTAAGAAAGGGTGGAGCTGGAATGACAGGGAAAACAGCAGCATTTTATTGTTCCTCACTTGGAGCAAGTGGCTCTCCAAAATAACATTAATACAAATAATAAATAAGATTAATACAAAAGTCAATACAATCTTCTTTTTTTAAGAACCAAAATGCCTAACAGACACATCGGTCTGCTGGAACTAGCTGAGAGAACATCATTTCCACAGGTGATGTCATGAATGAGCCAACTGAAGAAAGCAGCCAGGATGAGAGAGGGTTAACTGCCATGCAGGATGAGCATCGGCTTGTGCCTACTCCTCCACCCCCTTGGAATGCCGGCTGATGAGGGAATGGCGGAGAACATAGTCAGGAACGTAGTCAAAGCTCGCCGGAAGCACAAACCGGCAGTAAAGAGTTAAGGGACAGCCTCTCAGAGAATGAGGAAGAGGAGGGAGTTGACTCACTCTCTCCAAGGTCTCGACGAATGGAAAGGCTTCAAGATAAGAAGGAAAACAAAAGATGTATGAAGTGAAAGTTCAGTTGCTTCTGGTTGCACCGGAAGCATTCTTCAGAAGGGTCATCTTGACTGATGATGGAGGCTGTGTTAGAGCCGGCCGGAGTTACCTGTTTGTTTTGACAATAAATCATCCTTTTTAATTAACTACGCTCACTGTGTTATCAAGCCGGGGACTGGATTCCTGACTGGTGACCCCTTTATTTCTAGTGAAGATTGATCAGATCAGAAGAATTTTTATTTGCATCAACCACAAGTCATAGCAATAAAATTGTCAGCATTGCCCTTGAGCCAGTGCCACCAACTGGACTCACACACCTCAGGCCCGACTGGGCTAGGTGAGCTGGGTAGCACTTCCAGAGACCACCTTCTGCACAGGAACAGGTCAAAGTGCTGTGGACTCACAGCTTAGAGTTGTGAGCACCGGATTCACTTCCACAAGAAGACAGTCGTCGCACAGCAGAGTCTAGCAGAGTATATAAACGACTCGGAGAGCAGCTCTGTAGAATATCTTCTTTATTCTATCTACAACTATAATACACAACTATGTACAGAGCTAAATGAGGTCTAAACGAAAATGCCGAACTGCACTGAGTGTCTGCAGCTGCTCTTAGCAGCAACCTTATCTATACACACGATCTCTCTCTAACACTCAGTCTCTCTCTCTCTCTTTGATGTGAGGCTGGAGCGGAATAAGTAGAGAGCAGAATCCGCCCCCTCCTCTCTGGAGAATCAGCAGAGAACATCAGCAGATTCTTGGATATGAGAGGGGTGAAATCTCCTCAAAAATAATAATATATACTGAAGATAGAGGTAAAAACTTTAACTAAAATAGAATGCATTTTGGGGTTTACATCAAATAATAGATCTTATTCTAATTGCTGCCCATTAAAATCCTTGCAGTTTTTGCTGTCACTTGATCATCTTGATCTGCTAAAAGAAAGGACACAGTAACAATGGTTGAGCGACCCGGCATGGAGAATAAAAGAGGGGTAATAACCTCACTCCTCAAATCTTTATAAAGAGTGCAAACCAGAAGGACATGAGCCGCTGACTCAATACTGCCATCTTCCCAGGGGCATAACCATTTTTCCAGTGGATTTTTTGAAATCAACCCTCAAGTACAGCCGAAGGCAGTATATTCAACCTTGCAAAAGTGCATCTATATTTTGGGATTGTTAAATTTTGCAAATAGGGTGCCAAATGTCAAGATGACCATGTGGAAAGTAGTCATACCATGGACAAAATTTCCTCATTGTGGCCAGATTATTCTGTCGCTCAATATCATGTAGGCCAGTGGTAGCAAACTTATGGCACGTGTGCCAGAGGGGACACTCAGAGCCCTCTCTGTGGGCACGCACATTGTCGCCCCAGCACAGGGCCAGCAGAAGGTGAGAGCAGTGTGTCAAGTCCTCAGCTCAACTTGGGCGGCCGGAGCGCCATGTGCGCGGCCGATTGGCATAGGAAACTGCACAGCAGGAGTGGGATGCAATGCCCGTCAAGGCACTGGCTCTCTCTAAAACAGAGCTTGCAGCTCTTCTTTGGCCCTAGTTCCTTGCGCCCAATTGCACGGAGGCTTCCAGAACATATTGTGGCAACTAGTATTTTGCGCGAGCAGGTTGCAAAATAGCACCAGCAATGGTTATGGCGGGCCCTCCGTTTCGGAAGCTGCACAAGCAGGACAGCATAGAGCCGAAATCCCCAAACTGGCCCATCTGCTGCAGCACCTTTAGGGCTCCGTTTGCTCAGCTGCTCGGCACAGGATGCCCAGACTGAGAAGGCACCCTTGTGGCCAGGGAGGGGCAAAGGGAAGGGGCGAGTGGGGCATTGGTCCCATTCAGATACTTGATGCTGTCCCCACACAGGCACTCATGTTTTCAGAGGCTGAGCGTGGATCCTGGGACTTGTGTCCAAGTAGAAGAGCCTTGGATGGGGCGTCAGGGGGTGCAAAACGGAGCCACAACCCCCAGGGCGCACGTTTTTCCTTGGGGAGCCTCTGCTGTGGGTGGGGAAGGCGCAGCAGTCTGCACGTGCTCAGAGGTGTGCTGCCACTTTGGTGAGCCGCTGAGAGTTCTGGATGGGCCTTTTCTGTGGGAGTTTGTGTTATTTGGTTATATGTTATGTATTTTTTCTTCTCATTTTGTGTCTTTATGCTGTGAACTGCCCTGTGATCTTTCCACCAAGGATGGGATCATGGTGAACTGAAGGTCTTTCAAAGACTTCTTGCCCACAGAGATAGTAGCCTGGGGTTGGATGATAGCCAGACTCAAGCTTGGCTGTCAGATTTCACTTCTGAAAAGAAGTTGAAATGAAGCAATTAACCTCTGGTTGCTTTGAAAAGTTGCTTTGAAATGTTGGATTGTTGTTTTCCTGCCCTGTGACTCAAGTGACTACAAACCATGGATCATCATCTGGCCCAAACCATGCTGCTCTCCCATTATTATGGACCACAAAGACCTCCCTTTCTTAATGATCTTTGGAATGGAAGACCATATTACACCGGTCCTGAAAGACCTGCATTGGCTCCCAGTACGTTTCCGAGCACAAGTCAAAGTCTTGGTGCTGACCTTGAAAGCCCTAAGCGGCCTCGGCCCAATGGACCGGAAGGAGCATCTCCACCCCCATCATTCAGCCGGGACACTGAGTTCCAGCGCCGAGGGTTTTATGGCAGTTCCCTCCCTACAAGAAGTGAGGTTGCAGGGAACCAGGCAGAGGGCCTTCTCGGTGGTGGCACCCGCCCTGTGGAACGCCCTCCCATCAGGTGTCAAGGGAATAAACAAATATCTGACTTTTAGATGACATCTGAAGGTAGCCCTATTTAGGGAAGTTTTTAAGGATTACTGTTTTATCATGTTTTTGATATCCTGTTGTAAGCCGCCAAGAGTGGGCAGGGTATAATTTTTTTAAAATTTTTATTTTATTTTATTTTATTTTATTTTATTTTTTATTTCATTTACAAGTGTTTCTGAATCTGTCAGAAAAAAACAGAACCTTGTGAGTTAACTGTTTTCCGCACTAAAGAAGAAGCATTGAGTAAAAGCAACAAAGAGCTGGATTCACTGTGTGGATTGAGAAACCTTTGTCTCACTCCTACATTTATTCCACAGTTAGGACAATGTATTGCAGTTTACAGAAGGAGGAAGGAAATACCTGCCATGGCTGAAGTCTTCCTTGTTCCCGTTCGGCTCCTCCTCCCACCATCAGCATCTGCCGTGTTCTAGATGAAAACGCAGCATTCAAGGCCTGGGCTGCCGCTTGAACATTGATGTAAGTGCCATAGCTGTCGGCAGACAGGACTCTGTCAATCTCCCCTTGGGGCAAAGACTCCCGTTCCTCCTTCTCTCTGCATCTTATCCGGCATTTTGGGGATAACACATGCTTGGAATATGAACAGTTAAATGTTTCATTCAAAAAATAGAAAAGGTGATTGGACAGTGATTCATCGTAACCATGTTTGGTGCTCCTTATTCTGGTCTTAATTGCAAAAGAGAGAGAACCATGAATGTATTGGAAGTACAGAGTAGGGAAAGCCAAGCTAGCGCTGATGCTCAGGAAAGCTGTTGTGATCCAGACTTTGGCCCCTATTTCCATCCCATAATACATACATAGCTGCATTATTATTAGGATTCCCACTGTATCAGTTACATAGCAAACAAATACCCCAACTTGTCTCCAGTTGAAAAAAGCTTCACTTGGGTACCTCTCTTGATATATATCATCTTCTGTTAATATTTCTGACAAGACAATGCAGATCCCTCTTCTGATCATCAGAGGTGTCATAATGCTCTCAAACCTTTCTCCACTGTCATTGTCTGAAGCCAAGAGACCAATCCAGTTCCATCCGAAATGGAGGAGCAACTCCACGATCCCTTGGTACTGACTTTCCTCTTTGGGGAGCATCTGGTAGAGGAAAGGGAACTGTGTTTTATCTTCAAGAACCTGGGCTGTGAAGCCATAACTGAGCTGGTGAGGAAAGGAAAGAGTAATTGTTTTGGATATACAGGTGGTACATGACACCAGTCAGGCTCGCAAAAATATATCATTTGCCCAATAATAAATGCTGGAAATGTAAAGAGACTGAAGGTACATTCTTTCACCTTTGGTGGACGTGCCCAAGGATTAAGGCTTTCTGGGAGATGATTTATAATGAAATGAAAAAGGTATTTAAATATACCTTCCTGAAGAAACCAGAGGCCTTTCTCCTGGGCATGGTTGGCCAATTGGTGCCAAAAAAGGATAGAACTTTCTTTATGTACGCCACAACAGCAGCAAGAATACTCATCGCAAAGTACTGGAAGACACAAGATCTACCCACCCAAGAAGAATGGCAGATGAAGGTGACGGAATACATGGAACTGGCGGAAATGACTGGCAGAATCCGAGACCAGGGAGAAGAGTCGGTGGAAGAAGATTGGAAGAAATTTAAAGTTTATTTACAGAAACATGGTAAAATTAAGGAATGTTAGAAGGAGGCTGGAATGAAGTTATGTGGCTTCAGCAGAAATATTATAAAGGACTAAGTAAAAATAGACTTAATGGATGAAAGGAGGAAAGGTAAAGTTACATTATATTAAGATAAATTATAGGATAAAAATTGGGAAGTATGGAAAGGATTTGTTGAAATAGCTAACCGAACTAGAATACAAAAAAGGGAGGTGTGAGGAGGTCAAGGAAACAAGCAAATGAAAGATAAGTTATGGGAAGGTTTGTTGTGCTTTTTTGTTGTTGTTGTTGTTGTTTTAATTGTTTCTATTTTTCTATTTTTCTGTTTTTTTACAAGTTTGTGTTTAACTTGGTGTGTTTTCTTTTTCTTTTTGTAACCTTTAAAACCTTAATAAATATATATTTTTTTTAAAAAAAGAATGCTCCAACTACCGCACAATTGCACTCATTTCACACGCTAGCAAGGTTATGCTTAAAATTCTACAAGGCAGGCTCAAGCAGTATGTGGACCGAGAACTCCCAGAAGTGCAAGCTGGATTTAGAAGAGGCAGAGGAACCAGAGACCAAATTGCAAACATGCGCTGGAGTATGGAGAAAGCTAGAGAGTTCCAGAAAGACATCTACTTCTGCTTCATTGACTATGGAAAAGCCTTTGACTGTGTCGACCACGGCAAACTATGGCAAGTTCTTAAAGAAATGGGAGTGCCTGATCACCCCATCTGTCTCCTGAGAAATCTCTATGTGGGACATGAAGCTACAGTTAGAACTGGATATGGAACAACTGATTGGTTCAAAATTGGGAAAGGAGTACGGCAAGGCTGTATATTGTCTCCCTGCTTATTTAAGTTATATGCAGAATACATCATGCGAAAGGTTGGGCTGGATGAATCCCAAGCCGGAATTAAGATCGCCGGAAGAAATATCAACAACCTCAGATATGCAGATGACACAACCTTGATGGCAGAAAGTGAGGAGGAATTAAAGAACCTTTTAATGAGGGTGAAAGAGGAGAGCGCAAAATATGGTCTGAAGCTCAACATCAAAAAAACGAAGATCATGGCCACTGGGCCCATCACCTCCTGGCAAATAGAAGGGGAAGAAATGGAGGCAGTGAGAGATTTTACTTTCTTGGGCTCCATGATCACTGCAGATGGTGACAGCAGTCACGAAATTAAAAGACGTCTGCTTCTTGGGAGAAAAGCAACGACAAACCTAGACAACATCTTAAAAAGCAGAGACATCACCTTGCCAACAAAGGTCCGTATAGTTAAAGCCATGGTTTTCCCAGTAATGATCACTTCCCAGTATGGAAGTGAGAGCTGGACCATCAAGAAGGCTGATCGCCGAAGAATTGATGTTTTTGAATTATGGTGCTGGAGGAGACTCTTGAGAGTCCCATGGACAGCAAGAAGATCAAACCTCTCCATTCTTAAGGAAATCAGCCCTGAGTGCTCACTGGAAGGACAGATCGTGAAGCTGAGGCTCCAGTACTTTGGCCACCTCATGAGAAGAGAAGACTCCCTGGAAAAGACCCTGATGTTGGGAAAGATGGAGGGCAGAAGGAGAAGGGGACGACAGAGGGCGAGATGGTGGGACAGTGTTCTCGAAGAGACCAGCATGAGTTTGACCAAACTGCGGGAGGCAGTGGAAGACAGGAGTGCCTGGCGTGCTCTGGTCCAGGGGGTCACAAAGAGGTGGACATGACTAAACGACTAAACAACAACAATTTCAACAAAAGTGATATAATAAGATTAACAAAATAATATGCTATGGGACAATATTAACACCCTCAACAAACCAGCAACCAGAAATGAACTGAGCACTCTTGAATTAATGCACCCAGTCTCCCCACTGCATGACTCATGAACTTTCTCCTGATTCAGTTCACTAAAAGACACATGCAGATAATGTCCATGGCAGCAGCTCAGGGCTGGAAGGTGGAGCAAGGCAGGTGGGAGAAACCTTGGCCTGATGGCCAGCACATAGCTCAGGGTTTCCCCCCCTTAACTCCCCCCAGGAGAAAGTAGAGTTTCAGTCTCTGTCCCTCCATGCCCCCTGTCCCATTCATACCTGTGGGATTTTGTAGGTGCCTGACATGGTGGAAATCTCCTTTGAGATGTCAGAATCACTCCTTCCAAGAACAGCCAGAAGGGGATTCTCTTCTCCGCAGCGATAATTGGGAATGTTTCTTCCGCTGCCTGCAAGCAGCTCTAGCATGGCATCTGAAGTCATCCTGGCATCAAAATAGTTCTCATAGAGGTTGTAGCCCAGGGTGATGTTGGGTAAGAGCCTGAGATCCCGGTTGATCTCCTGGACGGTGAACAGGAAGGACAGGGTGTGCCAGTAGTACCTCGGCGTCTCACTGCAATAAGTGGATCAATTAAAAAGAGTGAAACCGCTACTCACAGTTGAATGAAAACAAACATGATATGATACACAAAGATTAGTCTCTATTTAATTTTCTTATTGCACTTATATCCAGCACTTTTCTATCCATTATACAATAAAGATGAGGAGATTTGTGCTCTAATCCAGAAGTGTAGATGCACATAGTCTCTCTGCAGAGAATAAAACAGAGGGGGGGGGGGAATGAATCTCCCTCCCCCCAAAATTTCTGAAATACTGGGAAGTTGCTGCAAATGTTTTGCCTGTGCTTTTGCCTCAGGGGTTTGGCTCCCTCAAAGGGGGGCTGTACACATTCCCCAGCTCTTATTCAGAAGGAAAAATGGGGGTCAGGTAGGGGGGGGTTGTCCAGGGTGACCAGTGGGTTAGTTAGGAGCAATTTGAGTCCAGGACCTCAAAACATCTTTACTTAATAGGAGGATGAGAGAGGAGGAGGAAGAGAATTGTTCATGTTTAAGAGATCTGACACCATAGCATGGGAGTCTCCTGACTTTTATTGTTTTATTTATTCATTTTATAGAAAGCATACCTTTCTCTCTATTCAGCCAACAAACGTCACGCAGAGGATCTTAACATTTTATATTCAAAACTATTGCATTCCTTAAAGGCAATTCTGACTAGGCAGTTTATAAATTGTACCAATAGTGAGGCATCTAATCATAGCCTGCATTTTAAATCAAGGCTTATATTTTTTATCAAGGTTGTATCTTAAAAATGAGATCAAATTCACAAATGTTTTATGCCAGGCAGAAGACCAGCTGCCTAAGTACTTTGGCAAGATGTTTATCCTCCTGGACAAGGGGGCTCCCTGATTTATAGCAGAAAACAATTCTCAAAGTCGTAAAAAGGGAATTACAGGCTGAGAGCAAAGGTTACACTGACCCTACATATTACAGAATATAAAAAAGCTGAGAAAAAACATAATTAAGAGTTGGTAAATAGTAAAATAAAACCATGTGCCTCCCATTAAACTTGAGCCATATTTTCCTAAGGTTAAAGGGCAAGAGCAAATGGAAAAAGCAGCTGGCTTGGCTGGAGAAGGGGGGTGTAAACAGAAGAAGAGGCTTCTTCCTATTTTATTTTGAGGCTGTAAACTGTTCCTTCCTTTTTACTTTGAGAAGGTTTATTCTTCTAAAAAGCTATCTATGATAATGTATTAAATATATTGGCTTAAATGTAATTATGCAAAGGATTTAAGAAATGTTGGATTCTTATTTCATATAGTTGTAAGAGTTGTAACTATCCTGAAATTAAGTCAGCCATCAGCCCAGCCCCCTGTCAGGCAGGAAAACACCATCAGAGTGTTGGTTGTCATGGTTGACAACATGTGGTTGTCAGGCTTTTGTTTAAAGGAACCTCCAAAGAAGGAGATCTTTCATTGATGATGCATGAGAATGTGAACCCAAGATCTCTGACATCTGTTAAGATAAAAATTTAAAACTATTAACCATCTGTTTTGGAGGGCAATAGGGCAAGGAGGGCAAGAGGTGAGCTGGTAATTAAGGTTCCTTGTTGAGACAAATGTAAGATATATGACTACTTATTTGTCATTTATAGATAGAAGAATATATAGCTTTTTTCCCCCATAAAAGGCAAAAGGAAATGGGTGTATCTTTTGTGATTGGTTCTAGCAAACAGCCAATAGGAATTTCAACCAGGCTGATTGGACAGAGGCAGCCACAGGAGGAGCAAGGGGGCTGGATTAAGGAAATATAAGTGCTGGCCAGAATGGCAGGAGGGCAGGCCAGAGCTTGGTAACCATATACCACTGTGCCTCTCATTTATTTGTCTGACAAATAAATTATTATTTTAATTTCTCTAATGCTGCGTTGAATATTTCATTCCAGCTAAGCGTTAACCACAAGCAGGGTGCTACAAAAGAAGACTAATAAATCAAATCTTGGAACCGTGGAAACTGCCTGAGTCTCATGGCATCCTCACCTCCTTTCTGCAGGTGGGAAACATCAGGGGATCCCTTTGATCCCTGACCAGATTCTCTTGCATTCTTCTCTCACCAACCTTTAAGATGCAAGGAACTGGGAGAGGCTTTGGGAGAAATCTTTTACTGGACTCCAACTCCCATCAGCCCCAGCCATCAAGGCCAAAGGTCAGTCAGGCAAGAGGGGAGCTGTAGTCCAGCGATCTCTGGAGGACCCCAGACTGCCCAGCCTTGAGATAGGAATCTCCCCTTCAGAGATAGGGACCTGGGGTGCTTAAGGACTTTGACATACCTCTGTAAAGAATTACTTACTACAAAATCATGGTGAAGGGCGTCTGACGAAAATCAAATGGACCACGTTGCAAAATACGTTTTGGTGATACGATTCCACCAATGAGAAACTCTCCAGGCCGGAAGTGATTGCGAGCATCAATTTTATCTCTGATCAGATTCAAGGGGCATTTTGCCTTCTGCTTCACACAAACTCTTTGGGAGCAAATTAGCAGCAGGAGCAGCAAGGATCTCATCCTGGCTCTGCCTCCTTCACGTCTGTTACTCATGTCTCCTCTTACCTCCTGACCCAGCCAAGCAGGAGAATCACAAGACTCTCACAAGACCAAAGCTGCAGTGGCTTTCCTGGGATGGAGTGGGGGGGCTCAGCTCTGGCTTCCCTCTTCCCCCCAGCCCTTCACCTGCTCCAAATCCCGACTCACTCTGTCTCCAACACAGGAAATACTGCCTGCAACATCTTTTTCTTTTTCACTCACGGTACAATTTATAATGTCATGCTTCTGTTGGTGCTTCTGATGCAATCTCCAGAAACATCTCTTGGGCTTTTAGAAGATGAAATCACTATGATTTTGATAATTATAAGTGGAAGGAATCTCACCTAGATAACTTTCTGGCATCTTGAATCCTCAAGGAGCAGCTGCAGAGCTGGAGAAAAACATGTTTGCAATGCTGCTCTAACATTTGGCATAAATCAAGGGGGGGGCAGAGTTTGGCCTGAAATTTGTGCACAGGACCTCCAGAGAGAGACCTGCACCTGGATCCGACCAAAGGCCCAACTAGTGCAACACCCTGTAGCTCACAGTGGGAAACTAGAGAAGCAGGACCGGAGGGTCCCAAGAGAGCTGCTCACACCTTCTCAAAGGATTGAGGTGCTGAAAGCTTGAAAAGGCTACAAGCCCCCAAAGTCCTGCTCCGCCTCCACAGGGGAGAGGGCTGTTGTGCTCAGGTCCAGCCAGGGCTTTCGATGGAGACATTGGGTTGTCCACTGTGAGAATAGGATGAGGAATGACAATGAGTCGTTGGCCTAAATAAGCCAGCAGACCCCTCAGATTCCCAGGGCTGTTATTTCATAGTTGCATTGCTGATACATGAGTTCCATCAGAAGCACTGTGCTCCTTTCATGGAGCCACGGATGGTAAGAGGAAGGACCTTTGGCCAATCCTCACTGTGATCAACTCCCGCCTTGAAACCTATCTCCCCACTTTGGAAGGACGTGTGGATCCAGAATTGGCCTCCACAGTCACTAATGTTCATGGATGACCCATCTTACATAGTTACAACGGATCTCCAAAGAGAGAACAGAGAAGACGCCTGCCCATGTTTGCATCAATATGTCCTCTCAAAGTACTGCAATCTGCAACAATAGCCCCCCCCCCATGCCAGTTCTCTCCCAACAGAGGCTCACTTCCAGGGGATGAGTTTTAAGGGCCAACCTGCCATAACCACTGCTGTCAAAAGATGGTTGCAGCACAGCCCCCCCCCCATACCTGCTCAGGGCAATTCTCAGGCCATTGTGCTGCTTTTGTGAATGGGACTCTCCGCTGTGTCAATGGCACACTGTGGGCAATCTTGTCAGGCATCACGGGAACCCTGGTCTGCCATGAATCCCCAAGCACACAGTCACGGAGGCTCCTCCTCCTCAGCAGAAAGGTCCAGAAGAGTTTTTCTTCATGGTGGCAATTGAAAATGGACATAGCAATGTTTTCCCATCCTATTGGTTACCGTATTTTTCGCTCTATAAGACACACTTTTTCTCTCCTAAAAAGTAAGGGGAAATGTGTGTGCGTCTTATGGAGTGAATGCAGGCTGCGCAGCTATCGCTGAAGCCAGAAGAAGAAGAGGGATTGCTGCGCAGCTATCCCTCTTGCTGTTCTGGCTTCAGGGATAGCTGTGCAAAGCCTCTTCAGGGCAGTGGGTGCAGCAATCCCTCTTGCTATTCTGGTTTCTGGGATTCAGAATATTTTTCCCCCTTGTTTTCCTCCTCCAAAAACTAGGTGTGTCTTATGGTCGGTGGCGTCATATAGAACGAAAAATATGGTACTTGTGTTGTCATTCAAATGGAACTTGTGATAACTATTCAGAACCTCAATGCATTACGAAAACTCTGTCTGGAAAGGTGTAAGCCCTGCAATTCACAACTGACTTGATTGACATGTAATTTCTAGCCTGTCTGACCTGCTGCAGCCCCTCCTAACGTGTGATGTTCTTTTTATGTTTGCATACACATCGCTGACATTTGAGGGATGGGACTTCTTACCATTTTTGTGCCAAATGTAAATTTTTAAAAGCTAAACATGCATTGTCTGGGGGTTCTCCTTTCTTTATTTTCAGAGAGGTCAAGTCTTTGTCGTAACAAATAAATGACCAACGTACAGCAAGCACGGGAATGGTTAGGATCAGTCCAATTAGTCTTGATTTAGAAGCATATTTGCGCAGCAGTGTTAGTATTTTCATTCTCCTACTGCTGGGTCACATGATCCCATGTTTACATTCCTTACCATTGTATGTGTGGGAACGAAAGTAAGACTGAAAAACTTCCCCTCTTTGTTCTTCTCTCTCTGACTGAGAGGATGTTTGTGTGAGACGCTGCTCACACTGCTGGTCATGTTTGTTTACTTAATTTGCTGTAAATAACAAAATACTTGATGCCACATATCTGGACAGTCTGGCTTTTCGCTGACTCTGCTGTTAGCGTGCACACAGGTCCATTGGATGTGTGTCACTGGATGTATGGGACCGCTGCCGAATTTGTGTCCTGATAAGCAGTTCTCACACACAACCATTACACATAAAAGATTTCCTAATCTGACTCCTGGTGCTGGAGGAGACTCTTGAGAGTCCCATGGACTGCAAGAAGATCAAACCTCTCCATTCCAAAGGAAATCAGCCCTGAGTGCTCACTGGAAGGTCAGATCCTGAAGCTGAGGCTCCAAGAATTTGACCACCTCATGAGAAGAGAAGACTCCCTGGAAAAGACCCTGATGTTGGGAAAGATGGAGGGCACAAGGAGAAGGGGACGACAGAGGAGGAGATGGTGGGACAGTGTTCTCGAAGCTACCAGCATGAGTTTGACCAAACTGCGAGAGGCAGTGGAAGACAGGAGGGCGTGCTCTGGTCCAGGGGGTCATGAAGAGTCGGACACGACTAAACGACTAAACAACAACATGTTTTTTAGCCACATATGTTTCTTGTAAACAAATTATATCAAAAAATTTCTGAATTAACAAATGTTCAATTTTATTTCTTTTTACTTTATTATTAAGTCAATTCACATTCCATGATAGTACTTTCACTGCCATTTCAAATTCCAATTAAAATAATATATTTTTATTTTTAAGATTGGGATTCTTCTTCCTCCACTTCTTCCTCCTCTTTTTCCTCATCTATTTGTGGTTTGTCCTCTCAAATCTTCCATTCTTGGGCAAGGTGATTGAGCGGGTGGTTGCTGAACAACTCCAAGCACGCCTGGAGGATGTGGACCATTTGGATCCCTTCCAGTCGGGATTCAGGCCTCACCATGGGACTGAAACTGCCTTGGTCGCTGTGATGGCCTGGGATTCCGATTCAGAGGCTGAACCGGAGGAATCCCAGCTTGCACAGGAGTCCCCGCCTCCAGGGCCGGCTGAACTGGGGCAGGGCCTTGTTTCTGAAGCGGCTACACCTATGCCGGATCCTCAGGAGCAGGCACCAGGTGAATCCACTCTGATGCAAGACCAGCCCTGGATAGTGAGGGCATGAGCCTTCAGCCAGTTCCCGGAGTCGTTCCTGGGCCCAAGCGTTGACCCACTGCTGTTCCTGCACCCAAGCCTGCAGTGGCTCAGCCTCCTGAGTGGCCAGGAACGCAGCTGGTGGTAGGATCGTGGTGGGTACTGCTTGCTGTACCGTGTCTGCGTTGTCTTCAGGTTTCTGGGACAGGGCATCCGCCTTCTGCTTTTGGGAGCTAGGAATGTAGCGGATCTGGAACTGGAACCGGGAAAAGAACAACGCCCATCGGATCTGCCTTTGGTTCAGCTTGCGGGTGGTCTGGAGGTACTCCAGGTTCCGGTGGTCGGTTCTCACCTCCACTGGGTGTCGTGCCCCCTCAAGATGGTGGCGCCAGACCTCAAAGGCCACCTTGATGGCCAGTAGTTCCCGCTCCCACACGGTATAGTTACGGTCCGCCGGAAGGAGCTGGCGGGAATAGAAGGCGCTGCTGGGATAAGACGGCACCAAGAGCCGTGCTGGAGGCGTCGGTCTCTACCACAAAGGGTCGAGAGGGATCAGGATGTTGCAGGATCGGTGCTCTCTGGAAACAGGCTTTCAACCCCTGAAATGCCTCCTCTGCCTCCTTGTCCCAGGAAAATGGCATCTTGGGGTGCAGTAGCCGGGTCAACAGGGTGGTACAATGAGCATAATCTGCAATGAAGGTCCGGTAATAGTTGGCGAACCCCAGGAATCACTGTAGGTCCTTGCGGTTCCGAGGTGCCGCCCACTCCCGAACCGCTGCCACCTTCCCAGGATCCATCTGCACCCCATCTGGAGAGAGTCGGTGACCAAGGAAGTCCACAGACCGCTGATGGAACTCGCACTTGCTGAGCTTCGCATACAGGCGGTGCTCCCGCAAGCGCTGCAGCACGGTCCGGACATGACCCTTGTGGCGAGCCGGGTCACGGGAGGAAATCAGAATGTCATCCAAGTACACCACCACGTACTTGTCTAGCAAGTCCTGGAACACATGGTTGATGTACCGTTGGAACACAGCAGGCGCGTTGCACAAACCGAAGGGCATAACCAGGTATTCGAACTGCCCATACTGGGTCCCGAATGCTGTCTTCCACTCATCCCCGGCTTGGATCCAAATCAAATTGTAGGCCCCCGGAGGTCTAGCTTTGTGAATACCTGCACCCCTTGCACCCGCTCCAGCAACTCCGAAATAAGGGGCAAGGGGTACCAGTCTGGGATGGTAATTTTGTTCAGGGCCCGGTAATCATGGCAAAGGCGGAGCTCCCCACATTTCTTCTTAACAAAGAGCACTGGCGCAGCGGTGGGCGAAGTAGAAGGCCTAATGAAACAACGCTCCAGGTTCTTGCACAAGAAGTCCTGCAAAGCCTCGCGCTCTGGCTCTGTTAGAGAGTATAAGCGACTCACCGGTAGGGGTGCTCCGGGCTGGAGGTCTATGCCGCAGTCAAAAGACCGATGTGGCGGCAGCTGGTCTGCCCCCCGTTCCTCAAACACGTCGTGATAGTCCCAGTACTCAGCGGGGAGCGTTGATGCAGCCTCCTCAGTGGGCACAGCTGCTAGCATCTTGGTCTGAGCATGAGAACTTGGGTCTGGGAAGTGCACAGTCCGTTTGACCCAGTCAATCTGAACATTGTGAGCCTCCAGCCAGTCCATCCTGAGCACCAGGGGGAACTGGGGCATGGAAGCAATGTCCAAAGTTGGGATCTCCCGGTGCTGCTGGAGACACAGGACCAAGGGCTGGGTCTCCTGAGTAACGGCACCTGAACGCAGGAGCCGTCCTTCGATTGCCTCCACCTGTAACGGTTCTGGCTTCTTCTGAAGTGGCACCCAATGATGGGCAGCAAAAGCAGTGTCCATATAGGAGCGGGTTGCCCCCGAATCCACCAGAGCATGGGTAAGAATCCAGGGCCCACCTGGAGGGTATAGACATACTGGAACCATAAGGTGTTGCAATTCAATTGGTGCGGCCCCATTCTGCGCTGTTTGGGACCCCAGGTAGCCAGGGCCATCAGCTACTGGGGTTGGCAGTTTCCCTGTGGCTGGCGCTTCTCAGGACAGGACCGGGCATAGTGTCTGCTTCCGCCACAATAGAGACATAGATTCCCCTCCTGACGCCGCGTCTTCTCCGCGGGGGAGAGGCGTGGCCGCACTGCCCCAAGCTGCATAGGCTCCTCCAATGACACGGCTGTGGCCGTGGAGCTGCTGGTAGAAACTGGTGCGGAGAACTGGGAGTGCCGGCGGCCCCGGGCCTGACGACGGTCCTCTAGGCGATCGTCTATCTGTAGACTCCGTTGAATGAGGGTGTCTAGCGTGGTGGGGTATTCCATTGTGGCCAGCTGGTCCAGTATCTCGTCTGAAAGCCCCTCGAGATACTGGTCCCAGAGAGCAGAGTCATTCCAGGTCAAATCCTGTGCCAGCAGCTGGAATTCCGTGGTGTATGCGCCTGATTGCCCAGTTGGCTTGACTCCCCTTCTGGGGGTTGCCAGAACGTGGCCTCCCAATGATTGCAAAACCCCATATAGTCTGTCAGCAAGGGGGAGTCTTGCCTGAGCAGCGGCAACGCCCACTTGGCCGCCTGGTCCTTTAACAAACTAATCAAGAAGTGCACCTTGGTGCGGTTGTCAGGGAAGTTCCGGGCTCGCCCCTGAATATACAACTTGGCCTGGGCAAGGAACATGGGGAAGCTGGCCGGGTCCCCATCAAATTTCTCTGGCAAAGCCACTGGGTACTTGCCAGGAGCCGGGGCGTCGGCCCCAGGAGCCGGTAGGGCATCCAAGCGCTGCTGAAGTGCAGTAACCGCATTGCTGAGCTGCTGTACGGTGTGAGTCAAGGCCTGGTTCTCCTGGGCCAATGCCACCAGCGCAGCTGCTTGATCGGCCATGGCTTCTGGCTCTTCCCGAATGCACCCCAACGAAGGGGGAGTGCGGGTTTGTAGGAGCAAACTGTGCTGATCCCGGGGGAAAGGTTACCGTTGGCGTAGTCAAAGTCCGGTCCTGGGTCACTAGCCTGGAATCAGTCCACAAGGAGTGGGGCGAGGTCCGAAGCAAGAAGCCGGGCGGGGACAGGAGCACTGGAGAGTCAGGTCTGGGTCCGGGCAGGAACAGGTACTCAACAACGACGTTGCTCCCACAACCTGGGACCGGGCCGACTGGCCTTTATCTGTTCTGAGGCCAGGGGCGGTCCCGGCCCCCAGGAGACCCGCCTCTCTTGGCCTTAAGGCGAGCACTCCTCCTGGGAGAAACCAGTTCCCTCCGCCTCTCTACCCTGAGTCTCTGCAGTTCAGGAGAGGCTAAAGGGTTACTGGGCCCAGGGGGAGACTCACCTGCAGGCACTGAGTCCTCAACCACCTCTGGAGCCAGAGTGGAATCACCTGGTGTCTGCTCCTGAGGATCCAACACAGGTGCAGGCGCTTCAGAATCAAGGCCCTGCCCCAGTTCAGCCGGCCCTGGAGGCGGGGACTCCTGTGCAGGCTGGGATTCCTCTGGTTCAGCCTCTGAATTGGAATCCCAGGCTATCACGGCTGGTGGGCCAAGGGCCCTACCAGGCGACCCCCCGGCCTACTCCAGCTGTTGCCAGTCCCACCACGTCCTTGGCACATGGTTTCTCTGGACTTTATAGTGGACTTACCCCCTTCTCGTGGCTGTACCTGCCTCCTAGTTTTCTCCGACCATTTCACTAAGATGGTGCACTGTGTCCCCTGCCCATCCGTACCCTCAGCTAAGGAAACCGCTCAGCTGTACCTTCAGCATGTCTTCTGCCTGCATGGCCTACCTGAGCGTGTGGTGTCCGACTGGGGCGTTCAGTTCACGTCCCGGTTTTGGCGAGCTTTGCACCAGACCCTCGGGACAGAGGTCTGTCTCTCATCAGCCTACCACCCACAGACCGATGGCCAGACGGAACGGGCGAACGCAGTGCGGGAGCAGTACCTCCGGTGTTACTGCAGCTACCAGCAGGATGACTGGGTCGACCACCTAGCATTGGCGGAGTTCGCTTACAACAATGCGGTGAATGCGTCCACCCAGCAGACCCCGTTCCAGGCCAGTTACGGTTTTCATCCACGGCTGTTCCCGGATATGCTGCTGGCATCCCCAGTCCCTGTGGTGACGGAGTGGCTTCAAGAGCTCCAGTCCCAGCAACAGCTATTGATGGAGCAACTGTGCCAGGCCAAGGAGGCGTACAAGGCCCAGGCCGACCGCCACCGCCAGGTGGGGCCGGAACTCCATGTCGGTGACCTGGTATGGCTCTCCACTCGCCACCTCCACCCCTCTCGACCTTCACGGAAGCTGGACGCCCATTTCACCGGCCCGTTTCCCATCGTGGACCAGGTCTCGCCTGTGGCATTCCGTCTCTGGTTGCCCGCAACCCTGAAGGTTCACCCGGTATTCCACAGGTCCCTTCTGAGTCCAGTGGCCCCGCCCGACGAGTTCCACCCGAACCGTTCACGACCGCAGCCAGTTTTGGTTCAGGGGGAGCCTGAGTACAAGGTGGAATGTATTCTGGACTCCCGATACCGCAGGGGAAAGCTGCAGTATCTCATAGACTGGAAGGGGTATGGACCTGAGGACTGTTCCTGGGAACCAGTGGCCAACGTCCACGCGCCTGCCGACCTCCAAGATTTCCATGCGGTGTACCCCAGCAAGCCAGGTCCAGACCCTCGATTGAGGGGGGGGCCTGGGAGGGGAGATGGTGTGATGGCCTGGGATTCCGATTCAGAGGCTGAACCGGAGGAATCCCAGCTTGCACAGGAGTCCCCGCCTCCAGGGCCGGCTGAACTGGGGCAGGGCCTTGTTTCTGAAGCGGCTACACCTGTGCCGGATCCTCAGGAGCAGGCACCAGGTGAATCCACTCTGGCTCCGGAGGTGGTTGAGGACCCCTAGATAAGATGGCGGCGCGTGTAGATGCAGCAGCTGGTTGCTCCTCAACTCAGAATTTGGCTTTTTTGTCCTGCCAAAATAGACTTGTTTATAGTCGGCAGGACATGTTATCTATTCGGCTACGGAGTGTGTGCTGCATAAATTGTGAGTGTCTCCGCGTCTGCAAGGAAGATTTTTTGACTTCAAAGAACTGGGGGTTAAAGAGACACAGGAGAGATCGTAAACAGAAGAGAGGCTGCAGAGGAGGAAGGCGATTAAGGCAATTAAGGTTGAAGACACAACATTATAACTTACCGCTTCCCAGCATTTTTTATGCGAATGTGAGATCTTTGGTGAATAAGCTGGAGGAGTGGAGATTGTGGATAGCAACTGAGAAAACTGTGAGTGAATGCTGTCTCCTGCTGCTTACAGAAACTTGGCTGACACCAATTATTCCTGACTCAGCCATAGAACTAACAGGCTATATAGTGTTCCGCCATGATAGAACAGAGGACTCTGGTAAAAGGAGGGGGGGAGGTTTGTGTGCATACGTAAATAATAGCTGGTGCACAAACCACGCTGTGATAGCTAGTCATTGCTCCCCAACTGTGGAATTTATGACGCTTAAATGCAGACCAATATATATCCCCCGAGAATTTACAGTAGTACTGATAACTATAGTATACATTGCACCTGATGCGAACACCAATGAGGCAATGGGTCTTCTGCATGATGCCATTAGCAGACAACAAGGCAAGTATCCCGAGGCTGCATTTCTTGTATGCGGGGATTTTAACCAGGCAGATTTGAAAGTGGCCCTACCCAAATTCTATCAACACATAAAGTGTGCAACCAGGGGAGAAAAGACTCTGGACAGGCTGTATACAAATGTCAAACAGGCCTATAAGGCCGAACCACTGGCACATCTAGGCCAATCTGATCATGTGTCCCTGCTCCTGACTCCTGAATATATTCCATTGAGGAAACGGACTCCAGCTATAAAGAGGGATATTACAATATGGCCAGCTGAAGCATCCCAACAACTACAAGACTGTTTTCATGACACCGACTGGGAGGTATTTGCCCAACAGGATGTAGAGACTCATACTGAGCAAGTGTTGGACTATATCAGGTTCTGCACTGACAATGTAACACAGAGGCGCCGGATAAAGATCTACCCAAACGGGAAGCCCTGGATGACAAGGGAGGTCCAGGGGTTGCTAAAGGCAAGAAATACTGCTTTCAGAAGTGGAGATAAGTCGTTGTACAGCTTAGCTAGAGCGGATCTAAAGAGAGGTATCCGTGTAGCAAAGGAGGCGTATAGACAGCGGCTGGAGAATCATCTACAAAGCAACAACACCAGGCAGGTGTGGCAAGGCGTACAAGAATTAACAGGGTATAAATCCAAGGATTCCCTGGCAGACGAGGGAGGGGCATCCCTCGCAGAGGATCTGAATGCCTTTTTTGCCCGTTTTGAAGTAACATCTGCAGCAACACCTGCTGAGGCTTTACCACCACCACTCCCTGTGAAGGCTTTGCCACCATCGCCACCATCGTCATCATCAGCACAAAGGAATGTGGTAGTCTCTGTGGAAAAAGAAGAGATGAGGAAGGTGCTGAAGGGAATCAACCCAAGGAAGGCCACAGGGCCGGATGGGGTAGCTGGAAGGGTACTGAGAGACTGTGCAGATCAACTAGCAGGAGTTTTCACTGGGATTTTAAATCGATCCCTAGCCCAGGCTATTGTTCCATCCTGCCTAAAGTCCTCTACTATCGTTCCAATAGCAAAAAAATCTAACCCGGAAGATCTGAATGACTTTCGTCCAGTAGCACTCACACCTATAATCATGAAGTGCTTTGAAAAGCTGGTATGAAATTATGTCATTGCTTGCCTACCAGAGGGACTGGACACATTCCAATTTGCTTATAAAACGAAAAGATCGACAGAGGACACTGTGGCGATTGCCCTCCATGCCGTTCTTGCACATTTGGAGCAGCGGGGGGGGGGGGTTATGCCAGACTGCTTTTTTTAGATTTCAGCTCTGCATTTAATACCATTCTACCACAACGTCTGATGTCTAAACTGGAAGATCTGGGGCTTCCATTATCACTTTGTGGGTGGATATTGGACTTTCTGTCAGACCGCCCCCAGAGGGTTCGGTTGGGCCCTTATACCTCTAATACACTTAAGACTAACACAGGAACACCACAGGGATGCGTACTTAGTCCGCTCCTTTATATTCTCTACACGTACGATTGTGTCGCTGCTCACCCTAGTAATAGGGTTGTCAAATTTGCAGATGACACAACCGTGATTGGGCTCATCTCTGAAAGGGAGGGTGAAACGGACTATAGAGATGAGGTGGAGCGGCTGACAGAGCGGTGCAGAGCTAACAACTTGCTCATAAATACAAGGAAGACAAAGGAGCTTGTGGTGGACTTCAGGAGACAGAAGAGCAATGTCCAGCCACTTTTGATTGATGGGGTCTGTGTGGAGAGGGTAACAACGTTCAGATTTTTGGGTATTGAATTACAGGAGGATCTGTCCTGGAGTGTCAACACAAGGGGGCTTGTGAAGAAGGCGCAGCAGAGACTGTACTTTTTGAGAATGCTAAGGAAAAACCATCTTCCGCAGAAACTGCTGCTTGCCTTCTCTCACTGTGCCATTGAGAGCGTGCTCACTTATGGCTTATGTGTGTGGTACGGAAGCTGTACTACCCAGGACAGGATGGGGTTGTGCAGAGTTGTGAAGGCAGCAGAGAGCATTGTTGGCTGCCCACTCTCCACCTTAGAGCAGATTTATGCCACAAGGTGCCATAGGAAGGCACTGGACATAGTAAAAGATCCATCGCATCCTGGTCACTGTCTCTTTGAGCTCCTGCCGTCGGGACGGAGATACAGGACGATGAAGACAAGAACGAGCCGTCTCAAGAACAGCTTCTTCTCCAGAGCGATCTTGGCCCTGAATGGGAAACCTGGACTTTGAAAGTCATCTAATCTTCCTTGCTGTATTATACTGTATTGTTTTAATTAGTGTTTTTATAGTTGTTCTGATTTTGAGTGGAGTGCCCTACCTGGGTGGATGGAGCAGCCAAGTAATTTCGTTGTCCCCGAGAGGGGGCAATGACAATAAAGATATTATTATTATTATTATTATTAGGACACAGTGCCTGCAGGTGCGCCTCTCCCAGCCCTGTCAGGGGAAGGCGAGTCTCCCCCTGGGCCCAGTAACCCTCCAGCCTCTCCTGAGCTGCAGAGGCTCAGGGCAGAAAGGCAGAGGGAACTGGTTTCTCCCAGGAGGAGCGCTCGCCTTAAGGCCAGGAGAGGCGGGTTTCCTGGGGGCCGGGACCGCCCCTGGCCTCAGAGAAGATAAAGGCCAGTTAGCCCGGTCTCAGCTTGCGGGAGCAACGTCGTTGAAGAGCTGTTTTGGCCAGCACCCAGTCCTGTTCCTCCAGAGTTCCTGTCCTTGCCCGGCTCCTCGCTTTGGACCACGCTTCACCCATGGAGGACTTTCTGCCGACCCTCAACTCAGGTCCTGGACCTCGCCCCACGGTAACCTCCCCCCGGGACCAGCACAGTCGCGCTGGTCGATGATCTCCGGTGGGCTAGGCATAAAGGAGAGAGCTGTTTCCTAGTTCTGCTGGATCTCTCAGCAGCGTTTGATACCATCGACCATAACATCCTTCTGGACCATCTAGAGGGGCTGGGAGCTGGGGGCACTGTCATACAGTAGTTCCGCTCCTTTCTCCTGGGCCGTGTTCAGAAAGTGGTGTTGGGGGATGAGTGTTCAGACCCCTGGGCTCTCACTTGTGGGGTGCCTCAGGGTTCTGTCCTCTCCCCCATGCTTTTTAACATCTACATGAAGCCACTGGGAGAGATCATCAGGGAGTTTGGGCTGGGTGCTCATCAGTATGCAGATGCTACCCAGCTCTACCTCTCTTTTATTCAGAGCCAGTGAAAGTGGTGAAGGTCCTGTGTGAGTGTCTGGAGGCAGTTGGAGGATGGATAGTGGCTGATGGATTGAGATTGAATCCTGACAAGACAGAAGTATTGTTTTGGGGGGACAGGGGGTGGGCAGGTATGGAGGACTCCCCGGTAATGAATGGGATAACTATGCCTCTGAAGGACCAGGTGCACAGCCTGGGAGTCATTTTGGACTCACAGATGTCTATGAAGGCACAGGTTAATTCTGTGTCCAGGGCAGCTGTCTACTAGCTCCACCTGGTACGCAGGCTAAGACCCTACCTGCCCGCAGACTGTCTTGCCAGAGAGGTGCATGCTCTAGTTATCTCCCGCTTGAACTACTGCAATGTGCTCTATGTGGGGCTACCTTTGAAGGTGACCTGGAAACTACAACTAATCCATAATTCGACAGCCAAACTGGTGACTGGGAGTGGCCACTGAGACCACATAACACTGGTCCTGAAAGACCTACATTGGCCCCCAGTGCATTTCTGGGCACAATTCAAAGTGTTGCTTCTGACCTTGAAAGCCCCAAATAGCCTTGGCCCAGTATACCTGAAGGAGCATCTCCACTCCCATTGTTCTACCCAGACACTGAGGTCCAGTGCTGAGGGGCTTCTGGCAGTTCCCTCATTGCGAGAAGCGAAGTTACAAGGAATCAGGCCTTCGCAGTGGTGGCACCCACCCTGTGGAATGCCCTCCCACGCGAAGCCCGTTCTGGATCCACATGTCCTTTCACAGTGGGGACATAGGTTTCCGGGCGTGAACTGATCACGGTGAGGGTTTGCCAAGCATTCCTTCCTCTTACCCAGCCAGATTGGCGGGGTATAAATAATAAATTGTCATTGTTATTATTATTACCATTTGTGGCTCCATGAAAGGGTCTGAGGGGGGATCATTGCTTATGATCAGCAATGCAACTATGAAATAACAGCCCTGGGAATCTGAGGGGTCTGCTGGCTTATTTAGGCCAATGGCTCATTGCCATTCCTCATCCTATTCTCACAGTGGACAACCCAATGTCTCCATCAAAAGCCCTGGCTGGACCTGAGCACAACGGCCCTCTCCCCTGTGGAGGCAGAGCAGGACTTTGGTGGCTTGTAGCCTTTTCAAGCTTTCAGCACCTCAATCATTTGAGAAGGTGTGAGCAGCTCCCTTGGGACCCTCCGGTCCTGCGTCTCTAGTTTCCCACTGTGAGCTACAGGGTGTTGCACTAGTTGGGCCTTTGGTCGGATCCAGGTGCAGGTCTCTCTCCGGAGGTCCTGTGCACAAATTTCAGGCCAAACTCTGCCCCCCTATTGATTTATGCCAAATGTTAGAGCAGCATTGCAAACATGTTTTTCTCCAGCTCTGCAGCTGCTGCTTGAGGCATTCAAGACGCCAGAAAGTTATCTAGGTGAGATTCCTTCCACTTATAATTATCAAAATCATAGTGATTTCATCTTCTAAAAGCCCAAGAGATGTTTCTGGAGATTGCATCAGAAGCACCAACAGAAGCATGACATTATAAATTGTACTGTGAGTGAAAAAGAAAAAGATGTTGCAGGCAGTATTTCCTGTGTTGGAGACAGAGTGAGTTGGGATTTGGAGCAGGTGAAGGGCTGGGGGGAAGAGGGAAGCCAGAGCTGAGCCCCCCCCCACTCCATCCCAGGAAAGCCACTGCAGCTTTGGTCTTGTGAGAGTCTTGTGATTCTCCTGCTTGGCTGGGTCAGGAGGTAAGAGGAGACATGAGTAACAGACGTGAAGGAGGCAGAGCCAGGATGAGATCCTTGCTGCTCCTGCTGCTAATTTGCTCCCAAAGAGTTTGTGTGAAGCAGAAGGCAAAACGCCCCTTGAATCTGATCAGAGATCAAACTGATGCTCGCAATTACTACCAGCCTGGAGACTTTCTCATTGGTGGAATCGTATCTCCAAAAGATTTTTTAGAATATGATCCCTATGTCTTTTCCCAGACACCCTTCACCAGGATTGTGGGGTAAGTAATTCTTTACAGAGGGATGTCAAAATCCTTAAGCATCCCTGGGCCCTATCTCTGAAGAAGAGAGCCCCTTTCTCAAGATTGAGGAGTCTGGGGTCCTCCAGAGATCGCTGGACTACAGCTCCCCTCTTGCCTAACTGATCCTTGGCCTTGATGGTTGGAGATGATGGGAGCTGGAGTCCAGGAAAAGATTTTCCCCAAAGCCTCTCCCAGTTCCTTGCATCTTCCCTAGTAAAAACTGGGTTGCTTTTGGAGCTTGGTGACACAAGAATGCAAGAGAATCAGGTCAGGGATCAAAGGGATCCTCTGAAGTTTCCCACCTGCAGGAAGGAGGTGAGGCTGGCATGAAACTCAGGCAGTATTCAAGGTTCCAAGATTTGATTTATTACTATTCTATTGGTACAATTTATAAACTGCCTAGTCAGAACTGCTTTTAAGGGATAGAGCAGTTTTGAGAATGAAATGTTAAGATCCTCTGGGTGACGTTTGTTGGCTGAAGAGAGGAAAAGATATGCTTTCTACAAAATGAAGAAATAAAACAATAAAAGCCAGGAGACTCCCATGCTATGGAGTCAGAGCTCTTAAACATGAGCAATTCTTCTTCTTCTTCTTCTTCTTCTTCTTCTTCTTCTTCTTCTTCTCCTTCTTCTTCTTCTCCTCCTCCTTCTCCTCCTCCTCCTCCTCCTCCTCCTCCTCCTCCTCCTCCTCCTCCTCCTCCTCCTTGTCTCTCTTCTCTCATCCTCATTTCTAAGTAAAGAAGTTTTGAGATCCTGGACTCATATTGTGCCTAAGCCACTGGTCACCCTGGACAAAACATCCCCCCCACTTGACCCCCATTTTTCCTTCTGAATAAGAGCTGGGGAATGTGTACAGCCCCCCTTTGAAGGAGCCAAGCCCCTGGGGGGAAAGCACAGGCAAAACATTTGCAGCAACTTCCCAGTATTTCACAAATTTGGGGAGAGGGAGATTCATTTCCCCCCCTCTGTTTTATTCTCCGGAGTACCTCTACACTCCTGGATTGGAGAACAAATCTCCAAATCTTTATTGTATAATAGTCAGGAAATGGTTGGATACAAATGCAATAAGATAATTTAATAGAGACTAATCTTTGTGGATAATATTTTGTTATCATTCACCTGTGAATAGGGTTTGAGTCTTTTAAATTGGTCCATTCATTGCAGCGACACATTTGCTTTCTATGGGCACACCCTGTCCTTCCTGTTCACCATCCAGGAGATCAACTGGGATCTCAGGCTCTTACCCAACACCACCCTTGGCTACAACCTCTATGAGAACTATTTTGATGCCAGGATGACTTCAGATGCCATGCTAGAGCTGCTTGCAGGCAGCGGAAGAAATATTCCCAATTATCGCTGCGGAGAAGAGAATCCCCTTCTGGCTGTTCTTGGAAGGAGTGATTCTGACATCTCAAAGGAGATTTCCACCATGTCAGGCATCTACAAAATCCCACAGGTATGAATGGGACAGGGGGCATGGAGGGACAAAGACTGAAACTCTACTTTCTCCTGGGGGGAGTTAAGGGGGGAAACCCTGAGCTATGTGCTGGCCATCAGGCCAAGGCTTCTCCCACCTGCCTTGCCCCACCTTCCAGCCCTGAGCTGCTGCCATGGACATTATCTGCATGTGTCTTTTAGAGAACTGAATCAGGAGAAAGATCATGAGTCATGCGGTGGGGAGACTGGGTGCATGAATTCAAGAGTGCTCAGTTCATTTCTGGTTGCTGGTTTGTTGAGGGTGTAAATATTGTTCCATAGATTATACATACTGTGGTATTTTGTTAATCTTATAAAGTTACTTTTCTTGAAATTGTGCTGTTTAGCTTATGAGTAGTTTTCTTAATTGTTTTTTTATAGAGCGTAAATGCTTAACTGATGGTTTGTAAATTATTCTATATGAATTATGTTGCATTTGTGATGTTCTATTACGTTTTTGCTGTTCATGAGCCGCTTTGTGGTTTTTGTGAATGAAAAGCAGCACAGAAATGTAATAAATGGAATGGAATCCATACTCTTTTTTGAAGGTACTGAGCCTTTTCCTACTTGGCCTCCACCTGACAGGGAGGGAGCTGACAGGCAAAGTACCAGCAAGGGGAACCAGGCAGGCAGGGAACGTTTTTATCCCTTCACTTCTTAATATCAAACGAAGAAAGAGACAGAGAACCACAAAGTATGTTCCCTCCAGGCTTGAGCTGTTGCCCAGTGTGCCCACTCCTCCTTGCCCCAGCTTGCCCTCCTGCTGCCTATGGTGGTGGCCAAGGGACCCCTTCTGCCTCTGGGTCCCAAGGGACCTAGTCTCAACTGGCTCCGATCTTGTCTCCACTGCATCTGACTCCTGTCTCTCTTCAGGGCTGGTGCATCTACTACCTTGCCCTTCTTCCTCACCTTCCAACATTCCCCAGCTCTTTTCTTCTTCTGGGCTGTGTCCTCTTCCCACCACCACAAACCTGGCTCCATGCTGTCTTCCTCTGCCCCCTCCCTGGAAGACTCTTGAGGGTCTCCACCTTTTCTTCTCATCTGAACAGTTCCTGACACCACCAGATGTTTCGGAATAAAGCTCCCATTGGCCCCATCAGCACAATTTATATCAATCATTTCAGATTACTAAATATCTGCTCCCTTCCTGAAAGCAAAACAATTACTCTTTCCTTTCCTCACCAGCTCAGTTATGGCTTCAGAGCCCAGGTTCTTGAAGATAAAACACAGTTCCCTTTCCTCTACCAGATGCTCCCCAAAGAGGAAAGTCAGTACCAAGGGATCGTGGAGTTGCTCCTCCATTTCGGATGGACGTGGGTTGGCCTCTTGGCTGCAGACAATGACAGTGGAGAAAGGTTTGTGAGCATTATGACACCTCTGATGATCAGAAGAGGGATCTGCGTTGCCTTGTCAAAAATATTGGCAGAAGAGGATGTAATTCCACTGATGAACCCAAGTGAATCTTTTTCCAGATGGAGACAAGTTGGGGTATTTGTTTGCTATGTAACTGATACAGTGGAAATATTATTAATAATGGAAATATGTACGGATCATGAGGAGGAAATAGGGGGGAAAGTCTGGATCACAACAGCTTTCCTGGGCATCAGCACTGGCTTGATATTGCCTCCTCCACTCTTCCACCACATTCATGGTTCTCTCTCTTTTGCAATTAAGACCAGAATAAGGAGCACCAAACATGGTTATGATGAATCCCTGTCCAGTCTTCTTATCCATTTTTTGGATGAAGCATTAAACTGTTCATATGCAAAGCATGTTTTATCCCCGAAAGGCCGGATAAGATGCAGAGAGAAGGAGGAACGGGAGTCTTTGCCCCAAGGGGAGATTGACAGAGTCCTGTCTGCCGACAGCTATGGCACTTACATCAATGTTCAAGCGGCAGCCCAGGCCTTGAATGCTGCGTTTTCATCTAGAACACGGCAGATGCTGATGGTGGGAGGAGGAGCCAAATGGGAACAGGGAAGGCTTCAGCCATGGCAGGTGATTTTATTGTTTTTTGCATTAATCTTATTTTGGAGAGCCCCTTGCTCCAAGTGAGGAACAATAAAATGCTGCTGTTTTCCCTGTCATTCCAGCTCCACCCTTTCTTAAAAGAAATCCAGTGTTTGAATACCTCCAGGGGCACAATGTGTTTGGATGAGAATTGGGAGCTGCCTCCTGACTTTGATATTCTGAATTGGGTGATGTTTCCCAATCAGTCTCGTGCTCTGGTGAAGATTGGCAGTACAAGGAGAGAGGCCTCTACTGGCATCAAGTTCACCATCAACCCAGAAGCCATTGAGTGGCCTGAGAAGTTCCACAAGGTAGGGGATGTTACCAAGGAAGAAGGCTAGGAGATCCTGCTCGTCCTCTTCCTGGAGCCTCTTTTGCCAAATGGCCTTAGAAGGGGGACCAGTGGTGTCCTTTCCACCCAGTTTCAGCTGCCAGCGCTGCTCCTTCTTGCCACAGCAGCTGAGAGGGGAGAGGAATCTGGAGCCTCAAGAATGCGCTAGCGCCCAGGCATCCTGAGAAAAGGCAGACTATGTTTCCCAGCCAGGTCCCTCTCAGTTCACCTGGGGAGGAAGGAAAGCAGCACCCAGCCCTCTTTCCTTCTCCTCTTCTCTTCTCCCTTCCTCCCCCCCCCCTCTCCTTCCCACACCTTCCACACACCCCAGCATCAAAGGAGGCTGGCTTTCTCTAACTCTTTCTCTAAGTCTTACACCCAGGCGTGTGCACCTTGTGGTTTGGCATGTGGGACATTATCCGAATCCTAAAGTTTGGCAAAACCACATTAAAGCCCTGAACAGCCAATTGGTACAATAAAACCTCAAATATTTAATACTTCTCTGTATAGGACTGCCTTCTAAATGTCAGCTAGTTACTTATTTCCTTGACATCTGTTTGGAGGTTGTTCCACAGAGAGTGTGCCACCACTGAGAAGGCCCTCTGGCTGGTTCCCTGTAACCTGACTTCTCACAGGGAGGGAACCGCCAGAAGGCCCTTGGAGCTGGACCTCAGGGTCAGGGCTGGATAAAGGGGAAGGAGACACACCTTCAAGCGTACAGGGCCAAGTTTGTTTAGGGCTTTAAGATCAGCACCAACATTCTGAATTGTATATAAACGTGTGATATAAAACTTGCATGAACAAGCAAACAAACGAACAAAGAGATGCTTCTATGCAAAAAGTGGACAGGCTCAGGGGACAAGAGATCCTCTTAGGTAATTTCCAAAGTGTCAAAATTCACCTTCTCCGCCCGCCCTATCATTTTTATTGATTCTCCATGCACCTTCTTATCTTCATGGTTAGGCCGTGCCTCGTTCCAGGTGCAGCAAAATATGTCAACCTGGATTTGCAAAGGTGGTTCCAGAAGGAAAGCCTGTTTGCTGCTATGCTTGTGATCCTTGTGCGGAAGGAACCATGTCCAACCAAGAAGGTGGGTGAGAAGGATTACAAGAGAGGAAGCATTCTTGCCCTTTGCAAAAAAGGAACAAAGAATTGCTTGCCCCTCTTTACCTCTTTACACATTCTTATTTCCGGGGCACAGGTGGTGATGGATGTAAGAGATGCTGAAGCCACTCTTTTCCTCTTCCTCAGATGCAGAACATTGCACCAAATGCCCAGAAGATCAGCATCCAAACAAGGACAGAGATCAATGTGTCTCCAAGATTATCACCTTCCTGGCTTATGAAGAACATCTGGGGATCACCTTAGCTTCCATTGTCCTCTTCTTATCTTCCACAGCAGGCATTGTGTTAGGAATCTTCATTAAATACAAAGAAACCCCAATAGTCAAAGCCAACAACCGGGACCTCTCCTACATCCTGCTCGCCTCCCTTCTGCTTTCCTGTTTGTCCTCCTTCCTCTTCATTGGGCAACCAAGAATAGCGACCTGCCTTCTCCGACAAACGGCCTTCAGCATCATCTTCTCCGTTGCTGTTTCTTCTCTCTTGGCCAAGACCATCACGGTGGTGCTGGCCTTCCTGGCCACAAGGCCAGGGAACAGGGTGAGGAGATGGCTAGGGAAGACTCTGGCCAACTCCATTGTCATCTCCTGTTCTGGGGGGCAAGTTCTCATCTGCACCATCTGGCTGGGCTCTTCTCCCCCATTCCCAGAGCCCGACATGCACTCCCAGGCGGAAGAGATCATCCTGCAATGCAACGAAGGCTCTGTGGCCATGTTTTATGTTGCCCTCGGCTACCTGGGCTTCCTGGCTGCCACCTGCTTCACGGTGGCTTTCCTAGCCAGGAAGCTGCCTGGCTCCTTCAACGAAGCCAAGCTGATCACCTTCAGCATGCTGGTCTTCTGCAGTGTTTGGGTGTCTTTTGTGCCCACCTACCTGAGCACCAAGGGCAAGTACATGGTGGCCGTGCAGATCTTCTCTATGTTGGCCTCCAGTGCTGGGCTCCTGGGCTGCATCTTCCTCCCCAAGTGCTACGTTATTGTGCTGAGACCTGATCTGAATACAAAGGAGCACCTGGGAACAAGGACTTAAGATGGCATTGGATTCTTACAGTATTCCATGTTGATTCTACCCAGCACTGCAGAAAGGAAACACACATAGTTGTTTTTAGATTAATGCTCCATCAATAAAATCTCTCTTCATTTTGCATAACTCATGAATGATGAAAATGAACCTATAATAACTGCCACGACTACAAGCTCTTGGACTGAAGATCTTTTTCACAGGCTGATTCCAACAAGATAGCTTAAACGTCATGTTGTTGTTTCTGCTCCTGATCCTCATCTGGGTCATCCTGGCTGGTTCTGGAGGACAGTATGGATTTGGATCAGTTGTTTGCCGAAGGGCATAGTTCAGAGGCTGCGGAGGGAAAAGCTGGGGAAGATTGGAAGAGGAAGGAGGAGGAGGAGGAGCAGGAGGAGGAGGAGAGAGACAGCTGACAGACTCAGTGTCTTTGGAAAGCATTCCTGACCCCCGCCCCGCCCCTTTTCACAAGACAAGACAGGCATTGAGGATAGTAGAACAGAGAGCTCAGCTGCAGAAGGCCCGCCATCCTCTGCCTTCTCCCCCTCGAGAGAGTTCAATCCAAACTTCTTAGAGCCCTTGTACAAGTCCCCAGATGTGTTTCAAATGCCTGGGTCAGACTAGAAACGGGGATGATGAGAGTTGTGGTTCATATCAGCCCAACCTCAATATATAAATGGCTGGCACTGAAACTGCTCCCCCTTGGTATAGCTTCACTGATCCTTTGCGACCAGTTCCAGTCAGGCTGGCTGTCCTGAACATTCTTCAGAAACTGGGCTTTGCCCCTCAAGCCCTTTTAAGCCTGGGCTTGCGCCAAGCAAAAGCCACGGTCAGGCAAAGAATTATAGACAGTGAAAGACAACAGGACTGCCTAAGGTGCCCCGACTACAAAACTCTAGAAACCGGCAGCATATCTCTATTTTCTTGTATCCAAAAATACAAGAAGGGCTTTTACACTTACCAGAAGCTTGGCTCTGCCCTCCCCGGTCCTGGAAGGATCCTTCAAAAAGTCCCATATGCCCAGAGACTTTGTGCCTGCCCATATAGGAAGCCCCGAACATCTATTTTTTAGATGTCCTTTCTATAATGAGGCACGTAGAAATACTACTGACCACTTGCTGAAGAGGCTTGCTGACCTCCCGGAAAAACACAAATTTGATCTTCTCCTTTTAGGTAAAGATCATAAGATGACCTGGATGGTTGCCAGATTCTGTCTACAGATCTGTAGGTGCAGACCATCCCCTGATACAACTAGTCCGTCAAGAAAATCCCCAGACTTGGATCCACGGGTGACTCTGGGCCAATTTTCTATGCTAGTTTTTCCCAAAGATTTTGTGTGTTTACGCGTTTGACACATTTTTTAACATGTAAGCCATTGCTGTACATTGTTTTGCTTTGCTTTTGGGAGTGCAGTCCCCTTATGTGTTTTACAAGCTGGTCATTCCTGACCCCCTTCTCCCAGGACCAGGCGAGCATTGAGAGCAGAAGAGAAAGCTCAGAAGCAGAAGGCTCAGATTAGCCGACACAGGGGTGGCGTAGAAGAAGAGAGACGGGGGGGAGGGGGACTTGACTTGGAGCAACGCCACTATCTTAGGGAGACTGCATTCTTCCGTGTCTCTCTGTGAACTATGGAATAAATTACTCCTCTTGTTTACCTGCTTCTTGGCTGCCTTTGTGGGAGGGATCGGATTCCCTGCACCCTGACACCACTTGTCCCTCTTTCCAGGATGACAAGGAACCATTAATGAGCCCTGGACAAGGAGAGGCCAACTGCAGAAGTTTATGTGGCAGCCCAAGGAAACACACCGGAAGGCAGATGTCAGGGGCTGGACTGAGGAGGACTGGGGGGAGCCCCCGCTTTTCCTGAACCTTCTCAAGGGCAGGAGGACAGTATTGAATTAGAAGAGTGGTTTGCAGAGGGGCATAGTCCAGAGGGGAAAGGCTGGGAGAAGCTGGGTGAGGAACAGCTAGAAGAGGAAACACCAGGAGAGAGAGAGCTGGCAGATTCAGTGCCCTTGGACAGACAGCATGCTTGACACACACACCCCTCCGCCTAAGACTAGAAGGGTTTGAGAGTGATAGAACAGAGAGCTCAGAGGCAGTAAACTCAGATTACGCGACGGAGGAGTGACGTAGATTAATGGGGATGGAGGGGGTGAGCCTGGAGTGGGGGCAGCACCATTTCCAGAGAGATGGGCATTCCTTTATCTCTGGCTGTGATTATTAAAGGAACCAACTGGTAAGAACGCGGCTTTCATTTGATCTGATGATTTACTGCCACTGGGGGAGGGATACGATTCCCCAAATCCTGATAGCAGATAAGCTCTGACTACCTAAACGTACACTTCCTGTGGTGAAAATAACCAGATATCATTTTGAATTATTTTAAAATTTATACACCATTGAATGACAAAATGAGAGGTTCCAAGAGGTTCACTAAGTATAAACGCCCAATTACACATCATTTAAAAATACAACGCTAAAGGTCTTCACTGTCATCAACCTGGAGCAAGATTTTCCTTTCCCTCCCCTCCCCTCTCCATCCCTGCTTCCCAGAGCCCCTCCCAGGCTGGCTGCTCCCAGGCTTGTTGTTTCTGGCAAGAGGAGCAAGTTAGCTGCATGTGCAACAGAGACTCACCTTCCCCAAAACACGTTGACAGGGAAGGGAGTTATTATACTGGACAAAGTAATGTCAACGGTGTACTTACAGGTACTATCTCCGATCATCCTGTCCTCGCCACTGAATTTCCGGCACAGGTCCCCATTGGTAGGTCCAGTCAAGTAGATGTATTGATGGGTCAAGTTCACTGCGGTTAAATTCCAAAATTCCACGTTGGCAAAAAGGTGTTGTTGTAAAGTGAGGGGCACTCCAAGGAAGGGAATGCCACTTTGAACATGAGCTGGGGCGTTTGCACAGGATCCAGCAGTTGTCCAAGGTCACTTGCTTGGCAATTTTTGAGATGAGTTTTATGTAGGAATTGGAGTGCCAAGTGGAGAGGAGGTCTTCATTGGTAGGTATATTTGACACCAACAGTTCCCCCCTTTGTCGGGGTGCCATGCCTACGGAATGCAAGGGGTATTGGCGGTATAGATAGGTGAGGTTTGCAGCCAGTCCCCCACACCTTTGTGGGCCAGTAGTGCCCCACTCTGTGGGTGCGGGGCCAGTAGTGGAGTGGTACCAGCCTTCCGGGTAGGCCTTGCCCTCCCATGTAGAGGCCAGACCAATGTCCCATGCACAGCAGAATCTCTGTAGACAGACCCCTAGGTGGGTAGTGGGTCGGGGTGTGGAGTCGACACGTTGGCAATAAAATCCATGGATCAGGTGGTCGGTTGGGTGATTCCGGTCTGTATAAACAGACTCTCCTCCCCCATTGTCCAGTAATGTCCAGTTAATTGGTTGGAAGACCGTCAGAAAAAAGTGTATAGGAGCCATTCAAGCATCGAGCTCAATTCCAAGCGTTATTGTGGGTTAGGATGAATTTCTCTAGGAGGGTATAAGTTGGTGAGCAGATGAATAGTTCCCGGGTCTGGTGGGTTGTCAAGGTTGGTAAGACCAAGTAGCAGAGGAGAACACGGGTTTCTGGCGAGCAAAAGTCAAAGTCACCCAACCAGTCTAATGACCCCTTCTTCACCATGTCCACAATTCCAAAATCCAGGTGTTGTTCCAGTTACAGATAGGTAGCCGTGTTGGTCTGCCATAGTCAAGACAAAATAAAAAAATTGCTTCCAGTAGCACCTTAAAGACCAACTAAGTTAGTTCTAGGTATGAGCTTTCATGTGCATGCACACTTCTTCAGATACTTCTTCTTCCAGGTGTTGTTGTTCAACTTGTAGTCCCGGACACCAGTGGTGTTGGGGGTTTGTGGGTATGGCAGTCTTGGAGTAGGGAAGAAAGGTAGTGAAAATGCAGGGTGTGAGGAGAAAAGATAAGAGGAAAAGCGGACTGGTACTGATGGAAATCATGGGGGATAGTAGGGGCAGTAGGATGAGGTGGGAAATGTAAGCTGTCAAAAGTGGCGGGGTGTCAGAGCGGCGAGTCAAACACGAGCTGTCAAACAGGAGCTGTCAAAGCGGCAAGCTGTCAAAGCGGCGTTGTTTTGCGTAGTAGGAGGCAAATTGGGGGTCTCCCTTGATCGTCTGCGGTGGGAAGTATTTCGGATGTCCGGTGGGTCGTTGTTGTAGGTGGAGCTGGTCCGGTCTGCTGAACTGGTCCAGTCTGTTGGGCTCGATCTGTGCCCCAAACTGGTCTGGTCTGTGGGAATGGCTGTCGTCCCTGGGTTGGGGTGGGGTGGCGTAGATCGTAAGGAAGGCCTTCCTGTTCTGTGGCGTCAGTGGGTGGAAGGGCAGCTTTGCAGCATGTGTGGTGAAGCCAAGCCAACTTTTCCGCTACCTTAAGAGAAGTGGGGGTAGTCCGTAATACCTGATAGGGTCCCTCCCAGGTGGGTTCCAACGGCACCTTGTGGTAGGTCTTTGTCAATACCCAGTCGCCTCTCATCCAGGGGTATATTTTGACTCCCAGCTGCATACCTGTGGAGAGTAATCAATTGCTTCTGGAGCTGGATTACATATTGAGTTAGTTCTGATTTTCCCACCTCTAGTTCAGAAGGGGGAAATTGGGTGTTGTACACAGGGGAAGGTCTCCCAAAGAGTAGCTCATATGGAGAAAGGTTCAGGTTTCCCCTGGGGCACCCTCTTATGTTATGTAGTACCAAGGGGAGAGCATTGACGCACTTCAATCCGGTGGTTTTACAAAGTTTCCTTATTGTGACTTGAGCTGCTGGTTCATTCTTTCAACCTGACTGGAGGACGGTGGGTGGTACGGGGTATGCACTTCCATTAAATTCCCAATGCTTTGGCTATTTGTTGGACCACATCCGATGTAAAATGGGATCCTCTATCGCTGTCTATGTGCCTTGGGACCCCGAAAGGTGGTATGATTTCATGTAACAAGGCTTTTGCCACAACCTGAAGTCCACTTGCAGACTTTCAAATAGAACAAAAGCCCATGGTCTAGCTCCCGGTGGGGTTCTGGCAGCGTGCTTTGGGCTGAAGGCATGACAGGTATGGCAATCTTAAACTGCAGCTTTTGCAGCAAGGGCTATTCCTGACGCATACCAGCAGCGTTTCACACTATCCACAAGCTTGTCCCTTCCCCAACGAGTACATTGGTGTAATATTCTTAGATGCTTTGGCACACAGAGTCTCAAGAGCATCAAGAGTTTTTTGTTGGGGAGGTACCAAATGCCGCCTTTTAAAACAGCCCCCTGTTCCCTCCATCCCACTAGTTCTTCTGGAGTTGCTGTTTTATACATTAGTTCGAAATCAACATCAGAAGGTAATTGTGCTCCCTGGAATCCTTTGTCCGGTGGTAGGGGCCATAAAGCCGCTTCCTGTGCTGCCTGATCAGCGCATCGGTTTCTGACTGGGATCAGATCTTTTCCCTTTGTGTGTGCTTTACAGTGCACCAGCACCTTGGCATCAGGAAGGTGTGTGGAGTTCACCAGGCGCTCGACTAAAGTTGCATGGGCAATGTTTGTGCCTGCAGCTGTTAAGAAACCCTTCTGGAGTCAAATTTGACCTGTGGCATGCACCAGTCCGAAATAATATCTCAAGTCCATGTAGATCATAATTCTTTGTCCCACCCCCATTTCACAGGCTCTGATAAGGGCAATTAGTTCTGCTGCCTGTGCGCTATATCTGGCATGGATGGGGCGTGCTTCTAGAATGTCAGTATCAGTTACTACTGCCTAGCCACTTTTGTGTTCCCCTCCCCCTACCTTGGAGCCCCCATCTGTATCTATGATGAGGTCCGGATCTTCCAAGGGAAGGCAGTCCAGATCCTCTCATGGTTTTTCAGCATGGCGAACTACTTGGGAGCAATCATGGGGTGGCGACCCATCGTCAGGGAGAGGGGGGAGAGTTGCTGGGTAAAGGGAATTCACCCTTTTGATCGTTACGTCTGAGGGGCTCAGGAGGATGGCTTCATACCTATTTAGTCTCTGTATGGTGAAACCTTGGCACCCCCGTAGGTTAAAGAGGGGGGCCACGGCATGGGGAGCGTTCATGGTCAGGTCGTGTCCTAGCACAGTTTCTTGTGCCTTCTCTAAAAGTAGGGCGGCTACTGCTACCACTCTGAGGCACCCCACATTCCCCATTGCAGTGGTATCTAACTGGAGGCTGTAATAGGCAACTGGTCTGTTCCTTCCTTGGAATGGCTGTGTGAGGACACCTGAGGCCACTCCTTCATTTTCATGTATGAACAAGGAGAAGGGCAACCGATAATCAGGGAGCCCAAGGGCAGGGGAGGATCTTAACTCCCGTTTGATGGATTCAAAGGATTCAAGTGCCTCTGCAGACCACACAAGTTGTTCTGGGGCATCGTCATGAGTCATGGCGGTGAGGGGACGGGTGAATTCCCCATATCGGGGGATCCAGGCACAGCAGAACCCACTCATTCCAATGAAGCCTCTATGTTGCCTTTTTGTCTTGGGGAGGGGTAGTTTTGTTATGGCCTCTATCCTGTCTGTTGTTAAGGCACGGGTTTCTTTTCCTAGGATGTGACCACGGTATTTTACTTCCCTTTAGTAGTACTGTATTTTCTTTGGGGATACCTTGTGTCCTTTATGCGCTAATGCCGTGAGAAGAGCTATGGTGTCCAGTTTACAAGATTCTAAGTCCCCCCCACATGGTAAGATGTCATCAACGTACAAAAGGGGGGCAGACCCTTTTGGGAGGGTTACGTCTAGCAGATCCTGATATAGTATAGCAGAGAAGATTGCTGGAGATTCCACATAGTCCTGGGGCAGCCGCGTCCATGTTAATTTTCCGGCTTGCCAGATGAAGGCAAAGAGTAATTGGCTTTCTGCATCCACTGGGATGCTGAAGAAAGCAGAACACAAGTCAATAATGGAGTAAACTACAGTTCCCTTCGGAACTGAGCTCAGGAGGTGATGAGGATTTGCCACCACAGCGTGGCGGGGAATGACAAAGGAGTTCACAAGTCTCAAGTCCTGAACCAAGCACCATTTTACAGGGTTTGTGTGGGGTTTGTGGACGGGGAGCAAGGGGGTGTTACAAGGGGAAGCGCAGGGAACTAGAACTCCCATTTTTAAGAATTCCTCTATCATCGGAGTAAGTCCTTCTATTGCCTCCTTCGGTAATGGGTATTGTTTGGTACAGGGAAAAGGCAGGTCTTTCCTGTAGTTCACCTTTACTGGGGTGGCGGACTTCAGGAGTTCAACCGATGTGGATTCAGTTCCCCATAGCTGGGGGAAACACCCCATTTAGGAGCTCAGGGGGAAGATCCAGATCTTTATTATTCGTCTCTTGTAAGATTCCTTGGAAGTTAAAGATAGATTCATTGGGCATATGCAGGTAAATTCTCTCCTGTCCACACTGAATGGTGGCATTTAGTTTGACGGGGCTAGAAGGTAATAAAAAAAAGTGTGCTTAACAGACAAAGGTCCAACTGACACTTTGGCAGCCTTGGAAAGGAGGCAAACTCTAGGAATCCCATCCAGTCCCATTACAGTCCTGGTTTCTTCTCCTGGGGTCAAGTGACTATTTGTGAGAGTAGAACAGGTGTCCCCCGTGTCTAGCAGACAGTTGTAATATTGTAGGATCTGAGGGTGATAGTTGTAGAATAGGACAAAGGAAAGGAAAAGAGGCGGGATCTGCTTCTGATTGTCAATAGTCATTGTATTCCTCCATTACCATTTCGTGGAAGGGTTGGCAGGGCAGTTTGGATGGTTGAAAGGATTGGTGTTCTTGGGGAGATTCTTAGGTTGTGGTAAAGGAGGAAGAAGCACCCTTTGGGAGGACCCATAATCAGGGGGAGTTCCCTGAGCCTGGGGTTAGCCGGTTCCCTGTATTCCAGCCTCAGTGTCCTTGCCTCTCTATAGATCTCCTGGGCCTGGGTTCTTGGTGTCCGGTTAATAATGGGCAGTTCCTTCTGATGTGTCCTTCCTCATTGCAACGGAAACAGACACGTCTGTCTGTCTGTTCATGTCCTCTTCCCTTCTGCCTTTCCCTAGGAGGGGGAACCCCGGTTGCGTAGGCTAGCACTTGTGGGGATTCTCCCCTCTGGTCCTTCCTTTTTCGTTCATCTCTTGAATTAAAAACTGACTTGGCAATAGAGAGGATCTCATTTATTGTTTTCCCGTTGTAGCCGAGGTGTGCGTTTAATGCCTTCCGTATGTCGGCTGTGGCTTGGTCTTTAAAGAATCCCTTAACACTAACCTCATGTTGTAGACTTTCAGGGTTGATCCCACCGCAGGTTTTGATTGCAGACACCAATCGGGTATAATAATCGGAAGGGTGTTCATCGGGTCCTTGTAGGACGCCTTGGACTTTAGTCCAGTTTACTGTTCACTGTCCTGCAGCTTGCAAGCCATCCAAGATAGCTTTCTTAAATATCTTCAAACCCCATATACCCCCGGTTGTGTTATAATCCCAGGCAGTGTTGTTCAGGAGGTTTTGGGCTGTCAAAACAGGCATATCAGCGGGTCTGTCTGCTTGATAGTCAGGTCTGCTCAAAGCTTCCCCTGCCTTTACCAGTATTTCCCTCTTCTCAGCTTCATTAAAAAGGGCTCCTAATAACATGTGCACGTCGGCCCACATCGGATTATGAGTGGAAAAGATAGTGGCTCCTTGTCGATGGCATTTATCGGGGTCATCTCGGAGGGAGGGCATTTTATCCGACCAGTTCATTAAATCGGAGGTGAGGAAAGGCTGGTGGGTGAAAACAATGTGAGGCGGGTCTCCTGCTCTTGCCGGGGGGATAGGTAGTGCTCTGAGGGGGAGCACGGCCTCTACTTCTCCACTGACTAAGTTATTTCTGTGGCAAGTTCTCCTAGAGAGAGGTTCTTCACCTTCCTCATCTGAAGGAGCCCCCACAGGCAGAGCATTCGGGTCGGGATTAGCTTGTCCCCCTCCCCTCCTGGCGCATTCTGGAGAAGGTTGTTTGAGCTGGGATTTGTAGGTTTGGGGAGAGATCGGGGGCAGGATTCCCCAGACTTTCTATGGCTCCTCCCCCGGCTCTGGCTCCTGGTCCAGATGGCAGGGGTCCCATTGGTTCAGGGTAGTAAAAGGGGATGAGGGACCTATCTAACTGTTCCTCTTGCATCCTGATTTCATTATAAGGAGGGGGTCTGGCGGTCCCCAGTACAGCCATCTGCCGAGCGATCTGTGCTTGCTTACATTTAAAGAGTTCGTGGGCTTCCACGAAGGCATTTAGGTAGTAAAGCTGTCGGGGTTTTTCATCAGCTGAGTAGGATCTAAGTGCTTGCATCTTCGTAACGTTAAAAGAGCCTTGAGGTGGCCATTGAGACCCTGCCTCTAGGTGATGGGTAAAAGCCACCCATGAAAAGTTACAAAGGTCTCTCAATTTGGACTTGGAAAGACCCTTTCACCCCTTTAAACTTTTCCAGTTGGAGATGACAAACTGGAGAGCCGTATCAGAATCCTCTCTGGGGCAAAAAGGCTTCATGTTTAAGATAAGGAACTAAGATAAAATAAAGAGGGGGAAATTTGCTGAATTAATTATTTGAATTGGAATATAAAGGAGGGAGGTGTGAGGAAGTCATGGAAATAAGTAAATGAATCATAAGATA
Organism: Podarcis erhardii; assembly: GCF_964252035.2. Taxonomy (NCBI): domain Eukaryota; kingdom Metazoa; phylum Chordata; class Lepidosauria; order Squamata; family Lacertidae; genus Podarcis; species Podarcis erhardii. The sequence goes on from NC_138513.1 coordinate 757,829, forward strand.
GAGAAAGAGGGATTTGTTTTTAATTTGCTTTTACTTTTCATTTTTTTCCCTGTATTTTGTATTTTTTCTTTTTTTGGGGATTATGTAATTTCATTTTTTTTTTCTTTGTAATTTTTCTCTCTTTTTTGGAAATTTCAATAAATATTATTTTTTTAAAAAAAAAGTGTGCTGGACCCGGGGGAAAGGTACCGTGAGCGTAGTCTGAGTCCACACGAAGAGGGGCGAGGTCCGAGGCGGAGAGCCGGGCGGGGAACAGGACGCTGGAACAGGAGGCCAAGCAGGGTACAGGAACACCGGATGGTCAGGAACAGGAGGCCGAGCAGGGAACAGGAGCACCGGATGGTCAGGAACAGGAGGCCGAGCAGGGAACAGGAACACAGGAAGGTCCAAAGCCAACAACGACGTTGCTCCCGCAACCTGGGACCGGGCTGACTGGGCTTTTATCCTCTTCTAAGGCCAGGGGCGGTCCCGGCCCCCAGGAGCCCCGCCTCCTCTGGCCTTAAGGCGAGCACTCCTCCTGGGAGCAACCAGTTCCCTTCACCTCTCTGCCCTAAGCCTCTGTAGTTCAGGAGAGGTCGAAGGGTTACTGGGCCCCAGAGGAGGCTCACCTGTAGCCACTGAGTCCTCAAGCCCCTCTGGGGCCAGAAGGGTTTCACCTGGGGCCAGCTCCTGGTTCTCTGCCACAGGTGCAGGCTCTTCAGCATCTAAGCCTTGCCCCAGTTCAGCCGGCCCTGGAGGCGGGGACTCCTGTGCAGGCTGGGATTCCTCTGGTTCATCCTCTGAATCGGAATCCCAGGCCATCACACCATCCCCCCTCCCAGGCCCCCCCCTCAACCGAGGGTCCGGACCCGGCTTGCCGGGGTACGTCGCATGGAACTCTCGGAGGCAGGCAGGTGCGTGGACGTTGGCCGCTGGTTCCCAGGAACGGTCCTCCGGTCCGTACCACTTCCAGTCAATGAGATACTGCAGCTTTCCCCTGCGGTATCGGGATTCCAGGATGCGTTCCACCTCGTACTCAGGCTCTCCCTGAACCAACACTGGCTGCGGTCGGGGACGGTTCGGGTGGAACTCGTCGGGTGGGGCCACCGGACTCAGAAGGGACCCATGGAAGACCGGGTGAACCTTCAGGGTTGTGGGTAACCGGAGACGGAATGCCACAGGAGAGACTTGGTCCACGATAGGGAACGGGCCGGTGAAGCGGGCGTCCAACTTCCGCGAAGGTTGAAAGGGGTGGAGGTGGCGAGTGGAGAGCCAAACCAGGTCACCGACGCGAAGTTCCGGCCCCACCTGGCGGTGGCGGTCGGCCTGGGCTTTGTACGCTTCCTTGGCCTGGTGCAGTTGCTCCACCAAAAGCTGTTGCTGGGACTGGAGCTCTTGAAGCCACTCCGTCACCGCCGGGACCGCGGATGCCGGCAGCACATCTGGAAACAGCCGTGGATGATAACCGTAACTGGCCTGGAACGGGGTCTGCTGGGTGGACGCATTCACCGCGTTGTTGTAGGCGAACTCCGCCAATGCCAGGTGGTCGACCCAGTCATCCTGCTGGTAGCTGCAGTAACACCGGAGGTACTGCTCCAGCACCGCGTTCGCCCGTTCCGTCTGGCCATCGGTCTGTGGGTGGTAGGCTGACGAGAGGCAAACCTCTGTCCCGAGGGTCTGGTGTAATGCTCGCCAGAACCGGGATGTGAACTGAACGCCCCGGTCGGACACCACACGCTCAGGTAGGCCATGCAGGCGGAAGACATGCTGAAGGTACAGCTGAGCGGTTTCCTTGGCTGTGGGTACAGATGGGCAGGGGGCGCAGTGCACCATCTTGGTGAAATGGTCGGAGAAAACTAGAAGGCAGGTACAGCCACGAGACGGGGGTAAGTCCACTACAAAGTCCAACGAAACTGTGTGCCAAGGGCGCGGTGGAAATGGCAATGGCTGAAGTAGGCCGGGGGGTCGCCCGGTAGGGCCCTTGGCGCGCCGGCAGACATCACAACCAGCAACGTATCGAGCCACGTCAGCCTTCAGGCGGGGCCACCAAAACTCACGACTGACCAGATGGGTGGTCCGATACCGTCCAAAGTGCCCCGCTGCTGGGGCATCATGGGCCATCTGGAGAACCTCCAGCCGCAGTGGCCCTGGCGGGATGTACAGACGACCGTGGTGCAGCAGAAGGCCCTGATGCAGGACCAGCCCCGGATACTGTGGGCTGGACCCTTCAGCCAGCTCCCGGAGTCGTTCCTGGGCCCAAGCGTCGATCCGCTGCTGTTCCCGCACCCGAGCCTGCAGTGGCTCCGCCTCCTGGGTGGCCAGGAATGCAGCTGGAGGTAGGATCGTGGTGGGTTCTGCTTGCTGTACCGTGTCTGCGTTGTCTTCAGGTTTCCGGGACAGGGAATCCGCCTTCTGGTTCTGAGAGCTAGGGATGTAGCGGATCCGGAACTGGAACCGGGAAAAGAACAACGCCCACTGGATCTGTCTTTGGTTCAGCTTGTGGGTGGTCTGGAGGTACTCCAGGTTCCGGTGGTCGGTTCTCACCTCCACCGGATGTCGTGCCCCCTCAAGATGGTGGCGCCAGACCTCAAAGGCCACCTTGATGGCCAGTAGTTCCCGCTCCCACACAGTATAGTTACGCTCCGCTGGTAGGAGCTGGCGGGAATAGAAGGCACAGGGTAAGAGTGGCGCTTCAGGACCATTCTGTTGAGACAAGACGGCACCGAGAGCCGTACTGGAGGCGTCGGTCTCCACCACAAAGGGTCGAGAGGGGTCAGGATGTTGTAAGATTGGCGCCCTCTGGAAACAGGCCTTCAACCCCTGAAACGCCTCCTCTGCCTCCTTGTCCCAGGAAAACGGCGTCTTTGGGCGCAGTAGCCGGGTCAACGGGGTGGTGCGATGAGCATAATCTGTGATGAAGGTCCGGTAGTAGTTGGCGAACCCCAGGAAACGCTGTAGGTCCTTGCGGTTCCGGGGTGCCGCCCATTCTCGAACCGCTGCCACCTTCCCAGGGTCCATCTGCACCCCATCTGGAGAGAGCCGGTGTCCAAGGAAGTCCACAGTCCGCTGATGGAACTCGCACTTGCTGAGCTTTGCGTACAAACGGTGTTCACGCAAGCGCTGCAGCACGGTCCAGACATGTCCCTCATGGCGAGCCGGGTCACGGGAGTAAACCAGTATGTCATCCAAGTACACCACCACGTACTTGTCTAACAAGTCCTGGAACACGTGGTTGATGTAGCGTTGGAACACAGCAGGCGCGTTGCACAAACCGAAAGGCATAACCAAGTATTCGAACTGCCCGTACCGGGTCCCAAACGCTGTCTTCCACTCATCCCCGGCTCGGATCCGAATCAAGTTGTAGGCCCCCGGAGGTCCAGCTTGGTGAACACCTGTGCCCCTTGCACCCGCTCCAGCAACTCCGAGATAAGGGGCAAGGGGTACCAGTCTGGGATGGTAATTTTGTTCAGGGCTCGGTAATCATGGCAAGGGCGGAGTTCCCCACATTTCTTCTTAACAAAGAGCACTGGTGCCGCGGTAGGTGAGGTGGAAGGCCTAATGAACCCACGCTCCAGGTTCTTGCGCAAGAAGTCCTGCAAAGCCTCGCGCTCTGGCTCTGTTAGAGAATATAAGCGACTCACTGGTAAGGGCGCTCCGGGCTGGAGGTCTATGCCGCAGTCAAAAGGCCGATGCGGCGGCAGCTGGTCTGCCCCCCGTTCCTCGAACACGTCCTGGTAGTCCTGGTACACGGCTGGGAGTGTGGGTGCTGCCTCCTCCATGGGCGCGGCCGCCAGCGTCTCGGATTGAGCATGGGAACATGGGTCTGGGAAGTGCACAGTCCGTTTGACCCAGTCAATCTGAACGTTGTGAGCTTCCAACCAGTCCATCCCGAGCACGAGGGGGAACCGGGGCATAGAGGCAATGTCCAAAGTTCGCAACTCCCGGTGCTGCTGGAGACACAGGACCAGGGGCTGGGTCTCCTGAGTAATGGCTCCTGAACGTAGAAGCCGTCCGTCAATTGCTTCCACCTGGACCGGTTCTGGCTTGTTCCGAAGTGGCACCTGATGATGGGCAGCAAAAGCAGCGTCCATATAAGAACGGGTTGCTCCTGAATCCACCAAAGCATGGGTAAGAATCCAGGGCCCACCTGGAGGGTATAAACGTACCGGAACCATAAGATGTTGCAAGTCCATTGGTGCGGGCCCATTCTGCGCTGTTTGGGACCCCCGGTAGCTAGGGCCATCAGCTACTGGGGGTTGGGGGTTTCCCTGCGGCTGGCGTTTCTCAGGGCAGGACCGAGCGTAGTGTCCACTTCCGCCACAGTAGAGACATAGATTCCCCTCCCGACGCCGCTCCTTCTCTGTGGGGGAAAGGCGTGGCCACACTGCCCCGAGCTGCATAGGCTCCTCCGATAACTCAGTTGTGACCGTGGGGCTGCCGGAAGAAACTGATGCCAAGAACTGGAGGTGTCGTCGGCCCCGGGCCTGGCGACGATCCTCCAGCCGGTCGTCTATCTGTTGACTCCGTTGAATGAGAGTGTCTTGCGTGGTGGGGCGTTCCATTGTGGCCAGCTGGTCCAGTATCTCGTCCGAAAGCCCTTCGAGATACTAGTCCCGCAGTGCCGAGTCGTTCCAGGTCAAGTCCTGTGCCAACAGCCGAAACTCCGTGGTATATGCGGCCACTGTGGACTTGCCCTGTTTCAACCGCCAAATCGCCCGGTTGGCTTGACTCCTTTTCTGGGGGTTGCCGAACGCGGCCTCCAAAAGATTGCAAAACCCCGTATAGTCTGCCAGCAAGGGGGAGTCTTGCCTGAGTAGCGGCAACGCCCACTTGGCCGCCTGGTCCTTTAACAAACTAATCAAAAAGTGCACCTTGGTGCAGTCGTCAGGGAAGTTCCGGGCTCGCCCCTGAATATACAGCTTGGCTTGGGCGAGGAACATGGGAAAGCTGGCCGGGGCCCCATCAAATTTCTCGGGCAAAGCCACTGGGTACTTGCCAGGAGCCGGGGCATCGGCCCCAGGAGCCGGTAGTGCTTCCAAGCGCTGCTGAAGTGCCGTAACCGCGTCGCTGAGCTGCTGCACGGTGTGAGTCAAGGCCTGGTTCTTCTGGGCCAAAGCCACCAGCGCAGCCGCCTGGTCAGCCATGGCCTCTGGCTCTTCCCGAACACACCCCAACGAAGGGGGAGTGCGGGTGTGGCGGGAGCAAACTGTGCTGGACCCGGGGGAAAGGTACCGTGAGCGTAGTCTGAGTCCACACGAAGAGGGGCGAGGTCCGAGGCGGAGAGCCGGGCGGGGAACAGGTACGCTGGAACAGGAGGCCGAGCAGGGAACAGGAGCACCGGATGGTCAGGAACAGGAGGCCGAGCAGGGATCAGGAACACAGGAAGGTCCAAAGCCAACAACGACGTTGCTCCCGCAACCTGGGACCGGGCTGACTGGGCTTTTATCCTCTTCTAAGGCCAGGGGCGGTCCCGGCCCCCAGGAGCCCCGCCTCCTCTGGCCTTAAGGCGAGCACTCCTCCTGGGAGCAACCAGTTCCCTTCGCCTCTCTGTCCTAAGCCTCTGCAGATCAGGAGAGGCCGAAGGGTTACTGGGCCCTGGAGGAGGCTCACCTGTAGCCACTGAGTCCTCAAGCCCCTCTGGGGCCAGAAGGGTTTCACCTGGGGCCAGCTCCTGGTGCTCTGCCACAGGTGCAGGCTCTTCAGCATCTAAGCCTTGCCCCAGTTCAGCCGGCCCTGGAGGCGGGGACTCCTGTGCAGGCTGGGATTCCTCTGGTTCATCCTCTGAATCGGAATCCCAGGCCATCACAAAAAGGCTTCATGGAAGCCTTGTTGCCAGGAGGAGTCCAGCTATGGTGCTTGGAAGGTTGAGCTCCAATTTTCCTTTTATACCGAGGGGGGGGTTGCTCAATAACAAACTATACAAGGAGATAGACAAACAAATACAAGTGAGGGACAAAGAGGGGGGGAGAGAAAAGAATGTCCTATCAGTATTCAGTCTAACACTCAGGTCCCCCTCGTGGCCCTTTCTGGGCAAACTCTGATAGATTGGACCAGAGAAGGCTAGCAGAAATCTAAAACCAGGCAATCCCTGCCTACAATTAAAACCACAGGCAACTGGCCTGCAAACCACAGGTCTCTTAACCCGGAAAAACCACAGATCCAGAATTCACTCAGAGCTGCTCATAAAACTAATCCTAGTGCGGGGCCCAGTCTTCTTCCTTGAACCTCCCTCTCTACCGTCTACAACAACCTCCTTCCTGAACTCAAACGCTAGGTTTGGGATTCCCTACTGGACACTTGCACATCGCAATGCTAGACTGGGACCCAAGAAAACAAAAGTTTGGAAAGGAACAAACAATCTTGCGTTCTAACCTACACGAGTCATCCCAACAAGGGTCGTCGTGGCAGAGGTGCGGCTTCATTTGATTGAAGGAGAAAAGAAGAGTATAGGCGTAGGTAAAGTCCCTTCGACCTTCTCTGGCCGTACTCCGAAGGATCGGGTTGAAGGGTATCATTCAGGAAAGTGGTGAGTTTTCTGCGACCCTTTCTGGGCAAACTCCGATGGATCGGGTCAAGGAGACAGAGAGAAAAAGGTTTCCCATGACCTTCTCTGGCCGTACTCCAAGGGATCAGGTTGGGGAGTGGGGGAAAAAGGAAAGCTTTGGTTGTCGTGGAGATGTTATCCTTCCACCCCCCCTCCCAGTGCACTAATTTCAAACCATACTCATGTCCTAGGAACATCCCTCGTGGATCCCGGGATCCTTAGTTGGCCGGCTTGACCTTGCCTTTGCTCCTCCTGGCTGAGCCTTTGGTGACAGTTGATTACCTCCCACAAAGGGAAGGCAGGGAGAGAAAAAGGATCCCTGGGCTAAGGTTGCCCAGTGGCGCCCGATCCCCTCTATCTCCCCCCCCTCGTCTTCATAGGAGAACCAAGAGTCCCTGAGCACAGTCGCCAAACTGTTAAGGGAGGAATCCAAGGGCTCCCTTGGACAAAAAGCAAGGACACCAACCAGGAAAATTGGAGCAAAACAGCAGCCAATAGGCTTGGTCTTTATTAAGACTGTCGTGACAGGACTCCAACTCACTGCAAGACAAAGCAAGATGGAAGCGCCAAACAAAAGAAGACCCCAACTTTTATTAGTTACTAATCCCCCATGCTACACCCCTAACACTACATCATAACTACATCATGACTACATCATTGATACATCACAAAGAGGAGGGGTTGATGTGGTAACCTGAGTGCCCTGTCACCTGTCCGGTTCCTTCTTTCCCCCTCCCCATGAGCACATTCCAGAGGACAAAGAGGAGTTCACAGTTTCCTGCTCCCAGAGGGAAGGGTTGGTCACTGTCCTTTGTTTTGGTTCGTACTGAACCCACTTCCAATGCAAGTTCTTTGTAATTGAAATGTTCCACTTTCTGGCACCATCAGTGTGGGCACGCCCACTGGGGTGGGCTCGCTGCGGACGCGTTGGTACGCTTGGGAGCTTATGGCTGCCCTAGGTCAAGCCTCCCCCTTTGATAGTCCTTCTTCCAAGGTGCAGAACAAAAGTGGAACGGTACAGATCCGATGTACAGCTGAATTTATTTGAATTTATAACAGAAACACTACAGAGGTAAAAACACTTTCACTCCAAGAGGAAACACTTGGATACATTCGGATAGGACAAGTCATGATCAGTTAAACCCAGATACATTGTATTGGCAGCTGTCAATAGTTACTGAGAGGTAGACATCGGCCCTGCAGTACCTGCTTGGTCGCCAGAAGGGGCGCTATTCAGTTACATTCATTGGCTGGAGCGCAGCAGTTTATTTGCATAGGGAACTGGTCTACCTGTATTGAAAATAGCAAATGGGCTTCCGTGGGGATAGACTTATGATTCAAGCTGTCAGGGGTTCAGGAGCAGAGGCACAGGGGAGAGAGGAAGCGGAGAGCGAAGGGGAACAATCCGAGGGCAGCATAGGAGAGTACGACAGTGAGACGAGAGATTCCATGAGCTTCTCCAGCGATTCGGAAGATTCCCAGAAGGGGGCACCGATGGCCAGGGCAAGGGGGGTCCCGGGAGGGACGCACCAGAAGCTAGGGGCCAGCAGCGACTCCCAAAGCAGCAGCTGGAGATCGGGACCAGTTTCCCCACCAGAGCGTAGCGGGGGGGAAGAGTCCCATGTGTCAGGGCAGGCTTCCCCTCCAGTGGGGAGGGAAGATGAGTCAGGGCTGACCACGCCCCTATCGCTGAGTGAGGGAACGGAGGGGAAGTCAGATCCAGCTAGCCCCCCCCCCCCGAAGGGGGAAGAAGTGACAGGAGCAGTGTAACGGTCAGGAGGAAGGTGGCCGGGTGGGCGCGCGCGCCAAGTTCAAATGTACAGGCGCGCGGGACAGCAGGGAGCTCGGATTGGGAGCCAGGTCCTAAAGCAAGCTGGAGGCAGGGGGAAGAATCCGGGGACTCTTCAGCATCAGAAGAGTCCAGAAAGGGCAACACCCCGGTGGGCAGACGGACCCAGAGGAGGAAAGAACAACGGAAGAGGTGGAGTAAGGCTAGAGTCTTAAACTGGTGTCTAGGGGGAGGAGACTCAGACGGAGCTTCAGCGGTCTAGGGTTGAGACGTAGAGCTGCGCGCCGCGGCTTTGAAATGGAAACTGAACCTTAATAAAGACTTTTGTATATATAAAGAACTGGCGTTGGTCCTCTGTGAGCTGGGACCTTGGGCAGCTCTGACACAAGCGCTTCCTTATTTATGGAAGGCTTTTCAAATAAAGTTTATTAAAGGAAGTGGTGTGTGTGTGTGTTTGTGTGTGTGTGTGTCGTGCTTGTGCAACTGAATGGTTGGGGGGGGGGTTCCTGCAACAGGCCAAACTCTGCCCCCCCCTATTGATTTGTGCCAAATGTTAGAGCAGCATTGCAAACATGTTTTCCTCCAGCTCTGCAGCTGCTGCTTGAGGCATTCAAGACGCTAGAAAGTTATCTAGGTGAGATTTCTTCCACTTATGATTATCAAAATCATAGTGATTTCATCTTCTAAAAGCCCAAGAGATGTTTCTGGAGATTGCATCTGAAGCACAAACAGCATGACATTATTAATTGTACCGTGAGTGAAAAAGAAAAAGTTGTTGCAGATAATATTTCCTGTGTTGGAGACAGAGTGAGTCAAGATTTGGAGCAGGTGAAGGGCTGGGGGGAAGAGGGAAGCCAGAGCTGAGCCCCCACCCCCACCCGAGGAAAGCCACTGCAGCTTTGGTCTTGCAAGAGTCTTGTGATTCTCCTGCTTGGCTGGGTCAGGAAGGAAGAGGAGCCACACACAACAGGTGTGAAGGAGGCAGAGCCAGGATGAGATCCCTGCTGCTCCTGCTGCTAATTTGCTCCCAAGGAGTCTGTGTGAAGCAGAAGGCAAAATGCCCCTTGAATCTGATCAGAGATGAAATTGATGCTCGTAATTACTTCTGGCCTGGAGACTTTCTCATTGGTGGAATCGTATCTCCACAATATATTTTGGAACATAATCCATATGTCTTTAACCAGACACCCTTCACCAACCATTTAATGTAAGTAATTCTTTACGTAGGAATGCCAAAGTCTTTAACTGCCCCTGGTCCCTCTCTCTGAAGGAGAGAGCCCCTATCTCACGGCTGGGGAGTCTGGGGTCCTCCAGAGATCGCTGGATTACAACCCCCCTTGCCTGACCGACCCTTGGCCTTGATAGTAGTTGTTGTTAGAATTTATAGATATCCCTATACCCGGGGGTCTCAGGGCAGTTCACAGAATAAAATCAAGATATAAAACCACAAAATACCTGAGAAAAATAAAAACAACAACCCAATTGCTGCCCTACTGGGGCTGATGGGAGGTGGGGTCCAGTAAAAGATTCCCCCCAAAGCCTCTCCTATTGCCTTGCATCTTGCAGGTTGGTGACACAAGAATGCAAGAGAATCTGGTCAGGGATCAAAGGGATCCCCTGAATTTTCCCACCTGCAGGGAGGAGGTGAGGCTGGCATGAAACTCAGGCAGTTTCCAAGGTGCCAAGTTTTGATTTATCACTATTCTATTTGTACAATTTATAAACTGCCTAGTCAGAATTGCTTTTAAGGAATAGAGCAGTTTTGAGAATGAAATGTTCTCCTCCTCCTCCTCCTCCTCCTCCTCCTCCTACTTCTCCTTCTTCTTGTCTCTCATTCTCTCATCCTCATTTCTAAGTAAAGAAGTTTTGAGATCCTGGACTCATATTGTGCCTAAGCCACTGGTCACCCTGGACAAAACATCCCCCCCACTTGACCCCCATTTTTCCTTCTGAATAAGAGCTGGGGAATGTGTACAGCCCCCCTTTGAAGGAGCCAAGCCCCTGGGGGGAAAGCACAGGCAAAACATTTGCAGCAACTTCCCAGTATTTCACAAATTTGGGGGGAGGGAGATTCATTTCCCCCCCTCTGTTTTATTCTCCGGAGTACCTCTACACTCCTGGATTGGAGAACAAATCTCCATATCTTTATTGTATAATAGTCAGGAAAGGGTTGGATACAAATGCAATAAGATAATTTAATAGAGACTAATCTTTGTGGATAATATTTTGTTATCATTCACCTGTGAAGAGGGTTTGAGTCTTTTAAATTGGTCCATTCATTGCAGCGACACATTTTCGTTCTACTGGCACATCTTCTCCTTCCTGTTCACCATCCAGGAGATCAGCCAGGATCTCAGGCTCTTACCCAACACCACCCTTGGCTACAACCTCTATGAGAACTATTTTGATGCCAGGATGACTTCAGATGCCATGCTAGAGCTGCTTGCAGGCAGCGGAAGAAACATTCCCAATTATCGCTGCGGAGAAGAGAATCCCCTTCTGGCTGTTCTTGGAAGGAGTGATTCTGACATCTCAAAGGAGATTTCCACCATGTCAGGCATCTACAAAATCCCACAGGTATGAATGGGACAGGGGGCATGGAGGGACAGAGACTGAAACTCTACTTTCTCCTGGGGGGCGTTAAGGGGGGAAACCCTGAGCTATGTGCTGGCCATCAGGCCAAGGCTTCTCCCACCTGCCTTGCCCCACCTTCCAGCCCTGAGCTGCTGCCATGGACATTATCTGCATGCGTCTTTTAGTGAACTGAATCAGGAGAAAGTTCATGAGTCATGCGGTGGGGAGACTGGGTGCATGAATTCAAGAGTGCTCGGTTCATTTCTGGTTGCTGGTTTGTTGAGGGTGTTAATATTATTCCATAGATTATACATACTGTGGTATTTTGTTGATCTTATAATGTTACTGTTATGTACTGTGTTGAATAGCATCCAAACTGCAGCAGTCTGATTGGTCCTAGAACAATAGGATCCAAAAGGCAGCAGTCTGATTGGTCCTAGAACAATAGGATTCAGAATGCAGCAGTCTGAGCGGGGGACCCCTAAAATCACGGGCGCGGAAGCTCGTGAGCAAGGAGACTCGGCGGGCACCTTTGCACCCCCCGGTATTGCGAAAGAGCCTTTTTAAAGGCTCCGGAGCGGCATCGGGTGTGAGTGCGGTGCTGAGAGTCGCAACCCAGCCTGCGGAGTGAAGCCGCGTCGCCATTGACGGAGAGCGCCGATTCCTTCCTGAAACTACAATTCGACAGTAACACCCGTGAGTAAGAACAACCTTTGAAGTATTAACGGGACTAAATTTTCAATTTGGCTGAAAACGGGCAAGGCATTAAATCAAGGAAGTCTGCCTCCCAAAACTGCACGATCTGACAAGCAACAGAAAATCAAGCTGCATTTAAATGTAAAATTCTTTTTACTAACTCAACCCGACATCGAAAGCGACCTTCCCCCCCCCCTGGGCAGGAGGTGGGGGGATGAGAAAATAGACCAACATCAACCTGCTTTAGACAATATTAAGAAAACCCCCTCACCGCCAGTCTCCCCTGGCAAGGGCTGCCGGAGTTACACTGTATCGCCTGAATAGAGGGACCTGTCAAAAGCTGTCAAAAATTGAACTGTGGATATAAAGGACTTTATCTGATACAAAATACTGACTTTGGCTTGCTGGGAACATTATAGCACCCCTAATTGATATAAAAGGGGTCTAGGTGGAACTGTTGGATTACTTTGTTACATGCCTAAAGCTTCCTTGTAACTTTGAGAGACCAGACTTGTTTTACTGCCTCTAGAGGGGAAGAGTGACATTGTTTCAGTGTTCCATTGAAGGGAAACAGTGGGATTTTCCACTCTAAAAACCTTTCCTGTGAGAACGACCTTGGCTATGAGCAAGCAGCCAGAGGAAATATCAACAAGATCTAAAACTAAACAAGCTCAGGCAGAGTAAAAGAACCAACTGACATTGCTAACTTATCATTTGGACTTGATTCACTATCGGCTGAAGAACAACTCAGTGGTGCGGTTGGAGGAACAGATACCCATCAATAAAGATGTCCCTGCAGCTTTTAAGCTGGAATTGTAATGGCCTGAACCTTCCCCGAAAAAGGAAACAAGTTTTTCATATCTTAAAGAAAGAACAATTGGACTTAATATGCCTTCAAGAAACACACATTGCAAGGGTACATAGGAAGCTCCTTATAAATAGAAGATTAGGCCTTGAATTTATATCATCGGACAAAGTTAAAAAAAGAGGCGTTGTGATGTATATCAAAGAAAGACTGGCTCCTAAAATGATATTTAAAGATGAGCAAGGAAGATATCTGGCAGTGGAAATTCAACTACAAGGGGGAAAACTTTTAATAATAGGAGTGTATGCTCCCAACGAAGGGAAGGCGGAATTCTTCAAGAAGCTGCATGAGACTCTAACAGACTTTATGGACTATAAAATCGTGATGATGGGCGATATGAATGGAGTAGTCTCCACGAACATGGATAAAGCACAAAGACTTGTGATATCTAAGGATGGGAGACTACCAAAGACCTTCTTTGAAATGACTGACACCATGGACCTTATAGATATCTGGAGAACAAGGAACCCTCTAGAAAGAGAGGGAACCTTCTTCTCTGAAGCAAAATTGACATGGACTAGAATTGACCAAATTTGGATTTCCAGTAATCTGGCATCAAGAGTGAAAAAAACAGAAATCTGCCCTAAAACATGCTCCGACCATAATGCTGTGAAGATGGAAATGAGATTAACAACAGCGGGAACATTCAGATGGAGAATGAATGACACCCTCTTAAGAGATGAAGAAATCTATCAGAAGGCCCAAAAAACATTAAAAGATTATTTTGAAATAAATCTAAGAACAGAAGTGGAGAAGAGAATAATTTGGGATGCAAGCAAAGCCGTGATGCGCGGTTTCCTTATTCAACAGAATTCTTTGAAGAAGAAAAGGCAAAAGGAGAAGGAAGAGAAAATACTAGATAAGATGAAAGAAGCAGAGAAAAAATTGAGATCTAATCCAAAGTCACAACAAATTTTGAGAGAAATAAAATACTATCAGATGCAATATATGGAACTGATGAATCAGGAAATAGAATGGAAAATAAGACAGATGAAACAAAAGACCTTTGAATCAGCAGATAAATGCGGGAAACTGCTAGCATGGCAATTGAAAAAAAGACAAAAACTGAACACCGTGACATCCCTTGAAGAAGAGGGGAAAATTATTACCAGACCAAATGAAATAAGCAATTGCTTTCAGAGTTTCTTCAAGAAACTGTATACTCAAGGGCCAAAAGATGAACAAAAGATAGAGGAATTTATTGGAAAATATGGACTATCAAGAATTCCAGAACAAAGTAGAAGGATCCTAAATGGGAGAATAACAGAACAAGAAATAGAGGGTGCCATTCAGAATATGAAAGTGGGGAAATCACCAGGACCAGACGGTTTAACGGCAAGATATTATAAAATGTTAAAAGACTGGTTAATCCAACCGTTAAAAGAGGTTTGTAATCAAATTCTAGAAGGGAAAAGGGCTCCTGAATCGTGGAAAGAGGCATTCATCTCACTTATACCGAAGACAGAGACTGGGAAAAACCAGGTTAAAAACTACCGGCCTATATCCTTACTAAATGTGGATTACAAAATTTTTGCAGACATTTTGGCAAAAAGATTTAAAGGAATTCTAGCAGGGGAGATTCATAAGGACCAAGCAGGCTTTCTCCCAGGAAGACATATCTCGAGTAATGTGAGGAACATTTTAGACATTTTGGAATTGTTGGAAAGAGAGATTAACAGAAAAGCAGTTTTGATCTTTGTGGACGCGGAGAAAGCCTTTGACAATATTTGTTGGAGTTTTATGAGGAAGAATCTCCATGGGATGGGGGTAGGCCAGGGATTTGAAAACGGTATTGGTGCGATATATTCTGAACAAAAAGCTAAACTGATAGTGAATGGTATGGTTATGGACGAAATCTCAATAGAAAAAGGGACACGACAGGGATGCCCGATATCCCCCCTTCTTTTTATATCGGTCCTGGAGGTTTTATTAAATATGATTCGAGTGGACCCGCTGGTTAAAGGGATTCAGGTCGGAGTGAAATCCTATAAATTAAGGGCATATGCAGATGATCTGGTGTTAACACTGCAACAGCCAGATGAGAGTACTAAAAGAGTATTAGAACTAATTGAAGTTTTTGGTCAAGTGGCAGGGTTTAAACTGAATAAGCAAAAAACGAAAGTTTTGGGGGAAAATTTGACATTGGAAGAGAAAGATAGATTCCAGAGTGTAACTGGTTTGGAAATAGTAAAGAAAGTGAAATATCTGGGGGTGGATGTAACATCAAAAAATATTAATTTATTTAAGGACAATTATGAAAAATGTTGGACAGAAGTTAAAAAAGATCTAGACACATGGTCGAGGCTGAAACTTTCCTTGCTAGGCCGTATTGCTGTTATTAAAATGAATGTATTGCCAAGAGTGCTGTTTTTGTTTCAAACATTACAAATTCTGGACAAGGTGGAGTGCCTCAGAGGATGGCAAAAAGATATTTCTAAATTTGTCTGGCAGGGCAAAAAGCCAAGAATTAAATTTAAGATTTTAACAGATGCGAAAGATAGAGGGGGTTTTGCCCTGCCGGACTTAAGGCTTTACTACGAGGCAGCAGCTTTCTGCTGGCTGAAATCATGGCTACTTCTTGAGGACACAGATATCTTGGATCTAGAAGGATATGACAATAATTTAGGTTGGCATGCGTATTTATGGTATGACAAGGTAAAAGTACACAAGAGTTTCAAAAACCATATTGTCAGAAAGGCGCTGTATAATGTTTGGATTAGATATAAGGATTTATTAGAAAGTAAAACCCCCAGATGGTTATCACCAATGGAAGCAAAGGCAGTTAAAAGACTCAACATGGACTCCGACTGGTTAAAATACTCGGAAATTTTGGAACATGATGGTGATAAATATAAACTTAAGAGCTACGAGAAGCTAAAGTCAAAAGTCCGAGACTGGTTGCATTATCATCAGATAAATGAAGTATTTAAGCAAGACAGGAAGATAGGCTTTCAGAGTGAGAGGTCTAAGTTAGAAACAGAGCTATTAGATTCCAATACTAAGAATCTTTCTAGAATGTATAATCTACTGCTGAAATGGAATGTACAGGATGAAACGGTAAAATCAGCAATGATTAAGTGGGCGCAAGATGTAGGTCATGATATTATGTTTGCTGACTGGGAACAGTTATGGACCACCGGCATGAAATTTACGGCATGTTCTGCCTTGAAAGAAAACATAATGAAAATGATCTATAGGTGGTACATGACCCCAGTCAAGCTGGCTAAGATCTATCATCTGCCTGACAATAAATGTTGGAAATGTAAAGAGTCTGAAGGAACCTTCTATCACCTTTGGTGGACCTGCCCAAAGATTAAGGCCTACTGGGAAATGATCTATAATGAAATTAAGAAAGTCCTTAAGTGGACATTTCCTAAGAAACCAGAGGCCTTTCTCTTGGGTATGGTGGGCCAATTGGTACCAAAGAAGGATAGGACTTTTTTTATGTACGCCACTACAGCAGCAAGAATACTACTAGCAAAGTATTGGAAGTTGCAAGAACTACCCACTCTGGAAGAATGGCAAACGAAGGTGATTGAATATATGGGACTGGCAGAGATGACCGGCAGAATCCGTGACCAGAGGAAGGAGGCGGTGGAGGAGGACTGGAAGAAATTTAAAGTGTATCTTGAGAATTGTTGTCAAATTAAGGACTGAAAAGATGTCGAGGGGTAAGAAATAAAGATTTACAGCTGTAAACTATAAACCATAGGGAAGAAGTTTTAAGGAGGTGATATGTAAAAATTGACTGAAGGGTTGCTAGAGAGAATTGTGAAATAAGGGTGCAGAACAGGAGAGGTATGGGGAAGTCTTCAAGTTTGTATGATCTGTGTTTTTTCTTTTTCTATGTTGTATTGTTATTTTTTCTTGTTATGTTTATGTTGTTATGTTTATGTTGTGAAAACTTAATAAAAATTATTATAAAAAAAAAAACAGAATGCAGCAGTCTGATTGGTCCTAGAACAATGCAGCAGTATGATTGGTTGGCAGGAACCGCCCAATCATGCTCCAGATTGAAGTGAATCCACAACCTGATTGGCTTACAGTAGAATTCCGGAATTAGCCAATCATCTGCAGCCCATTGTGTAAATAATGTATATAAAGCAGATACTTTGAGGGGACTTTCATTCATTCCTCCTCACCACTATGAGCTGAATAAAGAGAATGAAATCACTTTGCGACTGAAATCACTTAGTTCAGTTACTTTTGTTGAAATTGTACTGTTGTTTTGTTAAGAGTGTCTTATAAAAAGTAATTGTTTTACTGAGGATTTGTAAATTATTCTATATGAATTATGTTGCATTTGTGATGTTCTATCACGTTTTTGCTGTTCATGAGCCGCTTTGTGGTTTTTGTGAATGAAAAGCAGCACAGAAATATAATAAATGAAATGTAATCCAACACTCTTTTTTGAAGGTACTGAGCCTTTTCCTACTTGGCCCCCACCTGACAGGGAGGGAGCTGAGAGGCAAAGTACCGGCAAGGGGAACCAGGCAGGCAGGGAACGTTTTTATCCCTTCACTTCTTAATATCAAACGAAAGAGACAGAGAACCACAAAGTATGTTCCCTCCAGGCTGGAGCTGTTGCCCAGTGTGCCCACTCCTCCTTGCCCCAGCTTGCATATCAGACCCCTCCTGCTGCCTATGGTGGTGGCCAAGGGACCCCTTCTGCCTCTGGGTCCCAAGGGACCTAGTCTCAACTGGCTCCGATCTTGTCTCCACTGCATCTGACTCCTGTCTCTCTTCAGGGCTGGTGGATCTGCCACCTTGCCCTTCTTCCTCACCTTCCAACATTCCCCAGCTCTTTTCTTCTTCTGGGCTGTGTCCTCTTCCCACCACCACAAACCTGGCTCCATGCTGTCTTCCTCTGCCCCCTCCCTGGAAGACTCTTGAGGGTCTCCACCTCTTCTTCTCATCTGAACAGTTCCTGACACCACCAGCTGTTTCGGAATAAAGCTCCCATTGGCCCCACCAGCATAATTTATATCAATCATTTCAGATTACTAAATATCTGCTCCCTTCCTGAAAGCAAAACAATTACTCTTTCCTTTCCTCACCAGCTCAGTTATGGCTTCACAGCCCAGGTTCTTGAAGATAAAACACAGTTCCCTTTCCTCTACCAGATGCTCCCCAAAGAGGAAAGTCAGTACCAAGGGATTGTGGAGTTGCTCCTCCATTTCGGATGGACGTGGGTTGGCCTCTTGGCTGCAGACAATGACAGTGGAGAAAAGTTCGTGAGGACTATGACACCTCTGATGATCAGAAATGGGATCTGCATTGCCTTCTCAAAAATATATACAGAAGAGGATTTATTTGAACTAATGGACCCAAGTGAAGCTGTTATCAACAGGAGACAAGTTGGGGTATTTGTTTGCTATGTAACTGATACAAAGGAAATTTTCTTAATAATGGAAATATGTATGAGTATTGAGGAATATTGGAAGAAGGAAATACCGGGAACAGTCTGGATCACAACTGCTTTCCAGGACATCAACATTAGCTTGACTTTCTCTCCTAGGTACATCCAGTACATTCAAGGTTCTCTCTCTTTTGCAGTTAAGACCAGGATAAGGAGCACCAAACATGGTTATGATGAATCAGTGTTCCGTAATTTTTTCCTTTTTTGGAGTGTAGCATTTCACTGTTCATATTCCAAGCATGTTTTATCCCCGAAAGGCCGGATAAGATGCAGAGAGAAGGAGGAACGGGAGTCTTTGCCCCAAGAGGAGATTGAGAGCGCTCTGTCTGGAGACAGCTATGCCACTTACATCAATGTCCAAGCTGCAGCCCAGGCCTTGAATGCTGCGTTTTCATCTAGACCATGGCGGATGCTGATGGTGGGAGAAGGAGCCCAACGGGAACAGGGAAGGCTTCAGCCATGGCAGGTATTTCCTTCGGCATTTAGAATGGTTATGTAAATTATGTGAATATTTGGAACTGGCCAAATTGATGGATATAATAAGATTAAAGCCAATGAATCCAGAAAAGAAGGAATGGAAGTGCTTGAATGATTATTTAGAAAGACAAGGTTCTAACGTAAAAATTTGGCTGTGTCTAGAATGACCTCGTGAATGGAAAAGGGGAAACATATATATATGCATATCTATATATTAAGATGCAAATAATACTGAAATACAGATAAAACATGAAATAAAATATGAAATGTGAAAGGAAGTGTTGTAAGAGTGATGGAAGTCTATTACTATTATTATTGTGTAAAATAGTGTTTATTGTATTGAAATATACTTTTCTTTATTCTTTTACTGTCTACTTTTCTTTTTTCTTTTCTTTCTTTTTTCTTTTTTCCTTTTATTTATATTATTATTTATGTATAGTTTGGTATTGATGTATTTACATTGCAATAAAAATTCTAATAAAAAAATAGGGAAAAAATGATTTTATTGTGTTTCGTATTGATCTTATTTATTATTTGCATTAATCTTATTCTGCAAAGCTCCTTGCTCCAAGTGAGGAAAAATAAAATGCTGCTGTTTTCCCTGTCATTCCAGCTCCACCCTTTCTTAAAAGAAATCCAGTGTTTGAATACCTCCAGGGGCACAATATGTTTGGATGAGAATTGGGAGCTGCCTCCTGACTTTGATATTATGAATTGGGTGATGTTTCCCAATAAGTCTCGTGCTCTAGTGAAGATTGGCAGTACAAGGAGAGAGGCATCTCCTGCCATCAAGTTTACCATCAACCCAGAAGCCATTGAGTGGCCTAAGAAGTTCCACAAGGTAGGGGATGTTACCCAGGAAGAAGGCTAGGAGATCCTGCTCGTCCTCTTCCTGGAGCCTCTTTTGCCAAATGGCCTTAGAAGGGGGACCAATGGTGCTCTTTCCACCCAGCTTCAGCTGCCAGCGCTGCTCCTTCTTGCCACAGCAGCTGAGAGGGGAGAGGAATCTGGAGCCTCAAGAATGCGCTAGCGCCCAGGCATCCTGAGAAAAGGCAGACTATGTTTCCCAGCCAGGTCCCTCTCAGTCCACCTGGGGAGGAAAGAAAGCAGCACCCAGCCCTCTTTCCTTCTCCTCTTCTCTTCTCCCTTCCTCCCCCCCCCCTCTCTCCTTCCCACACCTTCCACACACCCCAGCATCAAAGGAGGCTGGCGTGTGCACCCTGTGGTTTGACATGTGGGAGAATCCTAAGTTTGACAAAACCACATTAGAGATCTAAACAGCCAATTGGTACAATAAAACCTCAAATATTTAATACTTCTCTGTATAGGACTGCCTTCTAAAAGTCAGCTAGTTACTTATTTCCTTGACATCCCATGGGAGGTTGTTCCACATGGAAGTCGCCACCAATGAGAAGGCCCTCTGCCTGGTTCCCTGTAACCTCACTGCTCACAGGGAGGGAACCGCCAGAAGGCCCTTGGAGCTGGAACTCAGGGTCAGGGCTGGATAAAGGGGAAGGAGACACACCTTCAAGCGTACAGGGCCAAGTTTGTTTAGGGCTTTAAGATCAGCACCAACATTTTGAATTGTATATAAACGTGTGATATAAAACTTGCATGAACAAACGAACAAAGAGATGCTTCTGTGCAAGAAGTGGACAGGGTCAGGGGGACAAGAGATCATTTGCAAACTGTCAAAATTCACCTTCTCCGCCCGCCCTATCATTTTTATTGATTCTCCATGCACCTTCTTATCTTCATGGTTAGGCCGTGCCTCGTTCCAGGTGCAGCAAAATATGTCAACCTGGATTTGCAAAGGTGGTTCCAGAAGGAAAGCCTGTTTGCTGCTATGCTTGTGATCCTTGTGCGGAAGGAACCATGTCCAACCAAGAAGGTGGGTGAGAAGGATTACAAGAGAGGAAGCATTCTTGCCCTTTGCAAAAAAGGAACAAAGAATTGCTTGCCCCTCTTTACCTCTTTACACATTCTTATTTCCGGGGCACAGGGGGTCATGGATGTAAGAGATGCTGAAGCCACTCTTTTCCTCTTCCTCAGATGCAGAACGTTGCACCAAATGCCCAGAAGATCAGCATCCAAACAAGGACAGAGATCAATGTGTCTCCAAGATTATCACCTTCCTGGCTTATGAAGAACATCTGGGGATCACCTTAGCTTCCATTGTCCTCTTCTTATCTTCTACAGCAGGCATTGTGTTAGGAATCTTCATTAAATACAAAGAAACCCCAATAGTCAAAGCCAACAACCGGGACCTCTCCTACATCCTGCTCGCCTCCCTTCTGCTTTCCTGTTTGTCCTCCTTCCTCTTCATTGGGCAACCAAGAATAGCGACCTGCCTTCTCCGACAAACGGCCTTCAGCATCATCTTCTCCGTTGCTGTTTCTTCTCTCTTGGCCAAGACCATCACGGTGGTGCTGGCCTTCCTGGCCACAAGGCCAGGGAACAGGGTGAGGAGATGGCTAGGGAAGACTCTGGCCAACTCCATTGTCATCTCCTGTTCTGGGGGGCAAGTTCTCATCTGCACCATCTGGCTGGGCTCTTCTCCCCCATTCCCAGAGCCCGACATGCACTCCCAGGTGGAAGAGATCATCCTGCAATGCAACGAAGGCTCTGTGGCCATGTTTTATGTTGCCCTCGGCTACCTGGGCTTCCTGGCTGCCATCTGCTTCACGGTGGCTTTCCTAGCCAGGAAGCTGCCTGGGTCCTTCAACGAAGCCAAGCTGATCACCTTCAGCATGCTGGTCTTCTGCAGTGTTTGGGTGTCTTTTGTGCCCACCTACCTGAGCACCAAGGGCAAGTACATGGTGGCCGTGCAGATCTTCTCTATGTTGGCCTCCAGTGCTGGGCTTCTGGGCTGCATCTTCCTCCCCAAGTGCTACGTTATTGTGCTGAGGCCTGATCTGAATACAAAGGAGCACCTGGGAACAAGGACTTAAGATGGCATCGGATTTGTATAGTATTCCATGTTGATTCTACCCAACACTGCAGAAAGGAAACACACATAGTTGTTTTTAGATTAATGCTCCATCAATAAAATCTCTCTTCATTTTGCATAAGTCATGAATGATGAAAATGAACCTATAATAACTGCCACGACTACAAGCTCTTGGACTGAAGATCTTTTTCACAGGCTGATTCCAACAAGATACCTTAAACGTCATGTTGTTGTTTCTGCTCCTGATCCTCATCTGGGTCATCCTGGCTGGTTCTGGAGGACAGTATGGATTTGGATCAGTTGTATGCAGAAGGGCATAGTTCAGAGGCTGCGGAGGGAAAAGCTGGGGAAGATTGGAAGAGGAAGAAGGAGGAGGAGGAGGAGGAGGAGGAGGAGGAGAGAGACAGCTGACAGACTCAGTGTCTTTGGAAAGCATTCCTGACCCCCGCCCCGCCCCTTTTCACAAGACAAGACAGGCATTGAGGATAGTAGAACAGAGAGCTCAGCTGCAGAAGGCTCAGATTGGCCAACACAGAATAGGGGAGGCAAAGTTGGGGGGACTTGACTTTGAGCAAGGCCATTTCTAGAGAGAGACCACATTCCTTTGTCTCTCGTTGTGATTATTGAATAAACTAATGGGTAAGAACTCTCCTTTTTTTAGCTGCTTCTTTGCTGCCAATGAATCTGATCTCCCAAAGCCTGACTCATTTTCATCTTCTGTCTGAAATGATGGGGGGAACCAGCTGGGGAACCATTCAACAGGGCAGAAGGCTGAGAGCCTGGGGAGAGGCGGTGGGACAACGATGGGAGGTCAGAGCGAGAAGACTGGGGGAAAGAGGGGTCAGAAGCTGAGAAGGTAACAGGGCTTAGTGAGCGGGGAGAGTCTGTGGAGAGGGCAGTCAGTCCAGAATCAGAGGCCGAAGCTGAAGCAGGAGGGAGGGAAGGGGGAGGCCAAGAGGCAGAGGCGAGTCAGGCTCCCCCTCCTGCAGCCACAAACTCCCCTCCCTCCTGGTCTCTCAGAACCAGAAGAGGCAGGAAAAGGGTGGAGAAGAGAAGAACGTCACACAAGCGCAGTCTCTGCTTGCTTGGGAAAAACCCTGGAGAAGAGCGGACTTATGCAACTCCAGGACATGAGCTGCCCTGACCCTTTGCCAAGTCTGTGAAGATCTCCATTGCCTCAAGGACTTCTTCCTGAGAGATGGATTGGTTTAGGTACTGCCTGTGCTCATCTGGCACTGGCTGAAAACCTACCTCTGAAAAATAATTGTGTATTAATTTTTGAGGCAGGTTGTCAGATGAGTGCATCTATCCTCTGAATCGCTTGCTGAGTCATTCAATACTGTCCCTTCAGGTTGCAAACCTCAGTAATTTGAGTTCTGTTTCTCGGTTTGTTGACGCTAGGGTGACACACCTCCCCCCAAAACCCCCAAGAAGAGCACTGGGGTGTCTTGGGGTCCTGCAGCTCACAAACAGAGCTAGAAGATTTATTATTAATATTGAGCTATCAAAATTTAATAGTACAGACTTATTATATTGAATATAAAAATGATTTGGATGTGAATGGATGTAAAGATCTGAATATATAATTGCTACAAATTATATTCGTGAATAAGGTGGGGGAGGGGAGGGGTAAAATTGAAAGTACTGGTTTTCCTCTACTGAACCTGGAGGAAAGTCTCTGACAAAGTACTGATAAAGCTGAAAATAACACTATTAGTGGTGGGGAAAGGCTTCTTGTTCTGAAAGCAAACCCTAGAGGAAGCTGGGAAATGGGAAGAGTCCCCCCCCCCCCCGCTCTAAACTAGAAATGGCAGAGGAAAAAATCCATATGTTAAAAGGAACCAGCCAGGCCATAATTCAAAAGAACATAAGAGATGAATTGCATGATTTTCTTTTAGATATGAAAATAGAACTGTTTGATCAGATAAAAGAAGATGTTAACAGAGCAGTTTCTTAAATTTGCAAAAAATAATAATTTCCTTGCAGTGGCCGTGACACAATTAAAAACGGCAAATACACAAACCACCAAGGTGGAAACGGTAGAGAGACGAGACACAAGGAAAATACAAGGGAAAGTAAGGGGAGTTCAAGACAAAAATGGTATTATATGTGAAATGATCTGGAAAACTTTGACTGATAAAAGTGATACCTCATGTGAAAAGATTTAGGAGGCTTTGACCTCAAGAAGGGAGGGCAAAATGCACAAGAGGTTACTATATGTGGTGGAAACGTAAAATTATTTAAAAGGCCTGGGAAAAGATGTATAAAGATTTGAAGAATATGTGGGAAATGATTAATGTTAAGAAAAAACTGGTGAAGATACTGAGATGCACAAGGTTTGATGGACCTACCAAGCGAAAGGTTTTGTTCCAGTACCGGAGACAGGATCCCAGACCAAGGCAGGTCAGCCTCCGCCGGAGAAGACAAGAAGATTGGCAAAATAAACTCTTGAACGATGCAGGACAATTTAGTTAATCTGAAGCCATAGAAAGAAGGAATTTGAGTTTAAAAGGGGGGCAAATGTTTAATGCATCTCTTTTAAGCTTGTGTTTAGACTTGTACATCAGTATAACTTTTACAACTCAGTTGTAATAAGATGAAGAAGGTTTTAAAATTGTACTGTTAAGAATATAAGGTTCGATGGACGTGCATAAATCCCTCGGCAATCTTCGCGGAGCTCTGGCCCAATGGTTGGCAGTGGCTTGATTTGAATTAATTTTATAATGAATGATTTTAGAGGGTTGTGTTGTACTTTTGTACTGTTTTATTGTTTGTGAGCCGCCCTGAGCCCGGCTTCGGCTGGGGAGTGCGGGATATAAATAAAATTCATCATTATTATTATTATTATTATTATTATTATTATTTAATATAATGAAACCAAGAGGGGGAGGGGAGGGAAGTCTACTAAAAAGAATATGGTTTTTAAAATTTCGCATATGATTCCCCACCCCCTTTATCTTCTGTTGTGTTGTTGCTGTTGTTTTTATTTTGGTTATTTCTGAAAAATTTAAAAAGGCTATCACAAAAAAAGAGGATCACTGAGTACAGCACATTCCACTCTGCGATCTGGTGATCTTGGGAGGTCCTTTTGCCAGTCAGAACCATCCAAGAGACCGCAGGCAGGTATATGAAGCTATTAAGCCCCATCTTTATTGTTGCAACCCCCCCCCCCCAGCAAGCAAGCAAAAAGAAGCAGCCCCGGACAAAGGTGTGCAACCCTTTTAAAAGCTACAATTTCCCCCAAAACATTTCCAGAAAACACCATTTAAATGCCATGCCATGTCACAAAACGGTTCTGTGATAGACAGAAACTAAACTCCTTGGCTTGTCACCTTTCAGTCAAGATGTCAGGGTATCACTCATCTTTCCTCCTTGAAGCAAGGATTCCCGTTTTCTTTTACACTACAGTCACGTTTGTTCCTTTCTCTTGGCCCAGTCTCTTGTGCAAATAGTCCCTGATTGTGAGTGGGTGACTCTCAGCCTGTCCATCTGGTCCCGCCTTGCCCTCTGGCAGCCAAGAGGGAGAGGTCCGAGTCGGCACTCTTGCGCTTTGGGGATGATGGCTCCTCTCGCTTCGACCAGCCCGAGGGCTCAGGACCACTCCAGCCGTGCCTTTGTAGGCTGAGTTTCTACCCCTTCGTACAAATAAAACGGTTTATTTGAACATTTACAGTGTTTTCCATTGATAAGAGTTTCACAGGCTTATTGGGTGATTTCCACAAGGCACATTTCTCCACTGGAGCCGCTGATGTGTGATGGACGAAGTGCTGCCAAGCTCTTTCTCGGCAGAATTTGCTCTTTACACAGCCACTCCTATAGAGGCCACTCTTCCTTAAGGGGATTTTAACTCTAAAGGGTCTGCTAGTGCTGTTTCGGATTGGATGGCCGACAAAAGGAGTGGCTTCCGAATGGTCAGTTTTCAGGCTGTGTTGAAAATGGAGGTTTATTGCCTGATTTCAGCATGGTGGACTCAATGCACTTATGTAAATTGTTTGTTTGTTTGTTATGCCCCGCCCATCTGGCTGGGCATCCCCAGCCACTCTGGGCGGCTTGAGACCAAAAATACACTAAAATGTCACACATTAAAAACTTCCCTGAACAGGGCTGCCTTAAGATGTCTTCTGAGTGTCAGGTAGTTGTTTATCGCTTTGACATCTGATGAATTTTAATAGGGAGAAATGTAAGGTATTGCACTTGGGCAAAAAAAATGAGAGGCACAAGTACAAGATGGGTGACACTTGGCTTGAGAGCAGTACATGTGAAAAGGATCTAGGAGTCTTGGCTGACCACAAACTTGACATGAGCCAACAGTGTGACGCGACAGCTAAAAAAGTGTTACGGCAAAAATCTGGGTGCGAGGCTGCTCTGCCACCCAGCTCATCGGACTAAGTCCGTGGGTCCCTGCGGAGGAAAATGAGCTCAGCCGGAGACAGGAGCAAACTGCAGAAGATCCAAGTTTATTGCGCAACAGGTTCAAGGCGAGATTGAACAGTGAGAAAGGGGTGACATGAGTTTTTGAAACTCCCTCCATGTCCCAGAATACAGTGCAAAACACGTCATGAATATATTAAAGAGAGGTTTGGTTACACAGATTACATCATGAATATATTAAAGGGAGGTTGGGTTACACAGATTAACATATGGAGGAGGGAGGGGGGAATATGCAGAGCTGGAGATATGCACAGATAAACACTTCCTGGGGATGAAAAGACAATGGTCTCAAATATGCATAGTCTGCCACCTGACATTGTCTGGAGGAAAGGCTGATCAGAACAATTTGAAAGGATTAAGGTCTTGACACTTTGCTTGAGGGATTATGCTGGACAGGGGAGATGTGATGGAGTCCTAGAGTAATTGAGCAAACTGGCACGCTGATTTTCTATGAATTTTATAGATTTTAGTCCCTTTTGACAATTGGAAATAAATTGATATATTGTAGCGAAGAAGAAGGTGAAGAAGACATGCCCCCCCCCTTCCGTAACAGTCCCCCATTCGGAGATAGATTTGCATTAAAGTTCTGTAAGAACTTGCAAATCTTTTCTCCGCACCCTAAATCTCGGTGAAGGTAGGGGTGCCGTGTGAGTGGGAATAGGCCCTAATGGAAAAGGAGGTGGGTTGAGCAGGGCAACAAAGGAGGGAGCAACACGGACCAAGACAATGTATGTTTACGTTATATAGATATGCACTAAATAATAACTTTGTATCTATCGTACTAGATGTGTGGGTTTGTGCAAACCTGAAGGGGACTTGCAAATCATGCCTCTTAAGGCCATTTGCAAGTATAGTAGTGCAAAAAGGACACCTGTTGTATTTTGTTCAATAGTGGTCTATGCTTTACATTTAGCAGGAAAGTCCACTACTGACTGAAAAAAAATGCAGTTTGCTTTGTCCCCCGCCATTTTTGTGTTCTCAGGTGTCAAGGTAGCTTTTCTGTGGTCTCACAGTAGTGGCAATCCCTGGTGAATCCACTTAGGGCTTTCATATTAACCATGTTGCCTGGCACTCACCACAGCTGCCATAGGTTCGGGCACGTCCTGAGGGAAATGTCCTTGCCTTGGCTTCCTATGGGGTTTTATTATTGGTCTTGCAGTCATGGGAAGTTGCGCACTTGCACTTTAAGGACCAAAAGCTAATTGCAGCCTGGATACACTTGCCCAATTCAAACTGAGTCCAATTTGAATTTATCTTTCCCCATGGTTCTCAACTCTTCAAACCAATCTGTTAAAAGAAAACCATTCTTAAAGGGGCACTTTGTCGAAATAAGTCAATTTAACTGTATAAGGGATCATTCCTGCTAAACCAAAGCATATCCACCTTCATGTATCTTAGAAGCTTCTCCTTGGTAAAGTGGGTTTTAGCACATTTTTTAAAATGGGTAGGGAAGTTGGCAGAGTGCCAGGTGAAACAACGAAATATGGTAATAAATTTATCTAAGTCTAAACATTGGACTACATAATATCCTGATCTGTTAAAAGGTATAAAATGTATGAGGATCCTCCACTGGGGTGTAAGGAATAAGACATTAGACATAAAACACTTACACACAAAAATAGCCACAAAATAGCCCCCCCATTTGTGGAAATGACACACTGTCAGACACATTTCAACATTCCTACGTAATAACACATAATACAAAACAAACTAATTAAATATCAGTTGCATATCTTGAGACAATTGGGATATTTTATATATGTATCTTGAGGTTCAAAAGTCAGAAAATGTCCTTGTAATTCAACTCCACCCCCCTTTGTCAGCCCCACTCCCCCCGGCAGTCTATATCCTTTGAAAGAGACATCACTTTGAAACTTTGGTGTCTTCTGTTGTGGTGGCGAAGTCTTTCATTGGATCTGTAATAACACACTTGTAGGAGTGATATCCTGTAAGGGCAGGGTGGACTTAAAAGACACAGTTAAAATAATAATAACACACACACACACACACACACACACACACACACACACACACACACAATGACCTATGAGGAACCAAAATAAATAAATGCTAAGACACAGAATTTTAAGAAATCTGAAGTAACAATGAAAATAAAAGAGTGTTTCTTGATGTGACCATATCGGCTAGAATGTTAACAGCAAAATACTGGGAAATGACTTAATATCAAAGAAAAATGAATGGCAATTTAAAGTTGTGCAAGTACCTTGAACTAGCCAAAATGACAGAATTAATAAGAAATGCTCAGGCAAAAGGTAAACAAATACCATTCCACAAACAATGTTTGGTTGTGCTTCGATTAGCTTCATAGACATCATGGAAAAACGGATTAAATAAATGAAAACAGATTATTTGTAACTTAAAAAGTGTCAAAGCCACGAAGAGATGGAAGTCACTAATACAGCAGGGATTTCACAGAACAGAAAGAAAGTTAATACAGCAGGGATTTCACAGAACAGAAAGAAAGTTGTTGTGGGAGAAAAAAGGGACAAACACTTTGTTATCGGGGTTCACATATCCTGTTAAAAGGGAAAATTATTTCATGTGAGAAGCCTATCAGGAAATGCTGTTCCTAAAATGCACACAAACAAAGTCTGTGATTTAAATCCCATTGAGAGGTGGAATTCTTTGATATTTACCTGTGAAAAGAATTTGGCATGTTAAGATTTCAAACTTGGGACACATTAAGGGTGATTTCTCTCAATGGTTCCAGGTTTTACATAAACCTCCTCTCCCCCCCTCTACAGTTCCCCCTCCTTCCTCTCTCTCTCTCTCATTTCTTTTCCTATCCTCTTTTTTTTTTTTTTTTTTGCTGATCTAGTCTCTGTGCATGTGTGGAGTTCATGTCTCAGCAAACCTTTTATACTATTGAAATGTTGCATCTTTTGGCAAAATTAGAATTTGAATAAGGGAAGGGTAAGTAGATTTTAAAAGAGGGTTAGATTTAAAACAAAAGAGAGAAACTCAGCAATTGAAGTATTCACCAACAAAAGCTAGCAATTTCAGCCCAAGCAAAGCGACTGCTTCCTTTATGTACAGGAAAGGGCTAATATCCCTCTGGCCATTCGTGGAACAATGCCGCGCCCTTATATATGGGAAAATGGCCAGAGAGTCAGAATTCATAGGAATTTTTATTTTATTTATTATTATTTTTTAACATTCTAAGTTTTTCGGCCTTACCATTTGCAGACAAAAATTTTCCTGCCCCTTTATTTACAGGATTGGTCAAGGCCCATATGTATTTGTCTGATTTTTAAATAGTAGACAAAATGATAAACACTGTAATCACTCAAATGCTTGATATTACCAGTTGTGCTTCAAAACATCACAGCTTCACCTCTCACCTTTTAAAACTAGAGAGCAAAGCTAGGCTGAATTTCAACTCCATCACCACACCAGAATTTAAGAATTACCCTGCGATGCTTGCGGACACATGTCCTTCCACACAGCCACAAATTGGGAGAGTTGAAAGGGACCCTGGGGTCATCTAGTCCAACCCTCCAAAATATAGGGTTCACAGCAAGATTTCACAGCAAGATTTGTACTACACACACATTCTTATGTATACAGGCACTACTGGGGAAGAGAGCACAATCAGTGCTCCTATCATGTACTAAGGAAGAGGAAAATAAAAATTCCTAACTTTATACAGAACCCTTTAGCAGATCTTGAGATTAGTTTGAGTTTACTTCCTTAGACGTGCAAGTTCCTTAGAGTGCAAGTTCCTAGACAAATGATCTTTAAAGAAAGATTGAAGTGAACATTTTCTTAAGATAGGGAGAGGATCTCTTATAAAGCATAGTTAAAACAGCCATAGATTTGATTTAAAGGGAATACAAAAGTGACAATTTTAAGCCTAATCTATGCCCCCCCCCCTTTTGCAGTTTCCTTTAAAGGAAGCTTACTCGGAAGTAAATTTACCTGGCACAGAAGAAGAGAAAAAGGAAAAAAAAACCTGAAAGAGACAGAATGAAACAAGGGGGGGCATTTTCTAAGAAAAGAGGCCTGATATCAGGAGCCTTACAATAACTCTTCTGTCCAACCAAATCAAAGTTAAAACTGGACTCAGATATTTTCTTAGAAGGAAGACCATACTTTCATAGGCATGTGCTTCATGAAATAAATACACTGCATTTTAGCTTGAGAGAGCAGTGGTGCTCACCTACGCTTTTGCAGCAGAAACATCTAATTCACATTAGAAACATTCACATTCCAGAAACATTAGAAACATTCACATTCCAAAATAGACTGTAGACTCACAATCTGAAAAGTTGCGGCAGAGCACGAGGTGGGGTAAACATTTGCACCTTTCATTCTCATTTTGTCTTATTTAGGACTGATAAGGTCCAGCATGGCTTCCTTAAAAATTAAATTTTGAAGCAAGCTTGCAGTTTAAACTATGCGCGCTTAAGAAAGGCAGTCTGTCAGAGACAGAAGGAACAGACAACACACATAACAGACAACATGTAAACACACATATTCTCATATATGTATTAACACACAACACACATAACAGACAACATGTAAACATATATACTCTCATCCTTTAGTTGGTTATTGCAAGGAGTTGGGCTGCTTCCTTTAGCTTCATTAAGTGAAATTAGTAGGAAGGTCCCACATGGTTTTAAGAGCCTCCTTGCCTCTTCAAACACCACCAGTTAACCAGCCGGCCAACGCAATTCGGGCTTGGCGGAGGCGGTGCTGGCGGGCCAGATTTCAGAACAGAGGTTCTCTAATTTTGCTTCGATAATAATTTGTGGCCAGGAATCGTCTTCCAATACGTGATGACAAATTGGAGAGGAGAGTCAGGGTCCTTCTGAGACTGAGATGGCTTTCTAGAAGCCTTCTTCCCAGAGTGAGCCCGCTCGCGTTTGGAAGCCTGGGTACCCATTTTATGTTTTACGCGTGTCTAGACAGAAAGAGGGAAGAGAAAGGGTGGTAAGGATTGGTATATCTAGGAGACTGATATACTTAATACGGGATTTATAGTAAAGAGGGGTCTTTAGTCGCTTGGCAACTTCCTTAGAGGGTTTTTAAAGAGCTCTAGCTATCCGGTATTCCTTCCTATTTCCTTAGTCAATAACCTGGGGTCCTTTTCCACTCTGCCGATCCCGCCCAATTCCTCATGGGCTATCCCTCCTGGCAACCTCCTACCTATCGTCAATCTCAGGAAAAGGGGCCCTACTGAACGCCCGCGCCGTGCGGTGCCAGATCGGGTGATCCCTGGATAGAGTTTCGAACCGAAAATCCCCCTTGCTTTTGGAAGCGGGCTCACGCACGATACACGTGTTACGTGGCACCGACCAGTGCGGCTGGGATTGATACAGAAAGCAAGACCACTTCCCGCCCCCTTGCCGGGCGCTAAAGAAGTTCGGAAAAGAACTCCAACCCCTTGCTTTCAACTGGGATGTCCGTTGCGGAGAGTCGGCTGTCTTTCAAGTCGGCTCTCTCCGTCTTACTTTCGGACTCCCAATTGGTGCGGCTGGCTGGAGAGTTTAGAGAAAGGGATAGAGCTCAGAGCCCCCCTTTCGGGCCGAGCGGTGGTCCACGGTCTCTCTCACTAACCGGACCGAGAGAAAGGTAAGAAAGAGCGATAGGAGGAGGGCAGAGATTCAGTTGCCAGGAGATTTCCACCCCTTTCCCACCAGTGCACTGGATTTTTCCTTTTCCTTATACTCACATGTCTTCTATGATGATCCCCGGATTGATGAATAAGCCGGCTGGATCCCTCTTTGCTCCCCGGCTGAACTCCTGGGGCTTTCGATTACCGCCCGGAAGATGGCCGGGGGTCCAAAGGATCTTCCCAGGCAAAATGGCCTGGTGCCGGCTGAAGATTTCGGGGCCCCCGGTCAGCAACGCGGGAGAACCGCATGCCCCACGTTGGGCGCCAACTGTTACGGCAAAAATCTGGGTGCGAGGCTGCTCTGCCACCCAGCTCATCGGACTAAGTCCGTGGGTCCCTGCGGAGGAAAATGAGCTCAGCCGGAGACAGGAGCAAACTGCAGAAGATCCAAGTTTATTGCGCAACAGGTTCAAGGCGAGATTGAACAGTGAGAAAGGGGTGACATGAGTTTTTGAAACTCCCTCCATGTCCCAGAATACAGTGCAAAACACGTCATGAATATATTAAAGAGAGGTTTGGTTACACAGATTACATCATGAATATATTAAAGGGAGGTTGGGTTACACAGATTAACATATGGAGGAGGGAGGGGGGAATATGCAGAGCTGGAGATATGCACAGATAAACACTTCCTGGGGATGAAAAGACAATGGTCTCAAATATGCATAGTCTGCCACCTGACATTGTCTGGAGGAAAGGCTGATCAGAACAATTTGAAAGGATTAAGGTCTTGACACTTTGCTTGAGGGATTATGCTGGACAGGGGAGATGTGATGGAGTCCTAGAGTAATTGAGCAAACTGGCACGCTGATTTTCTATGAATTTTATAGATTTTAGTCCCTTTTGACAATTGGAAATAAATTGATATATTGTAGCGAAGAAGAAGGTGAAGAAGACATGCCCCCCCCCCCTTCCGTAACAAAAGCCAATGCAATTCTGGGCTGCATCAATAGGAGTATTGCATCTAGATCAAGGGAAGTAATAGTGCCACTGTATTCTGCTCTGGTCAGACCTCACCTGGAGTACTGTGTCCAGTTCTGGGCACCACAGTTCAAGAAGGACACTGACAAACTGGAACGGGTCCAGAGGAGGGCAACCAAAATGGTCAAAGGCCTGGAAACGATGCCTTATGAGGAACGGCTAAGGGAGCTGGGCATGTTTAGCCTGGAGAAGAGGAGGTTAAGGGGTGATAGGATAGCCATGTTCAAATATATAAAAGGATGTCACATAGAGGAGGGAGAAAGGTTGTTTTCTGCTGCTCCAGAGAAGCGGACACGGAGCAATGGTTCCAAACTACAAGAAAAAAGATTCCACCTAAACATTAGGAAGAACTTCCTGACAGTGAGAGCTGTTCGACAGTGGAATTTGCTGCCAAGGAGTGTGGTGGAGTCTCCTTCTTTGGAGGTCTTTAAGCAGAGGCTTGACAACCATATGTCAGGAGTGCTCTGATGGTGTTTCCTGCTTGGCAGGGGGTTGGACTCGATGGCCCTTGTGGTCTCTTCCAACTCTATGATTCTATTCTATGATTCTATGATCCTATGAGAGGGCGTTCCACAGGGTGGGTGCCACCACCGAGAAGGCCCTCTGCCTGGTTCCCTGTAGCTTTGCTTCTCACAGTGAGGGAACCGCCAGAAGGCCCTCGGAGCTGGACCTCAGTGTCCGGGCAGAACAATGGGGGTGGAGATGCTCCTTCAGGTATACTGGGCCGAGGCCATTTAGGGCTTTAAAGGTCAGCACCAACACTTTGAATTGTGCTCAGAAACTTTCTGGGAGCCAATGTAGGTCTTTCAAGACCGGTGTTATGTGGTCTCGGCGGCCGCCCCCAGTCCCCAGGCTAGTTGCCGCATTCTGGATTAATTGCAGTTTCCGAGTCACCTTCAAAGGTAGCCCCACATAGAGTGCATTGCAGTAGTCCAAGCGGAAGATAACCAGAGCATGCACCACTCTGGCAAGGCAGTCTGCGGGCAGGGAGGGTCTTAGCCTGCATACCAGATGGAGCCAGCAGACAGCTGCCCTGGACACAGAACTGACCTCCGTCTCCATGGACAGCTGTGAGTCCAAAATATTAAAAACACAATAAAACATCAAATAGTAAAAACTTCCCTAAACAGGGCTGCCTTCAGATGTCTTCTAAAAGTCAGAGAGTTGTTTATTTCCTTGACATCTGACGGGAGGGCGTTCCACAGGGAGGGCGCCACCACCGAGAAGGCCCTCTACATGCATTCTATGGGTTTTATAAGGGGGTGCAATTATGTTCATCCTTAACAGTATAAATACTGAGCTCAACGGACCAGTGGTGGGACTTGCTATAAGGCATGTTCTTACTGGAATCAGCTCTTTGTTCAGAGTTCTCCTTCCTTGGAGGTTTTTAGGCAGAGGTTGGAGGGCCACCTGTCATGCATGCTTGAGCTGAGATGCCTGCCTTGCAGGGGGTTGGCCTAGATGACCTTTGGGGATCCCTTACAACTCTATGATTCTGTGACTCTTGGATGGAGTTTCCTGCTTTACGGAGCTTTCTCCCTGCAAGCTGCTGCTCCTGTTTCTGGCCAAGGGAGGGAACACAACGCCACCAGCCAAGAACACACACACCCCCACAAAAAATAAAACCTCTCTGGGTTCCTGGGCAGGAGGGAGCCTGGTGTGCTCAACTTATCAGGATTGCAATCTTCCTGGCTCCCTGTACCTCATTTGCTGGTGCTTTCTAAAGACTGTTCCCTATTAGGAAAAAGGTTTCCAGACCATAAACCAGATGATGAAATCCCCAGTCCAATCAGATCCCAAAATAGCATGATTAGCTTATTTTTCTTTAGAAGCCAGCCCAAGGAATGCCTAATAAAGATCTTATTACCCATTTGTTAAAAGCCGGATTAATAAATGTCAGGCGCAGGAAGACTCTTAATGTAAATCTCTTTGAGGTGCGGCTGTCGCAAATGTAGGACTCTATGCTTATGCGCAAGCTAAGAGCTTGGCACTGAGAGCCCCCTGCTGGAAAGGAAAGCACAAACTTTTAGGGAGCCATATTCCTTTTGTGGAATATGCACGGTCTACTGAGCATGGCTTCCGTCCACATGGCAATATTGCGGAACGGTCCCCCTCGGGAGCTTGCGAACTCTCCTTCCTTGGAGGTTTATAAATGAAGGTCAGACGGCCCCCAGTCAGAGCACCTGGAGCTACGATTCCTGCATCCCAGGGGGTTGGGCTAGATGACCCTTGGGGTCCCTTAAAGCTCTGCAATTCTAGGATTCTACAATAAGGTTGCCAGATGTTTTTCTTTCCACCCCCCCAATAATTTTTTATTGTTTTCTTTACATATTCTTTCTTACAATACTTTAATCAACACAAAACCATTTTAGCTCTGCCGAGCTTGTGCCTTCCCTCCCATATCACATCCATTTATGTATTTTATCTTTTCACTTTTTTCATCTACATTGTAGGAGTTACTTCAGTCCTGCTAGTGTCCTTAAATTTGTAAGGCTATCTTTTAAATATACAATAAATTTACTCCAGTTTTCTGGGCATCTCTGATTGTCCTGATCCCAAATTCTTCCTGTCAGTTTGGCTAATTCCGCGTAGTCAGTCACTTTCATCTGCCATTCCGCAATCGTAGGAACGTCCTTTAATTTCCAGTTTGGGGCCAACAAAGTCCTTGCAGCACCTGTGGCATACATAAACAGTCTTTGATCTTTTGTCTTAATCTCCTTTCCCATCAAGCCAAGTAAAAAATTACCAGATTTTTTTTCAATGAATCCAGGGACACTTTTCAACTTCAATGGGTTTTGTATGTGGACTGATCTGTAAATTCTGGGACTGTCCCCGGGAAACGGGGACATCTGGTAACCTTATTCTACGAGTCTATGAACGATACTTTCATCTGGCTATTGTGCATTCAATGAACCACAACTGGGATTGCTTCTGTTATATTTTCCTCTTTGGAGGGACGGCTCTGTACCTGTTGTGATTGTTTATATTACTATTATTTTCTCTCCTTCATATGTTATTCATCTGTAACTGCTCTGCTTCAGGACAGAGGAAACCTTCCTTTTCCCTTTCCCTCTTTCTTTTTAGTGCCACACTCCCTTCTTCTCTCTTTCTGCTCCTTCTCTCGCTCCTTCCTTCTGTCCCTCCTTCCTCCTGTCCCGTGGGATCTGCAGCTTTGGAGAATATGCCAACCTTTATTCCACTGGTGACTCAGCCTCTTGTGGGTTTAAGGTCAAGGGGAAACGCATTTCACAACGAAGGCACCTTATAAACTCTGGGTGCCGCCGCGCCTGGCAAGGCACCGGCCCCCTCCATCTGGTCGGGATCTCCCACGCGGGTCAAGGGAAAGCGCTGAAAGTCTCGCCTTCTGCCTCTGAGCTGGGACGGGAAGGAAGTTGATATCCAGTTACACCTGGAAGAAAGGGGAAAGAGGAGAGTTTTTCTCCCTTCCTCATCGCGCTGGACCTTGTGAGCATCCCAGGAAGATTGAGAGCAGGTGAAAGGAAGTTCTTCTTCCCCTAGTTAGTCTATGGAGGCAGCATGGCCAAAGGCCTGGACGGCTTGAGCGGAGACTCCTGCATTGCGGGGGGGGGGGGCTGGACGAGATCCCTCCCAACTCTACAATTCTAGGATCCTGCGGAAAGGGGATTGCACAAATTCCTGGCGGAGGCGGAGGCTGTCTCTGGCTAGCAGCCAGGCTGCCTCCAGTCCCAGCGCCGGCTGCGGGGCGCGCCGAGCTGCCCCCTGGATCCGCGCGCTCTGGCGGTTCTTGCGCGCAAAGCAGGCATCCCCGTGCACGCCTCTTGCCTCCCTCCGACCCTGGGGGGTCTCTGCCCGACCCTCTGCTCGCCTCTTTCTCCGCCTGGGCGGGGCCCCCGCTTCTCCTCTCAGGGGGCGGGGGCTTTCCTGCCGTGCACGTGGCGGAGTCGGGAGCGCGCAGGGTCCAGCTGCGCATGCGCTCCCCCCTGCTTGGCGAGCCGAGGTTGCTTCCTCGGACCTGGAGGGGCCGGGCTGGCGGGCGCGCGCCTGAGGCTGCTGCCGGGGCTCTTGGAGCGGGTGAGTGACGGGCGCGCGCGCGCGAGGCAGCGGCGGCGGCGGCGCGGGAGGAGAAGGAGCGCGCGCGAGGCACCGGCGGGCCGGAGCTGGAGCCTCTCGGGGCCGGGAGACGAGCCGGGGGCGGACTGGGGTGGGGTGCCTGCGTCCCATCCTCTGGCCCAGGGGGAGGAGGGGGGCGGACGGGCCTCCCGGGGCCGCGCGCTGGGCTCCCTCCTGCTCCGAGGCAGGCGCGCTCTGCGTGTGCTCAGAGGCAGGCGCTGGGCGGAGAAGCGAGGGAGCGCCCTCCCTGGGGAGAATCGGCCGAGGAGCCCCCCATCCAGGACTTGCGCTCCGCCAGGTGCCTTTGCCGGTGGGGCTGGGAGATTCCCCGCAGGCGGGACTCGCAACTCCCGAACATCCCCCTGGCTTTTGGAGAGCGCCGGCTCCAGCTTCGCGCATTGCGCTCTGCCGTGGCAACCTGGGCGGGGGGGGGGGTGTCTCCCCTTCTCTTGCTCAGCCCGCGATGCAGAGGTCTGCCCGGGGTCCAACCCAAAGGCCAGGCGAGCCACCCACCGTGGGGCAGGATCTGAATCCAGGCCCCGGGGCCCCGCAGGCAGAGGGCATCTGGGGCAGGCGCTGCGGGGGCACCCGGAAGCCTGGAGACCGGGGGGGGGGGGATTTGCCAGGATCCATTTCCCTGAGCAGGAGGGATGCCGATGTTTCTGGATGGGATGGAGCCGCCAGGGACACACCTTGCTGTGGGCGCGGATGATGCCAACACCTTCCCTCGCTTTCTGGGCAGGGCTGGGTGCCCACTAGGAAGGTGCTGCTCGCCGTTGCATAACCTTGGAGGTGGGGGGGGGATCCAGCCTGCAGCCCGCATCCTGTCACCAGGGAGGAATTCTCCAGGGGGGGCTCATTCCTGGCACTCCCTCCCGCCTCCCTGGAGGGCCTGCATTGCCTTGCAGGCCGTGCCAGCCTGTTCAGGCGGCACCCCTCTTGGGGGCGAGAGGGAGGAGTTCCTGGATCCCTGCCCTGGGTCTGTCTGGGCGCTGTGCAGCACCAGAACCTCAGCTCACCTTTTGCTCCTGATAGTGGAAGGTTCGGGAAGGACGAAAGAAAGTCTGTCTTCACACAGCAGATAACTGACCTGTGGAACTCCCTCCCACAGTGATGACCACCAGCTTGGGTGGCTTTCAAAAAGGGTTAGGACAATTGACGGTGGGGGTGGCTGAGTGCCTCTGAATCCCAGTTGCGGGAGAGTTGCTCTGGCGCTCGGATCCTGCTCGTGGTTTCCCAATAAGGGCATCTCATGGCCCCTGTGAGAACAGGAGGCTGGACCAGGTGGGCGACTGGCCTGATCCAGCTGCTCTTGCATTTGAGGCGGCTGCCACATCCCATGACGCTGGAGCAACCTTCCTGGCCCCTGAGGCACCACAGCTGTGACCATGACGGTCCAGAAGACCCAGCTGCTCTCTGCTTTTCCTTTCATTTGTGGACATGAAGCCAGGAGCAAGGAAGGGGGCTGGGCCTCTGGTCAGGCCAGACTCTGGGTTGGCAACCTGGCACTTCTGAGTGATCCTGGCCTGCCGTTCTCATCATCATCATCCCTCCTGGCTTCCCCCTGCAGGCAGCCCCTTGGCCCTTCCTCCTCTGACCCAGAGCTACTTCCATGGCAGCATCCTGGCTTGTGTGGACACCCCACCCCACCCCACCTCACCCTGCTGTTGCTGCTGCCGCTGCCTTTGGGCCTGGCATTCTCTTCTCCTCACTCCACTGGGAACTGCATTGCGGGGGGTTGGACTAGATGATGCCTCGGGGTCCCTTACAATTCTGTGATTCACAGGAGGTTTTGAGCAGAGTTTGGATGGGCATCTGGTGCATAGGTGTCAACTTTTCCCTTTTCTTGTGAGGAATCCTATTCAGAATAAGGGAATTTCCCTTTTAAAAAAGGGAAACATTGAAAGCTATGGTCTGTTGTGGATTCTTCAGCTGTGATTCCTGCATTGCAGGGGGTTAGGCTACAGTTCTTCAGTTTTGTGGGTGCCTCTAAGCATGTGCAGAGTGGCGGCCTCTTGGCAGAAGCCGTTGGCAGAGCCCTGTCCATTGTTTCAGAAATGAAGCTGCCCTTCCGTTTCCACTCAATTCTGGCCTTTCCGACAGGCGCCTTATTCACCTCCTGAGTTTATTACCTGCTTTTCCCACACTCAGAAGGGGCAGCAGCCAAAACTCCAGTCGAAGCCGAGAGAGAGAGAGAGAGAGAGAGAGAGAGAGAGAGAGAGAGAGAGGTGGGGAAGAGCAGAAAGGGCACCAAACCAGAACCAGACACAGGACAGAACCAAGGAGAGGCTGGCTGGGAGATCAAGTTGGTGCCATAGCCTTCTCCGAGCCCAGCAGCAAGGCAGATCTTTGCCCTCCTCAGGTGCGAGAGCCTTGGGGTCTGCCACCATGCCTGCAGGCTCCGTTGTTTGTTTCTTGAGGAGGCAGCCCCTTCAGGCGTGTTTGTTTGCCTCCTGCATTTATGTCTCCCCCCTTTCTCCACAGAGCCCGAGGTGGCCTATGCGATTCTCCTCTCCCTCCTCCTTTAATTCCCACAACAACCCCGTGTTGGGCTGAGACTGGGTCACCGGCCCCCAAGGTCCCCCTTCCTGGCTGAGTGGGCAGATTTGAACCCTGGTGCATCCTTGGTCACAGAACCATAGAATCGTAGAGTTGGAAGGTTCTGCAATGCAGAAATGTTTCCTGGTATGACACACCCATAGAATTCTCTCTGTTATATTTCATCTACACCACAGAATGAATTCTGGAACCAAAATGCTTTTTCTGTGAAGCCTGAGCAGGAGCAGCAAACTATTATAGTTGATAGTTGTTGCTTGTCTCCGCTTCCCCCATTTCACAGTTGTGAAGAATATTCGTGTGATAGGAATGCTCTGCGTCACCATTAAGAAAAAGAGGTTGGAACTGGTCGATATACAGTGGTACCTCGGGATAAGAACTTACCGGTAATTCGTTCCGGAGATCCATTCTTAACCTGAAACTGTTCTTAACCTGAAGCACCACTTTAGCTAATGGGGCCTCCTGCTGCTGCTGCGCCGCCGGAGCACGATTTCTGTTCTCATCCTGAAGCAAAGTTCTTATTTCTGGGTTAGCGGAGTCTGTAACCTGAAGCGTCTGTAACTACTGTATCAGCAGACTGTCCCTGGATCAGGAGACTTTCCTTCTTTTAAGTTTTCAAAATTCTTAACCCATCTCAAGGTTGTCCTCTGAACTAGCCAGATGTTTCCCTGAGAATCAATCACAGTCAGTCCAACATTTGAAAAATAAGACTTCAGAGCTGTCCGGTCCCAAAATGGCAACTAGACGTTCCATTTTGGCAACTTCAGCCTCGGTTTAAGGAGCCCTTTGGCCCCTACCTTATACATCTGAGTTTCCCACACTGCTAGCAACCATCGACAGCCTTCTCCTCCTCTATCAACTTGCCCCCGTGTCCTTTTTTAACACCAAAGCACCTCTTTCCTTTGCCTCTTTGCCGTGTTTGGGCTCTTTGGCCAAAAAGGCCCCCAGAGCGGTTGGCATCCTATCAGGAGAAAGAAGAGACAGGTGCAGGCTGGCAGCATGAAGGACGTGGCACCCCAAAGAGGACTTTAGGGCCCCCAAATGGCAACCAGAACTAGACCTTCTGTTTTGGCGACTGCAACTTTGGCTTAAGGAGCCGCTTGGTGCCCAGCTGATCTGTCTGGGTCCAGCTCTCCTGTTCTCAAAGGGCCTCTTTCGGAAATCGGCAAGCCAGGATCTGAGCACAAGAGCGACTCTCCCCTCTTGGGGTTTCCAGCAGCCCATATTC
This sequence comes from Podarcis erhardii, assembly GCF_964252035.2. Taxonomy (NCBI): domain Eukaryota; kingdom Metazoa; phylum Chordata; class Lepidosauria; order Squamata; family Lacertidae; genus Podarcis; species Podarcis erhardii. Next base: position 798,051 of record NC_138513.1, read on the forward strand.
AGGGGAACAGTGGTACCTCGAGTTACGAACACCTTGGATTACAAACACCTCAGGATACAAATGCCTCAGGTTACAAACTCTGCTAACCTGGAAGAGTTAACTCGAGTTGAGAACTTTGCCCCAGGATGAGAATGGAAATCGTGTGCCGGCGGCACAGCAACAGCAAGAGGCCCCATTAGCAAAAGCACGCCTCTAATTGAGAACAGTTTCAGGTTAAGAACAGAATTAAGTTCGTAAGTAGAGGTACCAGTGTATTTGTGGAGGCAGAGCAGAGCCGGGTGGCCAGCAGCCAAGAGGCCAGAGGGGCTTGGCAGCTAGATTTCTCTCTGCGGTGAAACAGGCCGGCAGTTGCTGTCAGCAGAGTTCCTGAGGCTCATTGTGTCAGAGTAATTAGTGGGTTTTGTTCTCGGCCCCTTGCGCTCCCCGGGGTGGGGAGGGGGCCTGGGTGAACAGGTCCAGGGCTGCGTAATTGCAGGCGCTGCCCCACCCACCTGGGAAGCAGTCGGGGGGAGAACCTTGCGGTGTTTTTGGGGCTTCCTTTGCGAGATCCTCATCTCTGCTTTCTCACGCTCAGGGGGAAGGGCCTGCTGTGGGCCTGCCATTGCAGGAGGGGGCCGGGTGGCCGCTTATGGAACCATCCCAATTGAAAGCGTTGGAGGGGGACCCCCAAGGGCCATCTAGTTCAACCCCCTGCAAATCTGGAGACGCAGCCAAAGAATCCCTGCTTAAAAACCTCCAAGGAAGGAGAGAGAGTCTTTCAAGAAAGTCCACTCCACAGTCAAGTAGTAGTAGTAGTAGTAGTAGTAGTAGTAGTAGTAGTAATAATAATAATAATAATAATAATAATAATAATAATAATAAATTATTATTATTTATACCCTGCCCATCTGGTGGGGTTTCCCCAGCCACTCTGGGCAGCTTCCAACAAAGTCTTAAAATACAGTGGTCTGTTAAACATTAAAAGCTTCCCTAAACAGGGCTGCCTTCAGATGTCTTCTAAAAGTCTAGTAGTTATTGTTCTCTTTGACATCTGGTGGGAGGGCGTTCCGCAGGGAGGGCGCCACCACCAAGAAGGCCCTCTGCCTGGTTCCCTGTAACTTGGCTTCTCGCAGGGAGGGAACCGCCAGAAGGACCTCGGAGCTGGACCTCAGTGTATGGAAGCTGCTCAGAGTGGCTGGGGAGACAATTATTATTATTAATTATTATTATTATTATTATTATTATTATTATTATTATTATTATTATTTTCTGAAAGCAACAGGGAGGCTGCTTCTGTTTTTTTGGTTATAGAAATTATTGCCCTGAAAATGCATAAAACCAGCCACAAAATAACAGCATACTGGAGCAGAGACATTGCGGGGGGGGGGGGGTGTCCTTGCAAGGGCTGCTCCTCTCTTCCACTGCCTTGGGGGGGGGCTGCTGGGCAGAGCATCTTGACCAGGAGGTTGTACAGCTGGCATCCTGCCCCCCCCCATTTGCCTCCTCCCTGCAGGAATCCTGGGGGTGCCCCCTGGACCAGGAGCAGGCACAGAGAGGGGGGAGCTGAGATTCCGTCCCTGACTTGGCCTCAGTGTTAGAGGAAGCTGGAAGGGGAGAGTAGGCTGTAGTTCAATGGTCTAGCCAGTGTTGGAAACTCAGGTGTATAAGCTAGGGGCCAAAGGGCTCCTTAAACCGAGGCTGAAGTTGCCAAAACGGAATGTCTAGTTGCCATTTTCGGGCCGGACGGCTCTGAAGTCTTATTTTTCAAATGATGGGCAGACTGTGATTGATTCTCAGTGAAACATCTGGCTAGTTCAGAGGACAACCTTGAGATGGGTTAAGAGCTTTGAGAACTTAAAGAAGAAAATTCCTTGATCCAGGGACTGTCCGCATATATATTAGCCTATTCAGACTTCTTTTTCTTAATGGTGACCATTCATAATGTAGGCAGATTCTTCACATATATAAGCAGGGTGAGGGGGGAGTGAAGACAATCGCCAGCAATTCATTATAGCGTCGTTCACTACTCCTGCTCAGACTGCCCAGAAAAAGCATTTCGGTTACAGAAGTTCATTCTGATTGTGCAGATAAAATATAACAGAATTCTACAGGATGGGATCTTAGTGTGTGAAAACAGTCCCGATCCAAGGATCCCCAGGTGGCCGAGATGTCAGGCCCCATCCTGGCTCACAAGCATCTACACTTGGTCGCAATTGGCCAATAGCCAGGTGCAAAATGCGCCTGGCGAATTTCGAACCCTGGGCAGAGCATATTCGGTGGAGCATCTGCGGGATGGGCTCTTGGTCCTGTTGGCCCAATTCTGTGGCTCTGCCCCCCAGCTGAGACCCAGCAGCCCCCCCCCATTGAACTTCAGGCACTCCGTTGACACTTTTCAGACGTCTAGTTAATTTAAACAGATTATAACTCTTTTGCAACTTTGCTTAGAAACAGTAGTGTTTTGCGTAGAAACAATGGCCTATAAATTGTATCAAAAAGCTCTGCGTGGAGAAGG